>NC_133219.1:36622847-37256180 GCF_040436345.1 Pagrus major | reverse complement strand
TATGTCCTTCCATGCATCATAGCTACATCAGCTTGCTTTTTAAAAAACGAATGTGTGTAGACATTTATTCTTGTGGTTATGACTTGTGTACGATAATTTTCCTGAAAATATAATAATTTTAAGCCTCTGGCGTGATAGTTTAACAGTTCAAATCTGGCAACGCTGGCATGCATGTCGATGCACACAAGTCACTCCCTGTGAAACTGTTGGCCCTCCACTAACAGAGTGACCTCTCTTAGTTCACACCCTCAAACTTTACCTAAAGGATATTTTACCAGATGTTTTAAGTAGATGTTGTTAGCAGGATAGCTAGCAAATTAATAGTAACGATACATGTATTCTGGTCACTCTGCAGCTGAATATGTTTCTATTGTCTGGCGGGAAAACGCTGTGACGAGGCAGAATATTTTCACATCTAACTTGGTGAATTAAGGGTTTATTTCAACCAAACTACAGCTGGTGATTGTTGGAACAGTGGCAGGGTTGACCAAGATATTTTTAGTGAGTTACATTTTGTTTCTGTTGAGTTTGAATTAAGTGAGTTTCACAGTGGTCTCCGAGGTAAAATGAGTGTTTTTGTCACTGGAGTCTGGTGGCTTTGAGAAGAGCAATATAATTGCCGTGACCGACGCTAGCATTTGTTTAGGTCTGAGATTCTGGTGCTCCAGTGCGACATCTGTTAGCAGAGAATGGCGTACGTAGAAACTTTAAAGAGTAACTCCACCCGTTTTCAACATTAAAGTGTGTTTACAGATCTTGGCGACTTCACATGTGAGAAAAGTAGTATAAAGTCTTTTGCGGCTCTTGAGGAAGCTGCATGTAATCTGATAAAGCCACAGAAAGCTTTATACTACTTTTTTCACATATGCAGTCGAACTCCTCGAGATCTGTAAACAGTAAACAGTGTGTCAATGGGTGGAGTTACCCTTTAACTTTATAGAGACTGACGATCAGACTCAAAGCTTCATTTAGAAACAGGAAGCAGAGAAAGTACCCTCAAGCCACACAGGACCTGCTGTAAAACATATTCATACCCTTTCAATCAATGTCCAGGAATCCAAACATAATCCTCCTCTTGTATGCAGAACAAAATGCAGCACGCATAAGATTGCTTGAGGAAACTTGGTTTTCACACAGATGTTCAGATAAATCTTTGCTCTGTTTTACTTCAAGACAAATCTTTATAGACTATAAAAAAAACATGTTCGTGTGTTACTGGAGGAAGTGAGAGCATGCTGTTGGAGGCTCACTGTGCAACATGGCCAAGCATTTGTTAGAGCGTGAAAAGATCTGCTCAGAGTGTTGAAATGAAAAATAAGTATAAAATATACATTTTACAATTACATTTTTCCTGTCTTTTCACAGACAGGTGGTTGTTTTATTACTACCAAACTTTGTACAATCAAATTGTCTCCAGGTCATCTGCTACTCAGGTTTCTGGAGTAAAGAAAGAAAGCATTAAAATTAGCAGGTGCTGCATCACAAGCGCAACTTTTCAGCGAGACATTCAGCAGTCAGGTTCTGCCTTCACAAAACCACACAACTCCAGTCGTTTAGCCTCGCCATGAGGATGATGCCGATGGAGGCAAGTATCTGATGGTGATGGCAGCTGGTGGAGGGGGTGGCTCATGCAGCAGGGCAGATAAGGAGCAGCATAGAGGAGGACAGAGGAAAGTGAGGGAGGGGGAAGAGGTAGAAATTGTAAAGGGCTCGAAGTGGATTTGCTTCGCCCCACAAGATGTGGGCCGAGCGAGGATGTACTTAACCTTTTGAGCACTCTCGTCCTTCGACCAAGACAGGGTGGATGGAAATGAGGGGAGGGATGAAGAGGTGGTCACAAAAGCGCCCCTTTCCGTCTAAAGACAGGGTTCAAATCACATTTTAAGGACACGGGTTCCTTAAATTAAAAGAGAAACAAACTAAAAGAGTGAGATGAATTCTTCCAGATGTGGCTCGTTCGGATACTTTACGTTGACAATGGAGTTGATGAGAAGCTATCTGTGCGCTGAGCATGACCATTAAGTTCAGGATTAAAAAAATTCTCTGTCTTAAGAGGGCGAAGGTTAAAATCAATGCTATGTAGATTATTTAAAAGAGCTTAGTCGTGTGAACAGATCATCCTCCTACATTTATTTGCTGAATTCATGAGCGGTTCCTCTCTGAACTCAGCATCCTGGAAAAGAAAACATGACTGAAAGGCCGGGGAGTTAATCCATCCAGAGAATAGCACCAGGAGAGAAGGATTAACAGTCTCACATTTCAATATACAAAATCAAAGAGAGAGATGAAACGGATGAGAAGATTGTGAGTTTGTGAAATTATCATGCATTACAAAAAACACAGTGTTTGTATGGTAGTTTTAATGCTTCATCATCACAAAACACAGTACAAACCTTCAAAGTATATCAGAATAACAGCATCTGCGTGAGTTTACAACTACGTTTGGTCTGACAAAAAAAGCAGCACTCCAGTGTAACAACACATATATGCAGATAATGGTTTTGAAATATGTATCTGGACAAGATGAAATGTGGCTGGCCGTGTCTAAAACGCAGGACATTGTGCAGTTGGATGAATCTTTCTTTGAAGAAGTGCCCAGTGGGGAAAATGAGGAAGGAAGTACAAGAATAGGCAGGAAGAAAGGTTTGCACACGGGGTGAAGACATGAGGGAAAGTGGTGGAAACAGGGCTGAGGAGAGGAAATGGCAAAGGAGAAGCAGGGAACAGGTCTTACTTACATGAGGTGGGAAGGGTTGCAGGTTGGGGATACCCTCCTCTGGGTAGGGATTTTCCCCTTTAGGGAGATAGGGCTTCAGGCCCGAGCCGGTCTCATACATAGACATGGGCCGACTGGCCCGCGCTGACTGCCGGCGTTTCAGGGCTGAGGGGCTGGAGGGGTCAGGGTAGTCTGAACCGCTGGGGATCTGATAGATATTGGTTGTGACCTGCCGCCTGAGAGAGGTGTTCTCGCTTTGCAGAGAGTGCAGCTGGAAGAGACGGTCAGCAACACACTAAGACGCGCTCTGAGCAAAGCAAGCTTTGTTCCCAAGTAGGGAACATTTAGCTCAATACTGGGGAAATGTGGCGGCAATAAGAATCACTGTGACACAGAAAATCTTGAATCCGTCATCCACCGATATAATCAGTCCGTCTATTAATACCAACAAACCCGCTGTCTTGGTTTCTCTTTGTTCTTATATTCAGTCACTTTATGCATATGTAGATTTTTATATCAAGTTAATATGTGTGTTATAGACTTGATTGATCTCTAATGAGACAGGATTGTTGGTATTATTAGGCGGACAACAAATCATATCAGTGGATGAAAGTTTCAAGCGGCTCAGTGTAACAATCATTTTTATTAGTGCCATATTTTCCATGATATTGGGCTACATTTTCTCTACAACCTGTTCTGAATCACTTCATCTTTACAGCATAACATATCAGCTTTTATCCCATTATTCCTCAAAATATTCAGATTCTTCTTTCACAATCTGCTCCTGTCAGCCTTCTTAAAGTCATTTATTTTAAAGGTTTTCATTTGGCAGAAATAAAACACATCTTTGCGGGTATCATTTTGTAAAATTTGAAAGCTACTCTTTGAATTTTTGTTATTCCCATGATTTAGAAATTTCAGACAATGTTTGGATATTGCTCTCAAAAAAATGGATAAGTTGTTACACATTTTACATTTTACCTTTATCAAACAATTGCAGCTCCTGCCTTTTGAACATTGCATTTATTTGGGTTAATTCTTCAGCCCAAGTCATTAATATATAGAGCCTGAAGCTGCTTCAATGACTTACAGAATGACTTAGAAAAATGCTGGAGAATATTTTCCCGTGAATTTCATATTCCATCAAGTGTTGAGTGTTAAAGAACTCCTAAGATCGTAGGAATAACATGAATTTTTGCTTTGGGCAGGATTTACTCTTGATCTAAGAAATGCAAAAGCAAGTAATAAGCAAGCAAAAGACTGTTGCATAGGTGAGCAACACGGGTGAAGTTCAAGTCAAAGAATTATGAGAGAACAGGAGGCATCCAAGAACAAACAAAATCAAGAAGATTTCGCCAAGGATACGACAGTTTGGGTGAGGAAAAAAAAACAGACTAAATCAATGCAACTACTTGCATTCAGTGCAAAGTGAATGGAAGATCTTGTGTAAGTATGGTTTAGTTACTAACCTCCAGCTGACTGACAATGTTTTGTAAAGGCTAAAGAAAACAACATCCACAATACGGTGTGTTTGTCATTTGACTTCTACAGTATGTCATCACGAGCCTCGTCCTGTTTATCTGAATGTCGTCTTTGTGAATCTGCTCAACTTTAAGCTAACACAACACCAAATCACATCATCAGAAACATTAAGGTACGCTACAGTACAGTGCTGTACGTCTACTGCAGGGGAGCGCACAACGACCCCAGAGCCACACAAAACAGATTTCATTAGAGAAGATTTAGGAGAGACAAAAAAAAAACCTGCATGCGTCGTCCAAACAGCCAAATTAAAGCAATTTTAACACAAGAAAAAAAAAATACTTGAAGCTTCAACATGCGTATATCTGTGGCCAAAAATCATCATATTCAGAATAGTTTAGGTTTAGCAAGATTGCAAACATTTGTGCAGAACCTCACACTTAACAGCAGTTTACTGTCACACAGTAACATAACTCCAGGTTTGTACTTTCTATGAACTCTCTAGGAAATGTGACCACTTAGAAAACAAGTAAAAAATTTCACATCTACTACAGAAAATCATCCAACAACATTTTCTATGCAGTAAACACAGATGAAGCATATGTGATGAAGCAAGTCACACACATACAATTTCAGTTAGTCACTATGAACTAAGAAAAGGTTAAAAAAAAAATACTGTCAATCGTGTCATGCTTCTTCTTAAAACATGCTTGTTAGTAACATTAGACAGCTTTGACTCTATTTATTACAAAAAGAGGGACTAAACTGTTTTTGTTAACTGGAGTAAGGGTGCATTTGTTCTTCTCAGATCCATTAAACAAACCAACAAAACAAAAAAAAAGAAAGAAAAAAGTCTAGTTTACATTCAAGTGTAGAAATTAAACATGCTGGCCAAAACAGAGGGCGGACCAGCAGGGTGTCGCAGCAGCCTTATCTCACAACAGAGCATTCCTGTTCAGATAGCACGGCCCCTCGTTACAAGCCGCAGGCTGGGCCTCCACACCAGAGCGTGATCCCACTGCTGACCACTGTGGCCCCCCCTCGGTCCGGCCCCCCGGTGTTAGTGACCTTATTGGTGCAGCGCGGTGGATACCTTTTTCTGCATCAGCCTCAGCTCGTCGCTCAGGTTGCTGTTGGCTTTCATGAGGTGCTGGATCTTAGCTTCGGAGGCAGAGAGCGCGTTTTTCACCTCCATGTATTCGTGCATAGTGATGGGGCTGTCTGAGAGGTCAGAGTCCAGGCTCTGTTGGAGAGAGGAGTTAAATAGGTGAAGGCATCGAGAGAGAGACTTTGGCCTCTTTCATACATAGTTTGCTGGTAATTAAGTACTGTACTGTATTTTCGCTGAAATGATACTAGTTCTTGAGGTGGGAAACAGCCGTAGAGCTTTCCCTGAATATCAAGCCTCGCTCCCGTTCACACACGACCGCATGCAGGAGATGTTCCTGTACGTTTCAGGGATAGACTGCATGTGTGAAAGGGCTTAACCCTTTCAAGGTTTTCATTTGTGAAAGGGAAGCCTCGATACCTTGGTCCGATCTCCTTTGCTCGAGGGGAGCTCTTGATCTGTATCCTCATCGGACGCCACACTATCGTAGTCGGGCTGGTCGTTGTCCTGGCTGTCGCTGCAATGCCTGACAGCCATGTTCTTCAGGATGAACTCCACATTGTCTGGAATGAAGGGACACAGAGTGGAAATATCACTGTATATGTGTGCTACACCTCACAGTCAGTACGTTCTTGTAATGAGGTAACAATATAATGCTGACCTTTGGGACTGGCTATTGAATTCCCTTGTTGTCTGCGCTTAGCATCACTTAATATGTCAATCACCAGGGTCGCAAATTCGTGTGCGTTAAATCTCGCAAGCTTCTGTCGTCCCTGAACAAGAAAAGAAAAAGTCACATCAGCAATAATCTTACCTCAAAGTACATGTAAAGCGTTTGCACTGGAGTTTTTTTTAAAGCTGACTTGCCTGGTTTCTCGTTGATGAATACTCTGGATTCACAGGAAGGAAGGGCACCACAGTCGTCTCCGTCACCAGGGTGCTGTGATTCTGCGTAGCCAGCCACACTACAAATAATAGATAGGAGATCAATAGTGTCCTGTTGAGAAGCCGCAACACCAGCGGAGGTTTGGAAATATCAGAGTGAGACGACACAGCTTTCACTGGATCATTTCTCTTTACCTGCGTCCGTCTCTCGTCTGTCCACCTCGTCATACACATCCATGGCGAGCTCCTCGAATAAATGATTACTGAGCTGCATGAAAATTGGGAAATCACACGTAGTCAGACTCAAGTAAAAAGGGAGGACAGAGAGCTCAGTACAGTGACCCTGTGGAAATACTTACAGACTGCAGTTTCTTCTTCGCTGCCTTGGCGAGTTCTGACAAATCTAAACTGCTGCGAACAGACAAAAATGTTCATTAACGCATGCTGATGAATCTTAAGGAGGACACAATGCACATTTCATTCTGATTAATACTTACATATTCCTTATCCATCAAAAGAGAGCAAGAAAAAAGATCAAATATATCATTTTAAGTGAAAAAGGGCAATGGCTGTTAGAGTTGTTGTTGTAGAATGGTTGGCATTTAATTATTTGCAGCAATTACACATTTTCTGGGTTTGTCAACGACTTCACTTCACTCTCCTCTAACACAGATAACAGATGCTGCAGAGATCACAACAGCGTGTCCGAACAAGCCTGACAACTGCCTCACCGCTCTCACTTTCTTGGCTCGATTCAAGTTAAACCCCTTCACTTAAGACACACGTTGATTTAAAGACAAATCACTTAATATCGACTGGCATGATGGCGCCTAATAGCTTTATCGTTTCGTACCTGTCAGCCATCTGTGGAACAATGAAGTGCTGCCCGGTTTTATGATCTGAAAGAAACAACAAGAGTGTTTGGGGTCACTGCCAGCAACATCAACGATACATCAACGGGAAATGCATCACACTTTCTATTAAGCATGATGTAAACGTAGTTCATATTTGGTTATCACAAAGCACACAGTTGAAATCTATTGGGTATCCAGGTTTTGTCTTTCACACCCTGTCTTTCACACCCTCCAACCACAAATGCACATATTCTTTGACCTATTTATTTTTAGTAGGGCAATACCAGTGACATTTTTAAAAATAATACATCTACAGAGCTTGTAGAAAGGTGCAGAGTAAAAGTTTATCTTCTCCTTAAAACATTATTATGATTGTGAATTAATCATTTTAAAAAGCCAATAGTATAACACTGTTGGAATCACGTGGTATCTGTGTTTCGTCAGCATCAAGAGACATGTTAGCTGCCAGTTTGTGGAAAAAGATGTAAAAATGGGTGCACGTTTTCGACAGTACGTGCCCAGCATTCTGTACTGCCCTAATGGATTTAAACTATTTCATCATATTTCTCACTGCTTACCTGGTTTTCTCCCGCACAGGTAAAAAGCCAGTCGATCGGTTAGCTCATACTGAACCTCCACCAGTCTGTCTGCGAGCTCATGTTGACCTGCTTCCCTGCAAATGTTAAAAAAAAACTTCGTAATATACCTCAAACAGTGAAATCGCAGGCCTTAAATATGTTGCGGTTAAATCGAAAAGGTGACTGAAAGTGGCTTTACCTTGCATAGTCAATGGGAGTTTTGCCATTGCTGTCGGGGGCTCCAGGATCGGCCCCATAAACAGTTAATAGTTCAGCCTGAGATACTTGTCCTGCCTTTGCAGCTACATGCAAAGGAGTGTTTCCTTTTTCCTAGAGGAGAGGTTGAGTAACATGACAAACCCATGTGATCTAAAAAGTCAACAGAAAAGTACATGTAGAGATGAAAACTTCTGTGGTGAATCTTACAGGGTGAAAGAAATTAGCTTGTGCTCCGAGGGATAACAACCGCAAACAAGTCTCCAGATTCCCGGTGCGTACGCTTGAGTGAAGTTGCTGAAAAAACAAATGATTATTACTTTTGATAAGCTCAACAATAAGGCTTCGTACAGGGAACATGTTTTCAACTCACCTTGCTTAGATCCTTGGCAGTCGAGCTGTCATCCTCCCGACAAGGCATGCGATGGACGAACGCCAGCATTTGATATTTGGCTTTTATAAACTCTGATTTGTTCGGGCTTTGGGGACAAAACGAAACATGAAGAAACACAAAGAAAGAGGCAATTAATGAATCAACAGAACAAATGTTATACTGAACAAAAAGTACTCCATTTTTATTTTTAAACGATAATGACTCACTGCAGTTTGTCCTGAGGGTTGGCCTTGCGTCTTCCACTCATTACAGACGCAGGGTCCAGAAGAGAGTGCTCCCATATTGAATTTGCTCCGTTGCTGTATAATGTCTGAACCATCTAGAGCGAAATGAAAAAGAAACCCGTATAATGTGACCCATTGATTTTGTCTGCAGAACGCTGACTGGCTGCTAACAGGTCCTTTTCCTGAATAAACACTTTCTATTTTTGGAGGAAAAAAAAATCAATACAACTCAGTGAGATCTGATGTACAACTGTGGTCAACAGATTTATGTTGAGCAAAGACACAGGCCTGCTGAATGTGAAACTGCAGTCACGGAGATCATGTGCAAGGATGAGATGATCATGAAGACATCTCAGCCTCTGACAACTCAAAAAGCCTCACAGCTGAAACAGTTACACAGGTGTTTCCTGTGTGGGGACGTTACCTGTAGCTGCGTGGGAGGCCATGGTGTGTGCATCAGGTGGCGGACTTGTGAGCTGTGTCTGCCCAGGCTCCGGTGAACGCTGCAGCACTCATCGCAGATCAACACCCCCCTGTTCACAGAGGCCCAGCGAGGCTCTGAGAAGGAAGAGAAAAAAAACCACAAAGTGAAAATCATGCCACTCTCAGTGATCTGACTGATGAATCAACGACCGACTGAAGACGTGATTTAAGAAGCAGCTAAAAGCACAATATCAGATCCTGTGGCTCTCACGGGTTTGATTAGCTCTCGATAGTCGAGGCCGAGTCAGGTGGAAAAGGTATCACAGGTCGTCTCTTCTCATTCACTGACATGCTTTTGTGGATCTAAGCACCACACCTCGCCTTTTTTCTATGTTCCTCACTGACAGGACCCCGAGAAACTCTTACTTCAGACAGATGTTTGAAGGATCAGGCAGGGTTTATTCTACATTTTTACCTTCAGCAGCAGTTCCCAGAAAAAGATCCATCCCACTTGCGAGTATTGTCTGTTAGAGCTGCAGCAACTAGTCAATTAATCAATTAGCCGATCAAAACAAAATAAATCGCCAACTATTCTGATAATCAATGAATCATTTCCGCCATTTTTCAGGTAGTCAAGTCAAACATTTGCAGGTTCCAGCTTCTTAAATGTGATAATTTGGTGCTTTTCTTTGTCATTTACGACGGTAAATTAAGAGTCTTTGGGTTTTGGATGTTATAGGCTAAACTATAAATCATGAACATAATTGGCAGATTACTCAATAATGAAAATAATTAAATAGTTAATTGCAGCTGCATTGTCTGTGTAGCCAAAGTCTGATACAACATATTGTTTTGTCCCAGAGCTCCATTGTTATCCAAAAACAGCAGCGCTCCACGCTGTTATGCAAGGTGTTGTACATAATTTCAATAAACATAAACAGTCCTGCTGCCAGAAAATACTCAGCAAACCACCAATGTGCATCAATCCATGGCTGAAAATAGTTCCTAACAAATACTGTAATTACTCCTGTTTACTGCAGCATGTCCCACTGTTTAGGGCAATTATTCAGGCTTTTTAAACATTAAATTACATATTCTGAGTTGTTTTTAAAGATTTATGTCTTCATTAAGATGAAAAAGGCCTTGGGGCCACAGACTGAGAAGAAAAAGTAGAAAGTGTAAGGTTGCGGTGATAATTCATGTATCATATCAGTGTTATTAAATGTCATATATATATATTTCACGTTTATATCAGGACATTACACTTGAGGACAGAGTTTGTTCAACCTGAGAAAACCCCCTTTTAATCACATTTCTTTAAGGGTCACTGTAACTGATAATAATAATAAAAATAATTCTGGGATATTGTGATATTTTCTGAGAAGGTTATCGTACTGTGAAAATCTCAAACCATTGCAGCCCTCGTCCTGAGAGTTGTACTGCGGTCATTTCATCAAGAGTTTTTGACAGTAAGGAAAAAACAGAATGATGCCAGTCTCATCCTTTAAAGCCTCTGAGCTCAGACCACTGGAAGCATTATGGCTGCTAATATAACATGAACGGTCAACACAACACAGTGCACAAATGTTACAGACTGCAAATCGCTTTTGATTATCACAACATGCCTCGAGGGAGGCTTTCAGAACACGTGCAGACAGATATAATCTGACTCAAGACAGACAAAGAAGAGAAAAGACAAAGCCCAGCAGGATCAAGGCCTTATTGACCCAAGATTTAGGTAAAGCCATGCATTGTCTAAAAAGGAAGTGAAGCCTAGCAGTTGTAGGTTGAAGCACCTCGACCTTACTGTTGTGTAATAGAGCAGCTTCCTCTTTCAAAACATAAGAGAAAATGACAGACGAGAATTTTACAGCTGCATATTCAGGAAATGCATGTGTGTTAGAAACAGAGAGAGAGTGCACTTACAAGATGCAGTCTGAGCTGTGACTAAAATAAATATGTTTACTTAACCTCGACCTATTTAGCATACTTCACTTAACACAAATGTCAGAGAGTTGTGCCGTCTGCCACCTCGATCGAGACTCTTCCCACAGCAAACATCTCCAGACCAAAAAATACTGTAAATTCATACGATACTCTATTGATAGCCGATAAACTGTTAAACAGATTGAGTGTCTGTCTGGCACTGTGACAGGACAGACAGTGAAGACGCTAAGTGTCTTAGCAGCAGCTGAGGTGTAGGAGGAACAGCTGCAGGGGTTGCTGAGCACATTCTGGCACCTGGTCCCCAGTTTTTCAGAGTCTCCCCCTCATTTACTCTCCACCAGGACCTGAGAGATGGTGCTGCTGACATGCTTCTTTTACCCTTTCCTCGACAAGTGCTGCTAAATTTAATACCACATCTTCGAACTCTAAAAATATTCACACCCAACAAATGGTAACAGTTGTGTGGAAGGGCAATCCAGGCCAGCTGCTGGGGGGGTTTGGATGACATGATGAGAGACAGGACAAGATACTAAAATTTGATTAACTCTGAATATTTAGCATACCTGTTATTGGTTTTCTTGATTTTTTATTTGTGCTTCAGACAAGGAACCAGAGAGTGCAGGGATTTTTAAAGTAAATTCAGACTCAGATATATTCAGATATACTCAAATATATCAGATTTACAGTACACTACAGTGCCACAATAGAAAAAAATACCCTCTTCTGCATTGAAAGCATGCGGTCAATTCTCTCAGCATCCTGTTTTGCTTCCTGCGCCTGCTGAAAAACATCACGTCATTTCTATATAAATGGGACTTCTGAAAGTACCGCACTCACAATGCAACTAATACTCGTTCAGCTCTCACAGAAACATTTGATTACACGTGGTTAATTTAATTTTGCTCTCATCCGTAACACTATTTGGAGCGAACAATTCTCTGTTTTGAGATCCTGGTGTTCCTCGGATGTCAAATAACGCACAAGATTTAGTCGTCGTCTGTATTTCAAGCCGCTACCGAAGAGAAGAAACAGACTAGTTCAACCTGACAAAAAATAGATTTGAGTTTAGGCTTCAGTCAATCACTACTTATCGATTAATCAAGTAGGATCGGTGGAAGAAAAAAATCCTGTCAGTAGATAAGCTCAGACATTGTCAACATGTGGTACTAACATCACCTGTGTGGTGCACAAAAAGCACCATGAAAGGAGGCCACTGTGCCCACACTGGCTTTT
Organism: Pagrus major; assembly: GCF_040436345.1. NCBI lineage: Eukaryota > Metazoa > Chordata > Actinopteri > Spariformes > Sparidae > Pagrus > Pagrus major. Next base: position 37,244,120 of record NC_133219.1, on the reverse strand, counting down.
TATGAATGATGCAGTCATCCTAGTTTAGTTAGAGCAGTTTCCTGCTGATCTAACATAAGATTTCATAATGGATTACATCTTCAATTTGCTGGAAACATCTGCAAGATCACTCACACATTATTACAAACACATATACTCTTGTTACCTGTGGCAAACCTGAGTAAATCCTGTATTTATATTGAAACTTGATTTTTTAAGCAAGTAAAACAGCATGGAAACAATTAAAAAGACAGCTGCTTCAGGTCCAAATGCAATCCTCAGTTAACAACAACAACACTAAGCACAGTTCACCCTGCACATCTAACTAACCGAGAGGAAGAAAGCAGCATGGGGCACGTCTGATAATCTGATTAAACCACAAAGTGTGAAGTGCAGTGGTGTTGAATTACCAAGCGTCAGTGAATAAATAAAAAAGGCTAAGTCCAAACACTAAAGGGATGATCTGAATTATCTTACCTGGGACGCTGCAATCAGCGCAGAGTTCAGTGTTTCGCAGGCGTTTAGACATCCTTTACTCAGGAGGAAGCCTTGTAAAAACGAGCAGACTAGTGTGTCCGTTACGTTATGCTAACCATTGATTACTCTGTGTTGATTCCTTCCGCGTTAGCTCAACCTAGCTAATTAAAAACAACACCCCCCACCCCCCCTGCCGACAACGACCTGCTACTTTCATTCAGCTGTTGCTAGCCTTTCTCGTGTCGGCGTTACGACCATTATAACGTCAGCCCACGGCAGTAAGTAAGGGTACAATGCTGGGCTGCCTGCGAGTTAGCTGACTTAGCACCTGGTTAGCTAACTAGCTTGTGCCCGCTCGGTAGTTCACTCTTCGGTCTGGCAGGCAGAGCAGAGCGCGAGCGTTCCCAGCGGCAGCTGCGACTGTGACTGTGACCTACGTCAGAGGGAACACTGTGCCCAGGGCGCCGCCTCTCAGGATGTAAACTTCCTGCTATAAATGACGCCTCATTGTCCCTTTTCGCATATATGAGAAAATCCCAACTGTTGTTCTGATTATACGGCTAAAAAAAATGACGTTTGGTGTCCAACACCTAGATAAAGTGCGCTGTATTTGGTTGAGTTTGCCGTAGGTTCCGGCGGCACGTAACCTGATAGACTCAACTGAGGGCATTTCAACACAACTTACCGTAGGGATGTGAGTTTGATTTATTCACCTTCGTGACGCGGTACAACAGAGTTTACAGAACCTCCACCCACCACGTCAATATCTCTGCTGTTTTTTTTAATATAAAATAACGAGTAAATAAAAACAAATAGTTTTACACAACTGGGGTCAGTCTTGAGACAGGACGGAGGATCAACAGACCCAATTTTATGTAGCTGAGCCAGTGTGGAAGCACAAATGTGTAGGATTTGGGGGCATCTAGCTCGCTAGCTAACCGCTACATCAACACATTAAGTAACTTAATTAACATTAATTAATATTTAAAAACTACCAAGTGTCGTGTGTGTGTGTGTGTGTCTGTGCATATGTTACAATCTAGACAGCTGGCGGTAAAGTTTCATATATTTAACCTCCCCGTCCCTCCCCGAGACGTAAATGCGCCGAGCTCATTTCGACGTTATGGGCATAACAACAGTCTAGATACAGCATTAATAGTGTTAAAGTTTGCAGGACGCTATTGCGTTAAAACTTCATTATTTTACATGTCGATTGCACACAAGTGCGACGCGGAATAACGTTTATATCGGAGTTAAAGTTGTGTTTTAACGTTTTCAACCCCCCCATACGGACGCGTTGAATGGTTTCGCCCAACTGGAACTAACTATTCTTCCTTTTCTGAAGGCGGCGGTTTTATTTAAAAATCGTGTTTATGTCTCGTATCAACCTTATAATTAATTTTTAATACACGTAAATTAAGTTCATTTTCAAAAGGGCTGTCTTAATTGTATCGTATTCATTACATCGTGAGTCAGTGTCTATATAGGACACCCCTGTCATTTCTGGGCTTTGCTCCTGACACTTCCTTGTTCAAAAGTTTTATTTAGAGGAAGGCTTGGGGGGGAAAGTTAGACACCGGTTTGGACATTTCGACGTTGTTGTTGTGAAATATCAAGGCCATGGATCATATTCATCGTACATTTTGGCACAAGTAAGCGTGTACGTATCGCAGTTTGTTTGTTTTTCCTCCCCCATGGCTGTAATTACTAGAAGCTGCTTGCTAACGCTGCGCTGAGCGGCTCCGTAAAGAGGAAGATGTCCACGGCTAACGTTAGCGAAGACATCAGCGCCAAGTTTCCTCTGCACTCCGCAGTGTGGGAGAACGATTACAGGAAGCTGGAGGAGCAGATAACATTACCACAGGTTGGTATAAAGACCTAATGTGTCACGAAGCTACTGCTTGGGTCGATGCTTGTTTGCTAGCTAGAGGAAGAGATCCAGTTAAAGTAGGCCAGTCGTGTTGACAGATGCTCCGCAGGGTCACACACACAGACAACACTGGAAATGTGACTCACTGATCAACAGGTTCGGAAGTTTGCTTAAAATATGTATTTCAGACGCGATTGACTGCTTGTTGACAGTTGTTGATTTCATATACCATCCCAACAATATACAATCTGACCACACATGGTAACATAATAACTGTTTTACCAAAAAAAACAATGTGTTTGTTGTGTATTGTGCATCTGAATGGTGCTATTAGTCCTCTAAAGCATTTATAGTTGTTGTTATTTCTTGTTATCTGCACAGTGCCAATCCAGTTAACAAATGATGACTAATTTGTCAAGAACATCTCTGTTCTCATTGTGACTTCATCACAGATAATACTGTGTATTCTTGTGGTACAAGTACTATGATCCTACTTAGCAGCGATGCTGATCAATAACATATTTACCCAAGTGGCATGACTCATACGAGGACCAGACATGATGCTCGGTCTTGTCAGTGTGCTAAGTGCTGCAGTCCTGTATCATTACGAGCAATGACCTAACAGGTTGTCCTGTTGATACTCCAGCATTACGTCGCAACTTGTCGTAAGGTACAGGGGTAATTCTCCTTGATTTTCTCAGAATGAGATCGAGGCTGTGGATCCCAGAGGTCGGACACCTCTGCACCTGGCTGTGTCCCTCGGCCACCTGGAGTCGGTGAGAGTCCTTCTCAGACACGGTGCCGAAGTGACGAAAGAAAATGGCTACAATTGGACAGGTTAGTTATAAAAACTGCCATCATTAAAGACAGCGAATGCTATGATCTCATAAATGTTTCCTTTGCTTGTCTTGTAGATCTTCTTTTTGAGGATTTGTGGGTTGTTTGATCACTTAGAGCCCTTCTGACATCAGCTTACATACTATATCATCTGCTGTTAATGGGTTTTCTTGGAAAACTGCATATCCACCCCTCTGACTGCAGTTAAAACGTTTCACTTTCCTTTGGTTATTACCGTCATTGTTGAGGTTTTATAATGGATAGTTGCAGCTGCTGGTGGACATGCGCTGTTGCCTTAAAAGGTTTAGTGGTTTGTTGATACTTGTCTGCCTCTGTGTAGTGCTGCAGGAGGCAGTCAGCACTGGGGATCCAGAGATGGTCCAGTTAGTGCTTCAACGCAGAGACTACCTCAAAGCCTCCACTGCTCTGGGAGGAGTGCCTGAGCTGCTGTCAAAGATCCGAGAGGTTTGCATTCGTCTTGTCATCCATCTGCACATGTGCCTGAATATATTTCCTGGCAAAGGAAATGACTGCCCTGTCTATGTTGTCATCCACAGTCTCCAGACTTCTATATGGAAATGAAGTGGGAGTTCACCAGTTGGAGTAAGTTCTGTTGTTGCGTGTGGTTATATTTATCATAAAAGTAAAGTAGACTGTTCATACAGGCTGGTTATCAGCAATTCAGTATGCAAAAGAAGAAGGAATCTACCATGCATGCTGCAAAATAAACACAACCCAAAAATGAAAGAGGTTTCATCAGGGCATACAGGAAAAACCACATACCTGCTTCTTCGGTAGTTGACGCATTTGTTGTGGTTTAATAATGAGCCACATTGTTTTTCATGTGTGGATACATTTGTTTCCATCGTGGGACATTCTTGTGCTGTTGCTTCACAGTCCCTCTTCTGTCCCGGGTTTGTCCAAGTGATGTTTGTCGCATTTGGAAAAGTGGCGCCAGCCTGCGAGTGGATGCCACTCTTCTGGGCTTTGAAAACATGACCTGGATCAGAGGGCGTAGAAGCTACATCTTCAGAGGAGATGGTGTGTGTTTGAGCTTTCTTACACAACAAAAAACTTTTTTTAATTCTCTCTATTATTTAAAGTAATTGTGTTAAGTCTATCCCTGTTTGTATTTATGACAGATTCTTATGCAGAGTTGATGGAGGTGAACCATGACGATGAAGTAGTGGACACTGAACGCTTCAATATATCACAAGAAATGGAGGATGTCACGCTGGAGTCGATGCAGCCGGCTGAACAGGAAATTGCCAAAAGGTTGACGACTCCTATCGTCAACACCTACTTGGATACCAAGGATATTGCTTTTGAGAGGCAAGGGGCACTTTTTCTGTCGTTCTCAGTCCACTCAGCAGCAGTCTTGTGCAGTCAAGTCAATGATGGTGGATTTTGCCTGTAATGATGCTTTTGTTTTCACAGGACCAAGGCTGGGATTTGGGGCTGGAGAAGTGACAAAACTGAACTGGTCAATGGATTTGAAGCAAAGGTTCGCAAAAGTTATACATTTTCTTTTTATTATCACTAGTGTAGCCTATTTATGGCGTCCTTGTGACATTCGATTCTTGTTGTTTTTTCAGGTTTTCAGTGTGAACAATGTAAATGTGGTGATCAGGACAAGGACGGAGCATCTCACAGACGAGGAAAAAGCCCGGATAAAAAGTAGGTGGAAAATATTCTTCATGTATTACTTTTCTGTCCTGCAGTGTGTGTATGAGGGTACTGAAGTCGGGCTTTTTTTGTTCCAAGGTGAAAGGAACATCTTGGAGTCTCTTCTGGGGACTGTGGAGCAGCACATAAGTGCACAAGGGGTAAAACATGCATTCAGTAATCACATTAAAATGATGTATTTTGTTCCCACCTGGCAGCTGATTTGATACGATGCTCAATTTTATAGGACCTGACTCTTGAGTACGCGACTGCCACCAATCCTACTGCCATCACTCCAGAGGAATACTTTGATCCTGACTTTGACCTGGGGGACAGAGACATCGGTCGACCCATTGAACTGAGTGTTCGTACACAGAAGTAAGCGACGTGGTTCTGCTGCTATAAAATACCTCATATCGTATCCATCATGGCTGTGATATCTACAAGAAATTAAGTTGTGTGCATGTTTGAACACTCTTCAATCTTGTCTCACTCAGATTTAAAGGTACATTGTGGATGAGCGAAGATCATCCTCTGTCCCTGGTCGAGCAGGTGACCCCCATTATTGACCTCATGGCTCGGACCAGCTCCCATTTCGCGCGGCTACGAGACTTTGTAACCCTGAAATTTCCTCCTGGGTTTCCTGTTAAAATAGGTTTGTAACATTCCAATCAAGTGTTGTAAAACATGCAAAAGTCTTCTTCCCCCTCTGAAGTCTGATTTTACATCAATCTGATGTGTTTTCTTTTCTTGCAGAGATTCCCCTGTTTCATGTGCTGAATGCCAGGATTACATTTGGTAATGTCAATAAATGCAGTACTGAAGAGGAGGCGCAGCCAACACCAGCAGCTACACCAACATCCTCAGGAGAAGATGAAGAAGCTGCAGGTAGAAATGCAACCAGTTCAACCACGAGTTCTGACTGTATATAACTTATTTGTCATTCCTAATCCGCTTTTCTTTTTCTTTTCCTCCCTCCAGCGCTTCCTCCATTTGCAGTGTGTCCTTCAGTGTTTGAGGTGCCTGCCAGTTACCACCGGCGAGGAGGCAGCCGACACACGCCCGCGTCAAACAACGACGAGGAGCTTCTGCAGTACGCCATCCATCAGAGTCTCCTGGAGTCTCGCAGAGCCACGGGCCAGGTCAGAACAATCAAACGACAACAATCAAAGGGAAATCTGGTATTTTCTGGTATATATTTTGGTGTGTAAATGACTAATAGGTACAAAAAGATTTGAAATTTGACTCTGTCCTCGACTGTTAGTGGAAAACGTGAATGAATGTATACAACGAACACCTCGTTCTCTGCGCGTGAAATGTGTATTTTCTTCATCTTTCTCTCATTGTGGCCACGATTCACTGTAAAGAACCATCGATCAGCGGCTCATTTCCATACATTCATGAGACACTTTGCATTTACCATCTATGGTTGAATGTCATTGCAGGAGGGGAGTTGGGATGATGCAGAAGGGGAATTCCCAGATGTAATGCCCAGCAGCCCGAGTGACAGGTAGGAACACAGATTAAGGTCGCAATTACAAAATGACATGTGGTGAAAAGCACAGTCTTTGCTGCTTGCTTGTCCTACAGGGACGCAGATCTCAATTTTCCCCCGTCAATGTCATTCCAGGAGCATCCCAGAGGGGGTGCTGGTGGAATACGAAGTCACCCCGAGCCCCGTCAGCTCCACTTCTGCCTCGAGTCCCGACACAGAGCTCCGCCTGGCCATGGAGCTCTCCGCTCGAGCTCAAGCGGAAGAGGAGAAGATGAGGAAGCAGGAGGAAGAGGAGCTGGAGAGGATATTGCAGCTATCGCTCACCGAGAAGTAAAAAGTAAAAAGGAATAAGAGGGAATAACGATACAACTTTTCCAGATCCAGAAGCAACTACCACACCTCAATTCTCCTTCCTAACCACTGTAGTCATCTATGCAACCGCAGATTTCTTTCTGTAACAGATCATTCTTGCACAGGCAATATCAGACTCTCGGTATCCAATATTTTCCAAAAGGTATTTTTGGTAAGAGCATACACCTTTATATATTTCTATCTCAGCATAGTGTGTCTTCATCCTCACGCTTAATTCATGGACTCTTTCAGATCATTTTCGGGGTCTTCTTTTTATTTATTTCTTTTCTTTTCCAAATCAGAACAGCAGCAACCCACATTTTGTTGATCATATTGTTGTCCGGAGTGGGGTCAAATCAGTGTAATTCAGGTTCTGTTTGACTACTCGAGTTGACTTCATACAGTGCTGTCACTTAAATGTGGCACTTAAGGTCCAAAGCACTGACTTTTTTTAATTATCGTCTCAGAAAGCTAGAATAAAAACAGCCTAGCACAAGAGAACGCTACTAGCTCTTTGGACCTGAAGGAGCAGATTTGAGTGTTTTTACTGCGAAGTCTTCCTTTAGGGTCACTTTGTTGTGAGGACCATGGGCTCACTGAATAATGAAAAAATCTCAGGGTTCCCGTTTTACACATTTAACCTTCACTTTGGAATCGGTTTGTTGACCCGTTGTAGCCTGCTAGATGTTTCTTTGGTGCGAAATCTCTAGTGCATATCACTCTTTGCCATATCAATATTAATTGAGAAAGTTGGGTTAATTGAGTCAAAAGTTCATAAGTAAATGCATTTTCTTATGAACTCTACAGCTGTTTAAACAAAAGCATGCTGCTGTGAGAGAAACTTAAAAATCAGCTGCATGGTAACGAAATATCTTTACTGCAACAGCGATGGGGGTTAACTTTCCTGGGCTAATTTGTTTTACTGGACATTTTCTGAGATTTCTTGGTCAGAAAGTTCATATTTTTCTTAACTTCAAGCATCATCACCTCAGTTCAAAAAACGCAGTAGCAGAGACCAGTCTGTCTGTGGATTTACAGCCATCATGCAGTCACGAAGCAGCCACGCAACCGCGGCTGCAGAGATTATTCAAACTCCTACAGGCTGTCTGTTAGCCTTTTGTAGCCACGAACAACTCCAGACCTCTGAGCAGAAGAAAAGACAGCACAGACTCAAAGATCAAGCATGCCCGCCATACCTAGGATTAGATTCTTCAGCATGTGCCAAGGGGATGCTTTCCTGTGAACGCTTTTGTCTGGGCGAGAGGCGGTGACAAATTTATGTGGTGCCACTCAGACTAACCATTCGAACAGATTTTTTTTTACATTTTGTAACTTTAAAACAAGATAATGAGGTTAAAGTTGAACTAGGGTGATGCTGAGTTACACGCATTAACCACTATAATTGATTTTCACTGACAACCACTTCGCAAACATCTCTCTGCGTCGCCGCGTCTGACTTTCACGGGCTTCAGCTGAAAAACTACTAATTATAACGATCAAGTTTCCAAAACTGACTGAACTGTCGAATTTTAAATAAAAAAGGCTAGCTTTGGGTAATTTAATGCAGATCTTTGTAATGCACAGTTCCAGCTGCAAAGGTTGTGGTGTTTTTTTTTTTTTTTTTCCTTTTTTTAATATGTTAAAAATTTTAAGAAAATGTGTCGGTTTCAAAATGTTGTTTCTAAAATAAAAGCACTTTATTTCCATGAGGATTAAACGTGACTTTGTCCATGTGTTTTATTTGCAGAAAAGAAACGGCTGATTAAAAAAAAAAAGGAGACAAGCGTGTACTGTACATGTAAAGAGTTCGATAGATTGTGTCTCTCTACATTGTCAGGTCCAACTAAGCCTTACATAATTTATCTCCAGTGAATACATTTGAACCGTCCTGTATCTAGGCCTGGATTTCTTGGTAGTCGTTGGCGCAGTGAACAAAGGGGGGAAAAACTGTTGATTTGAGGGCAAAAGCACCGTATGGCCCTGCAGAGGTGATGGCACTCAACCAAACTGTCCACATTTGGACATTTTATCTCCAGAAGCCCCTGAAGAACCCGTCAACCTCCTCACGATCAGGTGAGGCACCTAAATAGGGGGACTGTATCCTGTCAACAACAAAAAAAATTGAGGTACTTGTACTTTACTTGAGTATTTCCATTTTCTGCTGCTTTATACTTCCACTCCACTACATTTATTTGATAAGTTACTAGTTACTTTGCAGGTTGCTTACTTTTGCTTAGGAGTATTGATTCAGATAATTGGGAAAAATGGTAAATACTAGATCTGGAAGTTAATTTATTGCAAGAGAATTAATTTTGATACACAAGTACATTTAATATCAGTTACTTTTATACTTTTACTATTTGTACGGGTGATTTTCACTCTCACCAAAGTAATATTTTAGGATGATCACTTAATACAACACTGACAACGAGCCACTGGACCACAGAAGTGATGGCTGCTCAATTAAAATGATCATCTGTACACATATATCAGCCATTTCAAGCTAAAATAGTCATTTACCACATTAATAATGTCCAGACTGTATTTCTGATCAATTTAATTAAATACAATTGTGCTTTTGTTTCACATGTCAGGACATTTCTAAGTGACAGAGATGTACAATCCTTCTTAAATGACAAATAAAAGCTCAGTTCATAAATAATAACAGTGTTCAGTCTGTTGGTGGCAGAGCTCCTCTGTCTCCTGTGGGCCCTGTCAGGAGGTGGTGGTGGTGGCAGCACCGGAGGCTGAGGTCCTCTCTGCAGGTGCCTCTCCTCTCTGCACGGGTTTGGTCGTCAGGTCTTTGTCTCCTTTCTCCTTCCGGGACAGCTTCACCGACGGGACAGCGGTTTGTAGACGCACACAGCCATGATGATCATCAGCAGCAGCAGCACTCCGAAGACGCTGCCCAGCGTCACTGCGAGGACAGAAACACAGTCGCTGTCGTGTGTGAACAAACACAATGCACATTATTTATTGCAGCGTCAGGGCCCCTCACTGCAGCATCTCTCAGCAGGGTCTCACCCAGGTTCTGCTTCTCCAGCACCACATAGGCTCGGTCCGTCAGGGTGGAGTCCTCCAGCTGCCCCTTCACCAGCACACCACCCAGACACATGATCACAGCCGGAGGGATGAGCTGCAGCAACATCGCGGTGGAGGCTGCAGGAGGACGATGAGGAGGATGAGGATGATGATGATGATGATGGTGTTGTTGATGATGAGAGTGAGGCGTTTCTTCTTCCGCTGTAGGATCTGGGTCCTAAAGCCGTCGTGTTACTGCACTGTCACTGCAAATGTTTCTTTTCTTGACATAAATACAGGTAAATGTTTATACTTCCTCTCCACTTTTACTATTTATATTAATATTCTTGATAGTTTGTTTATTTATTTACAGAATAAATGTTATATAGTAGAATGTGTATACATAATATGATATTTTACTTATTACTATTTCTTTCTTATATTTTCTTTCTCTCTCACCAGCTATAAGCTCATCTCTGGAGGGCCTGAAGTGCTCTGTGTGTGTGACAAATACAAAATTATATTATATATTATTATTATTATTATTATTATTATTGGAAATTATATTCTTCATGAATGTTTGAATTTTCTCAGATTTTTTTGCATCTTCAGGTGGCCGACTGACTCCCTGGGTTAAAGCAGCAGTTCAAAGTTCATTGGAATTAATTAATTAATTATTTAATTAGAGGTGTAACTCCTGGATACTGTCTCCATACTCAGGCTATAATTAGCAGCGTGTTATATTATAGATATTTTCAGGAAACTTTCTCAGTAATTTTTTAGAAATTATGGCTCTGTAATGTAAAATATCCCCCACTATGATATTTATATTTAAAGCAGTAAATTTGGGCGTTTGGGACAGTTGGCCAGACAAAAGACGTCAGTTGACGCAATGAAAAGTTGTGATTGTGGCATTTTTTCTTTATTTATTTGACATTTTCTGAGCCAAATTATCGATCAAATAATTCCCTGACAAATCAATAATGGAAATAATCTTCAATTACAACCCTACAGGCAATATTAATCCACTTTTTGTGGGGATTATATCTTTTTTTGGACAATTCTTGCACAAGTTTGCACACACTCCCCCATGAATACTCAGCATATTACTGCACAAAACTACAGCTCATTCATTTAAACATTTTTTTTATATTTTATTGTCAATTTTCTATTTTCCAGTTATCCTTCTTGTCTTTATATTTTCCATATGTTAATTGTTATGCACCAAAACACCTGTGAAAACTTGGCAATGAACCCAATTCTGTGTCTGAATATCAAACATGGTACTAGTAGTTAAAGAGCTGCAACTAATGTCTGTTTGCATTGTTATTTAATCTGTGGCCTATGTGCTTCTTTAATGCAGCTGAAAACTCAAAGGTAGCAGCTGAAAACTCAAAGGTATTCAGTTTGCTATTTTTTAAGTTTAGTTTTTATTTAAAAGGGACAGTACAAATCAATAAAACACATGAGGCTATTTTTCAAAAGGCTATTTTTCATTGTAATCCCCTGGTCAAGGTCTTACAAAGGCTTCCGATAATACAACAAAGTACGGAGAAAAAAACTGGGCACAAAATAACCCAGGGGAGCACAGGGCAGAAAAGAAAATACACAGGTGATGTAGTTCAAAGATTAAATACAAACAAACAGTTGTTTACGGCAGTCAAAGCAGCAGTAGTGACATTTTACAGTATGACATTGCAAACAAGAAAGCTGTATTATTATTATAACTACTGTGAATAGACTAGGAAAACAGGGATTCACATTTATTCTCATTCAACATTTTTGCCAAAGACATGACTTACATGATAAATCAATGATCAAAATTGCTGTCACTTATTTTTCTGAGGATCAACTACTGGTAAATCATTTCATTTCCTGCAGTAAACATGTTAATCTTAATAGTGAGGGTCTTTCTGCAGCCCTGCCTGCATCAGAGCACTGAAACTTCCAGGTGTTTCCTGCAGTTTCCAGCCAGTGCAAACACAATGTGTGTGTAAAAAAAAAAAAAATCTCCTCTCTTACTGGAAACCATCAAACAAGTGTCAGGCCTCCCATCACATTTTCCCATTTCTGAAATGTCAAAGAGCAATGAAGAATAGACATAAAGGTCAAGCTCCTTGGGGTTTTATCCTTATATAATTACTCTGCATGACTGATGTATATGGCCTTTACCTTCGTCCTCTATACAACTTAAGAGTGCGCCACCATTACAAACACTTATTGCTCTTAATTATATGCCAGCGAAGCTTAATGAGCGTTAGGAAATGTCACTCACGGCAGCCTGAAATTAAAAACTGGAGGCTTCCTGAGATAAATTCATCACAACAAGAAAACCTTTAATCACAGCATGAGCTCAAAGATCCTGTTTTAATCGGGCCAATTTAAATTGAAATTAAACAGATTTTTATTGGTTACTCACTAATGATGCCGGCTTTATAAACTTATTACGAGCCTGATTCTGTGATTTCTTTTTTTTTTTTATCCGTCCCTGTCGATTCATGCCAGCAGATGTGACGGAGCGTTACATAATCACAGTGTATGTGTCATGTCGTTACATCATGTCACACAAAATGTTAGGCGCTGTTACAGCTTGGCATGTAGATGACACTGAACTCAAAGGCAGCAGAAGAGTCACTGGAGTTATCAATCAGTCGAGAACGTCTTATACTAACAATTTGAATTCTGGGGTCTTATTGCTTTTGCAGACATGTTTGACGTGAAGGAAAGAAAACTGTGCATGTCTTAAAATCACGGCGTGATGCGTAATATATCGCTGTCAAGACAACAGTTGAATTTCCCATTTCCTAACTGACTGGATGAAGACAAGAAGTGTGAGTTTCAGTCGCCACCTTTCTGTCTGCAGAGTGCTTTCTGGTGATTTCGTCACCTTCTATGCTTCTTGCACATTTGGTCAGTGTAGAAGACTCAATCTTACTATAACCCAACACATACGGGTTTTTTGAGATTTAATAATCTGATAACGATAGATTGGTTAATTGTTTTGTTCAGATACATGAATAATTTTGATGCAGATCCAAAGAATTGTGACCTGTGCTTACACTCTGAACTGGACATTTAACAGTCCAAAAATCAAGCTGGCAGTCAAGCCCTCTCTTGAATAATACTACTACTAATAATAATAATATAATAATAATAATAATTTTTTTTGTATAGTGCTTTTCATGAGACTCAAAGACACTTTACATGTGAACATAAAAGCAACACACTATAAGAAAATCTAAAAACTAACTAACTAACTTTTCACTGTCTCAGTTTTTTTTTTTTTAATACAAATGTTCCCAATAGTGTCAGTCTTACAGAGTCTATTGAAGACTTGTAATAAATATTGTAATAGATATTTTCATTACATTTTTTTATTCTCTTGTTTTTCTACTGTATTAATTTTTGGAGGTTGATAAAAATTAAATGCAAGTAACAGATTTTGTTGTAACATGCCGGCATATTCTGTAAACTTACGATAAAACACACACATCCTTTGGTAATATACTGTGATCCAAAATACAGTAATATGCTGTTAAAATAACAATAGATGAACTGTAAAATAACAGAGAAATGCTGTTTTGAAGTATTTGAGTCTTATTCTATAGTGGATTTCTGTACAGTGCACCTTATTTTTTTAATCTATAGACAGGATGATATACAGTGATTTTAATACTGATGTGGTCTAATACACCAATACATATTTAAGATACCATCTTACAAAGTTATTTTGTCTCTAGACTAGCACCCAAAAAAAAACCACAACTGGCAACTTCTGCACAAACTGACACCTGAGTTTGATACCGAGGGTTAAAGACACACATATAACAACCGTGTCTTCCTGTGCATTTATATTTATGACCCTTGAGTAACAAATCACTCACATTCAGACTTCTTGTAAAATTCCCCTTTTTTTGTTTTCTCTGTCAGCCCGTCCTTTGCACTTTTCTATACCTTCTGTGCTGTATTGTGTCAGGACTAATGGATGCACAGCAACAGTGCCAGTCAGAACGTATATATAGCAGGCTATGTGGTCCTTAATATACTGTTTGTCGAGCTTTTCATGTGAGGTAGAGAAGACACCGTCTATTTAGCAGAGTCTCTTTTATGTGTCTCCTGCGCTCTCGCCACCGTTCTCTACTTCAATGACACAAAAGGGGCTTTGATGTGCACGTCCATCAACCAGCAGCTCAATGGGGAATCACATGTTCCCAAACCACTTTTTACTCTCATATACGTTCATACCTGTCGTCCTTGAAGGGGTTCTGTCTTACCCAGGAATAAAAAATCAGTTGAATAAGTAAAGATCTGAAGGAGCGCTGTTAGCAGGAATATCGTATCTTGTGTGTGTGTTCGCCGGGGAGGGCAGCATTTGAAGGATAAAGGCTGTTTCTATTCCCTTGTATGTTGATGGATTCTGGTTATTGCAAATTAGCTTGTTAATTAGAATATCTAATAGAGGTGAGCAGCAACAGCCAGCAGCCATAACAAAGACACAAACATCACCGTATAGAGATTTAAAGGAACAAATCTCCCAGATAGTCGAGTTCAACAGGCCAAATTACAGCATGATGTTTTTGTTTTGTTCGCTCATATTTATGTTTAAACCTCCAGGAATAAAAAGAAGCACAAAGATGAAATATGTAATGTGTACTATAATACATTTATACACATCTGACTAATACAGAAATAAGGTTTAAAAAGGAATGTAAATCACACGACAATCGTCACCTTGCTCATCACATAAATCTCTGAAATAAAAGTATAAAGCGCTTTTTTTTAGATAACACATTTGGTAAAGACACGAGTGGTATAATGCTGTGTGTGTCTGCACAAAAAAAAATTGAACAGTCTTAAATTTAGAAAGTGAAAACATTGGAGAGGCACAATATCAATACAACCTTTACAATTTTTTGTACAAACAGTGTAATATTTAGGCAGATTAAGGCAAAACAGGCTATCTGGAGCTAAATGAAGCCGACAGACGAAGACCAAAAAGTTCATTTTTAATGTAACAAACCAATATACTACAAAGTATACAGGCTACTTTCTATAATGCAGATAGTAAAACAATACAAGAAAGTATTTTTTTTTCTGGAAACATACAATGAACTGATGTGGTCTTTGTCTGAGCGTCTCACTCATCTCCATTACAAACACTTGTGGGGGAGAAAAAACAGCATTTTTTAGCAGATAGATCCAGCAGCTGGCATGAAATCCTATACAAGCACTTTGTTACAGTACAGAAATACTCCATAAATATTTAATATAGCATTGACAAAAAAAAATAAAGAAAGGGATTGTAATTTACTGTCAGTTTAGTTTTGGTTCATATTTAAAGGTTAAGTTCACCCAAAAATGAAAATGTAGTCACTATACTCTGATATGCTGATAGAAATTTGGGCAACATTTCTGGAGCTTCACAGCGAAACAACGTTGCAGCATTTTCCTGAACAACTTAATTAGATGGGGATTTCTTTCAAAACATAACCCAAGTCGACCCAAATCGAAGTCTTTAGAACAAGGTTTGAAAAGACTTTATTTACACCCTCGACCCGCTGTCAAGATTGAGCACCCACTTCTGACAGGATGCGCTTTTAGCTCAGTAGCTACAGTGAAGTTTTCAGATTTATAAAGGGTGTAAAAAAAAAATGTCTTTTCAAATCATTTTCAGGTGTTGGATTATGTCGGACGAGCTGTATGGAGCCATTCTGTGTTTTCTTTAGTTGTTTTTTAAGATGCAGTGAGAAGAAATGTGTTCAGACTGCCAAAACTGCCACAAAAAATACAGCAGAGCAGGTATAATTGGTGAAAAACATTAGCCTTTAGTCCACTGAATGGATAAAAAGCCCACTGAATAAAGCTTCTTTTGCTGCTGCTGCTGCTGCCATGATTAATTCAAGAGGTGAAAAACTGTGTTAACCTCACTGTTGCTCCAAGTGCATTGCTAGTGTGTCCACTGGTACTGTAAGCTGAGCATGCAGAGCTGATGTTATCTAACCGTCACACACCACAGAAAATATAAAACCTAACGAGAAAATGGCGCCATGCAATAGCTGCTGAACGTTTTTAATTTCCTTGGCATGTGGTCCCTATGATATGAAGACAGCAGATTAAGGGGGGGAAAGCAGACCATTATATAAATATGACTCCTACGACCACACAAACACTTGAACATGGTGATGCATGTAGATGTGAATACACACAGCCCATGCAGAAAAGGGGTATTGCTATGTCAGCTCCTCTTGTAATTACAAATTTAGCAGCATTTTTCCTTTTTTTACCGAGTGTACATGCGCAGTGACAGTTTACATGTTCAACATCAGGTAACAGTCATGATGTCAGATAATGTTCAGGTTTGCTCACAAATAACTTAAAACTGTGGATTGAATTAAAAAAAAAAAAACTACAAGCAAGGAATATTTTTTCATGTGTTAGCGAGGTTTTTTTCTTCCTATGGCACGGTGGCCATGTTGAGGCTGTCAGCGTGGATGTCTGGTATGGTCCTCTCTGGCCTGAGACACACCGCCAACCTCTGTGGGACACAAGGATGAAGAGTTACAGAAGATGTCGAAGAAAGTGTAATGTTTTTGATTCTCCTTCTCTTTCGTCCGCTGACCTGTTTGAGAGATCCAGGAGTCCACACCAGCTTGTAGACCATGTAAATGGGGATCCACATGAAGGATGAGAAGCCGATGATGTATCCCACTGTGATGCTCCAGTCAGGGTACTTATAGTCAAACAGCGTGAGGGGTGGCGCTTTCAGGAAGGAGCTCACTATAATATACTGAGAACAGCGGGGGAGACGTTAAGAGTCCCATATTTAAAAAATTCCATATATGTTAATGTAACTTTTGTGTGCCTGCATAAGAGGTAATATTGGGAAAGAAGAGAAAAGAAATATATAAAGGAAGCCGTAATAAGTGCAATACCGCAAAATGTCAGCAGGAAGACAATCTGAGAGATGGATGCAAAATACGAAACAAGGATATCAAACCGTGTGTCGAGGAGGGCAAGCAAGGCCGTAACCATGGAGACCAGGTCTCAGGGAGTACCACTGCATACGGTATGTGAAAAAAGTAGCATGAAACCTTTTGTGGTTCAAGAGGAAGCTGCATTTAATCTGTTGCATTGTGGGTAATGTAGGCACCAGGTTTTGAAAAAGTATCGAAATCAATCAAAGCCTGGTGCCTACATTACCCACAATGCAACTTAACCACTGAGTGACATCACTGGAGGCAATTTGTCGGATTACGTGCAGCTTCTTTTGGAGCCACAAAAGGTTTTATACTACTTTTTCACATATGCTATAGAGCTCCTTAAGACCGATTAACACACTTTAAAGTCTGAAATTGGCGAGGTTACCCTTTAAGGGAAGTGTTATTATCATTGTCCCATCAACAGCTGATGAGAACATTAAAGAAATGTTTGGGCTGTTTGATGAATTTAGCAACATTGTGAGATGATAACCATTCATAAAATTATTATATGCACGTAGAAGAAAAGGTTATTTGGGCATTTTGTTGAAAGTAACTAAAAAGTAGTGTAATAAGTACCACATCACCATAAAATGAAGGCAACTAGTAATATGTAATATATTGCAATTGGAAAGTAACTTGCCAAACACTGACTACAGCTGGTATTCATAATAATGGTCCTTTTGGACCTTCTGTGTTGTGCTGGAAGCCAGTCGATAGTTTATGTTTGTGGACGTGAGCTACTGTCGCTCTCTGTTAGCGGAGCGGAGCGATGACGCACACAAAACGTGCATAAAGTTACAATCCGCTCACATATGGCCAATAGAAATAGCGATTAATATATGTAAATTGCTGCAACTTGTTACATGGAGCCTCTTTCATGTTGGTCATGATTATAATTACATTACATTATAATTACATTAATTATTCTAATTATGGCTGAGGGAAATTGTCAGTTGCAGAGTGTTCTGCAGCATGCATGCTTTAGAAAAAGGGGTCGTCTGTTATGTGACTGGTGCCACTCGTCTAATTGTCTTTTGATCTTACACTTGCCTTGTTTTGTCTAAGTCTACTGCTGCACATTGATCTCTGGTGACTTGAATCGATGGTGCTTATTTGGTCTTTTTAAACTGTAGACATTTATATCCACCTGTTGTAACTGCACGTCAGAGTATTTCATATCTTACCGCTAGAAATGCTGGACTGATGGCAACCCAGCACACCCTCCAGAATAATCCTGGAGCTTTTCCCAGCATGGCCTGAACATCATTGCTAAACCTGTTGATACCTGAAAGCAACAGATTAAACATGAGACACTTACAGTAACAATATATCCGATGCTAAGGGTCGTCACTTTACATTGCAGATAAGAGAAACTGAATACAAGTCAATCGATAATAATCTCTCGTTTACCGTAGAACCAGGAAACCGCGATGGCCTCGAGGAAACCCACAGCTATAATGGAGCACCCGACTCCGAACTCCTCCAGCAGCTTCACTACGTAGGCACCACCCTGTCAATAACATGTTAAACTCACTGATAACACCACCCATCATTGCTCTTTTTACTCCATGAGAGCAACAGACAGTTTGAATTCACTACAAACTATTCAGGACTGTCTACATCTTACAACAAGTGTGAATGAAGATCTAATTCTCTACTTCAAAGTGAGAAAAACTTACATTTGTGAGGGTGCTCAGAGAGCCCAAGAAGCAGACAACTACCAAGCCCAGCACAAAAAGTTCACGTCTGTGAGATAATTGATCCGGATATTCGTCCAGCACGGCAGTGATGATCGCCTCCAGCCCACCGAACTGAAACACAGAGAAAGATTAAAATACACAGTATTATAACTGGTAGATCGAAGAAATAAGACTTCTTTTTTGCTGTATTTACATAAAAGTGTCTAAAGTAATCTGATATAATCTAATCTGATATTTACAATGTGTCCTTCACAGTTCGTACCGTGCTGTCCAGTCCCAGCGTGATCATCATCACAAAAAAGATGATTGCAAAGAAGGTGGAGCCCATCATGTTCGCAATGGCCTCTGGGTACGTGATGAAGAGTAAACTTGGTCCTGAACGCACGAGAATATAAAATATGAAGAGAACAGGTTGAGTGTTTGATTTATTCATTTATGATTTTAAATTTAGAAGTCGTCTCTCTGACCTTTATCCCTGGCCACATCCTCAACCTCGACCTTCCTCATCTCTGCCATGTAGCCCAGAACTGTGAAGATGACGAACCCCGACACAAAGCTGGTCAGACAGTTCACCAAACTGGTCACTATGGCGTCACTGTTGAGGAAGAAAGGCAACACTTTTCAAGGACATGCAGCGAAGTCATTTAGTTTCAATGACTAGTTTTAATTAACCTAATTTTTCACTCCAGCTGTCTAACTTACCATTTTGACTTTTGTTTGTTCATTTAAATTTTCTTAGTTACTCCTAGTTAGCAACTATCTTGCGGCATTACTAATGAGGGATACTCAATTAGTTTCATCTCATCTCATAAAATCTTCTATTCCCAGGAAGGCCCAACAAAATTAATTATAATTGGTTTTAAATACATTCACATCTGTGTTAACAACTCACGCATATTCTCATAAATGACTTGCAACACTGTAATTTCTTCCTATGAAAAAACATGTTTTAAAACGGTATACAGCATTAAATCGTTGCAACTGGAAAAATCTTGCACAACGGCACATCATAGCCCAGGAGTTGAAATTATGTTCATACTCAGCCGTCAGGACTAGTCTGACCTTGTCGGCGGGTTTTTTAGGTGGCCGATGGAGTGTGCAGAATCAACATCGGAGCCCGTCGGTGAGAGAAATCACTCTGATTGGCTGTTCAGCTCAGCGAATCAGTGCACGAGAAAAGAAACAGGGGGAGCCCTCTGAGCCTGTCGCTGTAGTATCCATTAGTTTGACCCATCTAGGGTGGTTCACCTCATTTTTCTCCTCCACCTCTTCACCAGTACCATTTTTCAATAATTTATTAGACAACAACTGTATTAACAACGGTTTCTGTATTCGCAGTTCTGGGTCTTCCAGTTTCCCCGGCTGAGATATGATGTGAGGTGACACAACAGTCAGCTTCATCACTGCTTGTCCTTCAATGTCCGTTTGGTGTGTCTGGAAATGTGAAATGTTACATTATACAGTATATCTCAGAGAAATATCGTGTTTTGTGCCAGAGTTAGCAGTTTCTCAAGTATGTTATATTTAAATTTTGAACTTTTCTAATATAATGAAGAAGAAAATTTACTGGTTTGGAAAAAAAATAAAAAAATAAAAACGTCCCTATCACACTGAAAAGTGACACCATGGAGGTTATGTTTTCACCTGTGTCTGTTTGTCAGCAGGACTGCACAAAAACTACAGACCGGATTTCCACCAAACAAAGATGGAGGATGGGTCTCGGCCCAGAACAGACCCCATTAACTTTTGGTGTAGATCCAGAAAAAGGGACAGATCCAGGAATTTTTGTTTTATTGTGAGATAGAAAGGGTGTTTGTCGACATTTTCGTTAATTTACATGAATAATGCATGGATCTTTAAATATTTGGGTGGCTGGTATCTATGACTGTTGGGTCTTTAATGGACCTCAGAGACAACAAACAGCAGCATCTAGCTTCATTCATTATCTGTGTCTTTACTACTGTTTCCTCACACTCTGCTCTATTAATCACATCAGCCACACACACACACACACACACTGTTAGTCATACTGTGAGTGCACAGTTTAATTTCTGCAATGTAGTATTCACAACACTTTGGCTCTAACATCACTGATCTCGACTGTACCATCTGCTTTAATTCATAAGCGATAAATCTTGCCGCTGCTCTGAGAGTTTTGACCGCACACTGTGCGCTGAAGTCATTAAACTCAACAGGAGGTGTGATTTCTTATGATACAGATTGCGAAGAGCTTCTGGCCCTTTTATCTGGACCGTTGGACTTGATTCATGGAGCCGTGTTCAAGCCACAGATGTGGGTTCACATGACTCAGTGTGTCTCAGTTCTTACCGATAGCAGTTATTTGTGAAAGGGTTGTAGCTGGAGAGAGCCAGGAGCACCCCGAACCCAGGCCCCAGAGAGAAGAAGATCTGAGCTGCAGCATCCACCCACACCTGGACAAGTCAGAGAGACAGACAGAAATAGACATTACACTATCCAGGACTATTACCTTTACCACTTCTGGGATGCTAGAACATGCTGTTGGCACTCTACAGCATACAAATACTGTATTTCTAACACAGATTAGAACCAATGTTGTGCCTTTCTATTCACCTAAATATTTTTATTCTCTTGTTTTTGTTCTGATTCCTCAGTATTTGATTTTTCCGAGCAGAGAGTTGTTGTGTGAGTCGTACAGAGACCTAGCTGGCAGACAGCTGTACACAGGGAGATCTGAAGAGGAGCTTCCATTCGGCATTAAAAAGAAGAGGGCAGCGTTGGATATCGGTGAGTGAGACAGGAAGAGGGGGGCCTTTGTTAATGGGCAGAAAATCTAAACCAATTATGCATCTTATTATCCTGCTCTGTGGCTTATTTATGCATCTCATTTCATCTCATCCATATTCCCCCTCCGAGCAAAGCACTCACACGTGTTTAGCAAACAACCGCAGCGAGCTGGAGAGGAAGATGAGGAGGTTTTCGTAGATCTTAAATAAATATAGGCAGATTCTCAAGAGCCAAAAGGGCAGGGAAATGAATGAAGGTATATATTAAACTACTGCCTCATGCAGGAGAGATCCAGATTTCACTAGTCAGGCAAGTTAAATAAAATCAGGAACCCTCAGTGTTGGCAGGATAGTGAATATTAGTCATGTCCTCTGGTCTTGTGCAGAGTTTAAGTTTAGTTAAACATAATTTTTTATAGTTTATCATTCAATTTCCATTTTGCATGACAAAACAGATGTTTAAAGAGAAACAGCTGCAAAAAAAAACATGAAACAAAAAGACGGCTCACACACTGCAGGGCTCGAATGTCCAAATTATTTTACGCACCACAGTCGTGACGTTTAGACGTTTAAACTTGCTCTTCATCAGACTCTCGTGGTCAGACTCTGACTCTGTTCATTAATGTTACATGTTTTGCTTGTATGCGACTCAGCACCTGTTCTTTTTTTGGCTTGGATGTGCACGTACACTCCCGAATTGGTCAAAATAGTTGCACAAATATTATTTCTTCTCTCTCTTCTTCTTCTTCTTTCTTTTTGCTTCTTTCTTTTCAAAATCAAACGCACCTTTCACTAGCTAAACAGTGAACTAACGGTTCTGCAATGAAACACTGGCATTTAATGTTTAACGTATAAAATAAGATTCTCAAGGGACCAAACACACGATGCATGAGCATTTTTTTTATATTTTTACAACTCACACTGGTCTCCAGCAGTTTCCCCCACTGAGGTTTTAGGTAAAACACCACACCTCTCCAGGCTCCCGGCAGAGTGGCGCCTCGGATTAGGAGAATGAAAAGCACGATGTAGGGCAAGGTGGCGGTCACCCACACGACCTGGCATAGAAGAAAAGAGATCAATCAGAAAGAGAAACAGAGAAAAGGTGGAAACTAGAGAAGTAAATAAAATACGCAGTAATGCTCTTTATTGTGAATGTGTCACCTTCCCTGAAGTCTTCACGCCCTTCCAGAGGCTGAAGTATACGATGGTGAAAATGAGAAAAAGGCAGAGCATCAGCTGCCAGCGAACACCCCCGACGTTTCTCAGCCCTGACGCCTTGTGGATCTCCAGAACGTTCCTCCTGTGATGATAAAAAAAAACACATAAATCATCCCATTTCTCAGCACAAGGGGCCACATTTCACCCCGGACATTAATAGCTTTCTATATTTGTGTAGAGTATCACTGTAAAGCTATTTATATATGTGGTTTCTGTAACTCACACTTACATGCACTTACGTGTAAAATTCCTCTGCCGGAGACCTGGAGGAATTCGTCCAGGTGACGTTGTCGATGCCAAAATAGTTGGTGCAGTCGGGGGTATTCCACACATTGTCACAGTTTGTCCACGGCAGGATGGTGGAGAAGGAGGAGTAGAAGTAGAAGAGGGCCCAGGCGATGATGGTGTTGTAGTAGAAGGACACATACAGAGCGATGATGCAAATGGCGTATCCTATACCTGAAACAAGAAGAGAAGCAGAGTTAAAAATGAGCGACGTAACTCGATTTCAATCTGAATATCTGCGAGGCCGCACCTTTGAAAATGGGACAGATGTGTTTCCATATGGATATGGCTCCGGTTCTGTGGTACTGCCCCAGCGCCAGCTCCATGTAGAAGAGCGGCACGCCACCAAAGATGGCCATCAAAATGTAGGGAATGAGGAAAGCACCTGCAACGGAGGCACAAGAGGGTAGATGAAGGTCATGATGCGTGTTGGCGCCGTCTCATGTGCCAACACAAAAGGAGGGCATTGAAATCTGTATACTCTGTGATTTTGTTATTCTGTTCTGTGCACTGGAGGGATCCCTCCTCTCTGAGATGATGTCAGGCTATATAAATAAAAAAATGACTTGAAATCTTAATGAAAATGTGGATATTGGCCATATTTTTACATCTGCACATCAAGAATCAAAATCTGTGAACAAATCATGGACATGAACACATCTCGCACGCTATAAAACACAATATCTTGATTTTTATTTTATTTATGCCTTTTAATCCTGATTTTAATTGCTTTTTTTCCCCTTTTAAGTCTTGTCATAATGCATTTTTATGTTTTTTGTGCAGCACTTTGAATTGCCTTGTCTAAAAAGTGTTAATAAATAAACTTGCCTTGTTGGCTGCTGTATTGTAACCCTTCCTTACTGATGTTAAATCATCGAGTAAAGCACAAAATATACGTGTAGAAATGTTTAAAAAAAGAAGTATATTACCCAGAAAATATACATTTTTTGACATAAAACGTTTTATTTTCTCAAGCTCTTGTATTGCAGTAAAATACTGATTAAAAGTGAGCAAAGACAATCCAGACTGTGTGAGAGGAGAAGTGTTAAAACTTTTTAGTGGAGTCCAGATGCGCACTTCAGCACCATGGACAGTTTCTGCTGCCAGATGCGCTCCAGCCTAAATAATCTGAAGCCATTTCTGGATCCAATTCTGACATTTAATCGACTTGAAGTCTTTAAAAAGTGTTTGCCAAGTGGCTCCACATGTGTAACCTAAAGTTATAAAAGCTGAATGACCTGCTTTTAGAAATCTCTCATCACTTACCGCCCCCGTTCTGATAACATATGTACGGAAACCTCCAAACATTTCCCAGGTCCACCGCAAAGCCAACGACAGACAGGAGGAAATCCATCTTTTTGCTCCATTTGTCCCTGGAGTCCGTCTGCGTAATGACCGGCACCGGGACCGCGTTGTTGGGGCTGTAGCCGGGGTTCGGGGAGCCGTGGTGGGTCAGACTGCCGGCCATGACTGCTGAGTCCTGTCGGGGCATCGGACTGTGAAAAGTCAGCCAGAGGAGCAGAGAGGAGGATGTTTCTCCTGGACCGATGACAGGACCGAGTGGGAGGAGCGGGTGGAGCTGCAGGGACACTTGGGGATACCTGTTAGTGGAGACAGATCACACACAGGTTGTGTTTCCTCACAGCAGCTTTGAGAAACACTTTCAACTGAAAATAAGCTGCTTGTGTTGCTGCTGACTGCAGATCTGCTCATGTTTGATTCTTTCCTTCAGCTTGGCGCCATTTAAAACCACATTTAAAGGTGCAATACGTGCAGATTTTACTTTTTAACAGTCAGAAATTTAAACAGAATGTGAAGAAATTATAGTTTTGACCTCATGTCATAGATGTCTGTGTGTTGTGTTGCAGAGATGTCTACAAGAGTTAGCATGGTGACCTGCGACCACCTGTCATGCAATACCACTCTTTACCACAAGAGGCGCTAGTCCGATAGTTTAGACCTGTCGTCTAATAAATAAAATAAAATAAACTCACAAAATGTCAAGAAGGAAGGAATTTATTTTATTTATGGGCTGCACGATATGGTCAAAAAGTGATGTCACGATTATTTTTGACAGATATTGCGATTACGATACATTATTATGGATGATTACATTTTACGTTACAGTTTTTATTGTTATTGAAAAACTAGTAAAATCATGATGATGTGACATTTCTCCCAGTTTCTGCCAAACAAACATGTTTTAGTACATCTGGAGAGCAAGGTTTGTAGGTCAGAGCGTCTCTGCAGCACTACAACCTGGAAGCTGCCCAGTACAACCACAGTCTGATGTGTCGGTCACTGAGCAGTTTCACTTTAAGGGGTTAAAGGTCACCTCCTGTCTGAAGTGGCACCTCGAGGGCATCTCAGTGGTGATAATTAGACTGGAGCAAGCAGTGCCCTTCACTTTCCCCACCAGATTTAACCTGCTGGTCCGGGCAACCCCCAGCCGTACTTATTCACCATCAGGGCTCCAGGCTAACTCTTTACACTGGTGCGTCAATAATACGTTTGAACTTCGGTTTCTTAACACATCAAGTAAATGATTGTAAACAGGAATAAAAGTGCAGATTTCTGGGCACATGTGTGACCAAAAAATTTGCACCCTGAATCGCCGGCTATTGACAGAAAAATATAACCGGACACCTTCTGAATTCAAGTGTCTCTCCTTTGCTAAACTAAAACAAATTAATTGCACCTTTAATTCATATTTAAACAGACGTGACAGCCAGAGTTCACACTGGTCCCCGATCCCTGCAAATCACATTCACACAATCACAGCATGTAACAGATTATTGAATCTATCTTGTTTCCCAGTACGAAACAAGAGGCACTTATAGATACTTCTCCATGAGGTTTCGTGACCTTTTAATGAGATATTTGAGTTCTGATACCATTTAACAAAAACTTTGATTAATGTTCTGTGAAAGCCTTTGCAGCTCCTACATGCTGACAAACCTCTGATTGGCTTCTTATAGTAAAAATATATAAAAAACAGTTATTACAGTTGATCCGTTAGCTGTTCTGAAGCTTGAACATGATCTGTTGCTGCCTCTGCATGCTGCCAAGCCTCTGAATGTTGACGAGTTTAGTTTCAGGGACTATCTACATTTTCCAAAGTCTTTATTTACAGTTTATAAAGCTCATTTGTAGAGATGGTATGAATAAAATCATGCTAAAGCAAAAACAAGTGAAAAAAAGGTCAAAATAGTAAAAAGGTCAAGATCCTGTTCAAACCAAAGAGTGTGTGGTCCATTTCAACATGTCAAACAGAAAGCTATAAATAGCACCTTGAGCCATCTTGGCTTCCTGATCCTGTGTTAATATAGTTTGGTGAAGACAGCCGAATAGAATCACGGCAGCTTAACTGCACTCATTAGGAAAAACCTGATAAAAAGACGTCGTAATCGAATCCACCGCTTTTAGCAGCGAGCACTTTGAAAAAGGCTGCTAACTGGATCTTCAGAGAGAGCAGCAGCGCCGGTCACACAGGTCTGAGCCCAGAGAGAGTGCATCAAATGGAGCTACTCTGGGGAAAATGGATATGACACGGAGACAGGACAGAGGTATCCAGCATCGGGGTGAAATTGTCACTTAAAAGCCGAGCGGCAGCCAAACTGTCTGGCCCCGGTGGTCATGTGATGAGGCTGCGTCACCTGAAGCTTGTTTTAGATAGATAGATAGATAGATAGATAGATAGATAGATAGATAGATAGATAGATAGATAGATAGATAGATAGATAGATAGATAGATAGATAGATAGATAGATTCAACATGTCGTCCTTCTCATTGAGCACTGAAGAACAAACAATCAGCCAGTGGAAAAAAAAAGGCTGCAGTCGCTCAGCGGAGGTGTGGGGGGGCCCCTGAGGGCCAAAAAGCCTAACAACAAACCATACAGCAACTGGCCTTCTCCAACATACAATCCTGTCAATCTGCATTGGCACACATGGGCAGAAGAACATCAGACTGACAGGAGCCTCCATCGCATGCCCTGGTGCCTGTTAGAGCACGTCGACTCTAATCACACACGGACATGTGCATGTGGGCCTCTGCTGACAGGCAAACAGAAATCAATACTGTTTACAATGTAATATTCTTAGTTTTTCTTTCTGTATTCTGTAAATTATTCTCATCTCTGTTGTTCCCTGAGCACATGAAAGTAAAGTAAATGTGACTTTTCATGACAAACACATGCAAATAAATGCTGTTGTTAGCAAAAAGGCGAGCTGGAGAGCAGCTCTGGTGTGCTGTTTACTCAGGCAGAAGTCCTCGTATGGCATTTAACAAGACATGCTATTACCTCATATTATCTAAAGCCACTGCAAGGTGTGAGTCACTGCAGCGAGGGAATCCTGGCTCGAGGAGGAAAGCAGAAAAAAAAATGGGACCAGTCGTCACAATGAGGCCACTGCAGGGCCAAGGACACATAAACTGCTGCAATATTTTTAAATTCTGACATCCAAAAATCAGACTTTAGTGCCTGAATAGTCAAGTTATTTTCTCTGGTATTATCATGTAACATTAAGGATCACAGGTCTGATCTGTTTAGGGTTCAGGACAAAGAGAAGGAGTCACAACTCGGCATGTTCATCGACAGAGGAAACTGAAACTATGAGGGGAGCTTTGCGGAGAGGGGGGGTCTGTCATCCTGTGTTATCTCTCCATCTTTTCACCTCCCGATCTACCTGACAGCTCAGTCCTGCAGGCACAACTGGACTAAAGGCCGCAGAGAAAACTCCACACTCCAGTGCACCTGCAGCCAGCTGACCCCTCCTGCTCGTAATCTGACTCGGATGGTGTTTTTTTTCCTGAACATGTTCTCACTCGTACAGCATGACTGGAAAAAACTGGTGCTGGATTGGGAATCTTATTCACAATAAAGGAAAAATAAATCATAACTCACATGGATATTCATATTATTTGTTCTTTTCTGGCTGTTTGACATTAAAAATGACTGAGTCGCCATCTTCTGGACATTATGTGATACAGCTTTTTTGTAACCATTACTTAGGAATAAGTAGAATAAAGCATATTGTAAAAGGATTAAACATATATGTAGAATTTTATTGCACTTTATTTTACAAAGATGGTGATGTAAATTCATCAAATGTCCATCAGTGTTAATATTTATCATATTTTAATGAAGACAGGCATAAAAGCTTTGTTTTCTATGAGTTTAAAAACATTTTATTACTGTTGTTTTTATCCTCACGGATGATTTTAACCCAGAAATTTGACCTGATATGCTGCAATTTTGAATTCTTGGCTTTTTTCTCAAGTGAATCCAGCAACAGGTGTTCTGCATGCAGCGCTGCATTGAAACAATATTTGCTTTAAAGCTGAAAAATTTGCTTTACGGTGCATCTGATATCTGGTACACACTGAGCCCAATAAGTGTTGAATAGTTTTGATAATCTATTGATATTTGATAAATCACATTTGCAGACACAGTATCTGGTTCAACAGGTTTTGTCTGCCAGTGTTTCCACATCTTGACCACAAGATGGCGTGAAGACAAAATGTTTAAATTTACAGCAAGCACATGTTTTTTTTTCTTTTTCAGTTCAGGGATACATTTTTATGTTTTTGCACTGAATGCTTTGATAAAATGAGTTCTGTGGAAAGAAAATTATCACAGCAGGGAATCTTTAGTGTCATAAACCAGCTCTGGGTTCAGACAAAATATGGGAGACCACACCGAGATTTCAATTAATTAACAAAAGAGTTTATTATACCAACTAAACAACTATATACAAAAATGAAATAAAGTATGTGGGTCAGTATTATCAGTGGTGTTTGAAGTTTATGTGTGTGTGTGTGTGTGTGTGTGTGTGTGTGTGTGTGTGTGTGTGTGTGTGTGTGTGTGTGTGTGTGTGTAGTGCAGTTTAGCAAATAAATCTAACCAAACAAAAGCCCTGCATGCTGGGAAGGAAAGAGAGACGGAGATGACTTGATAGCCAGGTTAAATAGGGAGGAGGAGCCCTGATGTGGATCAGTTTCAGGTGAGGCATCTCCTCCCGACACGCCTCCTCAATCACCTGAACAGAAATGGGTTAACACACAACAAACTGGACAGGGTCATCATCACACAAGTAAACAGTCTTGTAGACAACTATTCTTGATGTAGTAAGGAAGCTATTGAGAATATAGTTCACCAACTAATATAAGTTCACCAACGGATGAAAATTCATTATTCATTATCTACTCACCCTCATGTCGATGGAAAGTTTTGTAGATTTTGTAGATTCTGCACATTTCTGGAGCTTCACAGCAAACAAGTAGTTCAGCATTTCCCTGAACA
This sequence comes from Pagrus major, assembly GCF_040436345.1. NCBI lineage: Eukaryota > Metazoa > Chordata > Actinopteri > Spariformes > Sparidae > Pagrus > Pagrus major. The sequence goes on along the minus strand of NC_133219.1, from coordinate 37,215,172 downwards.
ACTGAAGTACATGGGGATTTGTTTTACAACATAAAAAAACAGCCAAAATAAACATGAAATGGCGGCCATTTTCCTCTGACATCGTGCTCAGGGTGGGAAGCTCAAATGTCATACTGCTGTGTCCCATGTTGGTAGTCAACAATCTGAAAAGCCAACGTTTCTGTCTGACAGTGATACACAATGCGATAGGAGAGGGATAAACTGATTCTAGATTATCAACACACATCTTAGACACATTTATTTAAGCCTGGAAGTGAAACGTAGTGGATGTATGAGCGGTTGAACGCTAATGTGAGCTAATAGGTCATCAAGTGTATAGTTTTACCTTGACATATGGCCCGATGTCCGCCAGATTTTTTACCATCCATCATCTATTCAGTTGCTGATCAATTATTAAATGGTGACATGAAGACAATTTGCCAGATTCCCTACGTTTATATGACTTGCAACCTGGATTACAGCAGCATATCATTATCCCAGCGTTCAAGCTTCCCACCCTGAGAGTACCATCAGAGGAAAACGGCCGCCGAGTGAAGACAGCTCGTCCAGCATGATCCAAGTGTACATGAGTCACGGGCTGCCAGCTTGACTTGGACGGGCTCTTAGCTTAGCAGTGAAGATTTCTGCATAAAAAAGGTGTAAATAATGTCTTTTCAAATTGAGCTGTGAAGCCATTTTACATTTTGTGTCCTGTTGGGCTTTTTTGTGCATTTTAAAACAAGTCCCCATCTGCTTCAGTTGTTCAGGAGAGCGCTGCAAAACTGTTTCGCTGTGAAACTCCAGAATTTTTTTGTGGACTATGAAAAATGTTCCCATACAGCTTGTTCAGCGTAAACCAAGTCTCTGGAAGCCCTTAGATCCCAAATTGATTTGAAAAAAAAATCATTTTTCGAGGCGCTGTCGAGCTCATGCACCCACTTTAGACGGGGTGCACGCTAACGCTTTTAGCTTAGCCACTACAGTAAACATTTCTGCTTAAAGTAACTACGAGGAACATTGCATTTGTTTCGGAAGCGAGTGACAGAGACCGTAGGATGGATCGCAATGTGTTAATGTATTTATATGAGATTTTATATGTGATACATGTGATCGGACCCGAGCACAGGCATCAATACTAACTAGAAAAAAATAGCAGTGTGTTCGCTGATGGTCTCGTTTGCTGTTACAGGCCATTTACAATCATCAGAGGTCACTTTAAAAGAGGATGTAAATAAAATCTTTTGAAATCAAGCTATAGAAGCCAATTTATATTTTGCTTTTATATATTTTTTCCATCTACTTCACCCATCTATCTTAACATGAGATTGAGTAGATAATAACTGACTTTTTCCTTTTTTCGGTGGATTTGTCCTTTAATTTTTGTTCCCAGTGTGTATTGATGCTCGGGCCAGCCAATGGAAGCGCTGCATGTGTCTTTAAGGGGGCGTGTCTCAGAGGAGGGCGGAGTCCACATCGCAGTGTGCAGGCAGCACTCAGCTGATGGGAGGAGTGCTGAGCGCAGACTGGAGACTGGACCCATGGCAACAATCATGGCAGGTGGGAGCAAGAGAAAACACTGACATAGATATTTTTAATTATTACATGTGTTCGTCAGAGGATATAGAATAAGTTAAGTTGTGTCAAACTGTTAACACGTCCTGTGTTTGGACTGTTTGTGCTGTGTTTTCAGAGGCAGAGACCCGTCAGAGGCTGCTGCGCACCGTCAAGAAGGAGGTGGGTGTTTTCAGATCAGCAGTTATCGAGTCGGAAAAACAAACATGTTGGTTTGTATAAGGCTGCACACAGGGAGGCTCCTCAGGTGATCCCTGCCTGCCTGCCTGCCTGCCTGCCTGCCTGCCTGCCTGCCTGCCACTGGGTACACTTGGTTTGTGTACTGGATGTTCTGTCTGGTCCTGATGATGATGACACCTGAGAGATAGAGGCTCATCTGAATCGCAACCTCTCTGAAAAGATCACAAAACAAGACTGTTAAAACACTGTAATAGTGATGCCATAGTCATAAAAGTGTAGTTTAATGTTTATTTTCTTTATTTATTATTCAGCGTTACCATTTGAGTGTCTGTGCTGCAGCTCATTAATTATTCGGGTGGAGAAGCAGCCTGAGGGAACAGATTGACTGTAGTCAGTGTTTTTAGGTGTTTATGGCAGAGCAAACCATCCGCCTTCTGTCAAGCCATTTGGTAGTTGCAGTCAGACAAACTGTGTGTGTCTGTGTGTGTGTGTGTGTGTTAGTGTAATGAATTATAAGGTGTTGAGTGGAAACAAATATGGAAGCAGCTCTGGTGGTTTGTTCAGCTGGTTTTCATGTCACTCTTCATCAGGCACACGAGAACCAGAGTTCAGCAGAGATCAAATGAAATTAGGCCGTCAGACGTTCAAACCTCCGCAAGGTTTCTTCTGAGGGGCCTCAAATGTTAGAAGATGGACAGTCAATAAGTGAAAGGCGTGCTGTTGACTGCGAAGAGGTGACACAAAAAGCAAAATAGTTGCTGATGCTGAGAAGTTGCATGAGTTTCTTATGACGTCACACCAGCTGATACTTATTTGGCTTCATATTTTCACATTTGTAGTGCCTGCTGTGCTGAACGTTTATTACTTTTTAATTTTTAATATGGTGAAAATCTGATATGAAGCATTGAAATTCAGTATGTTTGCATTTCAAACATATACAAGTACTCAGTAGGCCAATTTTTATTGTTTATCACATTTAAACCACAAGGTTGGGTCGCTCCAGCTTGTGTTGTGTGCAGTCCACGATTTCTTAAAACAAGCTAGTTTCAAACTTTATCAGATCGCACCATTAGCACCTGTTTGTCGATTGATATATTAACAGAATAACTCAAAAATAACACAATTTACATGTATGAAAGTAGGAAGAAGTATGCACGTTTCATCGCGATACACGATATCATATCGATTCTTTGGACAACGATACGATATTTGCCGATATCACAAAGTCTGCCACGATACAATTTCGATTCGATTCGATACAGGGGCCTGCGATCGATATGAGATGATAAATGGAAGTTACATTTATATTAACTAACAAAAAGCAACTAAAATCTGATTTGACAATTGACGGAAATGGCGACATAGACGTGCCGTGGGATTTTCAAAATAAAGGCGTATCTGTAATGATGGCGGTGGTATGAATCGATAATATTGGATCGTTGATCACTGAATCGATTGTTGTATCGTTACACTTATACTCTACTGCCTCATTAATTATCTCATAATCTATATACACATAAATACACATATTACTCACATACATATACATGTAAACATACGTGAACTCATTAACTAATCATCTATTTAGAAATATGTTTCTTTATAATATGTAGGCTTACACACACATATTAACTCATTAATTAACCCACTTTCTTTAACATATATACACATATATCAACTCATTAATTAACTAATTATTGTTATCTTGTATACATATGTACATGCAAAGGCCTACATACACATACTCACAATTAGATTAGCTCACTTTTATGATCTTGTATGCATATATACTGTATTAGCTCATCTTTATCTTAGATACGTATACCTTAATACCTTAAGAAAGGCCTGACCGGTGTAATATATATATAATTGTTGTTGGTTTTGGCCCATGATAAAATTCTGCTGAAGCGAAGGAACATTAATATTAGTTTTAATCGCTTAAAGAGTTTTACTAATTGTCTTGTTTTGGCCAGATGCACCAAGTCCAGGCCACCTTTCCTTTTTACCTCTTTCTGTTAATCAATGGATCTAATTAATTTGTTTCGTCTCAATTGCCTCTTAAATTACAAGACTTTCTTTCTGCCAAACAAAGAGAGATAACAATCACATCCTGGATCTTGTGAAAAGAAGGAGTGTAGAGACTTTAGTCTGGTTTGTTTTCCCTCCATGTCCTATTTGCAGTCTTATCAGCAGAGACCAGACCCTTCCCATGATTAAACCTGCCTCCTGTGAGCCGATACGACTTTCACTGAGATTCATTCACAGTGGCTCTTTTCACCGTTTACCACAAATGGAGTCTGTGGATGGACCAACAACACAGTATGATACAGAACTGCACTTCATGAAAATCAGCATTAATTTTAAATGAGTTAACAAAGAATTTTAACATATTTGTCAGTGTTTTTCAGATCTATATATTCCCCGTGAAAGGAATATAGATGTCGTAGTTGTTTGTGTCATGTTCCTATTAGTTTATGCTTATTATGACTCGGTGTGGGTTATACCATATGGTGTCTCTATGCTGTGTGTTCTCACGCTTTACTTGTCCAGCTGGTTATGTGCCACCAGTCTGCTCAGATGTACCTGGATGTGGGCCATTATCCAGAGAGCGCAGGATGTCTGTGGCAGCAGAATTACCTTCTGGCACAAAATTGCTTTGAATGAGATCTCTTATTTGCCTTAGCTTTGATACGGATCCCTCTCAGTCACAGTCTGTCTCTTTATCTTGCTCTGATTGTGCCTCTGAAGTGTGCTCCTCCCTCTGTCTTTTTTGTATATCACACACGACCACAAACACACACCTGTGTTTGCCAAAGGAGAGAGAGAGAGAGCGGGAAAGAGACTTTCAGAGCACAGGCCTCAGAGATCTGCACCATGTTCTCTCCTGTTTTGCTTTTTTTGAAAGGCTGAGTGCTTACTCAGGATAAGGTTTCAGGCAGTGGAGTGTAAGATAATCCACTCGTCTTGCTCTGTGGTTTGGGCTCAATTAGAGACTTTCTGATTCCTGTTAGCATGTTGATAGAAAACATTAATGCTGGGTTAATTCATGCTGAAGCAACAAGCTGCAGAGAAATCTTTAAATATTATTGTCGTCATAGATACTGACTAGTTTTTGACCTTTGGAGATGATCGTATTTATATACAGGTAGATTACTCATCTGAAGGAGAAATGGCCTGTAAGAGTTTTGTACTCCACTTGTAATCAAGCTGAACCACAAGGTGCCATTGACATGACAGTTAAGATAATGCTTAATGAACTGGACGACCAAAGCTGTGCAGCAGTCCCCTTCATGCAGTCCCCTCCAGGATTTCACAGGCTGTTTGGGGGATTGTTGCAGCCAAAAATGCCGATTTCACAGCAGATTTTCAGAAGAACTGACTGACCATTTTGACTGTTTTTGTACAATCACCCACAAATATGTTGCATGTCAGATTTCATTACTGAAACACATTTTTTCACATCCTTTAAACATTTTATTTGACCGTTTTTAATCCCTCTGTTGTCTTGTCTGTTGTCCACATGTGTTTCGCAGTGGAAAAGTCTTTATCAACGAATGACTTTTGTTTACGTTGTAACAGTTTACCCCTGCATGACAGAACTGCCTTGCACGGTCTTTAGCAGTAATTTTTTGTTGTCACGTCTGCGTTTCAGGACCTGAATCAAGGAAGCCAGTTTAGTTGGTTAAATTGGTTATCGGGCAAAATTGCAAGGTAGCGCAGAATTCACGGTGATGGGCTGGTTATGTGTTAAGTGTTTGGTTCTGACTTCCTGGAGAAATTGTTTACGGTTTCCAACATGAACAAGAAGTCCTTCAGTGACAACTTGGTACCTCAAGTGGTACTGTATCTGTCATTTAAATTATTTCAGGTCGAGGCTGAAAGTTCACTCTTGACTTTGGTAGCTCACAAAACCATTTCACCACAAGGTTAATCCAACATGAACAAGAAGTCCTTCAGTGACAACTTGGGGACCCTGTGGTGAAGCTGCCTCGTCAACTACTACAGGCCGTGTTGTGGTTGCATTGATTTGTGGCGGACTCTTGTTCACTCCTGCGTATTCATTATTAAATTATTATTCAAAGTCCTAATTTAAATGTAGCGTTTGTTGCGACACACAGCTTTAAATCCGAAGCGTCGCTCTCCATGCGTGGATTAACGTGCATAAGCAATGATGGGTTGTCTTTTTTTTCTCTCTCTCGTGTGCTTCCCTTCATTCATCAGCGGCCACAGAGATGATGAATAATGAAGGGGTTGGGTGTTAATGGATGGGACTCTCTCTCGGGCTCTTATTTCTTGGCTCCGCTGTTGCTGGAGTTAATTGGAATAATTTGAAGATCTTTTATCACTCTGTCTGATGCCTTCGAGCTACAGTGGTTATTAGAGCAGGTTCATCGCTGCAATAACAGACACTGTTGTCACGTCGCGCACATTTTTCTTCTGTGAATTCTGATGATGATTTATCTTTTTGGTCCTTTTTAAGAAGATGTGGCCACTCTGGGTCATACATTTAGGGTAGATTGTTGGTTTATTGATAACAAATTTTACACGTAAGCACTCTGGTTGGCTGGATGAATGTGAAATGACATCACAGCAGTACATTCAGATATTATTAGTTGCTGTAGTTGGGGAGCTGAAGTCATTTTTGTTTATGTCAGAGATGAATGAGTGTTGTTGACGCATCTTCTTACGGGGAAGTGTGCGACACGTGCCGTCTCCATAGAAACCTGCAGGTTGTCTGCGCTTCAACACTTCACCATATTAAATTCCTCCGAGGCCTGATCTGTTGCCCAGATGAGAGGGATGAGAAAACACTAGGACGGCTCTGCGTCCTCAAGTTGGTGAATCGATCAGCTTCCTCCATGTCAGATGCAGTCAGAAAGAAAACTGGTGCAATTAAATCCCCCCATGTTTCGTGTGTGTGTGTGTGTGTGTGTGTGTGCAGTGCTTTTATAAGTGTGATAGTGATTGGAGCGGGTGTTGCTCACATTAGACTGGCACTGTCTCTGTAGTGTTAGCAGCATGAATCATTCTGTTGCTGCTGAAGATAGCAGTGCTACTGATGCGAAAAAGGCCACATTTGCGTAATGACTGCTGTCTAATTAGTGAATGTTTCTGTATGTAAATGTTTCGAAGCGGGGCAGGGGTTCTGGGCACATTTTGTTTTTTCCAGTGTTTTGTAAACCTTTTTGATCTTTACTCCACAAGTGAGAGATTAGCCAATTCTAGGTCCTCATCTCGCATTAACAGCGAGGGGTGCAATCAGTGCTCAGTGGGCAGATTTTCATTAGCACCGCCACAGAAAAATAACTTGTTTCGTGTCTCACAGTTAAATCTGAAGTCTTGGTGGGTTTTACTTTTCTTTCTTTATTCAGATGTTAGAAAAGAAACAAACTTCGTATTGAGTGATGGATGATTCAATGCTCCATCTATTTTTGTACTTCTCTACATTTCTGAGAAACTCTGTACTTGAGGCTTGAGGTATCAAGGCTTTACATGCAAAACACTTGATGAACTCATGAAAGATGATGCAACGTCTTCGATTCAACTACCCAACAGTAAAGTGCGATTAGCTCCATGATGTAGAGCCACAACGTTAAAATGCAGCACAGACATTCATCAGAAATAACAATCTAATTATAGCACAAAGGAAACTTTTACAATGCTAGTACATTTCACTGCGTTGAGGAGACATATTATGCTCCTGTCTCTTTAAGTCCCTCCCTCCCAAATACTCAGTCTGCTCTGATTGGTCAGCTCACACACGCCTGAGCCAGCACCGCTGACCGTGTCTCTGGTTGGCACCGTCTTGTTATCAACTTCCAGTTAGCTTCACTTCTACCGTGAATATAGAGATAAATAACGCAAAAGTGTGACATGGTGATGTCACGAAGTCACAGAAATAAAGGCGGGACTACTGTTCGAGGCGATTCAGACACTTCAGGAGCAGTGTTTTCTGTGGGAGACAGGAGCTCCCGCTGGTGCAGATTTGGGGCTTTTTAACTTTCAAGACCTTTTTCATGCACAAGAAGATAAAACACTGAAGGAAATAAAACAATAAAAAGCATAATAGGTCTCCTTTAAGTAAAATTATTGATGCTTAATGAGTGGAGGCTTTCTGACATTTGCTCAGAACTAATTTACTTACATAAAATATCACAGTACATCTTCCATCATACAGGTAGCCTATTATAAACCATCCGTGTACAGCAAGTACACAAGGTATTAAAACAAATTATTGGTCCATAAAATTGAGCCAGAGTGGAAAATCTAACCTGAAGGCAGAACTTTATCTGCTGGAAACTTTTATGATCAAGCTGTAAATCTCAGCCCATGAAAACTAATATTGCTGGACAGGCTGGCTGTCACACAGAGCGAAGATTTGCTCACTCCAGCGAAGGATTGAATCAATGTAGGACTGGGAGAAAAAAAAAAGTTTCAAATAGAGCAGAGGGAACCTCAACCGTGGCAGGGAATAGCTATATGTGTGTGTGTGTGTAGAAGGTGTACCGGCAGTGTAATGGTCGCTGTGGACAGACTCATTTCAACAGGAAATTACAGCTATCTGTTCGGCTGTGTCCGGAGGTTAATATTCCCCATGCAGATTGCAGAGCAGTGCACGTCTCCATAGCCACCGGGGGGGATTGATTTATCAGTCGTCTAACTATTGGCCTGTAGCTGTTGTCGGGTCAGCGGGGGCGGGGGAGAGAGAGAGAGAGGGGCCGTGACGACAAAAAAAACGCTAACATTGAACGTTACCTCGCGAGCACGTGCGCCTGATCTTCTCCTTGAAGTTGGGCGTGCATCAATAGGATGTCATCAGCCTTTGACGCAACTGAATCAATTGCTCCCACTGAGGTTTGTAAACTGTTTCAGAAAAGTGTGTCTGTAATGGGCGAACACGTCTCCCCTCCCTTAAATCCTCCTCTCCCCCCAACCTCACATGTAACATTTCCATTTTCCTGTAGAGGTCCTTGGGATGAGAGCTGGTGACTCATCCACCAACTCAGCGTGCACCCTTTCCACTCAGTCTGCTTTTTTTTTTTCCTCTTAACTTTTCAAACCATAAGTGCCCCCTCCTGCACTCCCCTCCCATCATTTTCCCCCTCTCGCATTAATTATTCTCTAATATATTTTTAGCACTCAGTCAAACTGTCACCAACAAACCCCCCTCACGGACCGTGTGTGTGTGCGTGTGTGTGTCTGAATTGTTCATAAACAGTTGTGGCATGTTAATGAATGAGTCATACAGCATCTGCCCTGTGATTGACAGGTGAAGCAGATTATGGAGGAAGCCGTCACCAGGAAATTCGTCCACGAAGACAGCAGCCATATTGTCTCCTTTTGTGGTGAGTAGCCAAACACAAATGAATCACACAGCTTCAGCTCATTTGTGAACCTCTTAGACAAACTGTGGTGCCGCTTAAACAATTATTGAACGCTGAAAAGAAACTGTGTGTGGGGGAGTTTGTTTTAATCGCTGTCATTTCTGGTGTTGTATGTTTTTTTTTTTTTTTATGAATATCATTAATAAACAAAGCATAGAATAATATCACAAATAAAATAGATATTTTTACTCTCTCTTGGTGAAATCATGAGCTAAAATTTAAGTCACAATACATCCAAACCATTATGACAAAGACAGTAACAGACACAGAAAAGTCACAGAGAACATACACCTGCACCTTTCTTTGCTCCTTGACACTGACCTGCCTCTTCCTCTTCGTTGGTCTTCATGGGTTTCGTTTTTTCGTTCCCAGAAACTTTTCACTGACGGGCACTCCCACACGATATGCAAAAATGTCTCTGATTAATTCAGTTTAGAGATATTTTCATGTTAAAAGCACATTTTGGATGAGGTGAAATATTTTCAGATTAATTTTGACCTTGGATATTTTTATTCTTTTTACATAATTTGCCTTGCTTTGCTTTAAATGCGCACTAATTACTTCCTGTTGATCATCGTTGCCATTTATCTATTTAGACTGGGCCACAAATTACTTCACATAAAAACACACCTGCCTCGACCTGACAAGCCACAGGACAAGATTAAATACTTGATGAAGCAAAATAATACAAGAAAGCAATTAAGCATAACAGAACTGTTGTGACAAGTTATGTGAAAGCCATGTGGTGAGTGGTGATATACATACATGCGTGCAATAGTCTAGATTACATGTCAACACCAGTCTGCGGCCAAGTGCACGTTAGATATATCGATCCAATAGCACTACTTACTTTTATTTTCAGTTTCTGTTATATATGTAACAGATACCAGGGCTAGACTCGCGGCATCAGTTAATTTTACAGGCCAAAATAGATTTGAAGATACCTGACTGCTCTTCACAGAATCCTCCTTGATAATGTAGTTTTTCTTGCCAACAGTTTGTCTCCAATAAGACAGCGATAAAGTCGATTAGGAAGCCAAAAATCTAAAATTGTTAAATAGAAATAAAGGACATTTAAAGTTCAATATCTCACCAAATGCTATTGTTCCTGCCTCCAAATGGCGCTAATAGAGTGCAGAATGATTACTGTGAGAAACACGCTGCCCACATTCAGGCGCTCGCACTAGTCAGATGTCTGGCTCGGTCCAGAGCTGTAATCAGTAACAGTAAGATCTATTTGGGGGATTTCAGTGTGAATAAAAACGACTCTCAGCTTGCAGGAAACGTGTTATTTTTACGAGCTGGAAGCAATGTGAGCAGACAAAGACTGCTCCGAACTCGTGTGAAGAGATTCTCGGAAAAAGCCATTCAAATGTAGGAAAATGGATTCATGGTATAAAAAAAAGTGAATGATGAATGTTCCCTCGGCGCAGACAGTGTCGAGAAATGAGCCTTCATTGTAATGCTGGATATACAAAGACATAGAGAACTGGAGGCCTGTCAGCTCTACGTTGTTCTTAAAAATGTGATTGCACACTTACACCTCGAGTGTGGCGGTGGGAGACACCAGTATATTTAGTAACAAGTAGTGAGAGAGGCAGTCTGTCAGAACAACAGAGTAATCCACCTCTTATATAATATTTATAATCTCTCACACATATTAACTCAGCAAATTAAAAAAAAAAGAGTGAAGTAGACGATCGTGAAGAGGCAGAAGTCATTTTAAGTGAGTACCACATTTTTTTTCCTGCTGCAATCAACATTATGTCGAATTGGAAAATCAGTTCTGCGTGAGTCTCGGATACTTAGAGGTAGGAGGATCACTATGTTTAGCTAATTTGGACTTCATGGTGTGAAAGGAATTTGCAGCACAGCTTGAAAAGGGTATTAAACGTCCTTCCCAACCAGTAATCAGCTTACTGCGAATCTCCTTTTATAGTATCGTTAGGAAGGTTATGAAAATAGTCACAAAACACAGGTTTTTATTATAAGTGTTGAGTGCGTTTGTGTGTACATCAGATTGGTTTCCACACAGTTAATTGGAATATTATCAAATTCACAATAGGTGCAATATCCAGATCACAGGAGCTGCAGTGTGTTGAGCTGAAAGTAAAATGTGCGACAAAGCAGCATTAAAATGAAGAAACGTCCTGGCCTTGTTCTCCGGATGTAAGAAAACATGTTTGTTTGGTCACATCATCGTGATTTTGACAGTTTTCTTCAGTGAAAGTGAAACATTTGAATGCAAAAGTCCTCATTGTGAATGAAAGCCTTCGTTTCCGCTTTCATGTCCGTGTATCAACAGTTTTCTCGGCCTGCGGTAAATGGTCAGTGGACTTAGATCTGCATAGCACTTATCTGGTCTAAGCACTTTACTACAGTGGCCACGTTCACCCTTTCACACGCACATTCAAACGCTGATGGCAGAGGCCACAGCGCGAGGAGCAAGAAGCACTTCCATGAACCAAAGTGCTCAACCATTCACACACATCGGAAGCTGTTAAGGGTTCTTCGATATGCATCCAACAATGGACGACCCCTGCGGCGTGGACATTATCCCTCGGATTGTTTTGATAGCTTGTTTTTAATAGCTGCTGGTCAGTCTGAGGCCTATGTTTGTTCTTTCACTATGACACCTCCCAGTTGACTCGTAGCAGCTGAGGATGACCCTCTCATCTCTCTGCATTGTTGTCGGCCAGCTTCCTCCTCCTCCTGTGATCCTTACAGTTGTCTCTCGTTACTACTCGCCCTCTTTCAGCTGTGGTCTGTTTAGAGATGAGAGCGGAGTGGAGGATGGGAGACGAGCTCGGCCAGCTCACCGGGGAGCAATTAGCCTCCACCATCATGGCTACTTTGATGAGCTGCCCGGGCGGAGTCTGAAATCTAGACGCTGTAGAGGGGATGTGTGTGTCAACACGCTGCTGTTGACTGGAGTTAAAACACAGTGAACAAACAGCACAACAGAGCTAAAAACAACCTCTGCTGTAGTGATGGATTAGACGCTCGGTTTATTTTCTGAGATGAATAATTAATCTTTGTTTACCCTGTTACAAATTGCACTTTCTAACTCTCATGTACAATCCTGCGTGACTAATGGTGGTAATGTGTCAAAGCAGCAACATCAAATAAAACAAATTCATCCCCAAGTTATTGCCAGCTAAATAGTTCTTGTGTATTCCTCTTTCATGAACACGTACAATGGGCGTGATGACTAATGCGCCCACCGGATCTATTTGTCCAACATGCAGTAGCTTTTAGATTTCTTTTCCCACATTATCTCCAGTATGTTCGTACCAAAACACTTTCATTATGCTTGTAGAAAACATCTTTAAAAGTACATTTTAACACACAAAAAAAAGATTATATTTGGAAATAACATGACATTTTGTACAACACGATAAAAATGAGCCCTTTGCTCTTTGTGAATATAAGAAAATCTACAAAAATATTTGATAAAATAAATCAACTTGGTAGCATTTGTTCGGTCTGCAGCAAATGGCTGTTTTTTTTGTTCCTGATTAATCTGCCAACAATTGTAGCATTCAACTGATTAATTAGTCTCTCTATGAAATGTCAAATAATAATGATTAACTCCGAAAGTGATGTCGAAAAATTGCTTTTTTTTCCCTGAACTACAGTCAAAAGTCTCCAAAGCCAATTCAGTGAAACTAGGCTGCAAAATGCTCACATATCAGAAGTTATCAGCACGTGTGTGTTGTTATTATCGTAGATAAACAACACAGATGATCAATAAATTGAAGACATTGTCAGATAGTCTTCTGTGGATCCAGCTGTGTCTATATTAAGACCTCTTGTTGGTGCCTTTGGCAGCTGTGAGTGAAGTGTTGGTCATTTGTGTGTCACCGTCCAAGAGTCTCTTAATGCACTCACTCGCCACAGATACAGGATGATTAGAGGCAATTTAACCGTGTTAGCTGTTTTTTACCAGGGAGGGACTGCACAAAGGACCGATCCCACTGACATGATGCTCATTTTCTTTATGATTATGACCGAAGGAAAATGGTGCGGATAAAACATTTTATTTCACTGAATACGCCTGTGGAAAATACAAGCTGCTCCATCTCCCTGCATCTTGAGTTTCATACTGAATCATTAGTGTTTTATTTATATGAGCTCCACAGTGACAGACAAATTTCCCAAGTGTGGGATAAACAAAGAATTGTTTGTAACGCTGCCACTGATGAAGTTTGTTGCTGCAGAGACGGTGACACACTTGGGATCTTCTCTGTAGCTCGGTGGATGGATGGATGGTAGCTCTCATCGAGTGTAAAGGTTTTTGGGGTTGCCTTCTTTGCCATCTGAGACTTTTAGCAGAAATAATGAGTGACTAAGCAGGACGAGTTATATTTGGAGACCTTTTCAAGTTACACTTTGCTCTGACATTTCTGGAGATGTGGGGGTAAAAAAAAAAAAAAAAAAAAACGCAGCTCAGACAGATTTGGAGCAAAATGCAGAAAGACGGGAAGAAGGAACAAAGGTGCAGAGAAGATTATGAGGATATAGATTAAATTAAAATGAAAAAAAAGTGAAAGATGATGACACTTTTATTGCCTAGGTTGAAGTAAAACCCTGTTAACAGAGATCTTAGTAACAGCAGCGACAGAGAAAGTGACAGATTCACAGAGCCACGGGAGAGAGAAGCCGTGTTTAAACGAGCGAGGGTGATGGAAAGAGAGAGATCACGATGCTGATGAGTCGCCGCCGCCGCCCCTCCCCGCGCTCGTCTCTCCCAGAGCTCGATCACTCCATCAACAGGGGTTGCCACGGCAACATCAGCCTTCCCCCTGACCCCATGTGAACAGAGCCGCAGGATTAGTCCTGAAAGAAAACTCAAATGTCAACACAGCTCCAGGCGCTGCCACGTAGGCCTTAGAGAGGGAAAAGGGGTGTCTGTGTTCCTGCTCAGACGAGTGTATTGTGCAAGTGTGTCATCGCCTTGTGTCCACTACAGCTCATTGTGGCTCGTGCAAAGGTGATTACGTGGAGGCAGGAATTAATTAAAAATGTTTTTACTGCGCTTGGACAATCAATTTAGAAGATAAGTGACCTAGATTAGGCTGAATACAAAACACTTACCAAACATAAAGCAGAATGGTTTGATTAGAGTGCCGAAAAACATAAATCCAACAGGTTATATTGTGAAGTATTGCAGAATATTCTCTCCTTATATATATATCCAGTATTTTTTCTAACTTTCTTTTACATTGCGAGACATTATCCTTAATTTCTCAGGGAATAATGCATGGATCCTGATGAAAACAATATTTTTGTGGCTGGTATCTTCGAGTGAGTACAATTTGATGTGCGGATTTAAATATATATTTATTTGATACTGGATTAGGCTTGATTGAATTAAAGGGGGATGTTGGCCTTGGTGGAGGTATGCGCTCTACTGAGTGCCATTCTATTATATATGTGAATATCCTCACATCTGTGACTTGATAGAAAAGCTCCATGCCTTACAGTCCTTTAATATTATCCTGATTTATATTGAATACCCATGGGGGTGCCTGCATTGATTTCAAAATCCTAAACATAAAACCATATCAGATGTGTGGAAATACGATACTTACCATACTACAAAATGTTTGTTTCAGTTTGCTTTTGTGCAATTTTAATACACGTGTACACTTCATGAAACAATACAAAGCACACATAATTACAGTGAACATCAACTGTGCACTGTCACGTGACATGTGCACAAATGCATCGCCATTGTTTATTTATAATATTGTACCCAGGGCTTCCTGCAGGGCAGCACCGAGTGAACTGTGAATTTAATTGCAGTGGATGTATGACAAATATGTTTGTGCCACAGACCTGCATTTATTGTAAAATGAAATGTCACAAATTCACATTTTATGGCACAAAATGTTTGCCTCAAGTGTTGCTCTATGGACTGTTTTGGCATCTTTCTGCTGATTGTCCACAGAGTTAATGTGCCAGAGCTTGATACTTTTCTGAGTAGTTGGTAGAGACCAAAACAGAGATAAAGGAAGAATGAATATTGGACTGGAGTTTCTCATGTGGTCAGAAACAAAGACTATAAATTAATGCTAGTGTTGCTCCATTCTGGATGTGTAAAAAGGCAACTGTATGTTATCGCCACAACAACTTAACATGTCAGTCTCGTGTTCATAAAGTGTAAGCAACCATGTGTTTGTGTCCACGCAGCTGCGGTGGAGGCGTGTGTTCTGCACGGGCTGAAACGGCGAGCGGCAGGCTTTCTGCGCAGCAACAAGGTAGCGGCGCTCTTCATGAAGGTGGGGAAGAGCTTCGCCCCGGCCGAGGAGCTGTGCAGGAAGGCCCAGGAGCACGAGCAGATCATCGAGACAAAGTGAGAGACGCTGACGTCACAGCCCGTCCTCACACATCACAGCAGGCTTCAAAGCGTACATCAAAGCACCGCGCCAGCGAATCGAACAAACGGCTGTCTGCGTACTTGAAGGGCGATTTTTTAATATGAAAGGCTTTTAAATAATTCATGTTAATGAGCTTTTATGAACGATGAATCACTGATGCCATTAAGCTAATGTGGCTGCAGTTTTACTTAATGGAATTTTTAAAACATGTTGTACTAGTTTTGTGTAAATTCAAACTCTCATCATCTGCAGACGAAGCCAGAGTTTGCAAAGTCAAGACAGCTTCCGCAAGATACCACGACTGCCCAGCCTCAACCCGCAGGGGGTCAAGAACCTGTGGATCCGGACGGCTCTGTTTGAGAAGGTGCTGGACAAGATCGTTCTCTACCTGGTGGAGAACAGCAGGTATGTTAAGAAAGGGGCCGATGTCCGTCTGTAAAACTGTTTGTGTTACAGGAACAAAATGCCCCTTTCACATTTGTCTTCCAGTAAATACTACGAGAAAGAGGCTGTTCTAATGGACCCCGTGGACGGACCCATCCTTGCCTCTTTGTTAGGTAATTATGTGACATTGTAAGCATTTGTCTTCTTTATTGACAGTGTAAGTACCCACTACAAGAACATTACGGTTCCCCTTTTATTTCTGTTCTTCTCCCAATTTGTACTCACAGCCAGTTCCTCCTGTACTGCAGTGTTTGTTGTTGCAAACTTCGACTATTTACCAGAGGAGGTTGTAGACTGTTCAGAGACACTAATCCCTCACTGGCTCCCCACCAGTGAGCACTGATCTTTTTTTTTTTAAAGTGTTGTCAAGCCAGAAGCACAGCTGCTGGGGACTGAATTAAGGTCTCAGCTTGATTAACAAGACAAGAAAGCAAAAAAAGCCTCACAAAATCATGTTTAAATTTTGTTTTTGCTTTTTTGCTTGTGATTTTTTTAATTATCTTCACATCTTCGAGTCCCTACAAAGTATTCAGATCAGAAAAACAATCACTCTTTGAGCTGGCCACCACCTGTAGATTTGTAAAACCTGTAAGGAGGCGTTACAAAACCAGAACTTACCTTAATGGGTGTTTACTGTGTGTTTAGATCATCATCTGAGTTATTTTACCTCCCGGCGAGGAGGTGGAGCTGTTAGGGCAGTACGGAGGTGCGTGTGTCAACTCGCTGTCAGAGAAGAGAGCGTGAATCGCGGCTAGTGTTCATAATCGATACGTATATTTGGATATTTCTGACGACACTAAGGCTCATTGATCTTTAAGCTAATCCGATGCTTATCATCAGGTTACAGAAATCTTACAGCGGTGCACCAGAATCTTAGTATTCGAGATCGGTCCTGGTCTTTCAAGGTTTTGGTCTCATCTGGGTCTCAGACATCACTGATTTGTTGAATACATACTGGACTTAATGATGGTTTCCATGGGAAGACAAGAGTCACCCAGAAAACCTGATGCCTGCACGAAAAAATCTATTTTCTTAGCTCGATAGTGAAACATAGTAAAATTCGACACATAAAATTAATATCTGCCGTGATCTTTGATTATTTTATCAAGACGTTGCTGATGAGACAATAAAAGAGGTGAATGAAAGGAATGTTCATTAGTTTGTGGGTGTTTTTATTGCGAATGTGGATCTTTCAGCTCATTCAGCTCAAGAGCCACATTTTATTGTGCATCATGCATTGTGTGACTCGCACTGGTCTTGGCCTTGACTCTGTCTAGTCTGACTTGGTCTCGACTGAGTTGGTCTTGACCACAACACTGGTGTGCACTATTTAACTGTCGACCTTCATTGTCACAGTGGGTCCTTGTGCTTTGGAGTACACAAAGATGAAGACGGCCGACCACTTCTGGACCGACCCGTCTGCTGACGAGTTGGTGCAGAGACACCGCATCCACGGTGGCCACTGCAGACAGGACTCTCCCACAAAGAGGCCAACACTGTGCGTAAGTACAACAGCAGAGTTAGTGCCAGGCTCTTTTTTATTCTATCCCACTCGTAAAGAAGATATTACATATTGCGGTTTATTAGCAGGCAGGCAGAGTTTCACTGGTGCATCTGATCAGTTATATTCCCTTCTGAGTTGCTGTCTGTCTGATTAAAGAGGACCTGCTATGATTACTGTGCAAAGTGAAGCACAGCACATCCCAGGAGAAAGAACAGACTGTTTCTAAGACCTTCGCACTTGCTCAGTCTTCAACATATCAGCAAACCAGGTCAACTCGGCCTATCTTACAACACCACAATACACTTTACAGCCGTGTGTGGCTGTGTGTATGTATGTGCAGAAGTATACGAGGGACGGTGCAGCGATGCAATTCAACGAATGCTATATTTCTCATTATTTCTCATCTTACTGGCTGGCTGTGACTCATTCTGCAAGGAGTCACGATGTTTTATTATCTGATACGACATATTTTGTGTCCGTGTCGTTCAGATCCAGAAGCGGCACTCCAGCAGCAGCATGGATGAACGCCCCTCCCCCTCGCCATCAGCTCGTGAATATGTGGAGTCCCTGCATCAGAACAACAGGGTCACGCTACTGTTTGGCAAAAACAATGTGCTTGTACAACCGGTAACTGTTTGATTCCTCTTGATCACTCATTATGTAGATATGAAACTCCCTGGAAGTAATATCGAATAAAAAAACCTCCATCCCTGTGGCTGTTTCAGAGGGATGACATGGAGGCCGTCCCTGGTTACCTCTCTCTGCACCAGAACGCTGACATCATGACCCTGAAGTGGACGCCCAATCAGCTGATGAACGGCTCTGTCGGAGACTTGGACTATGAACACAGGTGCAAAATTATCCAGCTGCAGATGAATCGTGAATTATGGTGATTGTGTCTGTCTACAAAGCCGGCGCCTGACAATATGAACAATCCCTCTCTGATAATCTGACGTTTATTGTGCTTTCTCAAGGACAAGTAAACGCTCTGCATCATTTCTTCAGTTTTTTTTTTTTTTGTCGTTGTTTGTCTAAAACCCGGCTGTTGCTGAATAATGCAGCGTGTTTGTGTGTGGCTCAGGGGCTCAGTGTGCAGCCGATCTGATGAGGCCTATTTTCAGCACACCAGCAGCCAGTAGATGGTTTATTGACTTAGACAATGTAAGACATTTCTCAAACCAGCAAACCGTGTTATGTTCCTGTGCCTGCACATGGTTTCTCTCACCCAAAAAAAATCGATTACTGCAGTAGTCAACTGTGTGTCCGTTCATCTGTGTGCACACTCCTGACTGCTTTCTTTATGATCTATAAAAATTAATGTTCCGTGAGGTTTTGATGAACACACATGGTTTGTTTTTAAGCTGGTCTAGTCTTGGATTTTATTTTACTGACTGTGTATTTTATTCAATGTTTTTCAGTGTTTACTGGGACTATGCAATGACGATCCCTCTAGAGGAGATAGTTTACTTGCACTGTCACCAACAAGGTGAGTCCACACGATCGGGCGGCTAAGCTAAAAGCTGTCTGTAGTGGGTGCACAGGCTCAACTTTCCAATAATTAATGACTGATTGTCCTTTTTTTGGGTGAACTGATCCTTTATCCTTATCCCTTGTGACCCAGTTCAGGCAGACAACTCAAGCTGCACCGTTATACATATGTGAGATGCCCCCTTTCTCAGAATCATCTATGAAACACACCCTCCCAGTTTGGTGGTCTATTTCCAAAAAAATTTCCCAACTCTCCCTCTGCCTGTCTCTTGCGTCAGTATTGCAGCACCGTCATCATGGCATCCACCTCCAGGCTCCGACTGGGTGGCTCAAGATGTTTTCGCTCATCACTCCCCAGTATCTCTGTGTAAACATATCTGCGGGGAGTAATGAGATCGGGAGTTGTCTGACTGAACTCACGTGTTTTTACAGCCTTTTCAATTTATTATCATTGCAATTAAACGTAGCCGTCAATAAAACATCATCACGGATGATTAAACAAGGTAATCATCTCCTGTGTGTACCTTCCTCTAGTTGACAGTGGGGGGACAGTGGTGCTGGTCAGTCAGGATGGGATCCAAAGACCTCCGCTTCGCTTCCCCAGAGGAGGCCACTTGCTCCAGTTCCTCTCCTGCCTGGAGAACGGCCTGCTTCCCCACGGCCAGCTGGACCCTCCACTCTGGTCCCAGAGGGGAAAGGTCAGAACAGAAGGTCCTTCTTTGCCAAACACAGATATGTATAATAGGCATTCTCCTAGAAAAGGAAGCGCTAAATCAGCCTTATCCGATCAATAAATCAATATGAAAGACATTTGGATTTGGAAATAGATGCACTGCCTGGTTGTATTCATTAGTTGGAGTGGTAGTGATGAAAGCATGACTTGATGTTCTCTCTGCACCACCACACAAGAGCTACCTCCTCTAATGAATGGATGATTTTGTCGGACTGTGAAAAGCATTGTATCTGCAGCTAAACTGGATAATGAAAGCCCACCCACGCATGTTCAGCCTCTATTAATAAGCTCCAGCATACGGACACTCATCATTTTTAATTCACGTTGAGTGCTCGGCGGGGCTCTAATGGTTGGAAATGTTTTGTTGTTGGTATTTAGTTTAATCACAGTTATATTCTCAATCGCAGGGAAAGGTGTTTCCCAAGCTGCGGAAGAGGGTTCCTCAGGGATCTGGATCCACAGAGTCGGTCTCCGATAAGGAGGAGGACGAGGCCACAGACTACGTCTTCCGCATCCTCTTTCCAAACAGCCAGTCAGAGTTTGGTGAGATTCCCAGACGCAAATTAATATGAGCAGCGCCCACGAGGGGCTTCTCCACGCCGTTGCACTTTTTACGAAAATGTTACTCGTTGTTTGTTACAGTGACTGTAACCCATCCTCCCCACCCGACTTCCTCCCTCTCCCCTCACCTGAGCGGACAGTCCCCCTGCAAAACAGGCATCCTGGTCGTTCCCAAGAGGTCCCGCGGCTGTCTGGAAGAATCCCCCTCACTCACAGGAAGCGGCTGTAACACTTGTCACACCTCGGCTCGTCTGTCAGCTTTGCCTCGCTCCCTTTAATTCGCTTGCATCTAATATCCTCTCGGCCTGTCCTGCGCCCTCTGGCAAAGTTTATTGATGCGTCCCGTTATTAAAGCCCCTCCCACTCTCTGCTACCTTGTGTCACACCTTTTTTTTTTTTTTTTTTTACTGCATTACAGCGCGGTAACCTTTCAACCGCCAATGGGTGAACAACTGATTGATCGAGTGTGGCTCCTGAGCTGGGAAAAAGGCTCTCGCTCAATTCATCTTTCTCTCACGATAATGTGATTGAGTATGATGGCTTCATGCTTTCAAATTGCGCATCGTTCCCTGGTTGCATAATTGTTTTTGTCTTTATGCTTTATCTTTGCTCAAACAGGAATCAAGCACCAACAATATTGTCCTCTGAAGTGCTCTCAGCAGATCACAATTGATGAGCATAATTCTGCTTATGCAAAATGTTTTCCGGCTGTGTTTTAAATCACAGAAGTGCAAATGTAATTGTTCTTGAAAGCCCCCCGAGCGGCATAATTTTAAGCTTTTAAGCGTTTTGTGTTTGTGTGTGTGCATGTTGCAGTGACCCCTCCAGACTTGATGGATCAGGGAGCTACGATGTGGCACCCCACTCTCAGGAAGTCCTCGTGTTCCTCTTGCTCTCAGGGGAGCTTCTCTGACGGGGCGACGCCCAAGGGGTGCAACCATGAGAGGTGAGAGGAAAAACACTTCAAGCTACACTGAGTCGTTTTTAGATGGGGGATGAGGAAACTGCTGAAGGGAAACACACGCTCATCTGACATCCCTTAGTGCACAACGAGAAATCCTGAACTGGGAAGGAAGCAAAGATACAAGAACCTTGCAATTAACTAGAAGACAATTATGTGACATTTACCTCACTGACAGGGAAATGTGTTGGAAAAATGAGGTGATTAGCACGGCAGATAAAATGGTTGGAGGCTGTGCGAAAAAGCTGCTGAGCCAATTTGCTCTATACGGCAGCACAATAGGTTATCATTTGAATGATAAAGGTTTGCTACAACACCATTACAAACATCCACATTAGATACAGCATCTGGTATAATGCACCAGATGATTACATTTGTGAAACGAGAACAGAAAAGTTGCATTAAGTCGTCTGCGCTCTGTGCTGTTATCTTCCTGCAGGGCTCCTCTGAAGATGCTGTGCGACAACATGAAGTATCAGATCATCTCTCGAGCGTTTTACGGCTGTATGTGATCACTTACTGTTTACACTGACAAGCCTTAAAGGGGAATTCCAGTATTTTTAAACCATGGCCCTATATTTAGTTATGTTTTTGTGTGTAAATGATTCATATTTAGAAAAAAAGGTTTTGGGATCCGTCCAGTAATTCGCCTCAGCTGGCAGCTGCGACAAGGCTGCAACATAATCCTTAGGGCCAACTATGACTGACAGATTTACGTCCGCTACGAGTGTTTGTATTTGCCGCTGAAGAGTAGGATCCTTTTTTGTAACCAGAAACATCACCAGAGTCTCATCCAAGGAGAAGTCTTGCGCTTAAATCTCATGAGCGGTGAGTTGTTTCCAGTTTCAGTTGTTGCCTCACCTAGATTGTCAAAAAATGTAATCGTCAGCACGGAGTTTGGAAACAAATTCTCGCTGGCAGGTCTTCTTGGTAAACTCCAAACTCCCTCTCCGACAACTTATCTCTCATGACATTTCAGAGCGAGACTTCTCCTCGAACGAGGCTTGTGTTTCTGGTTACAAAAAGGATCTTATTATTTAACGAAAAGTAAGAATCCTTTCTGTAATGTTGTCTGACACAGAATAACAAGCTCAGCCTGTCAGTGGCTAAAACAAACACTTTGTGGTCGTATCTTTGACAGTCGAAGTTCCCAAGGGATTACGTTGAAGCTGTGTCACAGCTGCCAGCTGAGGCAATCTACTGGAAAAAATGGGGGGGCGGAGTGGCTGAGACAGACACCATTCACTTTATTACCAGACACTGTACCATCAAAATGATTTTGAAGCTGTTAGTTTAAGGTGAGAAGGCTACATAATGTTGCTTTAGATATCAGTATGTGGTACATTAAATCCTTGTTTTAATTATCACCAACATCCGCAGAGGCATTAGCTAATTAACACTTTTGTCCACCAGGGTTGGCGTACTGCCGTCACCTGTCCACGGTGCGCACTCACCTCTCTGCCCTCGTCAATCACACCATCGTGGCTCCCGACGTGCCGCGCGACGCCTACAAAGGGCTCACCGCAGACGTGTGGCAGACGTTCCTCCAGGACCGCACAGTAAGCACCGCCGCTGTCACGGCACTGCAACATATGCTGTCCACACACACTCACACACACACGCACACTCTGTCACTCTTCTGTCTCAGCCATGTTCATCCTATACTAATCATGTGGCTCACACCATTAGTCTCACAACAATGTGCATGAAGCGTCGCTAATGGAGCTGTCAGTCACACAGTCAGCCTGTACAGTTTATCTGGACATTAGTTTCATTTCCCAGGAGCCACGGAGAGTTTGACCTGAACATAAAACACATTTTTGCATGTTTAATAGGCGAATAATTTTCCTATCTAAAGTCCTATCTGTGTTTTTTATTTTTTTAATAATTGTATAATACCAATGAAATATTAGACAGTTGATTCACGTTCATGACCGAAGGCCTGAAAGATAAGTGGTTTAATTTAAAAGGATTACTTTTTCTACCAAATACTCTTAATACTATAAATGTATTTACTTTTGAGCTATCTTATAAAACCCATGTAAATCTGCCTCATAATTAATGGAGGGCACAAATAAATCCTCTTAATGTTTGATTAAAGAGGTCATATTATGTTCTTTGGGCTTTTACCTTTACTTTATTGTGTTTTGTAGCATTTTTGTGCATGTAAAAGGTCTGCAAAATGTGAAAAAGTAATGTAAAAAAATAACATATGTGCGTAACTATGTAACAGGCGTTTTATATTTATATATTTATATATAAAAAATGTATATATAGAGCTCTAAAGCCCCTGTAATAGCGGAGCAAACACCAACACACATTGGGTCCCCGAGCTCCTCAGTCTGCACCGCTAGCGTCACAGCTAACTGAGCTAACTAGTAGCTGCAGTTAGAGGCAGTGTGGCGCTATGCTGCTCCTTATTTGCTTTGAGTATGAATATGGCAGGTGGTCAGTTCTTACATAAATTGCCCCTTTAAGGTATTGATCTTGTGTCTTCAGGCGTACGAGGAGAAGGAGCTGCTTCGTCTGGTCTACTTCGGCGGTGTGGACGCCTCGCTGCGTAAGGAAGTGTGGCCCTTCCTGCTGGGTCATTACCAGTTTGGCATGTCAGAAGCTGAGAGGAATAAGGTTTGTCATTCCCACGGTTGTGGCTTTGCTCCTATAGCATCTTCCTTCTGAATGACTGACTCTCGATCCCTCTCTCCAGGTGGATGAACAGGTGCGAGTGTGCTACCAGCAGACCATGTGTGAGTGGCTCCGCTGCGAGGAGATCGTTCGCCAGCGGGAGAAGGAGCACCATGCTGCAGCGTTAGCCAAGTGCTCTTCAGGAGCGAGCATGGACAGTTCAAGTCAGAAGATGATGCACCATGACTCCACCGTCAGCAATGAGGTGAAGCAGTAACACACACTTAGATTCAGAGGTTTAGGTTGCATAATCGAAGATACGTAGAATAAAGCGCTCTGGGGACTTGATCCATGCAATGAGCTTTTATTTTTACCCTTCTTTTTCATGCATCAAATCACTGGAGAATCCCTTTAATGTCAGCCGAGCACATGAGCCAACGTATAATAAGACTGTACATCAATGGAATATTATAATGTAATAATGTCTGGGCCTGAATGTCTTTATTGCCCAGTCCCCGTCCCCCCAGAGCTCAGACAGACAGAGTCTGACTCGCCTGCAGAGTGACTCCAGCAGCAGCACGCAGGTAACAAATATTCACCACATTACGACCTGAACAGACGGTGTTTTTATTTTAGTCTTCCAGACAAACTGAACAGCACTTCTGTTACATGATGCTCCTGATCTTTTATGACTCACTTCCTGATATACGTCTAAAGTAATGCATGTCATCTCAACTTTTTCGAACCAATACTCCTCATTCCTGCATTCTCTCTCCTGCTAGTTCTTCACATCCTCCCATCCCTTCCCCTGGACTAGCCTGCTTCCCTTTGGCTTGTTCTTTCAGGTGTTTGAGTCGGTGGAGGAGGTGGACCAGATCGAGACGGAGCCCAAGAGCGAAGAGGCCAAACAGGTGCCAAAGATGCCCAACGGAGCTCTGCAGAATGGGACGAGCTCTCCAGACTCCGGACATCCCTCCTCCCGCAACTTCTCCGTCACTTCCGGCCTGTCGGACGGCTCGTTCAGCACGGAGGACAGCGGTGCGCACGATTCAACCTCGAGACCTGCAGCTGTCCCTCCGGCGCCTGCAGGGACAGAGAGTGAAGGTCTGACAGAGGACGCCCAGGTGAAAGGTGAAGCGAGGGACAAAGAGGACGAGGAGGGGAAAGAGCCTGATGTGACCCAAACTGCAGAAAACACCAAGACTGAGACGACAGGTGACGACATGATACAGCCACTGGAGGAGGGGCTGGTGAAGGAACTCAAAACTGTTGAGGAGTCTGGAGCGATTAAAACAGAGGGGTGTGAAGAGAAAGACCTGGATGCACCTGCAGGTATTAAAGGAATTACATCAGAAACATCACAGCTCGAGGCAGAAACAACTGTGAACGAAGGAAAACCAAACGCAATGGACGAATCAAATACATGTAAACCACAAGAGGTTTTATTGGCAGAAAGGAAAGAAGATATATCGATAGATCCCGTGGCTCCTGAAGCTGAAAAGACCCTTGTTTTCTCAGCAGACGCCGGGGTCTCCAGAGCCAGAGAATCGTACTTTACCCCTCAGAAAGACGACGTTGAGGTCATGACCGAATCTGATGAGTCTCCCTCAGCCATAGAGATGGAGGAGATCCCCAAAGCCAAAGTTTCCATGGTGCCTTGGAGCAGGAAGGGACGCTGCGAAGGACCGACTCTCTCCGACGACTCGGCCGCTCACGTGGAGGAGGAGCAGGGAAAGCCCAGTCCAGAGGGCACAGAGTCCATCCTGTCTGAGGAGCCGGAGATGGAGAGCCTCTACCCCAACTTTGACTCTCTGGCCCGGTCCGAGAGCACCAAGCATGAAGCCAGCTCTCAAGAATCTGCTGGGGGCCCCTTTTCTGTAAGGAGACACATGTTAAAGTCCAAATTAATTCATCCTCAAGTAAATCAACTCAATAAAGAGTCTTTTATTAATGTATTCATTGTTCTGTTTGTTTCAGCAAGAGCTTTTGGACTTGTACACATTAAATCTGCACCGCATTGAAAAAGATGTCCAGCGCTGTGACAGAAACTACTGGTACTTCACTCCGGCCAATCTGGAGAAACTGCGCAACATCATGTGCAGGTAACACACGCTGACAGAATCAGGGTTTCAATAAAGAGTGTAAACATGAAAATATCAAAACGAACAATGAACTGATACTATTATCTGTGTACACAAAGCCTGATATAATTTATTCCTCAAAAGACCTTTATTGATTTAGGTATTAGAGATATTTTTCAGATCCGACCTGTTGATTCCTGTTTTAAGCTGATTTCGATGTTCTTTCTTTCCAGGAACTATATTTGACAAAATACATAAACATTTTTGTAACCTTTCTTTAATGAAAAATGTATTAATATTAATATTAATATTAATTCATATTGCACAGGGCAGCAGGCAGCAGAGGAGAGAAGAAAGACATTAGAAAGTGCATTTGTAAATGACAGAAAAATGCTTTTAAGGCTCTGAGCTCGAATGAAACGAGTGCACATAAATTATGTAAACAACATAAAATATTTTGTTGTTTTTTTTCACTTTGGGCTGGTAGGCCAATCATACTGAAAATTGTCCGATCCTGGTCTCTCAGCATTCAGTTGGTGCATATCTGGTTTTTGGAAATTAAATAGCTTTTTTTTTTTTAAATATGAAACTATATACTGTATGTGTGACCTGAAGATTAAGGCCTTTTTCTCCTTATAGCACCTTCACACAAGCTCAGCTGAAGGGCCCTAAATACGAAAAATAAGCGTCCTTCCACCTCACCTAGAATATCCGAGGACAAAACCAAAGCATTATATTTACACCTCAGTGAAGCCGAATCATGTCAACGTGAGGTGTAATAACAGATTTTTTGCACTTTAAGGGTAGTCGGTTTGATAAATGGTGAATATCGCTTTGAAAAACGTATTTTCACACCTCTAAAGCAGCGTACGATAAAAACAGCCGTGTTCACTTCTCTTGGTTTCATATTTCCAGTTATATCTGGAGGCACCTTGACATCGGTTATGTTCAGGGCATGTGTGATCTGCTGGCTCCACTTCTTGTCATTCTGGATGATGGTGAGTCAACACACTGAATCATGTTTTATTCTTCCCTCCTCTCTGACATCTGGTGTATTTTTACAGCTTTTGTCGGAGCAGCTTGCCCACTCACTTTCTCCCCTCTGCTTGCTCCTTTTTCAGAGGCCATGGCCTTCAGCTGTTTCACGGAGCTCATGAAGAGAATGAATCAAAACTTTCCGCACGGAGGAGCTATGGACACTCACTTTGCCAACATGCGCTCTCTAATCCAGGTAATACAGCACCGGTGAAGTCTTTACACATTCATTACCACTTAAATCCGTTCATTAGCTGCAAACGCCCCACTTTTTCACACTTCTCCTCCACAAGCAGTCTCATTATTTCTTTTTCCTGAATCTCCTCTGATCCCCTCTGTGTGCATAAGATCCTGGACTCTGAGCTGTTCGAGCTGATGCACCAGAACGGAGACTACACCCACTTCTACTTCTGCTACCGCTGGTTCCTCCTCGACTTCAAGCGAGGTAAAGTGACAGCGTGGTGCGAAAGAGTTTGTGCCAATTAGAGAAAGTAGAAGATTCGCTCCTCTTTAACAACACGCTTGGCAGCTTGCTAACAAGACATGTAGTTAGTTATTAACGCTTGGAAAGGAAATAGAGAAGTCGGTTTATATTTTTGGAAACCTATTCCTGGGAGTTGCTCATGAAAGAATTGGCATGAACTGGTTTGGTAATTAATTATGCTTCATACTGAAGATGTATATCTCTGTTTTCTGTAGATTTTCTCACCTTGGTGTCTCAGTATCTCCTCTCACCCACCCCAGCAAACACCTGCTTCCACTCTCTCTGATAACTTCACTCGCCTTTCATCCACGCCCTCAAACACTTCGACGGCTTTGTTCGTGCTTTGTTTTTTTTCAGAGCTGGTGTACGATGACGTGTTCGCAGTCTGGGAAACCATCTGGGCCGCCAAGTGTGTCTCTTCTAGTCACTTTGTCCTCTTCATCGCCCTGGCGCTGGTGGAGATCTACAGGGACATCATCCTGGAGAACAACATGGACTTCACCGACATCATTAAGTTTTTCAACGGTAAAACATAGAGACATCTTCTCATCCCTGCCGAAGGGGCACGCCACTGATTTTACACATTGAAGATAAGTTTACTCATGGGGAGGGGCGACTTTTTGACCTGCCGCAACAACTGTATAATGTTGCCTGTGGCTCTGAAGGAGCTTTTTCTTTCTTTCTCTGCCGCATGAAGTCGGCTTCCTGATTTCAGATTTTTACAAAGCCAAAAAGCTCCTCTGACTGACTTGGTTTTGTTCCCAGCCGGGGGGAGAACAGCTGTCAGTGAGCAGAACACCAGCATCATAAATGGATTTCCAAACTAGATGTTGGCTGAAATAAAAATGTGACTTGACTATAAAACATCGATGCTGTGCAGGTTTGGCAGATGATTCATCGATGGCCATAAAAAACTCGGGTATAAGAAATTACTTACTTACACAAACAACAAATAAAATCTCCATCCCTCCATCAGGACTTCAGTTTGAAGGACTGACACGTCTGTTCAGACGTTTAATGAAACATATTCAGCGGTGGTTTTGAGGTTAGCTGAGGTTATTTCTGACGTGCACCGGTAAGAAGAACTGAACCTGCTCTGTTTTCTTTTGTTCTTTCAGAAATGGCCGAGCATCACAACATCAAGCAGGTCCTGACCCAGGCCAGAGATCTGGTGTGCAAGGTGCAGATGCTGATAGAGAACAAGTGATTGTGCTGTTTGTCTTCTTTCTCCTTCCAAGTAAAGTGTGATCGGCTGTAGCAGCACAAAGAGACAAACACACATGAGCTCACACGCGCACACACACACACTTCACACACACTACACAAGGCCTTTACAATCACAGTTTGCTGCTATGAGCCTTATTCTCTGTATTGTTTGTGTTGTCAGCAGGTGTATGAGAATATTAAGCTTCATATTTGTCAGTATGTTCAAGTGCAAAAACAAAAATGTATCTGAAAAAAACAAATTTCTTTTAATTCCTAAATATTTTTATGTCAGAAATCCCGTAAGTGTCGATCTTAATCCGAGTGCACTTAATATTTTGAGATAGAAGAAGGTCTTAGTTGCACATTTCAAAACCAAAATGCAAGAGCTGAATTCAAGCAGAGACTATATTTATGAGAAATATACATTGTGATAATAGTTTATAATAGTTATTTTAGTAGTCGAAGTCTACAAGAGTGAACTTTAAATATACACGAGTCGTCCCCGTATACCTCGACCTTAATGAAGGAAAGAATGTAAGCAGACTTTTTTCGTTTTTTCGTTTTTAAACACCCAAAACGTCAAATTAATTTCCACTGATGACTGATTCAGAGCACACTGGATCACTGCAGTCCAAAAACAATTCAACAACCCAAAACTCGGTTATGTTTAACACACACACACACACACAACGTTTAATGATGATTTTAGCTTTTAGCACCAAGTCAGTGATTTAGCATCCAACAGTGTTTTTTCAATGTCTGAAACTGCCTTTGTCTGCCAAATATTATGTCTTTGTTCTGTGTGAACTGTACTGTACTGAGAGAAAACTGTGTTTAACTTATTAAAAAAAATGATATTATGTTAACTCTTGTAAAATCATAACCAAATCTTTAAGTGGACTTATGGATGTCTGGGCAGAGATTTATGTAAAGCAAACAAGCCTGATTTGTCTTCTTGAGTTGTGTTTCGTTATCCAGTGAACCGCTGTATATTTTTGTAAATTGTGCAGTTTACTCACCTTGATTTTGTGTCTTCTAACGTCTGCCGCCCGTCTGTTGAATCAAATGTTTACTATGATTATGAATTAGGAAGATCAGATAAAGTGTTTTGTGTAGGATTTAGTGACATCTAGCGGCGCGACTGCAGATTGCGACTAACTGAACGCCCCTCGTCTCACCCTTCCTGACGGTGGCCATTAAAAATGTGTAAAATGCGAAAGGCCCTCTCTCGAGTCAGCGTTTAGTTTGTCCGTTCTGGGCTGCCGTAGAAAACATGGTGGACTCTCGGTGGAAGAGGACCCTCCAGGCTCCCTCTGTAGATATAAAAGGCTCATGTAAGGTAATAAAAACAAAAGGATTCTTAGCCCTCTCCACGTGTATTTCTCAAAACGTAGCTTTTTCTATGCATTTCGGCATTTTGTACACATAAACAGCGTTTTAGGTCACTGAAAACAGACCTTTTGGAAAAACTCCTTCCAGGGTGAAGATATCCAGAAACTCCATTTTTCAGTGTTTATGTCTTTACGGGCAGAAACTGAGATTTTTTTGGAAATGATACACACGCGTTTACGGAGTATTTGAGTTTGTATGGTGATGGAAAGGATGTTAAACGTTATATTTAGTGAGACGGAGACCGAGACGATGGAAAAGAGACATTGTAAGACTCCTTTACAATGATTCTGTGAAGAGCAGCCACATTTCACTGCCTCGTTCGTAGTATTTTCTCTGACTACAGCAACCGACCAGAGTATACAATCTGCTTCCTGTTTACAACGGCACGCGCTAGCCCAGTTTCTTAAAAACCATGTTTCCAAAAAATACCCGTGCACGTGTGGACTAGCCCTTAGTTTCAGGTGAGTGTACACTAATGAAAACATAATTTTCTGACTGATTATATTCCATTTTCACCTCTAAATCCTTTTAACACAGGGATGAAATGATGAAAGGAATAGGATAATTTTTTTAAATGAACTGCAGGCGACCGGATGTTATGATGGAAACAGATTTATGGTTTTGGCAGATTCGGGGCGTGTGAGGACGTTCAATAGATGTGTTTACTTTCCCTTGAATTAGTCCAAATGTTGGTCTCAGTTACCGACATTCATGACGGTCATTCATCGCCTGAAACTTCACTCAGTTGGTCTTCAAGTGTTGCTCCATGAATGTGGTATAAAGATGAACTGCTTTTGCTATCGGTGTTTCTTTGTGAATGCTAACTGCTGTCAGAAAACCTGTTTTTTTAAATTTATTGTAACATTTTATTTGCCACAGTATTTATTTATTTATTTATTCCTTGTTTTGTTTTGTTTTTTTTCATTCAGATGCTGCTTTTGTTTGTAAAGCTGATATTTTTTATTTCCTGGCCAGTTCTAAATGTTTACTGTAAAACAATCAAGATTCTATACTCAGAGTTCATTTATATATATAAATATATATATTAAATGGTATATGTTCTTATAATAAAAATATTAAAAATGGATTCATCATTATTGTAATGTGCGTTTTACTACTTAAAGCCAAACTTTTCATGTAGCACCATCATCAGGTCAACACTTACTACAGACATTGTCATTAACCTCACACTTTATTTATGTTTACTGCTCATTAGCAACACCTGGTAAGCTTTCTGTAACAAAAGCACATTAGCATTATCATTGTGAACACGTTAGCATGCTCTGGAAAAGACAAACAACTTCTTCCTCAGGTCTAAGCAGTGAACACACCTGTATTTAATATACAATCATGAAATATCACAGAAATATCTCCTAATTCACCTAAATAAGTAATTGAACCACCTTTCTAGTCGTATTGAGACATCTGTACTGGAGTGATTGAGCTTTAAGGACACTACAACATGTGGAAACACTTTATATTTCCTTTTCGACAGAACAGACACGACCTGTTATACACAAGATTTGCTGATTTATTTGCCAAATGAAAATATAAATAAAATAGGAAACACTAACCGAAGAGCATAACAAGAAACTTTATTTATAATGGTGTATAATAATGTCATATTTTGTGATCACACTTGAGAGATACAGACAATAAATATTGTAGTGTAATAGTGTAAATGTGGCAGATCTCAGAGACCACCATTGGAGGCAGCACATTTCCCATGAATGAAACAAATACTGAGACACGACTAGAAGATTGTGTTTTGTCTTTATGAAGAACTGTCAATAAAGTTTTCTGCAGAGCCCGGATAGCTCAGTCGGTAGAGCATCAGACTTTTAATCTGAGGGTCCAGGGTTCAAGTCCCTGTTCGGGCGATAGTATTTTCTTTGCAGTAGCTCACAAAGTGGATCCAGTGTCACTTTCTAACAACGATTAAATTGTTACTAGAGACCGATTAAATTGCGAAGATATAGATATAGTCAGTTTTGAGAGAAAGACAGTCATAATAAGACGGCTTTTGACAACAGTAGCCATCTTTGTTTGATATACACACATACAAAAATAAAAAAATACTACCGCCCGAACAGGGACTTGAACCCTGGACCCTCAGATTAAAAGTCTGATGCTCTACCGACTGAGCTATCCGGGCTCTGCAGTACGCCTCATGGGCAGTTCTTCATAACGACACCACACAATCTTCTAGTCGTGTCTCAGTATTTGTCTCATTTAATGTACTATTATGAATATAAATATTTATTGTCTGTATCTCTCAATTGTAGATTTAAATAGTACAAATCCTATTTTTTTTACTATGATGCATTTTAATTGTACGCATACGCCTGTTTATTTTACCTGTGTCTTTCAACTATGTAATACTCAACTTTATCTGGCTAAATAAGGTTTTATAGTCACCAGAAAAAAACATATTTAAGATTTCCTCGGTACTTATCGACTAAAACGAGACCGTCTGTCGTCTGCTCGGGACATACGCGAAAAAGGAAGTTTACCTTCTCGCTTCCCGTCGTCCCGCCTCCTCTCGGCTAGCAGCTACAACAGTTAGCTTAGCGTCCAAGTTAAGCTAGTTTAGACCCACAGGACTGAAAATGTGACGCTGTTTTTATACAACCTGGACGTAGATAGCTATCTCGACGTGCTTAAAATGTCGGTGTTTAGCATCATTGTCAGACGAACATGCCTAAAAACCATCAGACCTTCATATAAACTGTTTAAAGGTGGATACTCGGGAACAAACAGGAGAAACAGTAGCTCTCGACCACTGAACCCAAAGGTACATTACAAGTCTCTGGTTATTGTTTTTGTCACAGTGGGTTGGTTCAGAAGCCAATGCAGAACTTAGCTGATACCTGTGTTTCATATCTTGATAGGTACCAGAGTTTCCAACATGGGAGCCAGTACCAGAGGACCAACTACCCCCGGTAACCTTGGACATTTACTCATCACAAAATCACACAAAGTTTTCATGTATATCACAGAAACAGCAGAGATGAACAGAGATCAGTGTTTAAATAATGGGGCCTGAGTCATAAAGAGACTGTTTCTAAGCAACACACCATCTTATATTTACAGCCTGCCCAAATCCCTGCGGACCTGGTGGACAAACTGGAGAGACTGGCCTTGGTGGACTTCCGCACCAAACAGGGACTGGAGTGTTTGGAGAAAGCTATAAGATTTGCAGATCAGCTTCATGTTGTTGACACATCAGGGGTTGAACCAATGGACTCAGTTCTGGATGACAGGTATAGTAGAGCAGTGGTCGGAGAAGGTTTCAGATCCTAGTACTTTATAAAAAATACAGTACTACAGGTAAAAGTCCTGCACTCAGACCTTTACCTTTTTAGTATATGATGTTTGTAGCAGTCCCATTGTTTGAGACTTGCTGTCTTTCTTTGTTTTGGGCTGATTTTCCAAAATCCCTCAAGCCTAATTGCAGGGGATTCAGATCACCTGTGCACAGGTGGGGAGACTGACTCCTGGTATTTCCCTCCCAGCCAATCATGGTGTGATGACACCCTGTTTGAAAGGCTTAAAAGAGGTGGGGAATGGCACACAGGTGGCTTTCACCCTCACCCTGAATCTGTCCCTGACCCATTGAGTACCTCATTCCCCCTTAGATTGCCTGCCAGAAACTCTGGTCTGTTTAGGCCCTTTTTTGTTTTCTTGGCTGCCCACATCTTTCTAGTGGGGAAATTGTGTTTATTTGGGAACCCCTTAAAACCCCAATCCCCTGTACACCTTCAGTTTGACATTTTATTTCTCTGGGGCTTGTAGGAGCACATTTGTTTGTTATACCTGGAAGAGCATTTGTTTATTTATTTATTGTCCATGTGGCGAACATTGGGCTTTCTCCCCCCATAGATTTTCATGTTTTTTGTTTATATTTGTATGTAGGTTGGGCTGGCCCATAAGCATTTTATTGCCAGTACCGCCACATGTATGTTGTTTTTTTATTGGTGAAGATGTTGAACTAATTTTAACTACTTTTATTTACTGTTGGGTATTTTAATCTACAGCGCTGCCTCATATTATATAAGATCATTATATGTTTGGAGCGTCGCTGTCCTGTGAGAACAACAGATCTCTAAAAAGTAAACTTTTAATGAACTCAGAAGAACAGCCCTGTTTTCAGCTCTGTGACATTAAAATTTCCAGCTTATCCAAGATGCTTTTTAAAAACTTTATTTGTTTTATGAAGTAGGAGAATAGTCTCAACACATAAAGGAACACACCATCCTTCAGTTTATTAAAAACATTTAAAATGAACACATTTGGGGATGCAGTGTTTTCACTGGGCAGGAAGGACATGAAAAATTGAAAGCGGAGTAGAAGTATAAAGTTGCAAAGTATACAGTTGAGTAAAAGTACTTGGTCAGGAAATACAACTTGTTTACATTTGTTGTTTACTTATAAGCAAAGTGTTGTGATGAATGAACAAGAACTGTAGCTTTAATTTAAGATCTCGTTAAGCCTGTTGAATGATTGCTGTTGTGTTTTTATCTGTGCACGTTCAGGGCGTTAATCCTGAGGGCCGATGCAGTGACTGAAGGGGACTCTGCTGAAGAACTGCTGCAGCTCTCCAAAAACACAGTTGAGGAATATTTTGTGGCACCACCAGGTAAGAAAAAGACTAAATACGTTGATTTTTCAACATTAATGCACATTTTAAGATTAGTTGCACATTTTAAGATAAGGCAATCACCTTTTTTTAAATGATGCTGTACCTTTTTATTGTGAGGATCATTAACTAATATCTGTTTTCTGTCCACAGGAAATATTCCTCTACCAAAGAGGGAGGAGAGGGCTGCCATGCTGAAACACTCGGAGCTCTGATGTTTGAGTTTATTTTTGATATTTATTACTAATTGTTCATTTGGGAAGTTGTTGTTAAAAATAAAAACTTGCTGGTCATGGATCTAGATTGTTTGTTTGTTTTTTCCAGTTTCATTAATCTTATTTTAGTTTCAGTATCGTTTTATCAAACTTGTAAGTGAGCAGTGTGTTGGCAGCCTGCGTTATGAGGAGTGTCGGTACAACAGCACATTTTAAAGGTGCTCTATAATTTGGAGCAATTTACAAGTAATAATCATTTTTATTGATCGTGATATGAGAAATGAAACCTCCCTCATCTCTCTCAGTTAACTATACAAGCCTGTGGATGATTTGTTTATTAATGCTGCTGGACTGTGGATGTCAGATTTTCCGTGACAGACCAAAAGATGTGACTATGTACGTTCTTGAGTGTGAAACAAAAATCACTAAACGACCGGCTTCCAGCGCAACACAGAAGCTCCCCAGAGCCCCTTTTAGGTCCATTGTTTTGGTTTGTGAGTTACAGTAGAAACCTCATATATCCAATTCAATTAAATAGAAACTACTAATCTCTTCCCTCTCTTTCGGTTTAGTTTCCACTTAAAAGAATGTTTTCACAAATATGAAGCTTAAAATAGACTTGACGTGATTAGTTGATTGAGCCACTCCTTGGAACAAGTGGAAAGTCCCGGTTGGACGTCATATAACCTAATCGGGCCATCACCTGTATAAATCTACCTGTGATTTGTTCAATGAATGCCACACCTGTGTGATAAAACTTTGTTATTAATGGGGGTTATTATGGTGGTAAATTCCTAAACGTGCCCTGGAGCAGCACACACACACTCTCACAGTAGCTGCATCATAGTTTGGAGAATGGAAAGTGAAACTTAAGGAAACTGAATGTTCAGTGAAGGGGGAGGTGTTATCAGCTGACGCAGCCTCAGTACATAAACAGAGATGATCTGAAACCTGACACAGCTGCTGCTACTGTCGAGCATCATCTGCGTGTTAGCCACCGTCTCCAGACTGTTTTCTCAAGTGATCAAAACAAGGTAAGAATCTCTCTTTATCAACACTGTGATATTAAACTTCAAGAGTGTTTTCTAGACTTAAATATAAAATATAAATAGACTTCTAATATGCATTTTAATTATCTTTCAGACAACTCATCATGGATATAACCATCACTATGCTGGGTGGGGCGTCCCACACCCTGAGGGTGCACCCAGAGGACACCGTGAGCTCCCTGAAGCAGCTCATCCAGAGTAAACTGGGAGTCCCTGTTCAGACACAGAAGCTGGTGTTTGTGAACGGTCAGAGGACTCATCTCAGCGACGACTCAAAGCCTGTCTGCTCCTATGGTCTACAGCCCGGCTCCCAGGTGTCTCTGCTGGTCACCCAGCCGGCACCCTTCCAGGTCTTCCTCTGCAACCTACAGGGGAAGAAGACCACCTATGATATCAAACCTGACGAGACCGTGATGAACTTCAAGAGAAGGGTGGAGAGCAGAGAGGGGGTCCCAGCGAACCAGCAGAGGCTCATTTACCAGAGCAGAGAGTTGCAAGATGGGAAAAGTCTCTCTGACTATAATGTTGAAGCCCTGGGCACCATCAACATGACGTCCCGTCTGAGAGGAGGCTGAGGACACTGCTGGTTAAATATTATCAGTAAAAGTTGATTTCCTGTAGCCTGTAGTAGGAGATGTGATAGCATTGCATAATGTATTTTTTTACTTATAGTTTTATTTTGAAAAATAAAAGCATTCCTTATGTAAGTGTGTCATGTCTTAAAAACTTGATTTGACTTTGTGTCATTTTGTTATGTTTTATTTATGTCACTGTTACAAAATAAAGTCCCAGATGTGAATGTGAACTGTCTCTTTGCATTTCCTGTCCTGTGCTCCCTCAGCTCAGAGGTGGAGCTGCACCCTGTACAGACCACGACCACATAAAAAAGGCACTTTAGCATTGCAGGTTTGTTGGGAGATAATCAGAAGAACTGCTGTATGTGAGAATGATTTCAGTAGTACAGTGAACAGCTTAAAGCCACTGTGAGGAAGCTGTCTCCAGATTTGCTGTCTGTGCAAAAAAATCAAAGGAAGCTTTTCGTTTCCTTACAGATGCAAAGTAGGCGTACCAAAACAAGGCCACCTTGTTGGCAAACTGCTCGAAAATGAAGACACACACAGGAAAACCACATTAGTGCCGTCAGTATGTGACTCAGCATTTGTTCGATGGCAGGATTGCAGTGAAATACATGTCCATACATGTTTGTCTGATCGTTCTCCAAGACTTAAAACAAAATAAATGAACAGTTAATTGACTTATTATGACTCGAAACTTGATTTAATGGTAGTAATTTTACATGATTTATAAAAGATTTTGATCCGACTGAGATGCAATTTGTCTACAAATTATTCTGATCAAATAAAAGTGCAGAGCAGTGGGCAGTCGCAGAGTTGCTCATAGCAGCTCGGCTCTGTATGTCAGGTCTGTAAATGACAATACTCTAGATGAGAAACTCACAGGTGCTCTTTACAAAAAAGAAAAAACAATAATAATATATTTAAAATCTGTAAACTCTCACTATGTAGAAGAGAATAAAAGACAGCTCATCATGTTTTACTCGTCTCCTGAGTGTTTAATAATCTACATGAGACCACAAGGTCAGCGAGGCTGGAAGATCAGACACACAACACACTTCTCTCTTTCTAACAGTTATCGTAAGCTTTCTAGGTTGCATCCTGTGATAACGACCGGTTGTCCAGCTGTGTCTTCCTTGTTTCTACAGCTCTTCCTAAACTTGATATTTGCCTATACTGACTTCCCTCCAGAGGTTTTGCTGTGGAGGTTCTGTCCCAGTTGATTTGAGGCTGATGGGCCTTGTGTTGTGACAGACGTTTGCATCTAAAGCTAAAATCTGCTGTCCATCTTTGCAGCATAATCCAAAATACTGATTTTGAAATGTGTCAGTAACCCTGAAGTTTACGTGTCCACATCAGAAACCTGTTGGTGGTCAGCAGATTCGGGGATACTGACGACTAAGTTAAATCTACAATATCTTCCTTTACAGAAGTGATCATGAAGGCATATAAAGCCCAAACAATACGTATCTTTTAAAGAAATACAGCTGATTTTAGGATAAAAAGCTGCACAATCAGGCCTACACATCCTGCCACGACCACATTATGATACAAAACAAAAATACCACTTCAATTATTTGTAATTTAGTAAAAATACAAAAAATAATTGGTGTCTTTTAGCCTGACATCTTTTAAACTTGAGTGGAAACTCTCTGTCATCGATGTTACACAATCAGTCCACCTGTAAACATTCAGTCACCTGTCAGATACACTGTCAACAGCTTCTCCTCTGTTTTTAGGGAGTGTTTGTGTTTATGATGACCAGAAAGTCCCAGAAAGAGCTGCATCACGTCAGCAGAATGGAAACCGAAAGTCAATAAAGGCAGAGGAAAGGAAATGAATGTTAAAGACAGGGGGCGGTGCGATCAGCTGAGAGAGCTCATATAAACAGAGATGAGCTGAAACCTCCGGCACAGCTGCTGCGACTACTGACACAACATCACCTGTCCGCCTGACACCATCTGCAGACTCTCACACAAGTTTCCAGAAGTTTCCAGAAGTTTCTCGACTGCAGTTTTTCCTCAAGTGATCACACGGTAAGAAGATCTCTTTATTCACGCTTTATTTTCATTAAAAAGAGTTTTTCTAGACATATTTTTTAAAATGTATTTAATTCAGTGATGGAATGTAACTAAGTACATTTACTCAAGTACTGTGATTAAGCTACAATTAGTATAGTTTTGAGGTACTTGTATTGTACTTGAGTATTTCCATTTTTCTACTACTGTATACTTCCACTTTTTTACTCCACTACATTTATTTGATCACTTTAGTTAGTTAGTGAAGATTATCAGGGCCAGGGAGGAGGAAATGAATGAGAGGAGGAAGCTTTTTTTTCATTATGCACTTTTTATTGTGCGCTGCAAGTCGAAATGTCAAGATTAAAGTCGACATTATGAGATGACTGCCTCAACAAAATGCCTTGTGTCGCTTAAAAAAACAAAAAAACTTCCTCCTCTCATTTTTTTCTCACCAATTGGCTCTGATGCTCTTCTTTGTTAGTCTACTAGTTACTCAGTCTCACTCTGCAGCTAAAACAGAGCGTTCAAGACAAAGTGTGAAGAGGAGTGCTGCAGCAATGCACCATATGAGAAAAATAATGTGTTTTTTGAAAATTAAAGTATGTAAACCTGTTCTACTAGGACCCCCAAATAAAAGTATGACCCTGAACATTAGCATGATATGACCTCTTTAACAGTTTCACTTATACATCAGCATATTTGAACATCATATCTTTACTTTTAGTAAATCTGACTTTTGGGTCCTTCTAACAACAGATTCAATTTTCTTCCAGGCTCATCATGGATATAACCATCATTATGCTGAATGGGGCGTCCCACACCCTGAGGGTGCACCCAGAGGACACCGTGAGCTCCCTGAAGCAGCTCATCCAGAGTAAACTGGGAGTCCCCGTTCAGAAGCAGAAGCTGGTGTTTGTGAACGGTCAGAGGACTCCTCTCAGCGACGACTCAAAGCCTGTCAGCTGGTACGGTCTACAGTCCGGCTCCCAGGTGTCTCTCCTGGTCACCCAGCCGGCACCTTTCCAGGTCTTCCTCAAAAACGAGAAGGGCCAAACGAGCACCTATGATATCAAACCTGACGAGACCGTGGAGAACTTCAAGGCCAAGGTGGAGCGCAGAGAGGGGGTCAAGGCGAGCCAGCAGAGGCTCCTCCACCAGAGCAGAGAGATGACCACTGGAAGACTGTCAGACTACAACGTCAAGGAGCACAGCACCATCGACCTGATGCTCCGCCTGAGGGGAGGCTGAGGACTCTTTTTATGTCAGCAAGTTAATTACCTGTAGCCTATTTTATATTCAGAATCAGCTTTATTGGCAAAGTATGTGTACACAAACAATGAATTTGACTGGTACGGTCTACAGTCCGGCTCCCAGGTGTCTCTGCTGGTCACCCAGCCGCCACCCTTCCAGGTCTTCCTCGAAAACGAGAAGGGCCAAATGATCACCTATGATATCAAACCTGACGAGACCGTGGAGATGACAGATGGTCGACTCTCTGACTATAATGTTGAAGCCCTGGGCACCATCAACATGACGTCCCGTCTGAGAGGAGGCTGAGGACACTGCTGGTTAAATATTATCAGGAAAAGTTGATTTCCTGTTGGCTTGGTTGAATGAAGAACAAATAACATCACATTCTGTAATTTTTTTACTTGTAGTTTTATTTTGAAAAATCAAAGCATTCCTTATGTAAGTGTGTCATGTCTTTAAAACTTGATTTGACTTTGTGTTATTTTGTCTTGACAGTATGAATGTTATCCATAAAGCACAGCATGTTGTCATCTCTTTGGACAAATACATGTTTTATTTATGTCACTGTTTCAAAATAAAGTCCCAGATGTGAATTTGAATTGTCTCTTTGCATTTCCTGTCCTGTGTTCCCTCAGCTCAGAGGTGGAGCTGCACCCTGTACAGACCACGACCACATAAAAAAGGCACTTTAGCATCGCAGGTTTGTTGGGAGATAATCAGAAGAACTACTGTATGTGAGAATGATTTCAGTAGTACAGTGAACAGCTTAAAGCCACTGTGAGGAAGCTGTCTCCAGATTTGCTGACACACACAGGAAAACCACATTAGTGCCGTCAGTATGTGACATCATTAGTTTGATGGCAGGATTGTAGTGCAATACATGTCCATACATGTTTGTCTGACCAAACAAAGTTTTACGAACTACCTCTCATCGTTCTCCAAGACTTAAAACAAAAATAAAGTTAAATCATGAACAGTTAATTGATTTATTATGACTCCAAACTTGATTTAATGTTAGTAAAATGCTGAAGCCACTTTTTATCACATAGCATCCATCTCAGCTTGGATGTGACCATTGTATTCATGTGATGCAACATAATTTTACATGATTCATAAAAGATTTTGTCAATAGAAAAGTGAAATCAACAAGTCAAACATCGCTCACTGTGATGGATGAAACACATATAAACTCGGTTTAGTTTCCACATAAAGCATGTTTTCACAAGTATGAAGCTTAAAATAGACTTTTAATGTGAATAATTGATTGAGCCACTCCTTAGTACAAGTGGAAAGTCCTGGTCTGATGTCATATAACCTAATCAGGCCATCACCTGTATAAATCTACCTGTGATTCAGTCTATGAATGCCGCACCTGTGTGATAAAACTTTATTATTAATGAAGGTAGTCAATTCCTAAATGTGCCCTGGATCAGCAGCAGTGCTACCTCTGATCCAAACATTACACATTCTCACAGTAGTTGCATCATAGTTTGGAGAATGGAAACTGAACGTTAAGGAAAACAAATGCAAAGTGAAGGGAGAGGTGTTATCAGCTGACGCAGCCTGTCAGTATATAAACAGAGGTGATCTGAAACCTCTGACACAGCTGCTGCTACTGTCGAGCATCATCTGCGTGTTAGCCACCGTCTC
This sequence comes from Pagrus major, assembly GCF_040436345.1. Taxonomy (NCBI): domain Eukaryota; kingdom Metazoa; phylum Chordata; class Actinopteri; order Spariformes; family Sparidae; genus Pagrus; species Pagrus major. The sequence continues at coordinate 37,173,759 of NC_133219.1, read as the reverse complement.
CAGACTGTTTTCTCAAGTGATCAGAACAAGGTAGGAATCTCTCTTTATCAACACTGTGATATTAAACTTCAAGACTGTTTTCTAGACTTGAATATAAAATATAAATAGACTTCTAATATGCATTTTAATTATCTTTCAGACAACTTTCATCATGGATATAACCATCACTATGCTGGGTGGCATCTCCCACACCCTGAGGGTGCACCCAGAGGCCACCGTGAGCTCCCTGAAGCAGCTCATCCAGAATGAACTGGGAGTCCCCGTTCAGAAGCAGAAGCTGGTGTTTATGAACGGTCAGAGGACTCATCTCAGCGACGACTCAGAGCCTGTCTGCTCGTACGGTCTACAGCCCGGCTCCCAGGTGTCTCTGCTGGTCACCCAGCCGCCTGACCTTCACCCAACCTTCGAGGTCTTCCTCAAAGACCTACAGGGGAAGACGACCACCTATGATATCAGACCTGACGAGACCGTGATGAACTTCAAGAGAAGGGTGGAGAGCAGAGAGGGGGTCCCAGCGAACCAGCAGAGGCTCATTTACCAGAGCAGAGAGTTGCAAGATGAGAAAAGTCTCTCTGACTATAATGTTGAAGCCCTGGGCACCATCAACATGACGTCCCGTCTGAGAGGAGGCTGAGGACACTGCTGGTTAAATATTATCAGGAAAAGTTGATTTCCTGTAGCCTGTAGTAGTAGATGTAATAGCATTGCATAATGTATTTTTTTACTTGTAGTTTTATTTTTAAAAATCAAAGCATTCCTTATGTAAGTGTGTCATGTCTTAAAAACTTGATTTGACTTTGTGTCATTTTGTTATGTTTTATTTATGTCACTGTTACAAAATAAAGTCCCAGATGTGAATGTGAATTGTCTCTTTGCATTTCCTGTCCTGTGTTCCCTCAGCTCAGAGGTGGAGCTGCACCCTGTACAGACCACGACCACATAAAAAAGGCACTTTAGCATCGCAGGTTTGTTGGGAGATAATCAGAAGAGCTACTGTATGTGAGAATGATTTCAGTAGTACAGTGAACAGCTTAAAGCCACTGTGAGGAAGCTGTCTCCAGATTTGCTGTCTGTGCAAAAAAATCAAAGGAAGCTTTTCGTTTCCTTACAGATGCAAAGTAGGCGTACCAAAACAAGGCCACCTTGTTGGCAAACTGCCTGAAAATGAAGACACACACAGGAAAACCCCATTAGTGCTGTCAGTATGTGACTCATCATTAGTTCGGTGGCAGGATTGTAGTGCAATACATGTCCATACCTGTTTGTCTGACCAAACAAAGTTTTACTAACTTCCTCTCATCGTTCTCCAAGACTTAAAACAAAAATAAAGTTAAATCATGAACAGTTAATTGACTTATTATGACTCCAAACTTGATTTAATGTTAGTAAAATGCTAAAGCCACTTTTTATCACATAGCATCCATCTCAACTTGGATGTGATCATTGTATTCATGTGATGAAAGAAAATTTTAGATGATTTATAAAAGATTTTGTCAATGGAAAAGTGAAATCAACAAGTCGAACATCGGCCTTCATGATGGATGAAATACATAAACACGTGTGGTCACAGTGCTGTTGCCTGATACCGTCATAATATCACGCTGTCTGTCTCTGCACAGGATAAACAGTAACTTCAACCTTTAACAAAGAGGGAGAGGTAGATTACAAACTGCAGGAGCTGCTAACAAATAGTCTAACGTCTGTCTGTAATAGAGATGAGAGATGCTTCCTCCATTTAAGATGATTTATGGGCAGCTCAGTTCTGTATATCAGGTCTGTACATGACAATACTCTAGATGAGAAACTCACAGGTGCTCTTTACAAAAAAGAAAAAACAATAATAATATATTTAAAATCTGTAAACTCTCACTGTGTAGAAGAGAATAAAAGACAGCTCATCATGTTTTACTCATCTCCCGAGTGTTTAATAATCTACATGAGACCACAAGGTCAGCGAGGCTGGAAGATAAGACACACAACACACTTCTCTCTTTCTAACAGTTATCGTAAGCTTTCTAGGTTTCATCCTGTGATAACGACCGGTTGTCCAGCTGTGTCTTCCTTGTTTCTACAGCTCTTCCTAAACTTGATATTTGCCTTTTTTTTTGCCCATCCAGAGGTTTTGCTGCCCAAGTTGAGTGTGAACACAAAGGCCGATGGGCCTTGTGTTGTGTTAGATGTTTGCATCTGACTGGGTGCCATTCAAAAAAATGCTGACATCTGCTGTCCATCTTTGCAGCATAATCCAAACTACTGATTTTGAAGTTGAAACTACAATAACTTCCTTTATAGAAGTCATCATGAAGGCATATAAAGCCCAAACAATGTGTATCTTTTGAAGAAATACAACTGATTTTAGGAAATAAATATTTAAAAATAGCTGCACAATCAGGTCTATACACTGTCAACAGCTTCTCCTCTGTTTTTAGGGAGTGTTTGTTTTTATGATGACCAGAAAGTCCCAGAAAGAGCTGCATCACGTCAGCAGAATGGAAACCGAAAGTTAATAAAGGCAGAGGAAAGGAAATGAATGTTAAAGACAGGGGGCGGTGCGATCAGCTGAGAGAGCTCATATAAACAGAGATGAGCTGAAACCTCCTGCACAGCTGCTGCGAGTTTCCAGAAGTTTCCAGAAGTTTCCAGAAGTTTCTCGACTGCAGTTTTTCCTCAAGTGATCACACGGTAAGAAGATCTCTTTATTAACGCTTTATTTTCATTAAAAAGAGTTTTTCTACACATATTTTTTTAAATGCACTTAATTCAGTGATGGAATGTAACTGAGTACATTTACTCAAGTATTGTGATTAAGCTACAATTAGCACAGTTTTGAGGTACTTGTATTGTACTTGAGTACTTCCATTTTTCTACCACTGTATACATCCACTTTTTTACTCCACTACATTTATTTGATCACTTTAGTTAGTTAGTGAAGATGATCAGGGCCAGGGAGGAGGAAATGAATGAGAGGAGGAAGCTTTTTTTTTCATTATGCACTTCAAGAAAAAAGTCGAGATTAAAGTCGACATTATGAGATGACTGCCTCAACAAAATGCCTTAAAAAAAACAAAAAACTTCCTCCTCTCATTTCTTTTCTCACCCCTCGGCTCTGATGCTCTTCTTTGTTAGTCTACTAGTTACTCGGCAGATCAGACCCAAAGTAGTGCATTTTTAAATTAGACTCATTCATTTGGTGGAATCTGGGGGGAAAAACAAAACAGTAGTAATTGGTAAAAAAAAAAAAAAAAAAAAAGACTTACTTCTACTTTTGATACTTAAGAACATTTATTTTCAGATACTTTAAAGAGGTTATATTCTGCTTTTTGGGGTTTTGCCTTTCCTTTATTGTGTTATGTAGGATGTATTGAACAGAGGCAAGATGTCTCACTCTGCAGCTAAAACAGAGCGTTCAAGACAAAGTGTGAAGTGGAGTGCTGCAGCAATGCACCATATGAGAAAAATAATGTGTTTTTTGAAGATTAAAGTATGTAAACCTGTTCTACTAGGACCCCCAAATAAAAGTATGACCCTGAACATTAGCATGATATGACCTCTTTAACATTTTCACTTATACATCAGCATATTTGAACATCATATCTTTACTTTTAGTGAATCTGACTTTTGGGTCCTTCTAACAACAGATTAAATTATCTTCCAGGCTCATCATGGATATAACCATCATTATGCTGAATGGGGCGTCCCACACCCTGAGGGTGCACCCAGAGGACACCGTGAGCTCCCTGAAGCAGCTCATCCACAGTAAACTGGGGGTCCCTGTTCAGAAGCAGAAGCTGGTGTTTGTGAACGGTCAGAGGACTCCTCTCAGCGACGACTCAAAGCCTGTCAGCTGGTACGGTCTACAGTCCGGCTCCCAGGTGTCTCTGCTGGTCACCCAGCCGGCACCCTTCCAGGTCTTCCTCAAAAACGAGAAGGGCCAAACGAGCACCTATGACATCAAACCTGACGAGACCGTGGACAACTTCAAGGCCAAGGTGGAGAGCAGAGAGGGGGTCAAGGCGAGCCAGCAGAGGCTCCTCCACCAGAGCAGAGAGATGACCACTGGAAGACTGTCAGACTACAACGTCAAGGAGCACAGCACCATCGACCTGATGCTCCGTCTGAGGGGAGGCTGAGGATGTCAGCAAGTTAATTACCTGTAGCCTATTTTATTTTATTTAATATAGATGAAATTCCCTGTTTATTTATTATTTTACTTGAAAAAAATCAGAATCAGCTTTATTCGCCCAGTTTTTAAAAATTTTGACTAGCGATAGAGCAGCTGTGAGGAGTGAAATCATTCCTAGATATGCAATTGTGTCATAACTTAAAATATGATTTTGTTTTGACCATACAAATGTCACACACAGCACTGCATGTTAAAACTACGTCCAAGCATTCCTCGATGTGTACGGAAAAATCATTCCCAGACCTGTAATTGTGTCATATCGTTACAATGTGTTATGGCTTAATGTTTTTATTTTGCTCTGACCATACACAGGTTTATACACACACAACACGACATTTTTCACAAATCCATGATTTAATTATTTTTGGCGCTTAGAAATCCAAGCACTCCTTGATGTGTATCCTGTCACTTATTATTTTGTTTGGACAATTCACATTCACATCATGTTAAAAACTCATTGGACCTGTAAAAGTTCATTTATGTCAACTGGAAACTGCTTTAAAAAAAAATAATAATAAAGTCCCAGATGTAAATTTTCATGCGTCTTCATATTTCCTGTGCTTGAAGTTTTCCTCAGCTCAGAGTTGGAGCTGCACTCTGTTCAGACCACAACCATCAGTAACAAAAAGGCACTTTGGCATTAGATATTTAAACCTGACATCATTCTGATATATAAAAGAGACTGTCTCAATTATATAACTCCAGGTTCACTGTAACATCTTGACAGTGCTCTGTAAAAAAAAAACAATAATAAACATGTATTATGTTCTGTTGTTACAAACACAGTGGTATTATCAGCAGCATGTTAAATGGTACAAGTTGTAAAGTCAGAGTTAGAATAGTTTATAACTAAAGTCGGCCTGTAAAGACGGACTAGTGAGTAGATGAGTCTCTGTGTTCGCTGTGATGACGTTTAATGTCCCCGACAACCTCTGTAGTCTCATTTAGACACTTGATAGCAACCACCATTTTCAAGACAAGTAAGCACATTATAATTAAACTGTGGGACATTTAATGATGTATTTTATGTCGTAGAACAAAACATGTAAATATCTTGTAAAGATTTTTAAAAAAGCTGCACAATCAGGCCTACACATCCTGCCACGACTACATTATGATACAAAACAAAAAATACCACTTCAATTATTTGTAATTTAGTAAAAATACAAAAAATAATTGGTGTCTTTTAGCCTGACTTGAGTGGAATCTCGCTGTCATTGACCTTACACAACCTGTAAACAATCAGTTACCTGTCAAATACACTGTCAACAGCTTCTCCTCTGTTTTTAGGGAGTGTTTGTTTGTTTTATGATGATGTTAAGCTCGACCTAGGGAGCCGAGCCTAACATAAATAGCCGACACCCAACACAAGGCGAGTTACGTGTGACACAAGCAATTTATTTACAACAGGAGTAATAAGTGCAATTTATGTACAGTGAAATAGGATCTAAACTCCGGGGTCCGAATCTATCTAAGCCCTATAAAAAAGAAAAGAAGCAAAAAGACAAATTGCTGAACCTAACTCCCTAATCTAATCAAACACAGGAGAAAACTGAAGTAAAGAAAAAGGCAGGACACCGGCTCTTGTAATCCCCGCTTCCTGGAGCAGCCAATCCCTCTCTGCCACAGCCGGGATGCGGAACCAATGAGGTGCGGGAGCCACACGATCCTCTGGGGAGTCAATAAAGACAGAGGAGAGGAACATGAATATTAAAGACAGGGGGCGGTGCGATCAGCTGAGAGCGCTCATTTAAACAGAGATGAGCTGAAGCCTCCTGCACAGCTGCTGCGAGTTTCCAGAAGTTTCCAGAAGTTTCTTGACTGCAGTTTTTCCTCAAGTCATCACACGGTAAGAAGATCTCTTTATTAACGCTTTATTTTCATTAAAAAGAGTTTTTCTACACATATTTTTTAAAATGTATTTAATTCAGTGATGTACATTTACTCAAGTACTGTGATTAAGCTACAATTAGCACAGTTTTGAGTTACTTGTACTATACTTGAGTATTTCCATTTTTCTACTACTGTATACATCCACTTCACTGCATTTTGGAGACAAGTAGCCTGCTGTACTTTTTTACTCACCTACATTTATCTGATCACTTTAGTTAGTTAGTGAAGATTATCAGGGCCTGAGAGGAGGAAATGAATGAGAGGAGGAAGCTTTTTTTCCTTATATACTTAAAGAAAAAAATTGAGATTAAAGGCGACATTATGAGATGACTGCCTCAACAAAATGCCTTGTGTCATTTAAACAAACAAAAAACTTCCTCCTCTCATTTTTTTCTCACCAATTGGCTCTGATGCTCTTCTTTGTTCGTCTACTAGTTACTCAGCAGATCAGATCAGTAGTGCATTTTTAAATTAGGCTCATTAACTTGGTGGAATTTGGGGAATTTTGGAATCTGTCTTTCACTTATACATCAGCAGATTTAAACATCATATCTTTACTTTTAGTGAATCTGACTTTTGGGTCCTTCTAACAACAGATTAAATTATCTTCCAGGCTCATCATGGATATAACCATCATTATGCTGAATGGGGCGTCCCACACCCTGAGGGTGCACCCAGAGGACACCGTGAGCTCCCTGAAGCAGCTCATCCAGAGTAAACTGGGAGTCCCCGTTCAGAAGCAGAAGCTGGTGTTTGTGAACGGTCAGAGGACTCCTCTCAGCGACGACTCAAAGCCTGTCAGCTGGTACGGTCTACAGTCCGGCTCCCAGGTGTCTCTGCTGGTCACCCAGCCGGCACCTTTCCAGGTCTTCCTCAAAAACGAGAAGGGCCAAACGAGCACCTATGATATCAAACCTGACGAGACCGTGGAGAACTTCAAGGCCAAGGTGGAGCGCAGAGAGGGGGTCAAGGCGAGCCAGCAGAGGCTCCTCCACCAGAGCAGAGAGATGACCACTGGAAGACTGTCAGACTACAACGTCAAGGAGCACAGCACCATCGACCTGATGCTCCGCCTGAGGGGAGGCTGAGGACTCTTTTTATGTCAGCAAGTTAATTACCTGTAGCCTATTTTATTTTATTTAATATAGATGAAATTCCCTGTTTATTTATTATTTTAGAAAAAATCAGAATCAGCTTTATTCGCCCAGTTTTTAAACATTTTGATAGATAGAGCAGCTGTGAGGAGTGAAATCATTCCTAGATATGCAATTGTGTCATAACTTAAAATATGATTTTGTTCTGACCATATTAATGTCACACACAGCACTGCATGTTAAAATTACGTTAAAAAATCCAAGCATTCCTCGATGTGTACGGAAAAATCATTCCCAGACCTGTAATTGTGTCATATCTTAAACAATGTGTTATGGCTTAATGTTTTATTTTGCTTTGACCATACACAGGTTATACACACACACACAACACGACATTTTTCACAAATCCATGATTTAATTATTTTTGGTGCTTAGAAATCCAAGCACTCCTTGATGTGTATCCCGTCATTCCTCAAAAACCTGTTTTGTTATTTTGTTTGGACAATTCACATTCACATCATGTTAAAAACTCATTGGACCTGTAAAAGTTCATTTATGTCAACGATACAATAAAGTCCCAGATGTAAATTTTCATGCGTCTTCATATTTCCTGTGCTTGAAGTTTTCCTCAGCTCAGAGTTGGAGCTGCACTCAGTTCAGACCACAACCATCAGTAACAAAAAGGCACTTTGGCATTAGATATTTAAACCTGACATCATTCTGATATATAAAAGAGACCGTCTCAATTATATAACTCCAGGTTTACTATAACATCTTGACAGTGCTCTGTAAAAAAAACAATAATAAACATGTATTATGTTCTGTTGTTACAAACACAGTGGTATTATCAGCAGCATGTTAAATGGCTTAAGCTCAGTGGTTTGTTAGGAGATAATCCGTAGAGAGCCCCTGTATGTGAGAATTACTGTCCAGATTAGGTATTCAGTTGTACAGTGAAGAAACCGTTTTCCTCCGGGATGAAGGACGCCTCATTTCCTCACAGATGCAAGGTAGGCGTACCAAAACAAGGCGACCATGTTGGCAAACAGCACTCGGAACTGAAGGCAGAAATACAGACATGTTAGTATGTGACTCATTATTTGCATCGATGACAGGATGCCGGTGAAAATGAAATACATACTTGAACAGGCACGAAGTTGATATTGATGAACTGGAAGGGAGTCCAGACTTTCCAGTTCATCTTTAAGGCAGTCCAGTAACTCGCTTTCATCTTCCTTTCAAAGTCTCTCCACCCTTTAGCCTGAGAACAGATTGGAGTGACAAGAAATGTTTTATTTTTTTTAGCATTTCATCCTTAATTTCTATGGATACTACAGCTTCATACGAGGTAAATAGAGTGGTGTAGGCATAATGTATTTTTTGTAGGCTAACCCGGAAGTAGCATAGACTACATTGCGGTCGCACGACTTAAACGTCACCACCACTAAGAGTCTCACTACATAATTGCGATAGATGTTTTCTTGATCAATGTACAAGTTGTAAAGTCAGAGTTAGAATAGTTTGTTACTAAAGTCGGCCTGTAAAGACGGACTAGTGAGTAGATGAGTCTCCGTGTTCGCTGTGATGACGTTTAATGTCCCCGACAACCTCTGTAGTACTGTACACTTGGAAGCAACCACCATTTTCAAGACAAGTAAGCACATTATAATTAAACTGTGGGACATTTAATGATGTATTTTATGTGGCAGAACAAAACGTGTAAATATCTTGAGCCTGTGGTAACTACAGACCTTATTTCTGGCATTTTACCAAAACTAATTTAAAAAAACTCGGACTTTGAGACGAGGGAAGCGGCGGTGCAGTTTAGGACTACAAACTACACCACTCTATATCCAGGTTCAAGATTGCATGAGTGACAGTAAATCACATTTAAAAAGGGGCACCCTGCCAATATAACACTTGAAAAATAGCCCTGGGTAGCACTCCTGAACCTGTACAAGACATTAATGAAATTATAACAATAAAACCAGTGTTACACGCCGGAGGGCAGTTTGAAAGACATCTATCAGGGGGCAGGGACGGTCTAATAGAGTCCCAGAGGAATGAAAATAAAATGCTGGAATAAGTTAGCATTTTTTGACTTCCAGTTCCCTCATCTCAAAGTTAAAAAGTTTTTTCATTTAGTTTTTTTTCCCCACAAGCTGAGAGATTATATCCCACACTATGTGAATTTTAAGGTGTTAACGTGTTGCAAACAAGTGGCTAGATGAGACTACAGAGGTTGTCGGGGACATTAAACGTCATCCATGTAGATGCCACTTGACACGCACCACCTACCCAGATGGCAACAGCACTCCCAGATGGCAGTGCCCCTCTGCCCTGGGAGAGGGTGTAAATGATCTGCAGCTGTGTTTAGGTGGGTGGTGCGTGTCAAGTGGTTTCCACATGAACGCCGGGAACCAATTTCCCAGCAGAACAATGCATTGTGACAAGATAATCAATGTTATTCACTTCACCTCTCAGTGGTTTTAATGTTGTGGCTGATGGGTGCATGTGCCGGTGCAATATATCAAAGTCGCCGGGGCGCCGCTCTACTGAGATGATTAAGGAGGGACAGTTTCTGAGATGACCCACCTCCAGGACGTTCATAACAAAGTAGAAAATGAGCAGAAATCCGGGGGCAAAGAAAAGCCGATCCAGTAGCAGGCGTTTGACTATACAGTACGGGTCTGTGGCGGGCATCCACACCTCCATCAGCTGGTAAAAGTAATGGCTCACCGGTCCTGTAATGAGCAACCTGCAAACAGACAAGGTGTAATATTAAGAACAAAAATTACCCAGATGTAAGAGGGGGGTTCACGATTATAACAGGGAACACTGTGACAGCATTACACTCATTTTCTTATTGTAGATGAGCCATGAAAAGCAAATCAACCCTCAACGTTGTGTCTGTGTGAACTCTCACCCATAAATAGCGTAGCGTGCAGCTCCAGCTGTGTCAATCGGACTGACCGAAGCTCCATTTTTGGCCTTTTTTCTTGCCTCCAAAAGCTGAGACAGAAGATTTCCTAAAGCTGAAAGGATGCCACTGAAAACACACACACACACACACACACACACACACACACACACACACACAGTATCAGTATGCAACAGGTACATTCATGATGAGATACTCTGACTCAATCAAATCAGTGTCATACAGCTGTTAGGGGAGGTTTTCCTGGCAGATGCTGATTGGCTGACAGCCTGAGTGGAAGTGCAAACAAGGACACACACTGAAGCCAACAATCAAACACAACCTGCTAACAAATGTCGACACTGGCTGTAACGTAGCAGAGACTAACTTCACTTTTTTTTCCCTCAGTGCTTTAGCAAACGACACTGTCTCATGTGCGACTGTCAGACTGAGCAAAAAAGCACCAGAGCTGCAGAAACAACCAACAAGCTAATCAGTGATTTAAGCTAACGTTGATTAAAAAAACTAACTTTTCACTGACCTCGTCACAGATTTGGTGATGATGGGGTATTTCTTCAGGAGGAACAGATACTGCTGCAGTAGACGGAGATGAACGGACGCGTCCCGCAGAGGTAGACTCTCTACAGGCATCGTCGGTGGTTGAACAGTACAAACATGAGCCCTGACAGACAGGAGGGCGAAGCTGAGCAGGAACTCTTCCGGTCGACGTCGCCGCGTCAGCAAGCGTAGCCACGCCCCCCACGTCGACGTCAAAAAACAGCAAACAAAGATTTTTACATGTTTAATTGGATGTTTATCAATTTCTCTTCATGACGACGAGCTAATTACTTACTGTAACCACTGACAACAGCCTAATACATCAGCAGGCAGCCTCCAATTTATTTTTTATATTTATTTTTTTATATTTTTAAATAAAAAAACAGCAACACAACTCTGCTTCAGATATAAACACATGCTAAAGGTTTTATTTACAGCCAGCGCACATGACTCATTGTCTTATTGTTGGTCAAGATTGGTTTGTGATGTTTCTTGGGCACTGTCCTACTGATAGTCCACACTTGATTATTTCTTTCTGTCCTTCAGGATGCGTCTGAAGGTGAGGTTGATACGAGGCTGGGAAATCTTCTTGCGAACAGGGAGGCTGTGGTACCAGAAGGTGTTGGTCGGGGAGTTCATGAGGAGCAGGCTGCCATGAGCGAGCTCCAGCTTCACGGGTTCGATCTGTCGACGGGCCTGATTTCCCCTCGTGTCTCTGTGCCGGAAGATAAAGTCTCGTGCGGCTCCAAGAGAGACGGAGGCGATGGGACAGAGGGGGTCCAGCTCCTTCTCGTCATCACGATGCTCGCCCATGTGATCCTGCCCATCCTTGTACCTGGAGGAGAGAGGAACACCTTCAGCAGGGAGACACATCAGCCTGAGACCTTCACAACTAATGTCTCACCTGTTGACCAGAACAAAGTTAAATGTTTGTCCGGTTGTGTTTGTGACAGCATCCCGGATGTACTCCAAGGTTGGCGTCCACGGGCACGCTAAACGTGTCACCCCAGAGTAGGTGTAGGTCAGACCAGCGTCTCCATATGTGGCCTGCTTCCTCGGTATGTCGTGCACCTTTCCAAACACCTGGACCCTCGCTTCTTCTCCTGGAACAAAAAACAGCCACAATCGTTCAACTAAGCTGCAACTTCTGGTCACAGCTTCACAGAAAAAGGGTTTGATGTCGTACCTGTTGCGTAAACCACCTCCTCCTCCAGCTGTTTGAAAAGCTTGTCTGCTTCCTCTTTGGAGAACAGCTGAGCGTAATCACAGTCGAGTCCCTCCGCCTCTATTTTCTGCCAGGGGACAGGATGAGAGAACTCATCTTCCTCTTCCTCCTCCTCTTCCTCTCGCTTCATCCTCTTATCACTTTCCAGTTTGATCTTCTTCTGTGGACTCGGTGCATCGCTGGTGCCGGAGCGCTTATGCCGCCTCGGGACCACAAACTTTTCCATCGCAGTGAATTGTTGTCTGTGTATGTAGTTCTGGGGAAGACATTTTAATCAGAAGAGAAACATCTTCATTAATTGTTATCATTGAATAAGCAAACTGTACTGAAAGCACGACACAAGTTCATACTGTTTACTCCTGCCATCTTTCTATGTTAAAAACAGCATTCTGGGGACCTTACTCCCATCTGAAGACAGCTTGTTGATTCAGTCGTGGAAATGTATCAGACAAATATTTCTAGTTTATATTGTAAATGTCAACTCTGTGTTTGTTTTCCAAAACTACACCATGTATCTTTAAGAACCTTTATACAAAATGGCTTTAACTAAGAAAATTACATTTTCATTATCATTTTAATCTGTTGATTATTTTCCTCTATTAATAAATTAGTCATTTTGTTTATAAAATGTTGAAGAATAATGAAAATGCAATGACATTTTTCCTGAGCCCAAGTCTGTATAGATAGATAGATAGATCATCATGACAGCAGGTACATTCAAGTACAAATACAATCAAAATATAAGGGCAAATATAGAAACAATCAAGTACTGTTTACAATAAAATGCTTAAGCAGTTACAAAATAAGAAGATAATATAATAAAATGTTAAAACATGTTGAAAAGTAAAGATAACCAACATACTGAAACGATTTTGGACATTTTGGCTTGAAAAATAGCCAAAGATCTTGACATTAAACGTTTAAAACAGATAAATACACACATAATTGTGTAAAATGATTGAGAAACGTCTATTTCTCTCACGCTAAACGCTTTACTCGCTACAAACTGCAGAGAACGCTCGGAGCGGCAGTTTGTCTTGAACAGCCCTCAGCTCATTATCATAACTCTGCTTTCGTCACTAGTTTGGGCGCGAAGCTCTTTGATCCCGGCGGTTTGTCCGAGGCGCTCGCCGCTGCTTTGCTCCCGCATTAGTTAATAAGTTAACTTTCTGACTTCACGGCGCTTTTCTGTCAAAGTGTTGCTCCACAAAATGATCGGACAGAAGACCATTAACTCGTTTTTCACGCCCGTCTCGAAGAAGAGAGTTTGTGAGGACTTAAATGAAGCCGAGCAGGATGCTAACGACCCGGTGAGTCAGTGAACATTAGCTAGCATGTGTAGTTTATAACGAGAAAACATAACATTATTAATAATTAAACATTACTTACAGTGTAAAAGTGTATTTGCAGAAGTGTTTTTTCCAGTGAGATGGGTTTGTAGTTTCCCGCGCCACAGTCGGCGGAATCCAAGCTGCGTTCACAAGCGCCGCCGTGTTCTTGCTTGTTGTTAAAAGTGCTGCGACTTTATTAGCTCGAGAATGTTTGTGTTGCGATGTGGACGGTTTCTGAAGCCGCTGTCGCCTCCAGCTGCGCGCTTCTCACCAGCTGTGTGTGTCGCTCAATACACTAAAATCCTGCAGAAGAAGCAGAAGTCGGAGCCGGAGCCTTCCAGCCCGCGTCCTGCGCCTCTGTCCCCGGATCAGCTGGACAGGATCGCCCGCAACAAGCGAGCGGCGCTGGAGAAGCTGGCGTCCGCTCAGACGCCTCCGGGGTTCGGGCAGAGCTGGAGAAACGGGCTGTCGGCTGAGTTTGGAAAGCCCTATTTCAAACGAGTGAGAGGACGAGTCGTCATAAACACACCACACGTGTTTTCTCTGCTGTTTGCAACAGTTTTAACAGCTCCGTGTTTTTTGCCACAGCTGATGAACTTCGTGGCCGAGGAGAGGAAACGCCACACGGTGTACCCGCCTGCTGATGACGTCTTCACCTGGACACAGATGTGTGCCATCCGAGATGTAAGTTCAGCTCAGCTGAGACATTGTCTGACACCAAAGTGTGAATGTCATGTTATTATTTCTATTCAAGACTGAGGTTGCTAAGTGCTTCATGTGAGAGAGTAAGTGGGAAGACAAAAGACAGGTGACACCATGCAGAAATGTGTGCAAGCCACAACATGTTACTGCACAAAAACCTCAGCAAGGAGTGCTTTTTAAAAGATTTGCATTGATTTTTGTTTCTGTTAAACTTTGTGTGAAGCTGTTCCCGAGTCAAACTGCAACAAAAGTGCTGCACGGTGTGTAGGCAGATTGTTTTATTAATGACCGTCCTCTCCCTGATCAGAGTTACATAAAGCTCTGTGTATTGTCTTTCTTTCACGTGTATCATCTGAAGTATCTGGCACCGATCGTCACAGATGTTTTAGTTTAAGTTGTGTCTCTGATTCCAGGTCAAAGTGGTGATTCTTGGCCAGGATCCGTATCACGGTCCGAACCAGGCCCACGGACTGTGCTTCAGTGTGAAACGACCCGTGCGTCCTCCACCCAGGTTAAAACCCTCTGAGCGTCTTTCACCACTTTTTAAACTCTTCCCTGTGAACTAGTCCGTTTCTAATACAGACTACCTTTTCTTTTTCAGTTTGGAGAACATGTACAAAGAGCTGTCGACGGACATTGAAGGCTTTCAGCACCCCGGACACGGAGATCTGACTGGATGGGCCAAACAAGGTATATTTTAAAAAATAAATCGATTACATATTCAGACAACTAGACAGCTGTTGATCATTAACTGGACCTGTGACCTCACTCATCAGGCGTGTTGTTGCTCAACGCTGTGTTGACCGTCCGAGCGCACCAGGCCAACTCCCACAAAGACGAAGGCTGGGAGACGTTCACGGACGCCGTGGTTCAGTGGCTCAGCAAAAACCAGGAAGGCCTGGTCTTCATGCTGTGGGGGTCGTACGCTCAGAAGAAAGGAGCTGCTATCGACAGGGTGGGTCCACGCTGTTTAATCCAAACACTTTTAAAATAACTTTATATCACGTTCATACGTCTTAAGTTTGCGTTCTTTGGGTTCGTAGAAGCGCCACCACGTCCTGCAGGCCGTGCATCCTTCTCCGCTGTCCGCCCACCGAGGGTTTTTCGGGTGCAAGCATTTCTCCAAGGCCAACGAGCTGCTCGAGAAATCAGGAAAGTCTCCTGTAAACTGGAAAGCACTTTAAGTTGTTGAGCACGTCAGCTTTTCTAACACGTCTGCTGGTTTAACTACACGACAAAACCCGACCATAAGCTTTACTCAGTTTCACGTTCCAGCAAATGGGTTCATTTTGGCAACTGTTATATTTTGTGTTACACACTGAATTTTCATAAAGGCCTTTTTCTACAGCTGTTTAGATATTTGTAACATCTGCACCTCTTGTCGTTTTCAACTTTGTAAATATGTTTTGTTTTTTACTTTTTTATTAAAAAGTTGGATCTATTAAAAGTGGTTCCAGAAGTAACATTGTATTGTCTTATGAAACATATACTGCTCATCTGTGCTCTAAAAACTGAAACTCTGAATTGCACATTTGTTTTATTTTATTTTTTTAAAACCTGAAAACAATCACCTTAACAGAGTGCACACAAATACACACAATCTCACATGAATATACTGTACATTAGTGCAAAAATCGCAAACATTAACAAGGAGTTCTGCACCAGGCCAAATTTCTTCAAGGTGACGTCGTCGTCGTTTTGGTAGGAGCAAAAATGGCAGTTATCTGTTTTCACAGAATCAAAAATATTCAGGATAACTTGCCGAAAACACCTGCAGTCATACTGTGGCTTTAATAACTGAGAGAAGATCATGATTAATCTGTTCGACACCGGGCCGAACGGCTCCGATGCATCATATCGTATGTTCACATTAATCGGAGCACGCATGGCTTCACGTGTTTAAAAAACACAACATGGCACTTGGACCTCCACTGTGCAGCTCTGGAAATCATCACGACAGTGTAAGGATTATTGGAAACATAGAAAAATATCAAATTCAACTGCTTATGAACGTCAATTAAACATTATTTCCAGTACAGTCTACGTACACTGCTGGGAATGATTAGACAAATCAGATTAGGTGATAGAGAACCAGAGTCGAGGAAAAATTCTACCTAGTTGACTTTTTTTTTTTAAAATACCATGTAACAACGTCTAAGTAACATGTCCAAGAATTCCTAATCAGCTACTTCTGTCTGTGTCTGAACAGGCAGGGGACAAAATAACAGGAACGCCTTCATGTATACTGCATTACAATTTAACACCAGAAACTACAGCATCATTAAAATGCCACAGAATTGAGTCAAGACCTCTGACAGCCTCCACGAAAACATGATAAGCTTCATATATGAACAAGGTATTGCAAAGCTACTACCTTAGACTATATTGTCAGGTGTTCCTGTTTTTTTGTCCAAGAGAAGCCAAAATGTTACATAACAGAAACTGTTACACCTGTCAAAGAGAAGTTGTTTATATGAGCAAAGATTTTCGACTAGACATCCTTTAGGTCCATAATCTTTGGGAATGACAGCCTCCTGCTCTGGATCAGAGAAAGAGTCCACTCATGGATTTAATATGAGACCGCGATGACCTTCATTATGCTCCATGATGCATAATTATCTCTACAATAACTCTGTTCTTGTTGTCACAATGTTATAATCCAGCCGTTGGTAACCGACATACAGCTGTGACAGACTGACTGGAAAAGGCTTTAGTCTGTCAGGCTGCGACGCTGTAAGCTTCTGGTCACTCCTCTGAGCGCAGAGCGAGGCTCAGTCTTCGGACTCTCTCGTAGAAGAGCATGTAAGCGTTGGAAGACAGCACCTCGTGCAGGCTGGCTTTTCGTACCGAGTCGTCCGACACCCACAGCCACTGCGAGCTGAAGTTCGAAGAGCCGCAGGGGGAGGAGGGGCTGCGGCGGTACGTGACGAAATGTCCTGAGTGCATGTCACCGTGGTGAACCAGCACAGCCGTGAGCTGGAAAAGGTACTCTGCAGAGCTGGAAGGAAAGACACGAGGATGATCAGAGGACGTGTAACAGATGGCTGCCAAGTAAAGAGAAAACAACACATGGCACCACGCGCCTGCAGAAAAGCTCCAGTAGTCTCTGAAGTCTACTGGTGGCACGAACACGATTTATCCACAAGATATTCTCTCATTTGCTGGTTTGATGGAGAGCGCTTGCTGAGTCCTCGTCCACATGTAAATAAATATTTTGCAAAATTATGTATTTTGGCCTCTTGTTCGCAAACAAACAGTATATTAGGGGAAAACTGTGGGAAATTATGACGTCAATGCCTCAATCTGTGCATGTCCATTGTCACCTCTGCCAAGGAGCTTATGTTTCCATGTCTGTTTCATGTTTGGTTGGTTTGTTAGTTTGTCAGCAGGATTACACTGAAACTACTGAACGGATTTCCATGAAATCTGGATGGAGGATGGGTCTCAGCCCAGAATAGACCACATTAACCTTTGGTGCGGACCCAGATAAAGGGATGGATCCGGGAATGTTCTCTCACTTTCTTTATCACCGTGAGATAGGGTGTTTTATCTGCATTTTCGTTAATTTCTCAGGGAACAATGCATGTTGACAATAGAAATCAGGCACATTTAGGTGGTTGGTTTCTATGACTGAGTACAATTTGATGCGGACCCTAACAAAGATACAGATCTACCGGGTTTAAATATGTTTTATTTACTATGTGATTAGGCTTGATTGAATTAAAGGGGACCTCGGCGGAGGTAGTTGTAAGGAGCATGTGCCTGAAACAACAACAAAGGTGTACGACCGGTTTATTTATATTTGGTTAGCACTGCAAGGTCTTATTACAAGGTCACAACTAAACTCATTGGTTTTCTATTGTTTCTATTGTTGACCCTCAAAGGTGTTTAATCTTATTAAGATCTGATAACTATGAGGGCCACAGCATGTGATTCACGTCCTTTTCATACTAATCAAAGCAGTCAGTCACCCCTCTGTGCCCTGTAAGGAATCATATTCATGTCTTATTTTTCTTGACACCTTTACTGAGGTTTTCCTTTAAATTTTCCAACTGACTGATAACCCTTACCGGTGGGACAAATACAGAAGTGTGCTACATTGTCTTAAAATCACCGGGTTTACGTCAGAAGTAGTCACTGGAACCAAAAGTTGCTGTTTTTTCATTAACATGCTGCATCCTCTCGAGGTGTTCTCAAGCTTAGCTTAGCTTTCTCAGCCTTTCGAGAGTTTAAAGCGGATTAGCACTTGAATGTAACATGTTACTTCTTTGTTTAAAAGGCTCAGACTGTGAAATTTATTGAAGCGTGACCAGGACAAAAGAATTTTAAAAAAAACCTCTCAGAGCCACATTAATAATCTGACCAAAAGTCTCTCCCTTCGTTGTTAATGTTTATTCATGCAAACTGCCTGGTTGAGTAAATGAATCCACACTGTAAAGTGAGTTGATATTAAGTTTACCTGTAGTCATATGTGAGGCCAAGCTGTGGGCTCACACCAGGAGAGTGAAGAAATACAGACGGACAGGTCCCATTGGAGAAAGGTTTGTTGTTGTTGTTGCTGCGATGTTCTGCTTCTGGAAACAAAATACAACAAACGTATGACAACAAAATGACAAACTGAATGTGAAGAATGAAAATACAGAGATGAAAAATCCAGCGTACCCGTGCCGTTAGCAGTTGGCTTTGCTGTGGAATCATCTGAGTTTTCTGGCCTTATCGGACTTGGAGCACATTTGACCCGCTGACTTCTCTGTGCGGAGGAATTGTGTTTGTAGCGGTCCATTGATAGATACTCTGTGAACTGCACGTGCTCCTGTCGTTTGATGGGGGTTCCTTCACTGGACCACGTCAGTCTTTGTAAATGGATGCAGAGGCACTGGGGGAGCTTGCAGAAGGAGGGAAACATTAGCTGCCTTTTTAGCTGTGTAGAGATTTTCTACCTTGTGATTAACATTTTCAGGCGACCAGTATTTCTGCGATAGTGACATGATAATTACAAAATTACCTTTCCAAGTTTGAGCTGTTTAACAAATGTCGTCCTCTGGCTTTGCATAAGTTGCCCTTTTACTGTGGTCCCTTGTTGAAGCTGAGGAGAAATTATCCAAAACAAAAATCAACATTTAAATTCTACTGCAGGCCTTTCTGCTGTAAAATATTAATATATGAATGCAAGTGGAAGTATCTTGCTGGAAGGTTCGTCTATGGTTTGTTTTTCAGTGAGTTACACATTAACTAATGATGACCAAAATGGTGGCAAGACTCTGATACTGCGGTGAACGTACCTTGGTGCAGTTTTCACACTCTACTTCTTTGATGGTTTCTGAGGAGATAAAATGCTGAAGACACTGATCTAGAGACATGGGTCGACCCTGAGGACAAACACAGATCAAGTTAAGGCAAACAGACGAAACGATAAGGTACATTAAAGGGTAACTCCACCAATTTTACACATTAAAGTGTGTTTACAGGTCTTGGGGAGCACTACTGCATGTGTGAAAAAGTAGTATAAAGCCTTTTGTGGCTCCAGAGGAAGCTTCATGTCATTTGCTAAATCATCTCCAGGGATGTCACTCGGTGGCTAAGTTGCATTTTGGGCAATGTAGGCACCACATATCCAACATATGCAGTAGGACTCCCCAAGATCTGTGAACACACTTTGTGTAAAATTGGTAGAGTTACCCTTTGAGTAGTGATATTATAATAATTTTCAATATTCATGTGTCATTTCTGGTATTTTTGCTTACCCACTGAGGTAAAGGGATGGACAGGGAAAGGCTCTCAAATGAGTCATACCGTACTGGACTCTAAACAAAGACAAAGCAGAGGTATAAATCACCTGAACAACGTAAAAAGTCTAAAGAACATAAAATAACTTCCCTGACAAACAAAAAAAACGAAATAACTCACTTGTTGTTCGCATCGTTTGCAGGACATGTTGCTCGTTAAACGGCCGTGGAAAGGATGCTGAAACTTCCAAGGACTTGGTATTGGATGTAGAGGGGCTTAAAAAACAAACAAAAGAAAATGAATACAGATAAAAAATGCGTGTTTTGAGACTCTAGGCTCCATAATTTCTTTGTCTCCTTACCTCGACTTCTGCAGGTCATAGTTTTATCATCTTGATCAGGGAGACTCTGATGGGACAAACACATACACACAAGATTAGCTGGGAGTGCAAATTTGTCATGTTTGACACTTCAACAACTTGTAACATAAAGAGATTTGAAAAGGAGAGGCTCCCTTCAGAGCATACTGGGGGCATCTGCATGCAAGAGATGATTGTGTGCAGTAGGGAGATGATAACTTGCCTCTAGGGACTGCATGTCAAATAAGTGAGTGACTTTGGGTTGATGATCCCGCTCCTCTTCCAGAGAAGATGTTAGGACGTGAAAAAGTTCATGTGCGTCCTGAGAGAGGACAAACCAACACAAACAGACAGTTTTTGCTAGACTGTTCATAAATTCGTAAAAACACTGCACCTTTCATTACATTGAGAAATTTTTTTTTTAAAAACACACACATGCAAAAGCATTACTGACTAACCTGCTCCTCAAAAGAACTGATGTGCCACCGGTACAGTCTGAGAACATCCAGGAGGCACCCGGCATCGAGGACATCTTCCTCCCCAGGCTCTTCACTGGACAGAGCTGTCAGCGAAGAAACAGAGACATCATCCATGTCAGAAAACATGATGCATAAAAGACCGCATGTCTGCTACACTCTAATATCACAGCCTGGTGTTATATACCTTTGAGAAGCTGAAGCAGTGTCATAGACAGCTGGTTGTCTTTGCATGACTGGACTGCGGGCGAGCCTGAAAACTTCTCCAGCCACCTGACGAAGGACGGACACGATGCCAACCCCTGAAGCAACGAGTTCAGGAAGCAGGTGTTTCCTAAATTTAACAAACCAGGAACCATACCTGAAAGGAAACACAGGTCATCATAAGTTACTGCTTTCCAATCAGTGCCCAACATTAATCTGTGTGACACCCTGTCACACTGATCCTTACCTCTCTTTCTCTTCTTTCTCTCTGTAATTGGGCCCCACAAAACGTAAACTCCGGCTGCAATCGCAGCAGCTATCCCACCAATGACACCCCAGTTCTTTATCATCTTGTTTCTGAAAAGACAACATCATGTTAACAATGCACAACAGATAACTACGCTTGAAGGGGAGCAATCACATCTGTATGTGGACATTATAATAGAAAACAAGTTGATTTTTAGCGGTACAATCAACCTGACTGACTCCTCAAACTATCAGCAGCTGTAGCCTCGATCACGCTCAGAAATGATGTCCGTCATCATCCCTCGAACCTGCACTGTCTTTGGTACAAGTGTTTTTAAAGTTTTGGCACCTTCATCCTGGTGTGAGCTACAGACGCACCTTAAACTTAATTATTTGATGAATTATGAAAGATGATAAAAACAGGATTAAGGAATATTTGACCACTGAATGCACGTCCTGCTCCTGAACACAAGTAAATGACTTGCCTTGATGTAATTTTCTGATTGTCTGAAGTCAGTTGCTAGTTTCTTGTGAAAGTTTTATGCTTTTTGTTCCTTCGTGTGAAACTTTTCACACCAGTGTCGTGGCCAGGACTGTAAAATAAAGGTTATTATCCTTCCGTAACTTTCAGACAGAAAAGAAAACTAAATAAGGTCCAGATCTGCACCAAAATCACTGCTGCTCAGCAGAAAAGTAATGTATATGCCATAAAATAAAGCTAAATAAAGACCTTCAGACTCAACATGTAGGGTCAGAGCTGTAAGGTGGTTGTAAATAGATTTCAGGCTTTTTGGGAGCAAATATCATCACGTTTTCTTCTTCTATATGACACAGTATAAGTCCTCTCGCCTTAAGACACAGACAAAACAACACGTCATGTAATAAGAGTAATCCATTAACCTTTTCAACCACTCATCTCAGGTCCAAACAAACCTGGTGCGACTTCAGGCTACACCTCCTCAGAACTAGTGCCACAATTAGCTCGCTTGAAAAATATTAGTTATTGTGTTATTTATCAGTCTCTGTGCGACATTACTAGTTAGTGACGGTGCTAGCTCACATTACCATTAGCATAGCGTAGAGGCTAGCTTTAGCGCTTCGGCTAACTTACCGACCAGACCGAAGTTAGGCTGCCCTCGGCGGACTATGTCGCCCCCATAGATAAATATCCAAACTGCTTTTTTAAATCAGAGCGTGAACTTCTCATCGCTTCGTGTCTCTGCTCGCAGGTTTTGTAACGTTGTGTCAGTCTGTCCTCTTGTCTGCGCATGTTACACTTTCGGGCTCCGACGTACGGCGACGTCGTGACCCACATAACTTCTGTCCCAGTGCGCTAAAAATAAGCTTAACTAGTTGTTGGCCTTGAGTGAGGTCTTACCTGACTACGGGTCCAGTGCCAAGAAACTCCCCAATAAGCTTATCCGAGCTTTCTGGTCGGCACCACAACATCCTGCTTTCATTGCGGAACGCCCGCCTTTGATGGCGTGTTTCCGGACGGACCCGTCACGGAGCGTACCGATGTGTTTCACAGATTACAGTCCGATCGCCAAAGTGTTTGTTGCGCACATTTGTGAAGTCACGTGTTTTATTTACAGCTACTTCAGCTTTTTTTTTTGTTTTTGTTGAAATAATTGTCGTTGATTATGTTTTTTTACTGTTTATTTTTCTTTATTGACATTTTTTAACATTTAATACAGACCACGGACTAAACAAGAACAAAGCCAGCATGACATCTCAAACAAAAGCATCAAACAAGGAGCACAAATAAATAGTTTTTGAAGCTTTATTATTTTTCGACTCAATATTGTGGTGTTGTACTGTGTAGTTTCCTTTTCAAAAAATAGGATTAAAGGTTTAAACTGGCTAAATTTGGCTTTATTGATATGGTACTTTCCTAAAATGATCACCAAATTAATTATATATAGCCTAATTCTTAAAACTGTTGTTATTATGGACACCAAACAGTTCATTTTCCCAAATAAAGAGAAAATGCATAGTCAATGTTATCAACAATATACCAGGATACATCTTTCCAGAATTTGCTAGGACAGCTGTTGTTTCTGTGTACATCCACACAGTGAACAGAAGAAACAGCTGGAAAGATAACATTGAGGCTATATATGGTTATGAAAGAAACTTCTCTTTGGGAAGGAAATATTTCTATATTTCTTTTTCCTAACTATTTCCTAAGTATACCCTTTGTCTTGTCTGTTCTCTTTCATTTTTTTTTTTTTTTTTTTTTTACGTATTTACTGATATTTTCAAATTAAATGGGGAAAAAGCATTTAATTGTGGTCATACTTTATAGACTCGCAGCAGAAAAACAGTGGCCCAGAACAACATGAGGATGAACATGTTTTTTTTTAAGAGCAATACTTGCTGTATCGTAGGCAACTTGACTTTGAGGGGAGTTTGCAGGCTTTTAAACTCTGAGCGGGAGTGTCCTTACAGAGTCACTGAGTGAATGGTTGTTAATCCAGTTCTCCCCAGACAGCTTAACAACCATTCACACCTTGGCTCACCTAGCCATAACAACCCACATGACAGATCAACGACCCACAAGTGACCCTGAAACTCAGAGTTCACACACGTCCTTAAGGACTCTGTAAGGACACTCCCACACAGAGTTTACAAGCCTGCAACTCCTCCTCCAGGTAGTCAGAACTGAAGAAGCCTCTTGGATGAGAAGTGAAACATCTTCAAGAAACTGAAACAAGTCCAGTTGTCTGCGATACAGAACTTAGAGGTATGACTCTAAGGATTATTTTAAAAAACATGTTCATCCTCATCCTCCACTGTTTTTCTGCTGCTGGTCTATAAAATATGACCTATTGCCTGAATGATTTCTGGTGAAATGCAGAGCAATGCACAGATTTATACTGTAGTCTTCAGGACGGATGGGTGGGGGGGTGGGATGGGCAGGACCCTCAGTATTTCTGAAACCCTGTCTACAGCCCTGACACCAACAGAACCGGGTTGGAGGTATCGATTAAAACAACGTGCTGGGTGTCCCGGTCAGACAGCGTCGGCAGGTCATGTGTAGCAGCAGCAGTGATCAGCAGTCATGTACAGTCAGATCCTCCTCGGCTCGTCCTATCCACGGCTCCTCTCCCGAGCTGTGTGACTCGCTCACGGCCGCCTCTCATTGGCTGTCGGGCGGACTCCTCGGAGCAGGTCGCTCTCCTCGGTGCTGAAATCGCTGCTCGTCGTGATCATGTAAACGGCGATGAGGCCAAAAAAACGGAGCGTCTGTCAGTAAAACACCAAAATGGACGATGATCTGTTCCAACTGAGACAGCTGCCGTGAGTAGAGCACAGTCTGCACATTGAACGCCTCTTGTGTTGTTTTGATTGATTTATTTATTTTGTTGGATTTCCAACCATGACAGCGTGTTTGGCCGACGCGTCGCCCTCTGACAGCTTCGCATCGCGTTTTGTTTGATAAGCACCACAAATAGCCTCATAATTCCTGAAAAGCATCAGTCATTTATTACCATGTATCCACCTTTATCATGTAGAAATGCTCCCAGGTTAAAGGAAACATTTAAAAACATACTCAGCATGTTTGTTTACAGTCGTAGCGTTTCCCCCCCACAGGAAGACTGTTGTGGTTTAATTTATTCACAGGAGAAGCAGGTGTGCTGTGATTTCTGTCTCAGCTGATCAGTTTCTCTATGTTAACTTGTTGTTTGCTGTCATGACTCAGTGGCTGCTCCAGGTGATTTATTTCAACCCTGCTGAAGCTACAAAACATGAAGCTAAAGGCTGGAGAGGCGCATGGGAGTCTAGTCTGGTCGTGATTAGGAGCATTTAACAAAGATACACAGTAGAAGAAATGATTTTATAGTCTTATTATAGGATGACATGAAAACACGTGCATTAAAAAGATAGTCAAACAGTAGATTTTTTAGATTTGGGTGAAGAAATCTCAAATTTATTTCACATAGTAGCACAAAAGAAAGAAAAATATTTCAATATACTCATTTATGTGTTTCTAAATAACTCAAAAATTTAATTCATTCATTCAACGTTTATTTAAATCTCGAAAAAATCATTGAGGGCAAGCCAAGAAGATGTCGAGAGCACAAATAACAAAAAAAAAACAGAAAAGGTGCAAAAATGTGATAACAGACAGAAACAACAGAGCGAGTACAGAATGGGTACAGAAAAATGATAACAGATAAGAAGCAATATGACAGAATACAAATAAAACAGGAAAAAGTGCTTGAAAATGATAAGGAACAACAAACGAACATGACAAAACAAATAAAACAGAGGGTGCAAGAGTGTATGTAAAATAAAAAGTGTATGGAGCACTGACACTGAACAGTTTTACCCAGGGGAACGTGGAGCATTATACACGCAGAGTTTTTAATAAAGAGCTGATATTTGTTGGCATGTTGCCCTTCAAGGTTTTAAAAAAAGAAACAGAAACCGACGGCTGTCACGTCTTACTGTTAAAGGTGCCCATCCAGCTTTGTAATACAGGGAACAATGATGAGTGGAATAACAGGGTGGAGTGATAAACCGAGTCCAGTGGAGTAAGAGTGGAGACAGAGACATGTCTATAGATAACATCACCATAATCCAGGACGGATAAAACGACAGCTTCAATGATCCAGAACATGGGGAAAGTAGTTCTGTTTCTGTATAAATAACCAATTTTGTGTGTTAATATGAAATTTCAATGTGAATTTCTGATCCAAGAAATGTTTGTATTCAGAAACCCCTTCAATACTGTGTCCTGTGAGAGTGCTAACATGCCGACCAATGTCTGCGATATCTCTGGCTCTTGAGAATATCGTGAATTTGGCTTTTTTTTTTGCATTGAGGACTAATTTCAGGTTAAAAAGAGCATCTTGTGATGGTTTATGTGCAGTTTTAGCACAGCAGCACAGGACTGTATCATCAGCTAAAGACGGGCGTTACAATTAGTTTTAGAGGATGTGATATTGTTAATATAGATTGTGATTAAGACAGGACCCAGTGCTGAACCTTGCAGAACCCCTTTAGACAATGATAAAAACACGAAACGATCATTTCCTACAGTCACACATGTTTGTCTATGAGACAGGTCGTCCTTGAACCAAATGACAATTACAGTGGCTGAACATCCCACGAACTGCAGCGCTCAGAGGCCACTTACCATTCCAAGTAGGCTATGTTATATAATAACAGTGATTAAGGCTTCACTGGCGCTCTCCAAGTTCCCTTACAGTGTTTCATCCTGAATGAACCATCTATTACAACGTGTGGGAGAAGATTATACCTTCCAATCTGTGGAAAACATGCACATCTCAGGGTGTTTGGGCTTTATAAGGTTGCCAAGCAGTAAAAAAAAAAAAGCAGTGTGCAGAGCTGCTGCTGCCAGTTGTCCTGGCACGGTTTTCGCCCATAGGACGACTTTAAACACCCATTCACAAAATCACAGTCAGGAAAAGCTCATATCACCTAGGCAACAGCCTCTGACTCTCATCTGTACTCAGCTTTGCCCTGGCGCCAGTCCTCTGATGCTACTCTGACCAGACATGTTGTGAAGACGTTAATCCCTGTGGCCGTTTTTTCAAAGATGATTCTGTTTTTTCTTTTTTTTTTTTTGGTAGTGTTGTCCGCTTCCGTCGCACAGGTGAGAGCACACGCTCGGAGGACGATGGCGAGAATAGAGAACAGGTCATCAAGATTGCCGAGCAGACCGACCAGGAGTCTGTGGCGCTCACAGACGGAGCCCCGGTTCCTCGGGAGTTTGCGAATCCAACTGATGGTACAGTATGACTTCATTTTACCCTGAGAAATTTAAAAAAATGTTGAAAACGCCCCATCTCACATTGTTAAAGAAAGTGAGAAAAACATTTTTGGATCCGTCCGTTTATCCGGATCCACTTGAAGGGGGTTTATTCTGGGCTGAGAACCATCCTCCATCTAACTGTGGTGACCTCAAGGAGCTAAAATGAATTCAATCACATACGTATAACATCTCGTCAAGTGAACAGATTCCCAGGAGACATATTTTCTGTTTCGAGCTTTTGATTTCACTTTAAGACCTTTATGAGGAGTTTGTAGAGGTGTGAGGAAACAACAGCTTGTTGGATCAACTAGATGATGTCACGGGCCAAAACCTGTTAGTAAGAGATTAATACATATCAGCACTCATTTCCCTCAGAGCGCTGCTCAGAGACGGTTTGTATCTGCTCACTGAAAAAGTATTTCCACATTCCCACAGACACTTTCATGGTGGAAGATGCCGTAGAGGCCATCGGCTTCGGGACGTTTCAGTGGAAGCTCTCCATCCTCACCGGGCTGTCATGGGTGAGAACTGCTCTTTACTGAAAAAACACCAGTCCAGATACTGTGTGCATTCATTCAGTTAACACTTGTATATTGCTTGTTTCTGTTTGCTCAGATGGCCGACGCCATGGAGATGATGATCCTCAGCATCTTGGCCCCACAGCTCCACTGCGAGTGGAGACTGCCCAGCCTGGAGGTGGCACTGCTGACATCGGTAATGGCTCTCTAATGTCTGTAAAGTGCTCTGCAATATGATTGTCCTGATCGTCATTGATTAAGAGAGGATTGTTTTGAAATAAATGCTTGTATTGAACAGCGACAACCGCAGACAGAAGGGGCCCTTAATGGTTTAATGTCACCAGATATGTGTTGCAATATTTTGATTTCAAAAGCTTATTTACTTCTCTGAGTATAATATAAAACGACAGGGAGCTACAGTACACACTACTAAAGGTTTTGCACATTTTTAAAGGCATCACCTAAAGCAACAAAATGGGACTTCCTGGAGAAAGATAGTTGATTGTTGAGTCTCATCCCCAAATCCTCAAATACTGACACTTTGGGTTGGCAGCTCGGGTCAGACGCCAACCCAAAAGCTTCTACGGCTCTTCAGAAACCTACGAGTGACGTCATGATGGCTCCGTCCGCTATTTTAGACAGTCAATTAAATATGAAAGACGTGAAATTTGAGAGATGTGACGTTAAATATTGATCAAATTTAAGCCTCTTTGTCATCGCTGGACCCCTGACCTTCATCAGACGCTGCCCTTTGAGTAAAACGTTTGAGTGGCTGCTCTAGTGGCTCACACCAAACCAAAAAGCTACAGGACTGTCTACAGCTTGAAAATACTGTATGCACGACAGGATGTGCACAATATCAGCTATGCACAGTGAGATTATCGTTAAGTGCACGCTTAAGATGCTGCAACATGCCCCATCATCGTTCTCTGTTCTCGCTGATGCAGGCCGTGTTTATCGGGATGATGATCAGCTCTTCTCTGTGGGGAAACATATCTGACAAATATGGCAGGAAGACAGTAAGTTTTCTTTTAAACCTTTGCTTGACATGATGATAATTCCTGGAACTTAATCTTGAGTTTATATGCATCAGAAGTTTAGCCTTCGGGCCTCGATCGATATCAGATACTGCTCTGAGGAGCCTCATCACATCACCATCATTTATTTAGCAGCTTGTTTGTGCCCACAGGGTCTTAAGATGAGCGTCCTGTGGACTATGTTTTATGGCCTGATGAGCGCATTTGCACCTATTTATGGGTGGATCCTCGTCCTCCGTGCACTGGTG
Organism: Pagrus major; assembly: GCF_040436345.1. Lineage (NCBI taxonomy): Eukaryota > Metazoa > Chordata > Actinopteri > Spariformes > Sparidae > Pagrus > Pagrus major. The sequence goes on along the minus strand of NC_133219.1, from coordinate 37,145,254 downwards.
GGCTTTGGCATTGGAGGAGCCCCACAGTCGTGAGTAACCCTCGTTTATCTCTCTAACAAACAACCCTGTAACTAATGATTTGAGTTGGGATTAACTGTGAAGTGTCCCTCTTTAAAAGGGTGACGCTGTATGCTGAATTTCTGCCTATGAAGTCCAGAGCTACATGCATCCTGTTGATTGAGGTATGAATATCTCATTCATCTATCATCCACACAGAGCTGCACAGCACTGCCATGCTCTGACTGGCTCACAGGGTTTTATATAAATATATAATTTGCCTTGCAGATATTTTGGGCGCTGGGCACCGTGTTTGAGGTCCTACTAGCGATCCTGGTGATGCCCACTCTGGGCTGGCGTTGGCTGCTCGGCCTCTCTACCATTCCTCTCTTCATCTTTGCCATCTTCTGTTTTGTGAGTATCAGTCTTAACATGTTCGACAATATGCAGTCAACGATGTGAGGGGTTTTGAAGAGGACGTCACGCTGCCTTGTTAGTAAAATGACTAAAACGTACCCCCCTTGTTAACCTGCCTTCACCACTCCATTTTCTGCTGCTTTATATTTCCACTTTAGGGGCAAATATTGTACTTTTTACTCCACGACATTTGTTTGATAACTTTAGTTTCTAGTTATGTAGCAGATTACATGCTGCATCAAAGCACTTAAGTAACGCTTTTTCAGATTACTTTATTTAGTCAGCAGAAAAATAAACACTTATTCCGATAATCGGATCCAATAATCGACCATCAGCTTTGTAAAAAGTACCCAAAAGTTATCCATAAAGATAGGACTTGTGTAAAGTATCTGACACTAAATTAAGTCTATATGTATATATAGTATATAAAGTAAAAAAATAAAAAATATAACAGTAAAATTACACATAAACTTACATGTAGTGTATAATGTATATTATTGGTTAACCGATTATCAGCCTGGTCGATTATTTGATCCTATATTCAGCATTTTCTTGATATCTGACTGCAGATAAATCAAATTCATTTAAATATGCTCTGATGCAGCATGAAATCTGCACAGTAACAAGTGACTTAAAGTAGTGAATAAATATCTGCCTCCAAAATGTAGTGGAGTAGAAGTATAAAGTAGCAGAAACTGGAAATCACAAGTATCAAGTAACAAGTAACTTTCCTATAATACTGGATGAGCATGGGTTAACATAACAAATGGCGGCTTTATCGACTGACATGTCTGTTTTTTGGGGTTGTGGGGGAGCAGTGGCTACCAGAGAGCGCTCGATACGACGTGCTGACGGGGAACCAGGAGAAAGCTCTGGCCACACTGAAGCGTATCGCTACAGAGAACGGAGCACCGATGCCTCTGGGAAAACTTATCGCTGCCAGACAGGTAGGAGCCTGTTTTTTTTTTCAGCACACAACACAAACTCTCTGTACATTACTCATGTATGTTACCTATGTTGTGTTTTTTTTAATGTCTGTTCTTCCCATTAGGAGGATCGGGGAAAGATTAAAGACCTATTTTCATCACACTTTCGCTGGACCACAGTCCTGCTGTGGTTTATTTGGTAAGTCAACCAGTCAGACCCTCAGTCACTGCTCACTGATCTCCAAGTGCATAGACAAATTAAAGGATAAGTTCACCCAAAAAAATTAAGATTTAGTCAACAGAAAAGATGACCGAATTTTCATTTTTGGGCGAATTTACCCTTTAATCTGTGTGTCCACTGTTTGTTTCATCCTGTGTCTCTGTCTCCTCAGGTTTGCAAATGCCTTCTCCTACTACGGGCTGGTGCTGCTCACCACAGAGCTGTTTCAGGAGGGGGGTGCGTGTGGAAGTGAGTCACTGCTCCAGCGCTGACAGACGCCCTCACACACTCAAGGACACACGCGCACACATTTTAATTCGACACACTGATAAAAGAGACATTGTAGTTCAGTGATGTGTATGTCGAACCCCCTGGAGATAAATGTAGTACTCGTTTCTAAAACCAAAAGAGGGAATTGTGTCAGCAGTCTGTATATTTACATCTACTAAATTAAAGTCAGTGAAAGAACAAAGTCTTAATTAAAAACATTAACGATGTTTACTGGAAAAGGAACAGAGCCACAGTTAGTTTTTAGTTTCACCTCTTCTTTTCCTACTCTGTGCAATCAAAGGTCCGTATATGTATGCAGTATATATAACAACACAGAGCTGCTTCAGACTGAGCTGGTGTTGGGTGTGAACTGTCTCATTATCTGTTGTTTTATGCCTCCCTCTAGTGTCCAAAGGTAATAAGAGGGAGCTCCGATGCAGCTTGGAGTGTAAATATCTGAACTCTGACGACTACAAAGACCTGCTGTGGACCACATTATCTGAATTCCCAGGTACACGAGTCATCACAAAGCCACTTAATATATATATATGTTTTATTTAGATGTCCTCTTTGTTCTTTTTGAGGTCATTATGCAACTGTTTCACTTGTTAGGTTTGGTCAACAGCAAATGAGCATGTTATATTTCTCTAATTCTAATTTTGCATTAGGACTGCTGGTGACCCTGTGGGCTATCGATCGACTGGGAAGGAGGAAGACCATGGCGTTGTGTTTCTTCATCTTCTCTATGTGCATCATTCCACTCTACGGTTGTGTTGGGAGGTAAGGTGGATACTGGTGAGAATGTTAGAAATAAAATAGTGGATCCGCCGTTTCTTCAGCATCACTTTCTCTGTCGCAGAACGTCCATGACAGTGTTGATATTCATCGCCAGAGCTTTCATCGCAGGTGGATTTCAGGCTGCCTACGTGTACACTCCTGAGGTAAGATGTCACAATCAGAGGGTAGGTTTCGGTACAGCTCAGATAAAAATCAATAGCTGAGAAAAGGGAGCCAACAGCAGGGCAGGCTTCTCAGTATTTTCTAAACTCTGCAGGTGTACCCAACAGCGACCAGGGCTTTAGGTCTGGGAACCAGCAGTGGAATGGCCAGAGTCGGTGCCCTCATCACACCTTTTGTTGCACAGGTAACACCCTTCACTTTCCTCATTTAAATACATCACAACACAAGACAGTGGTGAACACTTTTGTTCTTCAACCTGCAGGTGATGTTGGAGTCATCTGTGTACCTCGCTCTGTCGGTCTACTGCTGCTGCTGCCTTCTAGCCGCCGTCGCCTCCTGCGCGCTGCCGATTGAGACGACAGGCCGGGGCCTGCAGGAGTCCAGTCACCGCGAGTGGGGCCAGGAGATGGTGGGCCGGGCCTCCACTCCTGGCTCGGGCAGAATCCCTCAGTCCAGCCCTGGCTCCCAGGGTTGAGAAACACGTTGGCTGGAGTCCAACCGAGAGAGGTGTCCACGGTGAGGAAACGAGGAAAGAAGGGACAAAAAAAAGCCAGAGCAGCTTTCTGCGTCCATCCCCTGTCCCATCCTAAGACTCTTCAGTTTAGGCACCACAGTGGCTTCAGAGAGCCAGGCAGCACAGTATTACCTATTATTATTATATAGTCTTCAAACACCATCGCTGTCACTTTTTTGCCACTGAATAAATGCACACGGGGTGATTGCTAAGACCAAATGACCTACGCGAAGTGCAAGATCGAGAAAAATAAATGGTGGACAATGTGTGAAACAAGCGACGACTCAAATGCAAAGCAGAATAAAAGAGGGTAGAAGTGTTAGATAACCATTTTCTTTTGAAAGAGCCTTAAAACTACCTACTCTGTTTGTGTTTGAAAGTACTCGCAAGCCTGTGAAAAAGCTGCGATTGCATTGACGCGTAGATGAGAAAGAGCGTTTTATCTTGTGCACACAAATTGCCTGTTAAAATACACTAACTGCAAACTCAGCTTAATAAAAACTACATTGCTGGAATGAAGAGCAGTTCATCGACTTAACGGACCGTTAGCTTAAATGAGGTCTGTAGTTACTTTATTTTAGCTTCACTTCTGCCGAGGCAGTGAAAGGACCTACTGCACAGTGAGTCACTGACTAAAGTCCTGCGTTAAATGCGATCTTTTGTTTCCTGTGTCAGTATTATTTTACATTTCAACATGGATGATATTTGTTTTCTGCTAAAGACATGAGGAAAAGGCAGGTATTACTCTAGTAATAATGACAATACCACCTCCCGTCTCGATCATTATGTGGTCATTTTATTTACAACAATCTGCTGAAGCCTTCATCAGAGCATAACAATATCATTCACATTTTAAAATCGACCATAATTCATAATTATAGCAGAACTGGAACGAGTCCACAGACACCGGACGGACGACAACATTATGTAAGTTCACGTTGAAGTATTAGGAAAATCTAAATCTGAGTATTTTCATCACCCAAAGCTGACTCAACCTACTTAGTAAGAATAACATGATTTTAAAAAACATGAGTACACGTTGTTCTGATCTATAAACCACGCAGCATCTCCTAACCTACACGTGCATTCACAGCCATTTAGCAAGATGTTACGTTCTGTCTTTCTGTAAATAATGTATCAATACCTGGTTTAGTTGTTGTCTTTGCTTTTTGTTTGTAACAAAAGGTGATGTGGAGGCGGACTTTCCCCCCGAGTCGCCCCACCGAGTAAAGTTTTGTGTAAGAAAAGAAGAGATTAACTAGTACAGCTTCCAGCGAGCTGAGTCTTACCTGCCAGTGTTTGAGATTTAGTGCTGAATTAAGTGTGTGTGTGCACAGATTCTTGTCAACACACTGGATGTAAATGTGTATGATACTAAAGTAAATAATCTTTCAAAAAGACGAGTGGATTCATGTTGTTATTCATTACTAAACCGCTTGATGAGCAAGAGAGATGTACACTTTTAAACATATTAACTAGAGCCTGACGGATATATTGGTCGACCGATATTAAAGATGATATGGTCATACTGCAGATTTATCATTATCAGTATCATTATGAACTATTTCTTTAGCGATTATAATGCAGAAAAAGATGCAGGGGGTAATTTATAATAATTGAATTCCCTTTAACTGTTTCAGTGCAATGATGTTAAATTTAGATGATAAAGTTTATTGTTTAATTGTCTAATATCCTGCCTCTGTTATATATCTTTGTCACTCATGTTTGATAACCGCTATAAAAAGAGCAAATGCCACATTGACTTAGAAGTGCTGCTTCACCAAAGTAGGTCATTACATGAAATCAGAAAACAGAGGACATTTTTTACCCCCTGACGTTGAGATCTGACCCAAAAACAAGTATGATTCAGGCTCTAGTTTCAGTGCACTAATATCTTTTTAAACTATATTTTTTATACCTATTTTATATTCTATATTTATTCTTAAATTGTAAAACATCCTGCCTTTGTTACATACTGTATCTTTGTCTGTCATCTGAGGGATCACTGCACCGATATTGGAAGTTTTTACTCCCTATTATCGACGTTGGCCCGGACTTTAATATGAACCTCAGGCAGGCAGGTTTTGCTTTTGGTCCAGTTTGTTTGTTTGTCTGTTTGCCAGCAGGATAAACTACTATCCTGATTGTCATGAAACTTGGTGGGAAAGTGTGGCATGGGTCAAGACAGAACCTGAACCTACGTAAATTAGTGCAAATTTAAAGTGCTGTGATTATCTCACGATATGATAAGAATATCTGTGTGCTTTTAAATGTTAGTTAAAGCCAGCAAAAGTTGGGAAACAAGGCACTGACATTAAAAGTTTAAAAAGAAGCACCGATCATTTCTCCCGGACAAACATTCACAAGCGAGCTTTTGGACCTTTGCCTTTTTGTTCCGCGATCTGACCGAGGAGCCTCGCTGCCTCCTGGGCGCAGCCTCTGTGGATGGTGAGTCCGAACCCTCCGTGGCCGTAGTTGTGTATCACCTGAACGAGAGCCAGAATATTTTAAGAATACGATGAATGACCAAAATGTGCATTTTAAGTACTGCTCAGCTGTTAAAGTTTACCTCTATTGAAGTTGCACCAGACTGTATGGTCTCCCTCTCCAGTCGGACTTTGCTGCGAACGGGCCTGAGGCCGGACCAGTCCTCCACTATCCTGGCATGCTGAGGGCAGAAGACAACAAGAGATAATCCGTCTTAAACTTGAAATTAAGCTGAAATTAAAAAATATAAAATAATGTCAAGCAAAAGTAATTATCACTTTGAAATGTCTTAGTTAGGTTAGATCCAGTGGATGCCTTCAGATTTGGGTGTTTTGCCACTTGCATGTTGAAGAACTGAATTACAGAGTACGAATTCTAAATATTTATACTATAAATGTTAAATAAATTAGCACTACAGACGACTCCTGGTAAATAATTAATTACAAATGAGACAGAAAGTCGTTATATGGCCTCTTAGACAAGCAACATTTTGATATCGCCTCACCTTGAGACTCGGCTCCAGCCGGCAAGCGTCATCCCAGATATGTTTATGGTCGATGGAGTTGTTCTGTTCACTCCAGTTTCCTACTTGAAAAATGCCGCCCACTGTCACGAGGCGACTCCTGCAGACACAGATGATCTGTTCGCTCATGGAAACGTTTTTTATACACTACAGAACTCAAATTTTCTTTAAAACTGTGAATGCAAGTACTCTTATCCCTCACTATAAAGGCTGTAAGAGAAGCTGTTGTCCTCTCTTTAAGTTCAGTGTTACTGTGTGTCACTGGATCTACCCTGGAATGATGTACGGTGAATTGTAGACTCCTGCTGAAAAGTCGTGGGTGAGAATCCAATGCTTGAGCCACGGAGCGTCCACCTGTAAAAACGAGGAGGAGAAACGTTCAACCGCTGTTTCTCCATCGTGCAGTTATTGCAGGTTATATAAACATGTTTGCATTCTGACCTTCACTATCTGACCGCGGCCCGGTTTGAGGTCAGGATCCGGCTGGAGCTCTCCTGATCTCAATCCAGTGCAGTTTATTACCACGTCTGCCCCAGATTCTGCCAGCTGAACACAAGGACGCGAGATAAGAGAAAAACAAATGTCACAAGCAGCATTTTGTGAGTCTGTCGGTGAATACGACTTTCTGGATGTCGTGCTATTACAGACTATTGCATTCCTAAAAATTACAAATAATATATAACAATATAATATAAAACACATACAGTACAAGCAACAATATTATTGAATAACCTTCACTAACCTCCTTGAAGGACTCTATTTTCCGTTGATAAAATTTCACACCCCTTTTTTCCAACCTGAGAAGGACACAAACTGAAACTGAACTGAAACTGTTCAAGATTAAGAACTAGTTATCTTAAACAACATATCAGGACATCTGATCTCATTGACCGGCCATCACACAGTGTGTAGGGACTAGTATGTTGAGGACAATATACTGTGGTGTGTCTGAAGGAAACTTTTTAAACACATTTCAGACACTGACAGGTCACTAACATCTGGCAGCTGTCTATATTTGCCTTTTGCCCCATGCCTGTACAGTGCATGCAAGTTGTTAGCTCTCACTTACTGAATGATTTGACATTATTTTTTGCATTGCACTGTGGAATCATTTTAGCCTCCCCGATGTCAGTGACCCCCACAGCAGGACTATGGGTCCCGCCACACTGCAAGAACTGCTCAAGAGTGGCCCGGAGAACTTGGCAAAGAGCTCAAGGCGTCGATCCAGCCTCCAAATTCCCCAAATCCTAATCTGACGGAGATTCTGTGGAATGTCCTTGAACAACTCCGATCTGTGGAGGCCCAGCTATGGAGCGGACTCGGCTCTGACCCAGCGATGCATGGACACAGGACCTCTGGGGGTGTTCTGTGGTGTCTGGCACCACCGGACACTCCTGGTAGATCCTTTGAGTCCCTGGGAGATGCAACGTGGGGCCTCCATGGGTTGGACTTGTTCTGGGACGTCCCCCAGATGCTTGATCAGATTAAGATATGGTGTTTTTGGAGGCCGGGTCACAAAAACACAACATAATTTCGGAAAATGCGACGACATTTCAGAAAACACCCACAAATGTCATTGCTTTTTCTAGATAGTCATTGTGTTTTGACCCTCAGGGCCACCATACAAAACACTAACAAAATTGGAAACACAGTATGTAATGGTCAGTAGAAATAAGAGAATTTAAAATCCACTGAAATGAATAAGAAAAACATTATATAACAAGCAGTCCGCTGCATCCTTTCATCTTTTTATTGGGTAATAAATAACGTTGCAAACAGGTGCTACGTGAGGATGAACTGAATACAACTTAACTTTTATAGTTAAAATAAAAAAACGATGATACAAGATGGGAAGTAAATCATTTAAGAGAGAGGTTAATCACTCACCACTCCATCAGCCAGGGTAGGTAGGTTTTACCTTCCACCATGAGAGCCGTGTTGAACCAACCATAACTGGACGTGTGAGAAGAGACAGACGTGTGACGAGAGAGAAAACTTTGACACAAGATTGTTTCATCCAATTCTACATATTTGTTTTTCTAAACATTAATCGTGCACAGGGACAGTTTACATACTTTACATTTAAGTTAACTGGAGGAATGGGGTAGATTCTTCATATTACATGAATTATGTATATATCTGCATTTTTGTGGATGTATATCTAATTTTATGATTTATAGTTTATTTTGTGTTGTATTTGTGTAATTGGACGACATCTTGTTGTATTCTTGGTGTCTGATATACAGCCGTGTCTTGTAATCTCATGTGAGTTTGGTAAAATGTTTGCCATTATGTGGAAATAGATAACTACCAAACTAACTAATGATTTGCAGCTCTGCTTTTTTTGTCCTCTCAGTGTTTTGCTTTCGGGGCAGTTTCAGCAGGAACCTACTTGTATCCGGGGAACATCTGCAGCTCTCGCTCTGTGAGCCGTCTGAAGCCGAGGACGATATCTTTAAACGAGGGTTCCTGCAATTCAAAACACGTCACTCATGATTAGATCACATCATTTGTGTCCTAAATATGTATTGGCTGTGATGGTTTGCTAACCCATCCAACCCTTGATGAGGCCTCTCTGTTTTCGCACCCATCTTTGTTGAGCTGAATAGAGCTCTGCTTCAGCCCGGCTGAATACTAATTGACTGTGCATTGCACTGGCATGTGATAAATGTATGAACGAGTTATCTGAGCTTACAGTTTAACTATACTTTTAACTGCACAGTGTCTTTGTTCTTGGTTGTAAAAGGCTTCCTAATCTAGGTTAAATCTTATCTTTGAGGTCACAGTGCAGTGCAGTACTAAGGACTTCTCACCGGGACTGGTTTGGTGCAGAGGTTGTAGCCAGACTGAAGGAAAACTCCCATTTTTACAGACTCGGGTGAACTGAGGCTGCTCAGCAGGTAGTCGAATGTCTCTTTATTCCATTTTCTGAATGGGAGGACAAACACAGCGTTAAAATGGTGGACATTTTTGGCAGAAAAAGTGTCAATAGAGGGTTAAAGAGATGTTAAAGCACGTACGTCTCCTGGACGTTGCCCTTATCGTAGAGATACGGCTGCCAGAAGCCGGCAGCTCCATCGCTAGTGGTCAGTGGAGTGAAACGGTCCGCGTACACCTCGATGGTCAGCGGACTGATGATGGAGTGATACTGCTCATAGATGCTCTGAGCTGTTGACAGGCCGATGACTCCTGCGCCAATCACTGCAACCCGCATGTCTGGATCAACACGAGACGAAAGACATTTACATCTGAGGCTTTATCACCCACAGAGGCGTCCTATATATAAACAGAACCATCTAGATAAGGGTTAGACCGATAATCGGGGCCGATATTTAGATTTTTGTTTGATTATAGGTATCAGTGTTGTTTGTGTCCGATTGCTAATGAATTTTTTTTTTTTTTAAATGCCACACTTTGGCTCTGATGCATCATTCTTTCTCTGTCTGCAGTCATTGCTCAGTTGCATTGTGGGAAATGTAGGCACCAGGTTTTGAAAAGAATGAAGAATGCTTGGAATAAAAAAGGTGATATCTTTGGTTCTTCGGTTCTGATTCTGAACGATGCAGTCTCCTTCTCCTGCCTGTTAAGTAATGCACATGTGCAACTCTCACCAGAGATTGAACAGAGGCGAGATGTCTCACTCCGTAGCTAAAACAGAGCGTTCAAGACACATTGTTTAAAGCGGTGCTGCAGCAATGCACCATACGAGAAAAATAATGTGTTTTTTGAGAATTAAAGTACATAAACCTATTCTACCAGGACCCCCAAATAAAAGTATGAACCTAAAAATTAGCACAATATGACCTCTTTAAGTATTTTTTACATTCCATCTCTGGTTATTCTAAATTTTTAAACTATGATTTTTATAATTACTGCAAATGTTTATCAGTAATCGGCCTCTTTGATTAATCGGGACTGGCCCTGAAAAAACACTATCCTGGATCTCTGTTGGGTTGCATTTTAAAACACTTGAAAAGATGTGATTGGATAAAAGATTAAAACATGCTATTAATACTATTATTATTGTTACTAGACGTCTTTGACCCTGCCCACTGTACAAACCTGTTGGACAGGTGTCTCGGTGAACTACATGGTGTGTTGAATCATGAGCCAGGTCTACATCTGAGTGAATCTTTTGCCATCTATACAGCTTAAAACAGTAGAGTAGCAGGCCTGTATCATTACATATCGTATTTATAGCATATTATGTAACAGAGCAGGCGACATGGCGCATAAACACCCAGTAAAGTTACATGTAAGTTGCACGAGGAAGCATTTCGGAGCAAACTAATGAGAAAGCTGCACAACAGAAGTTTCGCTTTACCTTCAGTGTCGCGTTGCTGACCAGGACTCTGCAGGAGTTGTTGAAGTCTGTCCAGACACAAACCAGAACCACTCACTGGTCCAGCTGTCACGTGGGCAGAGGGGGGCGAAGACGGTACCCCCTGACTGCAGCGTGCAGGTCGCGGCGGACCTCAGGGTGGGCGGGGTTAAGTGCTTGACTCCGCCCCTCCACATGACTGCAGGCTGCAGACCTGCCATGTCAGGACTCAGCGCCTCACACACTGAGAGTAAAGCAGACACGAGTCAGACTTGAGTAAAAGTAAAGATATCATACTAATATATTACTTTTGTTAAAGTGACGTCACATGTAAAATATAAATATAAGTATCTCAAGTAACTTTCTTGTGGCTAATAAATGCACCGACTCAAGTATCAAAAAGTAGCAGAAACTGAAAAAGACCCAAGTAAAGTATCTCAAAATGTACCAAAGTACAGTACTTGAGTAAATGTATTTAGTAACATTAGACTACATCACTGCTGCCTCACATAAACTTCCACGTGGACACATCTAACAGGCTCCTATTGGCAGACATGCATGTACTGATACGTTGTAATAAAATATACCACCATTACTACTATTACTACTACTACTACTACTACTATGACTACCACCATTACCACTGTTACTACTACTACTACCATAACTACTACTTTACTACTACTACTACTACTACCATTACTACTGTTACTACGACTACTACTACTACCATTACTACTGTTACTACTACTACTACTACTACCATTACTACTACTACTACTATTACTACTACGACTACCACCATTACTACTACTACCACTACTACTACTACTACTATGACTACCACCATTACCACTGTTACTACTACTACTACCATAACTACTACTTTACTACTACTACTACTACCATTACTACTGTTACTACGACTACTACTACTACCATTACTACTGTTACTACTACTACTACTACTACCATTACTACTACTACTACTACTACGACTACCACCATTACTACTACTACTACTACTACTACTACTACTGCTACTACTACTACTACCATTACTATTACTACTACTACTACTACTACTGCTACTACTACTACTACCATTACTATTACTACTACTACTACTGCTACTACTACTACTACCATTACTATTACTACTACTACTACTGCTACTACTACTACTACCATTACTATTACTACTACTACTACTGCTACTACTACTACTACCATTACTATTACTACTACTACTACTACTACTACTACTGCTACTACTACTACTGCTACTACTACTACTACCATTACTATTACTACTACTACTACTACTACTACTACTACCATTACTATTACTACTACTACTACTACTACTACCATTACTATTACTACTACTACTACTACTACTACTACCATTACAATTACTACTACTACTTCCATTACTACTACTACTACTACTACCATTACTACTATTACTTCCATTACTACTACTACTACTACTACTACTACCATTACTACTACTACTACTACTACTGCTACTACTACTACTACCATTACTATTACTACTACTACTACTACTACTACTACTGCTACTACTACTACTGCTACTACTACTACTACCATTACTATTACTACTACTACTACTACTACTACTACTACCATTACTATTACTACTACTACTACTACTACTACTACTACTACCATTACTATTACTACTACTACTACTACTACTACTACCATTACAATTACTACTACTACTTCCATTACTACTACTACTACTACTACCATTACTACTACTACTTCCATTACTACTACTACTACTACTACCATTACTACTATTACTTCCATTACTACTACTACTACTACTACTACTACCATTACTACTACTACTAATATGAAAACTTCTTGTTTTGATAATGCAAAAAAAACATTCCTGAGATCATTTATAATTGTTAGATTACCAGTGAAGTTTGGTGCCACAGTGGCTCGGTTGTTAAAGTGACCCATGTACAGAGGCTGCTTCCTCGCTGCAGCGGCCCAGGGCTGAAGTCCGACCCCTGGCCATTTGCTGCATGTCCCCCCCCCTCTCTCATCCCATTTCCTGCCAATCTTCAGCTGTCCTGTCAATAAAGGCATTAAGGCCAGAAGAAAACAAAAAATCCCAGTAAAGTTTACTGTTTCAGTGCACTGATGTTATTTTGGGCGATAAAGTTTACTGTTAATTATTAGATACCCTGACCTGTTACATATCTTCACCATAAGTGTTCAACAATTCAGAATTTTATTCTTCCAAATATCGGTACCGGCATCGACCCCCAAAATTGAGTATTGGTCAAGCTTTTATTAGTATTATTATCATTATTATTATTATTATTTTGTATGATTTTGTACTGTAATTTATCATCATTATTATTGTTATTATTATTATTATTATTATTATTATGCTGTATTATTATTTTTTATTATTATTATTAATTATTATGTATTATTATTATCATTATATATACATTTTAATTATTATTATTATTTTGTATGATTTTGTACTGTAATTTATCATCATTATTATTCTTATTATTTTGTATTATTATTTTCTTAATTATTGTTATTAATTATTATGTATTAGTATTATCATTATATACACATTTTAATTATTATTATTATTATTGTTGTTGTCATTTTATTATTTATTATTATCATCATTATTTGTATTATTATTGTCATTAACATTATATCAAATTAATTATTATCATTATAATAATAATAATAATTATTATTATATTATCATAATGTATGTTATTATTATTATTATTATATTATCATAATGTATGTTGTTATTATTATTATTATTATATTATCATAATGTATGTTATATGATATTTACATGCCCCAGATGGCATTTTAATGTTTGTATAATCTCTTTACCGCATTAAAACCTTTTTTCCTGCCACATCTGCTCTCATGTTTTTGTGTCACACCAACTTATATGAGTGCATCTTTGCATCTTTCACAACTCATAACGTCCTTTTTCACTGCGGGTCTCATAAACAGCAGCTAGCAGCGCCTCGCCTTGTGATTGCGCCCTGAGCGGCGGCACTTCCTGCCCCGCACCGCACCGCACCGCACCGCACGCAGGACACCGCGGCTCCTCTCCTCTCCCTCCATCCAGCCCGTCCATCCATCACTCGCATGTCTCGTTAGCCCCGCAGTTAGCAGCAGCTCAGCAGGGCCCAGCGGCCGGGCCGGTGCATCCTCAGCTTCCAGCCATGGCGTTGGTCACTCTGCAGCGGTCCCCGACTCCGAGCGCCGCATCCTCCGCCAGCACGGCGACAACGACCGCGGGGGAGGTCAGTTTTTGGGGGGGATAAAACGATGCTCCGGGTGCGGTGAGGTGCTGACCGGAGGGATGCGGGGAGGTGATGCCGGAGAAAGGCCCCGCTGATTGAAGCTACATTAGCACCGTTAGTTTTAAATGCTAATGCTAGCTAGGTTTAGCTAACGGCGGCTAGCAGACGTCTTCGAGACTGATAATAACCACGTATATCCTGCCACCAAATATACCAACACGGCCGATGTATTTGTCGTTTTTAAGTTTATTTAGCTTTCTTGTAAAATATCTCAAAAGCTGCTCAATGAGGTGTAACATTTAAAAAAAAAAAAGAGCTAGCTAGCTGAGTGTGTCAAGTGCCTTATGAATGATATAAGCTGTAGCTAGCGTTAGCAGTTCATGATGTGACTAGCTGACATTGGAAGTAACCTGTTTTTTTTTTGTTTTTTTAATTCGCTAAAATCAGAAATATGATTAAGACAAACACCATCAGCCTTTCACGGTGCTAATCCAGTCCAAGCTCTGCTATTATTCATATTAATTCACTGGTATTATCCGTGAGATTATGATGTTTTATTGTGGCAGCTTTGATTTTAGCTACAACACATTAGAGACAGTCATCTACACAAGGATATTTTCTGTGTTAGTTTCCATTTTGCTGTCTTTGCTGGCCCTCACCAGTAAGTATAGGAAAATATGAGATTTCCAGACTGGTGTAGAGCCATATAATGGGAAGGAGACTAAACTTTAAGGTGTGCTGACACTTCTCTACAGCAGCAGGGAGTCACAGCCTCAGCTTCCTTGTTTTCTGGGTGCTTACAGTAAAAGACAGTGATTGTCCCTGGCCACAAAACTGCAATGATTCAAAGATAACTTCCTTATATATTTTCAAGAACAGACATCTTCCTCATTTTTACTGCCAGAGGAGGGCGCTAACTACCAGCTACAGACAGAAAAGTTCACCTTATTCTGCTCAGTGTGACCACATCAGACCAAACAGACTTGACATCTTAAAGCTGAGTTTATTCACAACCATCAGTGTTCAATCAGAACAAAAGTCGTATTAAAACACTGCATGTTCAAAATCGTGCAGCGCTTTAAACGTCACACGTAGATGCAATTCATTGAACGCAGATTTCATCCTTTCAGAGAAATCCCTCCGTTGGTTTGCACGGCTTTCTCCCACGTACCTCAGCGTTTTTTTTTTTGCCGGAGCGGTTGGTGTCGTCCAGCTGGGTGCTGAGGTGTGACAGATGAAGCTGGCAGAAAGCTGCTGCAGCTATGATGTCATCTACTCACTGAGGGGTGGGTGGGGTGGTGGTGGTGGTGGAGTACTACTGTAGGAAAAGGGAGAACGGAGGTAAACAGATTTAATAGATGCTGGCATGAGGCGGTTAATATGAGATTATTTCACCCAATACATAATAATGTACGGTTGGTTATGCAGCGTTACATGCCTGTGGTACTCGGTACATACTGTGCCATAGCATTGCTTTTTCTTTTTTTTTCCCCTGCTGGGTATACTTGACTTGCTGCAGCTGTACAGTGGTGTTATTGAGTTTCCCTGACAGTGGAAAACCATGTCTTCATGCCCTTAAACTTTGCTTTCGTTCGCTTCAAACGCAAGAGCTGGCGTCAATTTAGCGTCCTTTGATTTGTTGTTTTTTTAAAATGTGCGAACATGTTGTGTAGGTTTTAATCTAGTCTCAACGAGGGCTGCAAAGGTATTTTCACGGCACGATAACCATCTCAGAAAATATCATGGTTTTACAGTAAATGGTATTTCGCAATATAATCAGTTACAGTGACCTTTAATCAGATGAAAATAGACGGGCCAAAACAAAACAAACGCTGTGTTATAATTTCATGATATATTATGTCCTGACGCACGTGAAACTTGATATAAACCTGAAATATTATATAAAGCATTTTTCGTAGTTAGTGGTCATTGTAACAGATAATAATACTTAGTAAATGTGTAATACTGTTTGCTGTGATAGTGTGAAACTGTGATTGAGATTGTTATCTTACAGTTTAATAATCATCAGTTTTAATACCGTGGTAGAGCTTCAAAGAGGTATCGCTGCAACCCTAGTCATAACTGTGGTTTTGTTCCCAAATGGCAAAGTTAACATCTGGGGAGGCTGTGGCTCAGGTAGAGCGGTCGCCAACCAATCAGAAGGTCTGTGGTTCGATTCCAGGCCCCTGCAGTCTAAATGTTGAAGTATCCTTGGGCAAGACACTGAACCCCAAATTGCTGTATGCGTGCGAATGAATGCTATCGCTCCTGATGATCAGGCGGCACCGTGCATGGTAGCTTCTGTGTATGGATGTGTGAATGCTGACTTGTGTTGTAAAGTGCTTTGAGTGGTCGCTAAGACTAATAAGTAGAGCCCATTTACCATCACTCTTTATTTAACACATAAACTCTTCCACTTGGAGGTTTTAAGTAGTTAGGGCTGTGCATTTAATCAAAAATATCATCACTATATGGCCAAGTGTAGTATCCAAATTGCCCAGAAGCTGCATTTTTTATTTGATAAAAGTCAAATGTGTTAAAACAGCACTGTAATTGCGTGCTGTAGTGCTGCAGAGATGCCCCTGGCCTACAAATCTTTTTCTCCAGATGTAAGAAAACATGTTTGTGTGGTACAGACCCCAACAAACGTCACGTCAACAGGATTTTATCTGTTTCTTTGAGTGAAAATGAGTGAATCATATGACAAACACAATTTTTTACCCATGTCGTGCAACCATCAGATAAAGCAAACCTCTTAACATGCTCTTACATTCCCTCCCTTATCCCTTATTGGCTGGCAGCGTGCCCAAAATTATGTAAAATGTGGTGTGTTTTCTTCAAAAAGGCAGGCCTGTGACCGAACTGAAGCAATGCTTTTAACTTACATTACTGCAGCCTTGTTAATGTTTTCACACAGCCTTGCTCATTAGCTCCCTGTGCACCTCTGCCATGTAATTGCTCGTCATGTAATTTCTTGCAGAACATGCTTTCTTCTGTGCAGCCATACAAACAATACGCTCACACTTGTTAATCAACTTTCAAGTCATGTCTGCTCCCTCTGCGTCTAGCAAGCTCCTCCAGGTGGTGTGGATACTATTAAATACATATAACACACACCTGCAGTGACTGCACTGGTATTTGCTTGCAGCTCTATATGTCAGACAGCAGTCTAAGTCTGACTTTGATTGGTGTGTACTGCCAGAAAGATGCTCAAGCTACACTCTTCTCTGCCTACAACCCTGCGTGATTGAACGATCTCTGAATACCTGAGGGCTAATATGGCTATAATGAAACAATTATATGGCTTTCTTGCATATTATATAATGACTAGGAGTGGTGGTACTTGTACTCTAAAGCTAATGATTGGTAAAATACAGTATATACAAACCTCAAGCCTGTTGC
Source organism: Pagrus major (assembly GCF_040436345.1). Taxonomy (NCBI): domain Eukaryota; kingdom Metazoa; phylum Chordata; class Actinopteri; order Spariformes; family Sparidae; genus Pagrus; species Pagrus major. Next base: position 37,127,879 of record NC_133219.1, on the reverse strand, counting down.
TTCTGTTTTGTGCCAGTATTGGAAATGTCTGTTAGTTCTGCCAAAATAGCTTCAATGCGGTATTAATTTTCCCTCTTATCTGTTTTTCAGGATTTTGGGAGTGAAGATGAACGGCGAATAAATCAGAGGTAAGTTTACTTTAAGTCAAGTTCAGCCCCTTGTGTTGCGTGGTACGTGGCAAGGCAGGTAAAACTTTTACACACAGGTGTTGTTGACTGACTGGATGCATCTGTCTTTGAGTCATTTAGTGAAATCTGGAGTGGCGGCAGACTAGCTGGCATCAACAGATAAGGACAGCTAAGCGTTTGTGTCATAAAACGCCTGTCTGTCTGTCTTGTTGGCACAGCCGTCAATTCCTAATAACCAACTGTAAAACCATGTTATTCTCAGTAGCCAAGTAATATGGTGACGGGTACGTCTGAACTTTTATCAGCAGAAAGATCGATGAACTTGTTCTTGAACTGTGGATGATCAGTTGAGTCACTTGGCTGTTTTGTTTGGCTGATTACTGTACAGTCGTGTATAATCATACTGTCATTTACAGAGAAAAATCACCCAATATATGCTAATTATAGCTTAAAAAGTGAATATTTATAGTTTTCTCAACTCTGTGTCCTCTAGTCAAATTAACCTATGATGATAGTAAGCAGAAAGACAGAGAAATCTTAATACCAGCGCCTCACAATAAATCTTTTTCACCCCCCAGGTTAGGACGAGAGAGCTGTTGTTTCACTCAGTTGATCATAGACATAAAATACTCTTATATCTTCTCCAAGGATAAATTAAGTAGGTCACAGTATCTTCTAATTCGACTGCCACCTTCGTAATTTTAAAGTAAATGATTGTAAGAAATCACCTGTGGCGGTACCTACATAAAGATATAAACAGAAAATATGTATGTCTACGAGGAATGCCAAATGTCAGCTACTTGGATAATAAACAAATGCCTCTTCAGGGGATAATGAAAAAAGCTCTCAAGTCCCCAATGAAATAAAATGTGAAAACTGAAGGTGTATAGGGGGTCGGGTTTCAAGGAGTTCAGTGAAGATAAACAAACAAAAGAAAACCTGCAGGCGTCCGGCTATTTGGAAGGCAAGCAGCACTTGTACAAATTAGGCCGGCCCTGATGCAGGTAGTCTAGTTGACTGGTGACCTTTGTGGTCGCTCAACTGGGCTGAAGAATAAACACAGTTTCCCTTAACTAGAGCGAAATGGGGCATTTACATAGGGGGCCCAAAACAGGGGCCTAAACAGACCAGAGTGTCTGACTGGCAATCTGTTGGGATGAGGTCTGCTGTGTGTCGGGGGCAGATTCAGAATGAGAGTGAGTCCGACCTGGGTGTCATTCCCCACCTCTCTCAAGCCTTCACAAAAGGGCCTCGTCAACCCCTGACTGGCTGGGAGGGGATCGCCCGAGGCTGCTTCCAGTTATTAATTAGGAGTCGGTCTCCACACCCTGCACACAGGTGATCTGAATCCACTGCAGTCAGTCCAGAGGGATTTTTCAAATTCAGCCCAAAGCAAAAAAAGATCTTACACTATGTGACAGCTACACACCTGTCTCCAGTAACGTGTGTTTTGTGCATGTATGGATTTGTTATCTTTAGATAAGAGACTAGTGCTTTACAAATTGCAGTAGAGTGAGTCATTAGTGTTAAAACCTCATAAAGACAGTTTTCTGTCAAAAGCTGAGTCCCTGAGGGCAGTTTGAAAGATACAAGATCTTTTCAAGTAGAAGAGCTGGAAGTTTGACTTTGCTCTTCTACTGTGTTTCTAACGTTTTGAGCATTTTGAATTTAATATCATGTAAATGTGTCTCTCAGATACAGAAAAACTCAATTCTTTTGTTCATTTTCTGCAGACTAAACAGTTTCTTTCTGGATGTTATCTTCCAAATACCAATCCATTATGTCTAGACTTAAATTAACCCACTAAAATGTAATGACTGTGTAACAATTATGTGTGTTAAAGAGCACCCGCAAATTGCAGCTGTTCTACAGGTGTCTGAATGTTAACACTGATTGTTCTTAAATATTCTGCTTTGGAAACAAAACTGAGCTGAACTGTGCTGCTTGAATTCAGTAGCCCGCATCTTATTGTAACCCAACTGCAGTGGAGTTGTTTACTCCAGATGATTTAATTTCAGTTCAGAGCAGATCAATACAAAGGCTTTTGTGAAAGCGTACATGTCTTTTGGTCCCACATATTATATTGACTCGTCAAAATGGTGACAATGATGACAGAAAGTAGGTCTTTGTCATTCTTACTGACTGAATCCTCTGTTCTAATGCGAACGTGCACTCTCGTCATGAATTTGTGAATTTATGTTGTGATTTGTCACATGTTATGACTACACTTATGACCCTGGGATAGCCGAACACGTCATTCCAAGTTTCTTCTCAGTTATGCAACAGCCTTTGCAATGTCCCCCAGCAATGCATGTCTGTGAGAGTGATCTATGTGTGAAGCGAGTCCTGTCTCGCCTCAAGATTGCCTCCCATTTTTTCAGCCACGTTATGGAATGAATTTGCTAGTAAATTCATGCTTTATAATATCACGGCATTTAAAGCCGTCTTTTATTTGACAGCCGTATTTCTCTTAAAGATCAGCATGTACTGATCTAGCCCATTATATAAACAGCCACACCTGTTGATGGACAGCTTTAACATTGCAAAGTGGGAGTACTTGCACTTGCTGTTCCTGCCTGACCTCGATAACGATGACAAGCCCAAAGGGGTTGATGGGGGCCAAAGCAAACATCGTGCAGGTGTTGGTGGCACCGAACCAAAGAGTGATTTCATCTTACCACCTTGTACAACAGTGTAGTTGGGCAAGAAGCACAGTTAGAAAAAAAATGTGTCTTTACATGTAGACATGGGGTGCAAAGAGAAGGAGGGCGGAGGACTGGTAGATTATTAGTTCAGCAGGAATAAATATCGCGAAAATCCCACTGCAACCTCAACACTTTTTTACTCAGGTAGCACAGCTTTTGAGACTGGTAATGATTTAAATGCAGTAATATGTCAAACTACTCTGTCTGTATTTGAGTGCAGAATATGTGTGGATGGTTGTGCCGTAGTACTCAAGATCGGTCTTGGTCTAAGGACCACTTTTTGAAGGTCTCGTCTCAGAATCAACCGCATTTTTTCTCTGTCTTGTCTCGTTCTCAGGCAAAGTGGACTCTGGAATTTATTTCAAGACCAGTCAAGACCACCCCTGCAGGGTTATCACTGTATTATTGTATTGATTGATGCATACTGTTCTTAATGATGGTTTCTATGGGAAGACAAGAGTCAATAAGAAAACTTCATGCTTGCGCAAAAAAAATTGTGTTAGTTTGATGGTAAGACCTGAGAAAGGATTGTTATGCACGTTCCACATTTTATTGTGCGTCATGCATGTGGGACTCCCACTGGTCTTGGTCTTGACTTGGTCTCGGTGTCTGTGGTCTTGAATGCAACACTGGCAGATGGGATGAAACGTTGGCCCTGTTCACACCTGCAATGAGCCTGCATCTTCGCTGACCCAATCACAAGTGTACAGCTCTTAGTACAGCTGAAATGCACCTAAGATCTATTGAGGATGCATTGAGATCCAATTGGCAGGACCACGTTTGGAGATGGGCCAGCTGTGACCTAGGTCTGTCCTCTTGTATTCACGTCACCCAAGACGCACGTTACTGTCAGGTGTAAGCAGGCAGACAAACTGCAGCAGACGCCCTTAATGTAGGTTAACCTTTCTTCAGTAACCCGATGATGTCATTAGTTTCCTGCTCTGGCCCTCCATGTCTCCACTGACACCTGAGGAGGTTTGTTCCTCCCTGTCCGGCCCCTCCTTCTCTCTAAACTCCCTTTCAGTGGTGTAAGTGAGAAAATGCCAGCATTATGCAACTGGCTACCCCAAGAGGAGGCCTTTATTCCTCATTGTGCAAAACACTCTGAGACCTTGAATAAACCAGCCCGTTTGCTGCCTCTGTGTAGCCTTTTTGTAGTGAGTCCTCGGTGTAATCCAACCTCTCTCACATACCGGTACACCTGGTGATTCGGAGCAGTGGCTTAAAGGGACATCTGGTCTTGTTTGGCCCTGTTCAGCCATCCATCTGGCTACTGCTGCAGCAACAAAATATACCTGAACATCCCGTCATTCATACCTGCTGCTCCTTCTAAAGCTTGACCTCATGAAGTTCCTCTGTCCAAGATCCTTCCACATCTACACACACCTGACTTATTGAGGTGTCCAAGTTTCCGCCTGGAACATGACGTCAGCATGTAGAGTTTAGTGTTTGCGAGACACCGCTTGTGACAGACGTCGTCCTATTGTTGAGGAGAATAGGAGGGCTATCTTGTTATCTGTGTCGCAAAGCTATTGTGTATGTCTGTCAGCGAATCCTCCCAGATTAACAGAGTTGTGCCACTTCTTTGTGTACGTGGGGGGAGTGCTTAGTGAGAGAGGGAAAGTGAGAAAGAAAGTAATAAGACTATTTTAGCCTTCAATGCCTAAACGGATGCTTATCTGTGGGCTCAAATTTCAGTAATTCTTTTGGGCTTATATTTGATTTCAGTTTTATATTTAACTTTCCCTCCATTCATCTAAAAATAACATTCACTACCGTTGCAGGTGCATCACACATAAAAGATCCGTCCTCCTTAACCTGTCATTGTCCTCTCTAGTAATCTAACTCATTGTGGTTTGTCTGCGTTACATCTGAGTGAGTGACAGCTAGTGCTGGCCACTTGAAGGAGAGAGACAAGATAATCTCCCCCTTGTAAGCCTGGTTATAATGAGATTGGGGAGTTTTGGGAGCTTTCCAGTTCTCTCTGCCCTTTCAACCAATGCTTGGCCCATGTGTTGAGCTCCCTGGAGGCACTACCTTGGATTCTGTTGACCCTAAAGGTGGCATGCACAGGGAGACATCCCATTAGGAAGTTTTAGCCAAAATTCCTCTGGCTGCTTTTTTTCTCCCTCCTCCTCCTCCAATTGAGCAAGTGGTCTTGTGCTTTTCCCCCGGAAGACAGAGAGACAAAACGGCACTCTCAGTGGGTTTCTGTTGGACAGCAACACAGGATCCTACATGTGGACATGTTTTGCATTGGCTAAAGAGGAAACCTGTTGTTCGCTTTGTACTGAGCCAGATCTGATGGATGAGGAAAGTAAAGAAGGAAGGGGAAATCCGCCTCTTGAATTCTAGAGGATTCACTCTATAACCCTTCTGTTTTTCTGCACACATGTTCTGAAAAGTCAACGAAAACATGTGATTGACTTTGTGTCTGTGTTGGAAAGGTTTAAAGCGCGTACCATGAACGTAAAAGTCAAACTCTTTCTTTCTTACGGGTGTGAATGTGTAACTACATGGTGTAAAAAAAAGTGTGACGAGACCAAACAGACTGAGGGATGGAGGAGACGTTCACAGTTGTGTGTTTGCCTGAGGCAGCGGGTGGAGACTGCAGTACGTCGCTCCAGGCAGGAGTCTGACTCGCTCTCACACACAGACACGCTCAGATGAGAGAGGAGGAGGAGGAGGAGGAGGAAACAAGAGGGTGTGGCATCTGAACAGACGGCACTTCTTCACTGAGCAGCACAGATGAGCGCAGGCTGTCAGTCAGTCTGTCACTCAAAAGTGGTGAACCCGTCACTCTTCTTCTTTCGTCCTTCTTTGACTCTTTCTGGAGACTGATGAAGAGGAGGTAGCTCGCGGCGGGGAGGCCCGGGTTTTTCTTTTCCAGACAACAGGATGCATCTGGTGGTAGAACCCATTCAGGAGGCCATGATGAAGATGCTACCGTATTTTGTGGAGAATGCCGTGTTGACCCAGAGTGAGATAAACCGCATGTGAGTTCAGTTTTCCTCTGAAAATGAGATTTGAGATCAAGTTTTTGCTCTAGTTTTTGATCATTTTAAAACTAACTCTACATGATATTTTGTGAGACTCTTAACTATTAATTAATTAGTTCAGTGTAGGAGTTTGACTGTTAGCTGCAGATGCAGATTATATAGTGTCATTTCAGGCCAGCAGACTGAATCAATCACTCATGTCCAGCTGATGACAGATAATGGACCTCAATCACAATAAGTAGCTGGGATTCACTGGTTCACTATTTCTGCGACAGTTTATCTGTATGACCTGATGTGTTGGAGTGCTTTTTGCCTCTCTGTCTGTAAAGGAGCTATAGGTACTGCAGGTTGTAATCATGTGGAATCATTGAGGCTATCTGGCAAGCTTTTCTGTCATAGTCTTTGTTTGCTTTGATACCAGATGTATTTTTAGCCCCGGTGCTTGTGGAGAAGCTGATAGCAGGGTGCTGCAGGGCAAGAGACAGTAGAGCCGAGGCTGTTTAATTAGGATGTCTGAGTGCAGCCTGTAAAGCAACGGGACAGCTCTTGATTTACACATAAGGACAAGTTTCACACATCCTCAAATTTCACCAAAGTGCACCTTTTGTGTGTGTGTGTTTTTTTTTTTCTGTGAAGCTATCAGGTATCACAAGCTAAGACCTGTGGACTTAAAGTTGGGTTACTAGTTCAAGATGGAAAAACAAGCAGCAGGGATTTAAACACCGTACTAAGCAGTAATAAGGCTGTAGCACTCTGCTTGCTCTTGCCACTTTTGCCTCATATTATCCATCACTCCCTGACAGTGGACAGCATCATAAATCTCTAACAGAGAACAAACAGGAACAAAAATCCACCAAAGTGAGACAAAAGCTCCTGTTGAGAAGTGTCCACCCCCGTGCTTTGTCACTGTGGAACTTGTTCTATGGTGCTGGGGGCGGAGGGAATTTATTGCGAGGTGCACAAAATGAAGTCCATTGTTCCCACAAAATCATCTGTTTGGCCCGGGCCAGCTTTTCTCTATGTGGGTTTTGAATGAGATCAGACAGAGCTGAGCGAGGGAACAGTTTCAGAGCTGCATGAAAAAATGCGATGGTGAAAGTTGTGGTCATAGATATGATTTAAATTAAGGTCTTTTACTCGTACCTGACCTGTTGGTCAGTGGGTTCTTTGTAGTCAGAGATGTATCTATATGAGAAGGTTTACATTTTTCAAGGATATGAACCAATATAGGTTTTCCCAATTGCACTGAGCAAGTAAAATGCTACGTTGGGCTCGTAAATATTGCAACTTGCACTTAAAAACGAATTAAACACATCATATTTTCAAGAGCTGATCATCATCGCAGCTAAGCAGTGAGCCATCTCTCTTCTTTCTTATCTCAGTCGAGAGTTGAACATGTGCTTTACTCATCGGGCATTTGTGAGATAACAAGGGCGGGTTCATGTTCATGAGTTGAAGTGAACAATTTTGATATTCACAAACACATACACTATGTAAGGACAGCTTGTGTCCTCAGTCTGATTCATTTACTTAAATAAGATTAAACATGAAAATTAACTTTAGTCTTAAATGTTGAACCCTGGCAATGAACAGCCCTTCCCACTAGATAATAGCACTACTGGCTAATGCAGATTTTTAGTATTACAGTAATAGAAACAGACAACAATTAGACAACAAAATAATATTACACTAGTAGCAGAATTGCTGTATGAAGCTGAGACAAGCTAGTAATACTGACACTGTGCTATACACTGATGTTGTACCTGTAATTAGAGACCGGTTTGTTTTTAGTACGGGCTTTGATTTGGTCTTGTTTCCTGTCACTCATCACTTCAGTACTTACCTAATAACGTCCTGGTTTGCCCGACTGCACACACAGAATACACCGGGCATGTGTTCCTCCCTGCTGCCAGGTAGATTTATAAATGCGCTCACATTGTTTTCCGCTGAAATAGAATGATTGAGTTCAGCCCGGAGGAAACACCTCACTTCTTTTTTATTGCAGTGTCTTATGTCATGTTGACAGCTCCAATGCTTAACTGCCTAACTTAAAAAAAGTAGTTTTTTACAGGATAGTGTCAACTGGTAATTGCTGCTGTTGTTAAAGCATCAAAAACAACTGCAGTTAAGTCAATTATTCAGGTCTTTGTTGCATTAAAACAAGCCAGCAGCAACCTGACAAGTCAAATCTGAGTGTAGCCCATGCAGCAGAAAAAAGACAGATAAGCATTCACTTGATTCATAGCTGCTGCAGAGCAGACCTGAGGTCTGCCTCTAACGTGGCAGCTGGGCTTTTCCACTCAGCTGTCGATGTAAATCACCAGCAGCAGACAAACATGATTAATGCTCATCTCTCGGCTGTGTGTACTGAACTCAACTGTCCTTTTAAAACTGAATATTTCATTTGTCTCCTGTCCCACTTCTCAGCCTAACTGTCCAACGAACAAGCTGGCGCGGTTGTGCCGGGCTGTCTGGTGTATAGCGTCTGTGTTTCAATGCATTTAACTCCTCTGTCCCGTTTGTTTTGCAGCCTGAGTGAGAGCTTCTTCATGGTGAAGGGTGCTGCTCTCTTCCTGCAGCAGGGAAGCAGTCAGCAGGGCCAGAAAGCACATCCTCACCACAAACATGCAGGTGAGAACCACAATTCATGACACCCAAAAAACACACCTTGTTATCCTCCACAATTACCCAAACTGTAGTTTGAATCTCTTTATTATCCCTGTCAGCTTCTCGTCCAGGCTGTGTGGAGCGTTTGTGTGATTAGATCATGTGCTGCGCTTCCTAACACTGCAGCAGATGTTTGTAGCTGAGGAGAGGAGGATGGAGGCTGCTACGTTGATAAGCATGTTCCAGACGTATAGCTTAGGCAGATTAGTGTTTAAATCCACCGTGAGCAAAACTTGTGTTGACGCTTAAAGGAGGCCCTTATTGTTTGTATTACCTCCTCTGTTTTTCTGGAGTGCTATAATGTGTGAAGCATACATAAGTCACATTTAATGTCCTCATCATACCCTCTATGACTTTTTTAAGGAAATTGAGTTTGAGGGAGAAACAGTTTTTGGCATAATTTGAATGAATTGCACAGGAGCAGGGCAACATTAATAATAGGTAGTTGACCTTACATGTTGTGTGTTTATTGAAGAGAAAGTAACAGTAGCCAAATTGCTTAAATTGCTCATACTCTACTATGAGAGTCCCAGTGTCCCCTTCTGCTTTCTTAGATGTGACTGGTGACTGTAGCGGACTTTTATTTTATTGATTGGAGTGAACAATGAACTGGCCAGTGTATTAAATCAAAGGCTTGTTTTTAAACTGTCACCATTGAAGGCCACAGTTATTATTTAAAAGACATAGACTAACCTGACAGCCCACTGGCATGATGGGAAATAAGAACAAGCCAACATCCAAAATGCTGCCAAGCTATTTGGCCAGTCATGGCCTGACGTTGGCAGGTTTGTCCACTTTACCAGCCACTTTGTCAAGTAACCCACATACTCGCTGGTCCTACCAAACATTTGGCTGAGAAATAGTTGTATCATTTCCAAGTAACTGTGACCTTCAGGATAAAACAAACGGTGTGAGGTGTATTGTGCAAAGCGCTTTTTTAGATTTTTGAAGTTTTAATTATGACCTGCCAAGGGACTACAGAGCTCTAAGCTAACTCTGGTACAATGCATCAAATATTTTACATGGTCCCTCTACAAATAAAATAAATTAAAGAAGAGCTAGTTAAAGGTATCCCTGCACTATGAACTGGTATCCCACCATCAGTAAGTTAAACAGGATATCTTCTGCTCTCATGAGGCAGTTTTATGGAGGAACATATTATTTCATAGAGCTTAAAATATACAAAGATACATTCTAATCTGTTACGTATAACATAAGTGTGACATTTATCACATTTTATATCATAAAAAAGGAGGTCAGTTGTCTTTTATATGTAGTACTTTCAGCAAGGGAATCTGCTAATGCCCACTAACACAGCCACTGGTGTCAGTTAAGGCTATCTGCTGGACTGGTTTGAACCTCTCACATCAACATGGACACTCGATACATAATTGTCTGTAGATATATTTATGATTCAGTGTATGATTCTCATATCTTGCACCTGTTGTTATTCAGAACAGATGCCAACTTGGCAGCCACAGACCAATGAACTCACTTGACTTTTTAAACAGTTTGATCCACTTGGATCCATCTCAACCATCAAAAACACACATAAAGGGTTTTTACCAGATTTTTCTTCCAGCAGCTGAGGACTTATAGCTTTCATAGCATTCATCGAATGTTGGAGGAATAGGTTTTAGAAGGGCCAACCATTCAAATAGTAGCTCATACAATCAAAATAGGTAAATAGTTTCTTCCTTAATCTTCCTTAATGGATCAGTTGTTTAAGGAATTATCTTAAACAACTGAAGTAGACAGCGACTTGTTTAAAGCGTGAAGAACAACCAAAAAACAACAACTCCATTGCTCCGTACAGCTCATCCATGTAATATGAGTCTCTGTGAGACTAGATTTGAAAACACAATATTTACATGGGTTGCATGCTAATGCTTTTAGCTTAGCAGCTACAATTAAGCTGTCCGGTTTATAAAGGATGTGAATAATGTCTTAATAAATACATTTTTGATCTCGGGGGCTTCCAGAGACTTTGAGTACGCTGGACGAGCTGTATGGAGCCATTTTCTGTTTATTTTCACCGTTTATTTCAGCCTTTATCAAAAACCAAAAACCAATGCATTATGTGAAAACACTGACCCACATGTTAATTAGGTGCAAAGAGTTCATGACCAGGCAGAGATTCAAACACTCTTTGTTTCATAACAGTCGCTTCAGTTGGAACCAGTCAGGGTGACATGATTTGTCTACGTGTTGTGACATTTCAACATAGTTGGCTCTCCATCAGCTTCTACTTTTGACTTGCTGTTGGCCCATCCCCACACCCTGTTTTTATTATCCAGCTTCAGCGACACGTCTTACATCAGACCTGGCACAGGGAGCAATGAAAATAAAATAAATGTATCATCCATTCATTCCTCTTCACTGAACACACGTCAGCTGATAAAGAATTGCTGAACTGGTTATATGTTATTGTGTCCAGCATGAAGACTGGTGTAAACACTAGGGAGCAGTATAACGTCAAGTGTTGTCAAAATGAAACAGACTTTATCTGGATCTTTTCATTCAAGTCAAAATGTGTCAGTGTGTATGTCCAGGTAGATTTATGATCACCAGACAGCCGGCGCTCATCATGGATCAATTTTCTTTATGATCTTCTCCAACAGGCGACTTACCTCAACACTTGCAGGTGATGATAAACATTCTTCGCTCGGAGGACAGAATCAAACTGGTGAGAGACGACATAAGTATACATCAAAACAAAAACATGCACACACTCACACAGTGACTAACAATCTGGCATAGCAAAACCCTCCAGAATGCATTTTATTGTGTACTTAAGACGCTTATTTGTTCACTGTAATTACTAGCTCATGAGAGCAGGTTTGAACACACTCAGAAGAGCATTACCAAATGTTTCCATGGTGTAGGTGTGTGTGTGTATGTGTTAGTGTGAAGCCGAGTTATTTCATTTTATGTTCTGTGTTCTCACACATCCTGAGGACCCGGTTAACCTATTACATCAAACTTGTACTGCAGTTTCTTCGCACATCCAGCTGTGACACTTGGTTGGACACAGATTTGAGCAGGAGGGTCAGTTCTCAGGGCACATTCTCTTGTGTACAATCAGAGTTTTGTGCTCGTGTAAACGGTGGCATGGTGATCAAAAAACATACCACACTAGATTTACTTGAATTAAGTATGGCTCACATGTTTTAAGTTTATCTAAGTATGTTTATTAAATCTCCGTACCTTAATGCATTCTTATGCTAAAATTAATTAAATCTGAGATTATCTCTTCCTTTAATGCCACAGCAATTAAAGGTATTTTGCTTGGCAATATGACAAAAACAGAAAACAGGATTTTTTTCGCTCTTAATCAAAAAGTGCTGACTTGACTTTGAGGTAAATTGTCTTCACCCTGTCCAGGCGGTGCGGCTGGAGAGTGCATGGTCAGATCGTGTGCGGTACATGGTGGTGGTGTACACCAGTGGGCGACAAGACACAGAGGAGAACATCCTACTGGGAATCGACTTTACGAGCAAAGACTGGTAAGAGTAAGCCCCTTCTGTGTGCAAGGGTTTGATGATCATTGTTTTCCAGATAGACAGCCATTGGTCAAAAGTTAACAGAGCTCCTGTCATGAAATGATATATAAACTGTTTGAAAAAGACAAATCTCTTTTTATGAATGCAAAAAACACTCACCCACAGACCAAACATGCACTAATTGGTGCACAGATTGTTTTTTCATGGCTGTATTTTGATAGTACAGCCGAAGGTTTAGGCTTAGTTGAAGCCTGTTGAAAATCTCAAATTTGAAGTCAGCTGCACCTTGGGCCAGATAGTTTAAAGGCATTAGAGCCCCATGGGAAGTCAGAAATACATCAAGCTGCCGTAACAACTAGCAAGCACCTGCCATTAGTTAATCTTGTTCTGTCACATCAGGAGCATCACCAAAGTTTGACCCCAGTGCGACCCACACACACTAATAAAACTAAGGTCTGCAACTGAGATTAGATTAGATTAGATTAGATAGATTTAATTTATTCCACAACAGGGAAATTCACTTGTTACAACAGCTCAAGATGCAACAAGTACAGGGAAAACCCAAACTTAGAATCGGGGGGGGGGGGGGGGGGGGTTGTAAAAGTCTTTAAATTCAACTTTGAACCTGAAGAAACCCTTCCTAGAATGCAGAAAAGTGTAGCAATAGAGGTTTTTACACATCTGTTGACTTTGCACTATTTCAGTGTCTAATTTTCTCCCTCCTTTGCCAGCAAAAGCTGTTCGATCGGCATGGTGCTACCTCTGTGGAGTGACACAAAGATCCATCTGGATGGAGACGGGTGAGTTCTCTCATAGACAACACAGCTGCAGCAGTTAACCCACTGAAATTTCCCTACTTTTTGTACGCAACAATGCATTTACACCTGACACTTGGGTTGAACATGATACACACATACCTACGTGGATGACCATCTGTTTTGTTTGCTCCTCAGGGGTTTTACTGTGAACACGGCAGGTCGGACTCACGTCTTCAAACCCGTGTCAGTGCAGGCTATGTGGTGAGTAATGAACAACCTCTGGAGACACAGTGGCGGTCTAAAAAAAATCTATCTACATGACACACCACAGTAAACCTCCATATAAACACACGTGCCAATCTGCTGCACATGTGTCACTCTGCTGCAGTGAGGCGGGTTGAGGCAGCGCTGATTAAGTCTGCCACCTGCTGACACGAGGACGCATGTGCAGAGGATTGCATAGATCTTTGAACAGATCGTTAGCACGACAGTCGTTTTATTATTTTTCCTGAGATATCTCGCAAAACCAGACTTACTTTAATCTTCTACAACTATGACCTTTATCTTTCCAAACAATCCCGATCTAGGTCAGCCCTGCAGGTGCTGCACAAGGTATGTGAGGTGTCACGCAGGTATAACTACTTCCCTGGAGGCATGGCGCTCACCTGGATGGGATACTACGAGAGCTGCATAGCTTCGGACCAGAGCTGCATCAACGAGTGGAACGCCATGAAAGACTTGGAGACCACACGGCCAGACTCACCTCCCATGTTTGTCGACAAGTCAGTAAACTTCAATCAGAATCAGACTCAGAATCAGATAAAGACTGAAGTTGAATCAATGCTACACTTGTTTTTGAGATAGTGTGAGCAACTTGCTTTCTTTGGCAGGCCTTCAGAGAGAGAGAGGACAGAGTGCCTTATAAAAGCCAAACTCAGAAGCATCATGACATGCCAAGACCTCGAGAACGTCACCTGCAAACAGGTAAAATATACAGCACACACACACACACACACACACATGCAAACAAAATAAAAAACTGCTCTGCATTTATTTTTTCTGTGGTTTCATTTTTATTGACTGCATTTATATTTCTGTGTATGAAGATTAGAGCTGCAACAATTAGTCGATTAATGGATTAGTCAATCAAAACAAAATGAATCGGCAACTATTTTAATAATCGATTAATCGTTACAGGCCTTTTTTCTTACATTTGCTGGTTCCATTTGTATTAAATGTAAGGATTTACTGCTTGTCTTTGTCATTTATGATAGTAAATGAAGAGTACATCAAAAACCAGAGGCAATCCCGGCTCTTCAAACAACAAAAAGTATCAAAACAACAAGAGGAAGTAAATATTTAAAAGCCTTTATTTTAGTGGCTAAATCAGTGGCTCCTGTTTGAGGCCCTGATGAAGATCTAATGGTTGAAACATGTCAGCTTTTTTTTCGTGATTGCCCTTTTAATGATTTAGCCACTTTTACAGTACTTTCTAATTACAGGATTGTGATTGTATTTTGTATTCTAACAACAAACTAATGTTATTTGATGGCTGCGAACAAAGACTTTAGAAAGTGTTATCAACCCAAACTCTTGTGCTGTTGTGATTCAGTCATCTTTGATCTTCCATCTTTTACGTAACATAACATTTATGTAGTTTCAGGGAAACTATTTAAAGTGAACCTTTCCCAGTGACTGATAAAAATCGACATGTTCTGTCTAATTTCTTTGGGCAGATCCGCACAGAGTTGGAACAACACATGAACTGTAACCTGAAAGAGTACAAAGAGTTCATCGACAACGAGATGCTGCTGATCCTGGGCCAGATGGACAAAGCCACCCTCATCTTTGACCACGTCTACCTGGTGAGACACCGCCTCATACATCTTTTGTTTCCCGTGAATAACTGAGATAAAAACAATAGTCTTTCCATTCAGAAGAATGACTGCTTCCCTGTCACATGATTGTTTTTAGAGGAAGAAGAACAAGCTTAGAAAGATTTGAAGTCTAAACAATATTTTCCCTCATTTGTTTGTAGGGATCCGAATGGAATGCGTCTAATTTGGAGGAGCTGCAAGAGTCGGGGTGATTTATTTTATGTTATGGAGGAACTGAGATAGCCGCACAAAAAAATATTTTCATTATGACTTGAGCAAGGAATGTTGTTGACGAGTTAACTTTATCTTTCCTCCCCAGGGTGGGCTATATCCTCAACGTTACCAGGGAGATAGACAACTTCTTTCCAGGCACATTCAGTTATCACAACATACGCGTCTACGATGAAGACGCCACTGACCTGCTGGCTCACTGGAATGAAACGTACAACTTCATTGTTAAAGCAAAGTGAGTCCTGAGAAAACATGTTGCTCATGTGTGTATCAGTTCATAAAGATCATCACAGTAGGCTCACATGTCATTTACATTTTAGTCATAGTCAATTATTTCTCTTTTTTTTTAATTATTGCATTAATATCCAAGGAGTAAATGTTGTTTTTGACTCTGTTATACAGTAACATGGATGCAGTAGTTTTGCAAAAAATAAAAAGCTCCTTACTTCAGGGCCTGTGTCCACATAGCATTTTTTTCTGAGCACCAGTGTTTTTTTTTCAATTGTCTCAAATAGCGAGTGTCTGCATAGAGAAAAGCAGCAGCACTGAGTGTCTTTTTTCCGAGCGCTCTGCCTTTTTTGTGCGGCCGCTCTGAGCGCTTCGGGTTGATAATCTCTCAACTTTTCAGATAGGCGCTGGTTTTTCAATTTCCTGGCCTAGGCGATAATATTCACTGTATTTTCTATGGATCATGTCATGCACCCACATCCTCCTTGCTCTGATGTCCCGATATTGTTGTCATAGAGACAAGACGCAAATGCAGCATTTTTTTCTCCCAGTGCACAAACACTTCATCCCAGTGCTCCTGAGTTCACAGCCAGCTTGTTTTTCTGATGTTTTAAATTCTTGCCCACAGAAAGAACCACTCCAAGTGTCTAGTTCACTGCAAGATGGGCGTCAGTCGGTCCGCCTCCACTGTCATTGCGTATGCCATGAAGGAGTACGGTTGGTCGCTAGAGAAGGCTTACAACTTTGTCAAGCAAAAGAGGAGCATCACTCGACCAAACCCAGGTTTCATGAGACAGCTGGCCGAGTACGAGGGCATCCTGGATGCCAGGTACAGCCCCCTGTGTGTGTGCACAGTGTTGTTTTGTAGTTGTAGTTTCTCACTGGACCTGTTTTTTAACATCTGCATATTATATTTGTATATTTCCAGTAAACAGCGTCACAACAAGCTGTGGCATCCAGACGCAGACTGTGAGATGGCAGAAGGGCAGCAGGGCTTGTCTCAGTGCTGTGGAGGGGAGGAGGGAGGCCACCTCACTCCAGAGCCGGGGATGTCTCCCTGCTGTGAGGAGGCGCTGTCTGATAAGGGGGCTGCGTGTCCCTCCCCATGCAGGACTGTTTCACTGGATATCGACCCCGCCTACAACAACTATTATTTCCGCCGACTCTCTGACTCAGCGCTGGACAGCGAACCATCAACGCCTGTGCGTGGCCCTCCCCTTCTTGGCATGGAAAAGGTCTTTATAGAAATCGAGGATGTGGAGCGGGACGCGCTGCTGGATGATGAGGCCTTGCCGCTCTCCCACTTTGGACCTTCAGCAGAGGGAACCGCTGCCCAGACGAGCTCTCGGGGGCCCGAGCCACTGGAGGAGCTGCGACTGAGGCTGGAGTTCAGCACAGTGGAGGAGGAGGATGAGGAGGAGGTGCAGAAGGAGGAGGCAGAGATGGAGGTGCTTATGCAGCCAGATGATGGAGGTGGCGGGGAAGGAGGCGGAGGAGAAGAAACACAAGATGTGGATACAGAGGGTAACGGGATGGACCTGGCAACCCTCAATGAAAACTCCAACAACAACAACCGTTTGAGCGCGCCACGTAACCTTAATGCAAGTTTGAGTTTTATGATTCACCTACATTTTAGAGAGAGAATGCTGTTGTTAGTTTCATGAATCCAGTTTTAAAAAGTGACCTCTGACATTTATCCTCTTTTCTCTTTTTATTTAGGAAAATGCGTTCTCCATCACTCCTTCAGTCGATGCTTCTACCCTGTCTTCTTGGGATTCAAAGTGCAAGCAGAAAGAAGATGCTGCAGCCCTCATATCTAAGCTTTGCCTTAACCCCAGTCCTCCTGAAGTCCCAAGTGCTTCAATCCCACTGTCCCATACCTCTTCTGAAGGCCTTGCGTCTTCAGTGGTACTGCTGCGCCCCTGTGGCCCTCTGTGTGACTGTGCCAACTGTGCTGCCTCCACACCCACAGCAGACCAGCAGCCAGGAGACTCGCTGCACTCGGAGCTGATAGATAATGGTGATTTATCGGGGGGAAAGATGGAGACTGAGAAAAGTAATTCTGCAGCTTCCTCAGATGCTCTCCCTGAGCTAATGAGTATGGATTTGGAGGAAGAGAAGCCCGGTGTGGCTTGCTACATTGGCCAACAACAGGAGACCCTTTTGCAGCTGCAGAGGTCTGGGCTGGTCCGCCGGCGTGCAGAGAGACTAGAGAGACTTTCAGGTTTATCCCAGCCTTTGCACGCATGCCAAAGGTCTAAAAAGAGCCCCTGTCACGCTGAGGATGAAGAGGAGATCTCTGGCTTCACTGGAGATTTCCCTAAATCCTCTACACCATGCCAAGTGCGGTTAGAGCCACTGGTGGTGCCGCTGACCAATGAAGCCTTGCTGGGGGTGGTGGGGTCCGGGTTGCTCACACCCAACTCCTCGCCTCACGGCTCCACCCTGACACGCAGCTCCAGCAGCGACAGCCTGCGCAGCGTTCGGGGGAAACCGGGTCTCGTACGTCAGAGGGCGCAGGAGATCGAGACCCGCATGCGTCTGGCAGGCCTGACCTTACCCTCGAGGCTGAAGCGGTCCAACTCGCTGGCCAAGTTGGGCAGCCTCAACTTCTCCTCGGAGGACCTGTGTTCGGCCTGCTCCTCAGATGCAGGAACACTACTGCTCCTCTCGCTGTCCCCAGAGCCTGACCCTGGCCTCGAGTGGGACTCCCCCACCACCTCCGCTCTGCCCCGGCTCTGCAAGGACCTGCACACTCCAGAGAGAGCACTACCAGGTGAGCCCAGGAGCTGACACATCAAGCGGAGGTTATAAACACTCCACCCATCCCCTCATCCGTCACCCTGTGGGTCTGGAGAGTTCAGTCAAATGAAACAAGTGAAAACAAAAAAAAAAACAATGCCAAGTGTTGTTATTAGGAGTGTACGCTCTCCTTTGCCACATAGTTTCTCAAACTGCTGTTCACAGTGATCAAAGTCATATTGCTGTATCTGACAAATGTGTAAAGCCATCAGTTCACCTCTAACTTGGTTTGATTCATGGACAAACAAGTGCCTTACGTATGAGACCAGAGGCACAGAGCTGTGTGTGTGACTGCAGGATGAGACGGTACAAGACGCTCTCTAACCTTTAACTTCACAGTACCTGATATATGTACCAAATTATGGTATCCATTGGCACTTAGATTATTTTTTACTGTCTGGTACTAAGTGGTAGCCTATATTGAACTTGAGTCCCTCAGTGGAGCATGACAGAAAGCAAAGTGTTAATAAATGTAGAGTTGTTTACCGCACAGTTTATGTTTTAGATGCTAGAGGGTTGTAAAATTAATGGTTTCCTCATGTTGCATTCACGGAGCCACCAGGCGAGAGAGTGTAATTCAGTTCATTTGCCGATGTCGAATTAAAGTGAGGAAATCAGTCTTGAAATCGTCGTGCAGAGGGGCGTGTTAATGCATTGACTGTATGTGAGACTGTGAGTGTGTGAATGGGATGAAAGAGAAGAGACGAGGTTGTGACTTTGTTTGCCAGAGGCTTGCTCACTGTTGTCAACAAACAGAACAAAAACATTTCTGAGTTTGTTGTTCCTTTGCACTGCTTTTTTTTATTGAGTGAATAGTGGTACACAGCAAGCTATCTTCCAAAATAACATTAGATTAATGTTATTGACCTCATCATTCCCGACAATGTTTCTTGGGAGAGCGGAGAGAGGAGTCACGCTGCATAGCTTGAAATCATAAAACAAACACCTAGTGTGACAGGAACTGAGGATTTATGGCAGTCAAATCGTATAATTCATGTGTTATCTGATCATTTTGGGGGGAAAAATATAAACATAAGACATTTTAGTTGAACACGAAACAAACCTTCTATACCTTAAATTAGTTCATCCTCCAGGGTTGCCAACACTTTAAACTCATTTGTGCTTTTTGAAATGTGAAAGACCAAAGTTCTTTGGCTGTCTTGACAAATTGGAAACACCATTGACGCTGTACAAAATATGTGAACTGTAATGTCAATCATGTACGTATTTAAATGCTGTCACATCTTTTTGCACCTTTTGGGAGAAAGAGACTCAGTGAAGTCATCGGGCTCATAGCTGTTAAGCTTTTTACGCTCATATCATCAGTGAGTTTGAAAAAGCTCTCGTCACACTGACGTGACAACGATCACAATAGGTTACTTCACAGTTTTGTAACCATTTTCTTTTTATATTTAAGTATGCAGTAACTTTTGTACTGTACATTGCTGTAGTTTGAATGCATATTGCACTTTTTATGTTCAAAATAATGTACTGTATGTGTTCATTATGGAAATAAACATTTCTTTTACATAAAATGCAACGGATCGTGTTTTTTCTTGCCAACACATTTCATTCAAAACAGAAGTGGGATTATATACTGTATCATCATGAATGTCACAGTTTATGACTCTCCTGAATGGGCAAACTATCACAGGCATAGCTAAATATCTGTGCACTGACTCCACTGCGATGGCGTCTGCATCCTGGAATTACATCATCACGACCCCATCTGTATACTTTGGCAGGAGAGCCGTTTTCTAACAGCCAGGTTATATAACATTTGGCTTCCCGTCACTGTTTGCATGACATCAGTGAATTACTTAAGTTACACGCTCTTGTTCTTCATATACGAGCGTGCGTGTCTGTAAAAATGAATAGTAGGGCCTTGTTTACAGTGTAGCGTGTGGCGGTGGTGGGGCAATGAGGTGGTAAAGATGTTGTTCAGTGTTTGTGTTTGAATTTACACTATAAAGCATTTCAGCTGCTGTTTTTTTAATGCATGTAACTCAGAAAAAAACAAAATGCATGTTCCCTAGAAAACTGAGCAGTCCCACTGAAATAATCATAACTAATCCTAATGAAAGAGTATCCTCGTACGAATACTAGTTCCTGCAGGTAATGTAGGCTCCACGTATGAAAAGCAGTCCACTGGTCGAGCATTGCACTACGCTGTTGGACTGGAGAGTTTAAAAACTACTGATCCCAGTGTTATTCTTCCTTTTCAAAACCCGCCGCCTACATTACCCACAATACAACTTAGCCACTGAGTGACATCATCGGAGGCAATTTATCAGATTACATGCAGCTTCCTCTGGAGCCATAAAAGGCTTTAACAAGTTTTTTCCTCACTAGTACTCTCTAAGACTTAGAGCAGTATGTGTTTTCATTGACTGTTTGTGGTTTGGTTTGTTTTTGTTGCATATTTATTATAAACAGGCCTATGTATTATATACTGTATGAATATGTTCTGCTTCTTTATGGATTTTCAATTTCTCTTTGCTTATTATTTTATTGTAGTTTTTGTCTTTATTGTCCAAACACACAGAGCGCCCATGAAAAAGAGAATAAATCCTCATATTTAGATTTAGATTTAGATTTATCGTCATCTTCCTCAGGTACAACGGTACTTTGTTTGGCTTCTCTCTGTTAACTAAATAATAATAAGAGCAGGACATGTAACAAGACAACTCGATTAAAGCTGATAAATAAAACAGATGAAATTGAAATGTAATCTGTTTGGGCCACGCTGTATAAATAAAGGTTGAATGAAAAAGAATCAGAATTGTGAAATAGAAGACAAACATGTCTGACTCATGTAAACATCTCAGTGACAGAGGGACTAAATAAGAAGCTTTGTTAAAGTCATCATCGGTGTGCCAAGAATCCCGTTGAGTACATCTTGAATTAATGATGATCTTAAATTAGAGACAGATTGGCTTTTGTCTAGACGAGACTGAGAGTGATTGCAGCCCTTTTAAAACACAAAAAACACCGGCTGACGAGGTCTTTTAGCTGCACGTCTGTCAACACGGCGGCCCTCAGCAGTGCAGTCTCTGGGTGTGGGCCGGCCCCTCTTCCCCTTCTTCTGCCGGTGAATTCTTGGCTGCCAAAACCTCCACTTTTGTTTTATTATCTGAGAGCGTATCCTGTTTTGGACATTACTATAGAGACCAAGAGAAACAAAAGAAAACGGGTCTGAGCTATTTCTCAGATGACTTCCCAC
The DNA here is from genome assembly GCF_040436345.1 of Pagrus major. Taxonomy (NCBI): domain Eukaryota; kingdom Metazoa; phylum Chordata; class Actinopteri; order Spariformes; family Sparidae; genus Pagrus; species Pagrus major. The sequence goes on along the minus strand of NC_133219.1, from coordinate 37,106,758 downwards.
ACTCATGAGCTCTTCTGCCATCTTCTACTTATCTCAACTAGATTCTTGGAGCGAAGGAGAAACTGTGCAGCCCATGACGCTGGTATGCTAACAGTGTTGTGTAAGAGCAACAGGAAAAAAATTAGGACATTCCTTGTATTCACTTTAACTTGGATACAAGGTGAAAAGGTCACCTCTTACGTATCAGCTCAGCTCAGCATCAAACACTTTCTCCACCTGAATCCACACCAGCAAACAAAAAGATGGAGACGTTAAAGATAACTTCTGCGAGGTTTCTCAAGACAGCAAAAAAGCAAAGCTGCAAGGTCCCCTGATTGTGTTAGTCAAATGTGCTGTGACATCACATGGATGTAATATAAGGCTCCCATTGCTTGTGCATTTGAGGGAGGACTGAACACCACCAAACAACCAACAAAGAGCACTCTGTCGGTCCTGAGAGAGAGCGATCGACTCGGCTGCGACGTCTTACTGGTAAGTGTCAGCCTCAACGTATGAGGAGAGATCAATATTATATCCATCTCGTAGTGAGAGTAGGGAGCCATGATGAGCCAGGCCTGCGCCCAGCTGGTTGAATCAGAGATGATTTTAAAGGAAAAAAAGAGTGAATTGTCTATTTTCCAGATGCTGAAACTTGTGAGAAGTTGCTGGTTTTGTGGTTTTGAATTCCTGTACGTCTGAATATGTGGAGGCAGCAGAGCACATGGTCATCAAGTGACCAGCTTTGGGTATTCATGGAGGATAAGACAGGATAATGGAGCAGTTGTTATCAGGGATACACAGCCTCAGGGGAAGAGGTTCCCCACTCTGACTGAAAGTAGGTGGAGGATAATCAATGAACGCTAATCCACTCATTTAACCTGGTGATGTCCAGATGATCTAAAGCAAAGAGAAAAGAGCCCTGTAACTTATTTTCTTAAATCTCCTCACAAACTTCTGCTCAACTCGAATAACGACATCACCACCACCATTGTAGGGTCATAACATTTAGCTCTCTCAGCCATGTGTGTCTCGCCTGTCAGATGATAAGACAACAGCAGTCATATGTTGTCACACAGACGGGGGATGAGGCCGCAGACAGGAAACATACTCATGGTCCACATCATTGTTCATTGTGCTGCAACCATTTTCTCTGCTTACTGCTGCAGTTTAGAGGATGAAAACTCATTAAACAATTAGACAGTGTCATGGAAAAGTTTCGTCTCTGCAACATGATAATGTAGGTTTTGCAACAGCTGGTTATCAGTCCACCTCCTCCGACTGGTACAACTAATACTCCCTTTAGCCATTTATCAGGAGCAGCACCATGACAGTCAACATGGTTATTGTAAGAGCAGTCAACACCACAAGATAATGTTCCTCAGAGAGGCCTAATTAAATACAAAACATATCCAAAGTTAAGTTTATACGGTGCAGTGCAGAGTTTTTGAAACGCTATTATCATCTCTTCCACATATGCAACGTGAGTGAACACTAAAAGACTTAGGACTAATAATTCAATGAAGTCACATGAAACCAAATCGGCAAAAATATTCTGACAACAAGAAGAAGTATGAGACAACAAGCTGACTGAGAGAGTTGGAAAAATGGTTTCTGACAGACTGTCATAAGACTTTTTGAACCGTAAATACTTACAGAGTAGGATCAAACAATTAAACTCTGTGTTCTTGTTGTTCCCCTTTCTGCTATGACGCTGAATACCCCGAAGTATGATGTAATTTTTATTATTATATTACAGATTTTAAAGGTTAGAGGTTCTTTTAGTTGTCGTTTACAACAGCAGCAGAGTGCAAAACAAAAGTTTGAGCCTCTCTATGCAACATAAGGGCAGTGGTGGAAAGAGTACTGAAAACTCAACTATGAGTACAGTTACATTACTGAGATATTACTTGATTACAAGTAAAAGTATTTGTCTCAAATGCTTCTAGAGTTTTAGGGTACTTTTGAACTGCTTATGTTTAATGCATTATCAATAGCAGATTTTTATGTTTTTGTCCGTATGTCAGGTTTTAATTGGCCTGTTTGTGATCAGATAACCTTATTGGCTGCAAAAATGCAGATTAAAAAGTAGGAATACCCCCCAGAAATGGCTTGATTACAGTAATCTGAGTAGCTCTCATTAGTTACTTCCGCCCCTGCATTTTCCACAGAAACAAAAACAAAACAAACTGGATTTACTCATCCACACTGTTTATCTGCAGATGAGGCTTTTAATCTTAAATTCAAATCATCCATTCATCGTGACATGAGGTTTAAGTGGAATGTAATGCTGCAGTATCACGGCTGAGTCACTCCTCAGTCCAAAACAAGATTCAAATTTGCAAGTGAGATTGATGCAAAATCTTGTGACTGTAATTTGACTTAAAGTTGAGCAACTGTGGACATCGCAAGTGCATGAATAACCCAACAGAGGGTATACTATAGCAGCTAAAGTCATAAGATACTCCACTTCACCCCTTCCATGAAAACAGCTGCTGTGTGACTGTGAGCTGTCTGGAACATGCTACATGGTCTCTTCCCAACACTGAAACCTAATGTCTAGACTGTGATGTTAATCCCAGGTGTCTGCTCCTCTTCTGTTTAGCAGTTTCCACATTTCAGTGTATTGTTCAACCAGGAAATACGAATGTAGTGGCACAGATAGTCAAAAGAAACTACTTATGGGCTGGCATTCCTAATACTTGGCATGATTCTGGAGGTTCTTGGTGTCTTGTTGTGAGGTTAACATCATGACTTTCTCTACAGACAAGTATGGGACAGAACCAGGATAAACTTGAAGGGGGAGAACAGGCTCTCAGTGGAGGATTGGAGGAGGCGAGACCAAGCCCTGAGTCTGGAGGTGCAAGCAGTCATACAGGTGATGTCATGGAGGGAGGAAGCTCCGGTGAGGAGGAGGAGGCTGGTAACGCCAGGGAAAATTCGGGGGAGCCAGACGCTCATGAACTGGACGGGAGCCCCGGCCGGGAGCCAACAACACCTTCTAGCGAGAAGCATATAAATTTGTGCGGGAGTCCTTCTGCTGAAAGGGAGGTGAGACAGGGAGGGGCTGCAGGAAAGGAGGGAGGAGGAGAAGGAGGCAGGACGACTCGCCTGGTTCCACAGGAGACGGACGAGAAGCACAAGAGTAGTGCGAGGGGTGAGGAAAGAACCAGAGCGTACAAGCTGCACAATCAAGCAAAGAGACAGGAGAAGAGGACTGAACAGGAGTTTAACAAGATGGAGTATCAGGACGAGGGAACCGTCCCACGTGAGGATTGCCAGGATGAAAACTTCTCAGCTGGAGTCTCATATGAAAGGTATGGCCCTGCTGTGACCTCAGAGGATGCAAACTCACTTGGAAACACTGAAGAGGACCCTGTGATGGTGAAAATGAGAAGATGTGGAGCTCATGCTGGAAGTGAGTTTTTAATGCCAGATCAGAATGAAACCATCATGGCTGACGTTGCGGATGAAGATCTGAAGCCCTGTGCAGGAACAGTGGGCCGCTTGACTGAGAGGAAGGGACCGCCCTCGGCTCAACTCCAACATCCTTTGAAAAACAGTCTGCAGAAAGAGTCTCTATCAGACATGAGTGATACCATTCACAGCAGAGCTCCAAAAGAGAGAACAGAGAATAATACAAAGGAGGAAACGCTAACGTGTGAGGTGCAGCCAGGTCTGAATGAATACTCTTCGGCAAAACCAAAGGTCACTGACGCTGAGGATCAGAGGGAGTCGGTGAGGCCTTATCTACACATGCACATGAATGAAACAGACTCAAATTCAGCATCAAATCCAGCCTCACCCAGTGAACCCAGCTCTATTCTGGAGAAGCTGCTGAAGAGAAATAGAAAGGAGAAGACCCCAGAGATAGATGACAAGGATATCACGGATGCTACTGCAAAGAGGATCCTTGACACTGCCGCGACAGAGCTATCCACTGATAGAGTTGATCAGTCGGATGTGAATACACCTCGGTCAGCAAGTGACATGAAGGGGCTGAAAGAGAAACCACCTAAAGAAAAACCTGCAGCCACAGATCATCACATTAAAGGCCGGGGCCTGAAGCAGACACACTGTGCTGACACCTCAGATGATCTTTGCTCTCAGTCTGGAGTGAACAGAAATGCTACGTGTGAGCGCACAGTCACAAACTCACTTTACTCCACAGCTGATCGTCAGGGTTCAGAGAACATCCACTCGACAGATGCTCCAGTCAAGGAGGAGAAGCCAAATATAAGCCCCTATACAAACACGCCCTCAGACAGCTTACAATCAGTTGTTTCACATGAAAGTCCGTCATGTGATGTGAGTGGTGTGATCGCTGAGGAATCTGCACCTTCCTCACTGTCTGATGCCAAGTCTCCACCCACAAAAAGTAATGCAGCAGAGAAGACAGGCTCGACTACTGTAGGACCACAAGTAAAGATTGACAGCGAGAGCAAAGCTGATCTGCTGTTATCTGGCTCTGCATGCTCATTTGATCAATCAGTGAGAAGGAAGAAGGTGAAGGACTCCACTGAGGAGGACGCTGGCACAGAGAGCCACCAGGTCACAGCAGGCATGAAGCAGGATCCTCACATGACACTTAACACTAAAAATGTGGCATCAGATGAACCTTATAAGAAACCTGTCAAAGAGAGCGATGACAGTGTCACAATGAGAGATAAATCCCAAAGCACTCCCAAACCTCGGCCTGTCTCAGAGCTCATAAAGGAAACCATCCAGCTGCATGAAAAGCTGCAGCACCAGGACCGCCCAAAGTCAGTCGAAGTCAAGCCTGATGAGCTGGGCCAGTCTGTGAAGGTGGCACAGATGAAGGCGGCTTTTGACGCAGCTCAGAAATCCCCGGACAGGGCAGTCGAGAGGAAGCCATCCATGAGAAAAGGTAGGATTTACTGCAATGTATGCACTATATAAATAGCAGGATAGCAGGTAAATTAATCAGTGAGTCACATGTGTTATTATAAAAGACCGTTGACCAATGAAGTCTGCTTTCCTGGTCAATGAACCATCAGAATTTGGGTTGCCAGATTCACCACAAACACTTGCATCAACCCTCATCTAGAAGACTGAAGGAGGGTGAAGAAAAAAATAGACTGACTGATGTAAGACAGCTGTTTTCTTCTGTCAAGTCTGCATCTCTCTGGATTTGTGAAATAACGCCATCTTGTGGCGCTGTAATACACTAGTGGTACATTGTGTTCTTGAAATTAATTTTTTAATATCATAAAATGATGCCTAGAACAGAAATATTGTACATGCATGTTCTGGTGGTTCACTGCCTGCCCCACACACTCTTTATTGTAGTTTTTATTCATGGATATTAGAAGCATCCTGCATTAAAAAAATCAAAGTGGATGAGGGAAAATACTTTCTAACATAAAACCATTAAGCAATACACACCTGTGTTCATATCTTTATGCTCAGTCTCCATAAATATACCCATATGATTCACAATTGCACACATAAACACACACTCTACCTACTCTAACGCTCATTATTATTGCCTCACCTGAATTTCTTCTTAATATTATGGGGTCTCCTTGCTTTGTGCAATGAGTAAACAGGATGCACATGTCTGCACTTCTAAAAATGAACCACACAAATCCTATTAAATCATAAATAAATTGTATAATTTGTGTAAATATATTGATGATATTATTATAATATAATAAGGAAATACTGATAAATAGATGATACATGTATAAAAGGTGATTAAAATGCCATAAACTCACCAGGAAGACACAATTAATGGTGATTTTTCTCTAACTGGGAAACTGAAGGAAAAGGGGGCGTGAGCTCTGTTCCCCTGTAATCCAAACTGTCGCTCTTATTGGCTGCGGGAGCCGTCCGTCAAAGCCCACCGATCCAATCGCGGCTCGCCAAGCCAAACGAGGGGGCGGGACTAGCGTCAGAGTGGGGAAAGAGCACACAGCGCGAGCGGTGTCAGCTCAGCAGCGGCTCCGGCAGAGGGAGGAATCAAGAGGGATACGCGTTGGGCTGTGTTATATCACTCGGCTTTCGGGAATACTTTCATTTTCCTCTCAGAAGGTAGGTTAAAGACTTAGCGGAGCTTTAAATGAAACCATGTTTGGCGGGTTTTTTGTGTCTTAAACGGCTCGTAATGTGTCCTTCAGACAGGAAAGTGCCTGCGCTAGCTAAAATGAATCGGGATAGTCTGAATGTGAACTAGTGTCTTTTTTTTTTTTAAGCTAGCATTAGCTTTCAACGGCGGTTAACTGACACTGCCCCCCCAAAAAAAAAAGTTTTAACCGATAACCAGAGAAAAATGCTGTCTGAGAGAAAGGTTTCTGCTCCTTTTTGGTCGTCGGGGTGGATAATTCACGACATGAAAATGTGCTGTTGGACGTTTATTGAGCGGGGTGGGGTAGCTAACCATGGTGCGGCAGGAAAACTTATCTCCGATAGATCCACATACACGGAGGTACAAGGCAGCACAAACCGCGCCCTGGCCCCTGGCGTCCTGATTGCTAATATAGACTCCTCCAAAAAAACCTCAACAATAGGCTCCAAACATTCAAATATCCGAGAGTTAACTCTTTCATTTACAGAGACGTCTTTTTGTAAAAAAAAATCCTCCCCTTTGATTAAAAAATCCAATATCTGCAATATGCATCCAGATGCCAGGTTTAGATTTGACCCACTAACACACTGCTAGGGAAGATAATCATAAATATTGAAGCTGCATCCATGCTAGCTCAAAATTAATAACCACTGTGTCCCTGCCACCAGCTCTGCTTGTTTGGCCATAACACGTGGAGAAGCGTCGGTATGAAATTATGCAGACTTTCTCTGGTAGTTGGTTAGTAGCTGCACCTGAGTGTATTGCTGAGGCTATCAGTATTATGCTGGCAGCTGTTTTTAATTATTCTCCTTTTTAAAAGCTAAACAAAGGGTTTGGTTTAAGTATGTTCAAGTCAGATTAAGATGGGGGATACATTATATTTATTGCCTGATCCGTGTGATCTACCTTTTTAAAAATGTTATTAAAGTTTCCATATATGTTGTAATATGTTGTGATTTTGTTTTAATTATTAACTGATCTGCCCATTATTTTTTTTGATTCAGTCAAAATCCAGGACATATTCAATTGTTAATGGCACAAAACGGAGATAAGCAGCAAATTGACATTTGAGTTGCTGGAACCAGAGAGTATTTGGCACTTATGGTTGATTTTATTTATTTATTTATTTATTTTTTTAAATGGCTGAAACAATCAATTCATTCATTTTCTGTCCCTCGTCGAATCAATACATTAATTGATTAATTGTTTCAGCCATCATCAAACATGAGTAAGCCTCACCCTTAAATTTTGACTTGCTTCTCTGCCTTGGAGCAGCGAGTAATGTGACTCTCAAATACCATTACCGTTCTAGGAAAGCAGTATACTTAAAATTGATCCCAAAGTGAGCATTCCCATCCTCCCCGGTCGAAGCTGCTGGGTGTTGACCCAAGTAGTCCTTTCTGTGACCTCTCTGTTTGTAAACCAGCACCAGCTCATTTGCTTGCTCAATGCGATAGAGCAGTTTGATTTGTAATGGCAGTGGTTAGTGTGCCAAAAGGGCAGCATATGATTTGCATATATTTTGCCCTGTCTTGAACTAGGGTTACCCAGCTTCCTTGTGTAATCAGCTTGCAGGAATTTCCCTCGCCAAGACCCGCAGTTGTGGGATGCAGAGCAGGTGAAGGCTTCGACCCCGGGGTCAACAGTCAGCCGCACTACAGCTGTGTTTGGGCTTGTTAACCATTCCAGACGCATCAACCGCTGCTGGATGCGCTGCAGTACAAGGTCTTTAGAAGTGCGTAGTCTGCCTTCCTATGGCTAGGCTGAGAGAGGAAGTGGGTCAGGAAGCAGAGGGAAACTAAGCATGAGATGTGAGGGGAGTGTTGGCTCCTATCAACTGCAGCAAGGCGTGTTTGTGTGCGCTGTGGTGAAGTCTTGAGGGCATTTTTTTTTTTTTTTTTTACATTTTGAGGTGGTTTTGGGATGATCTTTTAAGATTTATATCCATTACATTTATTTCATCAGTGTTGATAGAGGTCTAGCTAAGTCCAGCTGTTCCCTGCTGGCCATCTCAAGTCACTGTTCATTATTGTGCTGAAATTGTTAAGAAGTTTCAGGCTTTGGATTCGTTTCGTGGACTAAGGAATGTGTACATTAGATAGAAAGTAGCTTGATATATTTCCTGTTGCAGTCTTTTCCCATATCAGTCTGCTGGAATAATCAGCATTCTGTAAAAGAAGCTAAATATTCGGGCATGTTTGGCCTCAGCAGCATCTCAGTTGGACTCAGAGGTTGCATTCTTTTAACATGTCTGACATACCTCAGTTTGTGTCCAGTCCTGTCTGTGCAGATGCTATCTCAGCCTACACTTAGTGCCAGAAACTCTCAGATTGACTTGCCACACCTTAAAAAAAATTCTGATTTCTGATTGATTTGATTTGAAGAACTGAATTTTTTTTTTTTCCTGACAAGATGTCAGGGAGTTTTTTCTGAGGACAGGTGGGAGGGAAAATCTCATTAACCAATCACCCTGCTTAGCATACTAGTGTGTTTGTTTGTTTTGACCAGCCAGGAGATGAAGAGGATCACATGCCTAAATCCGTGCCGCTAATTGTTTACACAGTAGAAAACAGACACACGGTTATTTGACATTGGGTGTTCGTTGTTTGATAAACCACAATTAAGCAGAGCTGTGGCGTTTCAGGTTTTGTGGTCCAGTCTGGAGTACGAGGTTAACCCGGTTTGATGTTATGCCCACTGACTGAACGGACATTTGTCAGGTGCAGGTGGAGGGAGCTAGCAGCATGTGGCTCGGTCCACAAATGAGAGCTCTTATCAGAAGCAAGTTGGTACAGGTTCACATGCTGCAATACTTTTGTATGAAACCAAGCATTGATCCACTCTCATTTGCCCTCAAAGTTAATTTATTATGCTCTTAATTCAAGCTCAACCCTTCCTGTATCCATTTTGATTCAAAAGCACTCTCGGGTTTCAACAGACAGAATCTCTTCATTTCCTAACAAGGCTTTTATTGTGACTTGCAAGGTTCTCAAACACACTTGACATGGAGCTACTGACATCTATTCTTAAATTGCACGAGACCAAAGAAAAGTTTGGAAGAAGAAAATTTGACTTGAATGAATGTTGTGAGGAATAAAAACACAATGTGTCACAGTTGTCCTGATGTATTGCCAGGGCACACATGGGTTTTCGGGAGGGGCTGAGGTGGTACTCTGAGTGTTAACATCTCTATGTCCGGTCCGTTATTTGACTTAATATCAAACCGGTTTAGAAATGATTACAATGGCTCAACCCTGCAATAGAGTATGTTAGATGCTGTATATACCTCTGAATACTTGTTTGTCAGAGCTTGTTAGATGTCTGGGAGTGTGTTTGTCATTTAAGGTAAACTATATAATTCCCTTTCTCGTGTATCTGTTTTACAGGGTTTTTAGAAATGTTTTTTGTTTTGCTTGGAGTCTCAATCAAAGATGATGTCACCTCCTCTTCTGGCTTTGTAATGCTTGTAGCTTAGCAATTCCAGTAGACACACACAGACCAATACTATTTCTTCCACTGGCCTTTCCCACCACAGCTGACAACATCTGTTGAAATGGAGCAGTGGTTTGTGCATTGCTCATTGGGGGAGGGGGAAGAACCTGATCAGGAAGAGGAAGGGACGTGCTTTGTACTCTCGGGCTGTAATATTTAGGAGTGGACTTGAAATAAATTGAGCAATAGGCAGGGTTTGTCGTGTGGTTCTGTTGTGTTGATCACCTGTTAGGAAAGGTGCAATTGTTAAATGTTCAGTTTGTGTTGCTGTAGATAGAAAAGTAACCCTACACACAAACACTCATAAGAAGTAGAGCTTTTTCTGTTTTGACTAATTTTATGGGATTTTAGAGTGGTATCTTTTAAATCTCAACTTTAAGTAGGATAAGAAGTTTAGAGGTTAGTCTTTTAAGTCTCACCCGTAGAAAGTGATTGAGCGTTGGGCAGTTGAGAGTACAGTAAAAGGCATGGTCAGCATCACACTAAACATATCCATTAGTTTAACATTTAACGTTTAACACAAAACAAACATTTTCTGGCACATTTATGTTTCCTGTGTCTAATCCAAGAAGTCTGTTTTTCCTGTTTTGGAATGAGGAAGTAAGAAAACCTGTATCATCTTTAATGTCTGGTGTTGAAATCTGTACCCAGTCTTTAAATGTCTGACACACAACATGCTACTGATGCATGTATATAACTTGAACCTGGTTTTATGTTGATTTGAGCTCGTATTTGGTTCTGTCTACTGTAGTATCACCTAGAAATGAGTTGGACTTGAAGCCACATTTCTCTTGTGTCTGCAAATCACATTTCCTCTTCAAAGTGTAAAAGAATACAATAGCATTCCTTGAAACACTGATGCGTAATGTGCTCCAGTAGTATTTATACCGAGCAGAGCAAAGACCGCATGGTCACTTGGGGTAGGAGAGGGGTGAAAAAACATCACCTTATCTCATTGTTGCAAAAAAGCACTGGAATGTAGCTGGAATCTGATTACAATGGTGGTCCGTGGCCTTGGTTACAGGAAGGGGATTTAGGTGGCGTCTCATGCGGTCTTGGTGACAAAAGGCAAAAGGCATCCAGTGTATGGGGAGCACTGAGGCGACATCACTGGTGTGTGTGTACTGGCGGCGAGGGGTGGCATGGCTAGCAAAGTGTGGGAAAGAAAAGTCCGTGTCCATTAAATCTCTTAACTTACAATATGAAACTTTCTGATGAATATAAAATATCATCGATACATATTCATCAAAAGCTCCCCTGTGTGTTTTAGGACTACTATCATACCATTTGTTGGAGCTATGACCTGGACTGTGGCTCCAAAGATGACGCTAGCAGCCACATTGTAGGGAAGTCGGCAATAACAACAATGATGAAATGCACCAACAAACAAAGGAATTGCAAAAGTAAACATTAAGCAGATAAGACCTTTTGAGAAACGTTGTCGGGCCCTGTTTTATTTGCTGATTGCATGTATCCGCAGAGGACTTTATGCGTGCCAGTGACCTCAACTGTAGACTGCACGGCATTTTCAAGATAAATGGCTGAAGTTGAGACAAATGCTGGGTTGTGATGAACACAGGCCCGACTTCAGCCTTGTTGTTAAAAGATGCATATTGTGGTTCAAAGTATTATTGCACATGCAGCAGAAACTAACTTTGTGCATTTACCTTGTGTTGATATAGTTTGGTGGGTAGTAATCAATCAATCAGATACCATTTTTACACCAAAATTAACGTGAACATGCAGGTTTTTTTTTGATTGACTCCTTTCCCAGTGCCAGAAGATGAGTTTGCCTTTCTGTTCTTCAAGAATGTATCTTTTTTTGTTAACTTAGATTCTGGTTGGACAAGTTGTTGGCTCTGGCTGCACCTTTAGTCTATAGAGGGACTAGAGGGTTTTTTTTTATTGCCTTGTCGAGTTCAACCTGTTGTGAGGGACTGGTCTGTTTTCTGTCAACATTGCAGTCGACACCCCTTTACAACCTCCGGAAGAATCATTTCAGAAATATTTATAATAGCCACGTTTTGATTATAAAAGCTAATGGAATAATAATGGCGATATTTTCGTGCATGTATAGTAATTTCCTGTTAAAACAACTGTTGTGGAGATGATTCAGGCTTTGTCATAATTCCGCTCTAATTCTGCTGCCCCTCCCTCTCCCACATCAGCTCATCCCGATTTGTGGCTGGGATTTTCATGTTATGTCACATCTCACTCACCAGGCGCACTATGAAACACTGAGCCTCAAGGACAGTCTTGCACCCCAGCAACAAGGCGGTGAAAAGATATAAATAAGCCATTATCTTTGGGTATCACAGAGCAGTAATAGGCAGTGATTTTTAATCCTAGTTAGGCTGGTTATCTGTCGTAGCAGGTATCCTATTGTCCAAGCATTGTTGGTAAGCAGTTCAGTAAATCTGATCTTTGTACAGACATTTCTCTCAGAGCTGAAGCCCAAGTATTTGTCTTGTGTAAACAACTGTTTCTTTCCTACTGCTGTCTTTATTTCAGGGTGGGGCAATAGCATGTTATAATTTTTTTGTCAATTGCCCTGTCAAGAAACCAGTTGGAGTACATAGCAGTTGTCAGAAATGAGGTGGTCCCATGTTTTATTAGGAATATGTGAACATGATGAATGTGGTAGGGATAGGCAGCCTTAAATGTTTCCTGTCACATAGGACGTTCATGCACATGCTCGAAAATCTAAACACTCGCTTTCCAATAGGTGGAGGTCTCAGTTGAAGGGACCCCTGATGAGTCAGTAGGGCCGAGCAAGAGGAGAATTAAGATTATCCTGGATGATGGGTACCGGCAAGTGCTTCACTGATCCTAGTTCTCAGCTACTGAAATGCAGCTGGGATCAAACGACAGAAAAGGTGCTTTTTCTTCCCGTAATGCTCAATGAAAGACCAAACATGAGCCCTCACCAGCTTTCAGCTCTCTTTTTTTATTACTTGTTTCCTCTCTAGCTGTTTTGCAGTCTTATGTCAGAGCAAAACAATTTCCCCTTGGTTTAATGGAAGGCAGCAGTTGATGAGACGAGAAGGGAAACCCTTCATGGCCTAACACAGCGAGCTTGACGGCGAGCATGGAGAGCCTAAATTCTTACTTTATCGCCTTCCTTTTAACCATCAATTGTGCTTGTAATTTTCACAGAAGTATTTCACTACTGGAAAGAAAGTTTTGCATTAACTGGAGGGCTTTTGCCATCAAAACAGTGGGGGGCTCTGGGTGCAGTCTGAATGGAGAGATGTTTGCCATTGTGCATTTACATATACTGCTGATTGAAAATCTGTGATGTTTCCCTTTTAAGATATGGTCAGAGTAAGCAATGATAGTGTAGCATTCAATTTGCCATGGGTCCCACATTTCCTCCACAGTATTGTCAGATGTAAATGGACTGAGGAATGCAGAGATGGGTGCTTAAAAAGTGTGTCACACTGGTCCCATTTCCTGTTGGTCATTTCCTCAGGCTGTGGGGTCCTCCTTCTGTCTCTGCACATCAGGGTCAGCTCTGCTGGCTCAGGAGGCAATAAGGTATATAGCTCTGCTTTCATCTGATTTGCCCAAAAGATACTCAGATCTCTTTGCTTGAATTAGGGCTGGATCAGTGAACCGTAAATCTCAGGAGAGTGTCACTGAGTAGCATGACATTCCCCCAAGGTGTGTCTCCGTCTCTCTCTGGTGTATGTCTGAGGCTGTCAGACTGGTGCCAACCTATGACTGCCTCCGCACAGCCCCTGCTGACATTGATTCATACAAATGTCAGCCATGATTATTATGACGTTATTGTTTTGGAAAGGGCATGGGTCATAAACTGAATAATAAGTACTTGATATACAGGCTTCAGTGTTGACTCTTTTAGCTCCTAGTTATTTGGAGGTCTCTCTGTCTTTTTTTGAAGATACAAATTTCAGTCAATGATTCAGTTTTAATTTTAGTTTATTCAGTACTGTCGCTCCACTGTATGACACAAATTGGTGCTTGTCAGTGGGTCCATCGTACATCCAAGGTTTGGTAATTTTACGCATTACTGGCAACTAAAATACTACTAGAAATTGTTGCCCGACCACCATAAGGAGGACACACAAACCTTCATTTTCTGTTGTCCCTGGTGTTTTTGTAGGCTACAGCTACTTGTTTCAGCTCATCGGGTGCAGTTGTGGCATAATAGCGTTCTTACATAAGAGTCCCACTAGATAAGGTAGCTTTTGGTTTGGCATTTGACCATGGCGGGAATGGTATCTATCTCTCCCAGTGAAGTAGGGGAGATTTGTTTGAAACTTAGAGGAAATTCTCCCTTAGAGGCTCAACACAAGTCCTGTCATGTTGTAGCTCTAAAGTCTGAGGTGGTTGAGTCCTCCTGAGTGTTAAAAGGATTCCAGGTTTTTACTGAGCCTGAAGTGAACAGCATTTCAGCTTGAGTCTGATTTTGACTTGAGCTGTACAGTAATTGGATTATGTGACATAAATGTAGCAATTGACATGAAAAATTTGCCAGTTTTATAAAAATAAATGATTGGCCTGCAAAAAATAAACCTTATGTTTTTCTTTTCCGTTTTCCTACATGTATTAGTGGGAATGGTTGCTAAATTTAATCCATAGTGAGCATCCAGTGACTAAGACATGATGATTACTTCCTTAAAAGGTTTGTCAGGGAACACCTCAATCATGTAACAAGGCTTACTCACCAAGACCCAGTGTTGTAAAGTTAGCTGCAACCCCACCCATGCAATGTGTGCACTGATATAGCTCAACCCTTGCTCCATAAAGGTTTAATATCCAGTGTCTGCAATCTAGTTTATCCCAGATGACTTTTATATACAGATGCTCAGACAACAATGACTCAAGCTGGTAAACACTGGACATTAGTCGTGTTAAGTTTTGCTGAGAATGCACAGGATCGACCCCAACTCTGACGTATGATATTGAACATTTCCTGCAGTTTGTAGAGCTAAAGGACGGTGTGAGTGGGGATCTTTGTGCAGGCCCAGACTGAACCCAAGAATGCAGTGATTGTTTTGTCTAGGCTTGTCACACTATTGTGGTGATGAAACGGCACATCTTATAAAGCTCTCTTGCGTAAAACAATGTACTAGTCTGCTGCAAATTAACAGAGAAATGAGCAACAGGGTAGTTTCACTGTGCCATCTGTATTAAGAATGGGAAAGACTCAATAAACACAGCTTAGGGGTGTCATCAATAGAAATTCCCCTGTAGACGATTGTATCAGCCTTAACCCAACATCATCATCATGAAACTGTACTGCACCTGTCTTAATGTGTTGCCCCTTTTTGCCACCACGTAAAGACTTGGTGGCAGTTTGGAAAACAGCACATTTCCCCTCAATAGTCAGTTTACATTTCAGGTGAGAAATAGGCCGTGCGGTCACGCTTCATTTTAGATTTACAACGCCTTGTTATTCGTCTCAGGGTTCAGTAGTTTAGAAGCAGCGTGGCAGTTCTCAGAAAATACTCCAGATACAGCTCTGCTTGTTCTCATTATCATCTAAACCTCCTTCCTTAGTTTGCTGATTGGTCTGGCCTCCAGCTGCTCAGCACACTCTATTGTCAGTGGATGTTTTCCAGACTAAAATCTCATAGAGAAACCTGAGCTAATTAAATTTTGTCTGATTTTGCAAGGTAAAGAGTAATCCAAATGTGGGGATATACTTGAGTTTAACAGTTGTTGGCATTGTTTGACATTTTGACATTTATAAATAACCTTTTAAGACATTAGGTTGTATTTTACTATTGTATTGTGTTTCTTTCCTGGGTTGGTATTTCCCTGATGTTGCTAAGCAGCACGTCTGTGTTACTAAACATGTCTTGGAGACGAATTGCAGCCAACCAAACACCCATGCATTTGCCAGTGGCATAAAGTGAATTTTTTGCTCTACTTTTCCTTTTTCTCTTACCTTTGACTAGGACTGACCTGAACGCTTTGAAGCTTCTGCCCTTGCCATGGCAATCGAAGTACAAATCTGTATTGGAATGCTTTGTTTCGTTGGCTGAACAAAAAGAGGCAAAACACTGATAAAGAGCAAGAAGTAGAGCTCCTCTAGTTTGATTAGTCTCTGCTCGCTCCTCTAGATGCTGGCTGATGCCTTCCCCCCTGAGTTGTCAGAAGCACATTTTCACATCTTAGCCCAAATTCATTATTGCTGCAACATACAAAAAGTGATCATAATAGATAACCTAGCTTTCCTCTGCCCATTAAATTGCTGATGAGCCAGAAATTGCCTCATAAGTCAGTGATTGCTATTTCCCTCTAGGAAAGAGTATTCACTCCAGCCAAGAGAGCATATGTTCCATTAGACAACCACTGGGGACCGGCTCTAATTGACAGGCTAACTGTTGGCCCTTGCAAGTGGTCAAACACTCGAGGATCATTCATTTTTAGGGATGCACAATATATATCGGTCTGATAATGGAAAATTCACGTTACCGGCAGATAATTAAATTGTTGCGAATATATTGATAATACAAAGCCAAATTGTGCAGCAACAAGTGCAGCATTTACGCACAGTATGTGGTGGTATGCAAGAAGAACAACAGTGCTGTTGTCGCGTTCATGAAGTAGAGCTGCTGCACCTGTGTAGAGTCACGTAATGTAGACACGAGCCACACATGTCTTCCCTGGAGTGGGTGTTGTTTTTCAAGTTCAGAAGAAGACAACACAATTGTAACTTGCAATACGTGTTCTGCAAGTGTTAGGAGAGGAGGGGGAAAAGTCCCACTTTAACACAATAAATCTTATTAGAGCTACGAATAATAAATAATCCATCTTTGCCTGCTACATCTTAGCCTTTTTACCCTCAGGGGAGATTAAACTACAGGTTATGAACTTGGTTTTAAAATACAAAAATTTGAAATTATTAGCAGGTATCGGTCGTGAGAAACAGGTAATTATTGGTTATCGTATCAGCTGAAAAAATCCATATCATGCATCCCTATTCAATTCAAGATGAATGCCAAAATCAACTTTGTTGCATGAAATATTTTTCTCCAATATTTTAAAGGCTTTTTATCACATATTTGCTTAACTGAATCAAAAAAAGAGAGTTCATGGAACAAATGCATCTCGGCTTCATTGCTTGATAACCTTTGGAAAGTAAATTTCCACCACCACCTGAGGGCAGAAGCACCATCATGTCCAACTTGTCTAATGCTTATGGTACACACAGTTGCTCTTTCACAGAGATAGACAGGTGGCTGATTTAGGTGTCTTTTCACATGTAGCTTCTATTCCAACAGATTATATGACAAATCTATAGCTCTAAAGGCAAACAAACTGCACTCCTCATGACAAAGTTGTCCTTGTTGAGTGTTGCCCCAGAATACCGTCACATTACTGTGAGGAAGAATGACTCTTCTTTTCCCATTTTTTTTTTTTAACATATTTGAAAAGTAATTGTAACTGATTATGTAAGGATTTCTCAGCAGTGACAATAGACTGATTCTTGCCTGCCGATGACATTAGAGAACTATCTCCATCTGTGTCAGAGTATCCATTTATTGCCTTCAAAGTGAATGTAGTGTGCTTTTTTTAAAACTATAATGTATCTTCCAGGATTTCTGGATGCCAGTCAGTTGCTCTTGGTCTGACTCAGCCTTTCCCGGAGTAATCAAATTTAGTTTCCTAGACAAATGCACGTCTGCTCCAGATAAATTTAGAGGAGGATTTAAAGAAGCTTATGTAACTCAAGTGAAAACTGGAAAATCCTCCATTTAAGGAAGATTAACACTCAAGTGTCATTAACTGTTTAATTTGAACGAACTTGTCTCCCAGCCCACTGTCCGTGTTCGGTGACATCAAAATGAAGCAATGGTAATGACGGACATGTTTCACAGACAAGCTGGGCTGTTAGGACACTCCCACATCCATACAGGAAGAACTTCCTGCTTGTGTTGTGATCCTTGTCCTGTTGGAAAACATGCCATACAAGCGTTTCTCGCTCACGCTCTGTCTTTTACACACACACGCACACACAGTGGAAAACCACCTCCAAAACATTTCCCACATCCTGTGCTGTGATTTTATCATGTTGGTGATTCAGGCTGGGAAACTGTTACCATGTGCTGTGTCAAACAATTAAAAAAAGATTTGAGGAGCTTCACAAAAACAAGACTACTTAAGAGCTTTTGTCTTTCTTTAGGTTGCAGGTCAGACTGGCCCTGTTTCTGGTGATTTATCTGAAACTGGCCAGCTTTCCGTTATCTTTGGAAGTGGTCTGTTGTTGTAAGCACAGCACTTGGACTTGTAGCTTTTGAATGAGCTAGTTTTCCAAAGTTCTCTTGTCCGCCAGCAGATTCTTGTCTGGTGAAGATTTAAGCTGAACCAGCTACAAAGTCTGTTTTTGTTTGGGTTGGGTATGTCCTACTTTTCTTTGGATGTGGCTCTTAAAGTGTGCCACACAGCGTGCCACAAGCATCTTAGTATTTCAGATGTTTAATATTTGGCACAGCTGAGGATGAAAAGAAACAACTAGACAGGGCAAAGAGTTTGAAGTCATGAATTATCATCAAACATGTATGTTTTGTTTTATTATTCATATGTTGTGTCTTTGTGAAATCAGAAACTTAAAACCCCTTTTAAATATTGCACTCGTTAGTAATGAGCGAATTTGTGTCACTATTCTTGGATATTAATACCCTGATGGAGGTGCTCACCAGAAATTATATTGTCACACTCTATTAGAAATATCGCTAATGAACAACTGTGCTGTATGACTGCTTGTAATTTATTATTGAGGGAAATCTTAAGTGCTTGCACTATGATCGCATGGTGAGGGGAACCCACATTGAGAAGAGCAGATAAAAGTGAGTGTTTTTAAGGGCACTGACTTGTTTTTGCCTTGAATGTCACCCAACAGAATAACTAAGGGAAAGAAAATGTAAAAGGGTCTGTGTCAGAAAAGCTGTTAGGCCAGCAGGCGGTGGGTCGTAGGAGGGGCTAGTTACCTTCATTTCAACACTATGTCTGTGAATGAATCGCTAACTAACATTTGTTAAATCTTCCTCTCTTCTCTTTGCACAGATATGAAACGACTTGTTGTACGGTGTAGCAAATTCCGTCACGTCTTTGGCCAGCCGGTGAAGAATGACCAATGCTACGATGATATCCGGGTGTCAAGGGTCACATGGGACAGCGCCCTCTGTACAGTCAACCCCAAGTTTGTTGCCATAATCGTTGAAGCCAGTGGTGGTGGAGCTTTCCTCGTTCTCCCTCTTCATAAGGTACGTTTATGGTGTACGATGGAGTAGTTAAAGCCACATCAGAGCCGCTGTGTTTGCATTCACTGCTTCTGTATGCTACATCAGTAGAGCACACTGAGTGTCAATGCACTGGTTAACAGGCCAGGCCAGTTGCCTTAAATGTTTTGATGGAAAACCAGTTTGAAGAGGATATGTGTCGTCCTTGTTGTAAGAAAATATGAGGCATTGAAATGGTGTTAATTTAACGTTTTAAAGCCATTGTGTGTCTTTGTGAGTGTGGTTATGCATGTGATGCTTTTGTTACAGATGATTGAAGAGGATCACATTACGTCTGAAGATTTGTAGATGGGGGTGGGAGAGAGGGAGATCTTGATATTAGAAAGAGAAGAAAAGCCTTGTTCACTGAGGGATCATATTCCTACAGACATAAATGCAAACATAAGCACTTCAAGGGTCGGGAGAGTTGAACTAAAAATCTTGAATCCTCCTTCTATTTTAGTATCAGCTTTTTTCCCATGTTACGTGTAGAGTAAATAATCATTTGCATTGAAGACTTGACCTCTTACAAGCACTACTGCTGACTCCTCATGTCAGTGTACATTGCGATTAATGTTTACCAGCGGGCTGTTTCACACACCCTCATGTCTACAACAGAAACTACTCAAAGCCCTGCAGCGAACAGTCTTCTGATCCTTGCCTCCATATAAGGAATCACTCCACTCCAACTAGAATTACTTCTGGGTTGGGCAATACAGCATTTGAAGTATTGAGTATTTAGCTGTAAACAAGTTAGCTCGGTGAATACGTCCCTCTCTTTGAACCCTGATGTCATAATTGGACTAATTAAAGTGCAATAGATGTCAGACCGTATTCAGCAGGGGGCTCTGGCATGTACCCCAGAGAGCCCTTGGGTACCATTATGGTTGATAGTGGTGCATTGCAGGCTGCTGGTGTTTCTGTTTGGCAGCTCCACGCAATGGCCAAGTGGCAGGTCCTGACACTGTGAGTGACATAAGTACTGCAATACTGTTGACAGATCTAACCTGGGCCTGTAATTAGTGTACACCAGTACACTGCCATGTCATCTGAGATGGCTCTGGCATAGAGGACCGGATCCTCAGGCCTGTCATCACACAGCTTACACCTCTCAGCACCTCATTCACTACAGGGCTTGTATTGGAGGTGGGCTGCGAGCTCGACCGGTTTCACAAGCGTCCTGCCCTCCTCTCTGTGTCTCTGTTTTGAATGAGCTGCCCTCTGCATGCCGTGTCCCAGTACTGTAATAGTGTGTCTACTGAACAAAGTCTACTTTCACTACTGCACTCAAAAGGTTGAGACTGAGGTCTTTATGTGCAGAGCAAACCTCGGGCAATTTCCTCAAGTGAGAGATTAAAAAAAAAAAAGCTCTGTTGATTTTTAGATCTTCCCACATATGAGCTGACCGGGCCTGACACAGACTAATCCTTCAGATATAGTGTTTTCCCCATTTCAACAGGCCATGCATTGAGACACAAGCTGAAAGGGGAATACCATGTTCTTTAAGAATTATAGTATATTGTGTATGCATGTTATACTAAGGACAGCGTGACCCGTATGGCTTGCAACCAAACCGGTTTTTACAGCTTCACATAAAAAGAGAGTCAGTTGATGGGACAATCTCAAATTTTTGGGCACTCCCTTTTTTGTGTTTTTTTTTTTATCCTTTTGATATCTATTTCTGGCATTTATCACCATGGTATTCTCAAATGAATTTCTTTAACAAAGCAGGTCCATCTGGAAATCTCAGTATAGCCTCAGCTGGCAATGCAGGTCTCAAAAGTGGGGCGAGTCTGTTCTCGCAAATGGAATGACTAGACTGCACTGCAGTGAATCTGTAATATAGAGTTGCTCCTCACCACCTGAGATCATTTGTAATAAACTAAACTGAAAAGGATCCTGCTGTTTCCTCTTAATTAGAAAACCGTTAAGTGAGACGGTATACTTCTCCATTTGATATTTTGCAGATTGTACAAAGTGTCTTTTTTACTTAATGAGTTTTTGTCAGACATAACTCTGCTTTCTGGATACATTTCTGTGCCTCATGGAAGGACACTTGGAGTTTCAATCACCTGGGTCTCATTTCATTTTTGTTTCAAGGCCACACATCCCCTAAACGCCCCCACCCTCCCACCCCTTCCCGTCCCTAATGTGAGGGTGCATCTGTCCGGCTAACCCATCTGCCTATGCCGTCTTGCTCCCAGTCTCTGTGGGTAGCCAGCTGCTCAGGGCCTTTGTCCTATGCTTACTCCCACCGCAGCCCTTTGTCATCACCACACTTCAGCCGGGGGGAGGAAGAAGTGTGATGATGCTCCTTCCCCCTTCACAATTAAGCCATATGCAGTGTCTTTGTTGTGATGCAACAACGGTAGGAAAATGTATTTTTGAAATAATGAGCCCTCAAAAAAAAAAAATCTCCTTTGTCATAATTTGTATCTGAAATGGGGTGGAAAACATCTCTTGGAGTTCAGAGGTAAATGTCATGGATGTGTGACCAGACCTGAGGTTTGAGCCTCATTTTAGAGCAGTCAACCAATGGAGCCACCTCTTTGTGTGACACAGTAGGGTGAGGTTCTTGCGGCAGGCCGCCGTGACTCAGCACAGCCATGAGTATTGTTGCTTCCTCCTGTCAGAACACAAGGATTTATAGAGAGGGGCATCAGATGTCCAGCTCAACACGTCATTCCCTTGCCTCATGCTTTCAATCTCCCCCTTTCTCTTCCTTAGCAGGATGCCTGCTAATTTATTCCCTGATTTCCATATGAAGGAAGCTGTGGGAGTGAATGCAGCAGCTAGCAAGTGTTCAGTGAAACATTCCTGATAATTCCTCTCTGTCTGCTCAGCATAAGAGGAGGGAAGTCTCTGTAAATCATTATAGTTTCTGTGATTTATATCCCTTAACTAGACATCCCTTATTAATTATGATGTATGCAAGCACGCCATTGCTTATGACTGCATGCTGTCTATCCTGTTATAGCCATCATCATCTTTAGTTTCCATACAGACTGTGTGTTAGTGACTGTCAATTGTTGGCATTCTCAGTTCCCAGATTTTCCATGTATTTTTAAGACCGACCTTAACTACAAAAGTAACACCACATAATACATTGCTGAATGTAAAAGGCATGTTCCACGTTAGTGCTTCAAAAGCTGCCTCTGTCCAGAGAGGAAGATCAGATGTGGAGTGTGCGTGTTTGATTTGGATTCAATCCCTCAATGCACCATTCATCCAGTGCTCAACCTCTGCTGTTATAAATCCCAGTACAGTGTGCACAGTGACACATTATTTCTGCTCCGTCCCAAATACACCAGTTTAGCTGCTAACTAAGCTAAACTCTGTCCCCACACAAAAATACACTGGGTGTGCATAATATCCATGGTCTTTCCCCATATTTTGGTCAGTTTGTGTTCCAAGACCTCTATACCGCTCAGTTGCCTCTGCCTTTGCCGCTTCTGCCGCTCAGTCCTGCTGACTGCAGATTTTACCATATATGGTCATTCACTGCTCCCTGCCTGACAGGCTTCCAAGACCATTTCCTCCCTGCCCTGCCATTGGCTGCTTCATGCAGTGTCAGTACACATGTGAATTCTGGGATAGGTCGAAATATGAAGAGCGGCCAAGAAGAGAGAACTGGGTTGAAGTCAGATGTTGTCTCTGTCACAGAGTCCTCAGTGTATCCAAGTGCCATATTAAAATAATTTATGACAATGTGATAATGAGTATGACTGCTGGATTACTGAATACTATTTATAATTTGTTAATACAGAGCTGTGAACTCTGATTGCTTTCTTTAAATAAATAAAGCTATGGTTTTTAGTCATTTGATGCGTTTAAAGTCTGCTGAAAAGAGCAATTAATTCCCAAATGAATATGAATGCACAGATCTGGCAGCGAAAACAGACAAAAAAAACATTCTTTCTAAAAATATCTTTTTATTCATGTTGTCTGCAGTTGATCATTTCTTGGGCCACAGGTGCTAGACTGTGTCACAGCATGCTCTGGGGAGACGGTAGGAAGATGTGGAGACACTGGACAAATGTACATCCTTCACAGGGAATACAATATCTACTCGGTGCAGGCTTAGCAAAGAGATGACGGAACTGAATAACGGTCCTGATATTAATTAGATTTATTGTCTTAGATGGACCTTTTTGTCATCAGCCATCCGCAACCACCAGCCAGCTGATCTTGCATTTCGAATATGAGTAAATACATTTATTGAGGAGTACATGGGTACTGATAATATATGTGGTTCAAAATTTAAACTGTCCCAAATACTTCTTAACTGGCAATAGAGCAACCAGTCTCAGATGTTTTCAGAAATAGTGGACTATGTATGGAATATATTATATACATATAGTCCTACAGTATGTCTGTAGTACATGTCTGTATAGGTATGTCTCTAGTTATGTATAGCTCAGGTTTTCAGTCAGCCTGCAGTGTGCTGCACTGTATTGTTCTTGTCCAATCATACAGACAGACAGAGACTTGTAAAAGTGGAAATTTCCATGGAGCCCTGAGCAGCACTGGACAGCATGCAGATCCTTTAGTGGTGTGCATGTGTGAATCACATGTTAAGCTGCGAGGAGAGGAAGTGTGCAGGCCTCTTGTGTGAATGAAAAGAATGTCCTCTCTTGCCTTCAGGGAATGTTGTTCATCCATTTTTTTTTTTGTATGTTTCAGTGTTGTGCTTTGTATCGTCGCTGTGTGATTCACTCTCATTTTCTGC
Source organism: Pagrus major (assembly GCF_040436345.1). Classification (NCBI taxonomy): domain Eukaryota; kingdom Metazoa; phylum Chordata; class Actinopteri; order Spariformes; family Sparidae; genus Pagrus; species Pagrus major. Next base: position 37,083,219 of record NC_133219.1, on the reverse strand, counting down.
AGTCTTACTTGTTGCTATGCAACTGGTTGTTTTCTAGGCATCAGACATTCCTCTCGAAGGATACAAATGTCTGTAGTGTAGTTATGGACATGTTAGGTAGTCGACTGAGGAGGTTAGCCCCTTGCTGTCGGTGTGGGAGTTTTTTTTTTATTATTATTCTGATACAGTTGATTTTTTTTTTTCTTGTTCTGGACAAAATCACTCGCAAGTCTTAACCAGCACGTGTTCCTATACCTGTAGGCTGGTTGCCTTGGAGATGCATTCTTGCTTAGTTGGATTTGTCTCTTCATTTTTTTTTTAAAAATCTTTTTTTAGCAGTGTTGTGAAAGAGTGACGTTACTGACTGGCCTATGTAACTGTTCCATTGCCAGCAGTGGTGTAAGAGCTTGTAAATCTTACGTCCACTTACAAAAGTCTTCTTCACTTGACAAATTAAAGTGTAAGTTAAAAAAAAATTAACTCTCAGCAGCCGTTGTAAGGATTGCTGTCAGATTTCTGAACTGGTATATGGAGTGAATTCAGGTTGAATGTGTTCAGTAGAGCGTGTCAAATGAGTTCTGAATATGAGAGTCCTGTCACAAGTTAATCCCTGCTGGTCATCACTTTTCAGAGTTTGAGTCTGCTGGAGTTCCTTACACTTCCCTGCTAAACCACTGCATTGCACAGTATAAGTATCAAATTAAGTTTCAGTTTAGCTTGGGTTTGACACCTATTTCTTGTGCTGTCTCTTATTCAACAGTATTCTTAAGTGGTGAGTAGGCGGTTACATAAAACCATTTAGTTTTAAAATGTCAGTAACATTTAACAAAATTTAAATGCTTAATGCAACATCCCCAGTTTCTTTTTACCAGAGTCTTATCCAACATGTGTTTAACTTGGTATGAAAGGGGTATAAGTAAGTCTCTCTGGACTGGTTCTTTACAGCCAAATCAGATGTAATATATTTTCTAGAGCTCCCAACTGGTTTGGGGTTTTTGGTTTATTAATCTGTTCATAATTAAGTCACATCTGAGCCATCGTGCGTCTATTGTGTGACCTTGCCACAACACTGTTCATCCCCTTGTGATTAATCACTGTTAGAAGATGACAGTGATAAATCTGAGTGAGAGCTCATTACGCTTGTGGTTGCTACACGACTTTCTTGTGGATGTTTTAGTTAAATTGTCCCATTTGAAGACAAATTCAGACTTGCACATTTGCCTGAAGCTCTGTTTTTTGCAGAGGCACTGAGGGGGGAATGCAACAAGTTTCTACAGGTTAACCTACCTGCACTGCTCTGCACAAGTTATGTCACTGCAGTGAGGTTTGTGTTGTGTGCTACCTCATGTGTAGCTTTGGTTAACGTTCAGTTAAACTGCGTTCCTGCCTTGTGTATCATGTTATTAGATGTTTATGTTGGCTTGAGGTGCACTTGTGTTCACACTTCAGATCCTGGAATTCCTAATCATGTATATCAGACACAAATGCCATTATCACCTACAAGGGTGCTATATTTGACACCCTAGCAGCCCTCCTGCTCTCATTAGGTATATCCATACCAGAGCTGCCTGGGACCGAGGTGTGGAATGTGAGGAACGCCTGGCCCTCTGGTCCAACTGTCCGTCTCCTCTGCCCTGCCCGGGTTGATCAGGAGTCTGAGCTCTAGATCTCAAGTGTTACCGAGGCGTGATGGTTCTCCTCTACAAGTGAACTGTACAAACTATGATTTACATCAAGTATTTTATTTTAAGATTATGATTTTTTTCTGTCAAGCCTTTTTAAACACAGAGAGTAATATAAGAGCTCATATTGGGGCTTTTACATGTGACGATTTCAAATGGTCCACGCTGCTTTGCTTTTCCACTTATGCTGTATTTTACTGTGTCCTCCTGTTTGCTTTCAGCTGTTTCAGAAGTTGTGCTACATTAACTGCTGAGGGAAAACCCAATGTTTCCTGATTTTGCTGCTTGGTAATAAAAGCTTTTCAACAACTAAATAACAGAGGACTTTATTGCGAAGAATTTATTGGAAATTAAAATTGGTTTATCACCGAATTAGCTGAGCTCTGTTAGCGGTGAGCCTTTGGTAATATTGCGGGGAAGAAGAGTATTTACAGCCGCTCCTTTGAACACAAGACAAGCACATCATTAGCTAAAGACGCACCTTCAAGCAGGTAGCCCTGTTGCAATCAAAATGCATATCCCTGCTGCGCCGGGCTGATGTACCGAGTCAAACCGAGTCAAGCCGAGCCAGCACATGTGTATGGAAAAGCCCCATTTGTAGCTTGTCTGAACTGGAATTGACATGCGGGATGTGCTGAAAAGTGTCAGAGTATGTCTGAGTGTTGAGGTCTAAACCCTGGTCGCCCATGTGGATGGTCTGAATGTTTTGTGGGCTCTGTCAACCTGGCTTCTGCAAGGACAGACATAACATATGAATGTATTGCTTATGGAAATGTTCAGTTTCCGTAATTGCAGTAAACACTGATCGTGTACTTGCATGCTCAGACAGTATACTCCCATGTTGTCTTATACATAAAAAATAAGATATGTTGCAATGATCCAACACTGTTGTGTGTGTCAGTTTAAAGCATAGTATCAGCCAAGTGAACATGAAACCACAGAATTTCATTAAGTGTGTGTGCATAGTATAACATCCACCTGTCTGTATAATGAACCATAGGAGTACACAGGCACCACCACAGTAGAACAGCATGTTGAAACACTATTGACTTCTACGCATGATCCTGATTACTCAGTCATACTTGTTTTTTGTGGGCGTGCAATATTTTGAACAAGACTGAGCATAATCCAAAATGCTTTTCATCTGTTCATGTTATGTAATTGGTGTGGAGTAATCACTGTAGGAATAGTAGCACTATTGAAGAAAGAAGTATACGGACATAAAACTGGTTGGCTCGTCTTATCTCTGCGATCAGCTTGTTTGTTGTCAGACTTGCTACACTCTGTCGTCTGTGTCCGTCCTGCTTCACATCCTGTTCCTACTGCCTTCAGGAAATCATGTGCAGGAAAAGTCCAGTGAACTCAGCTGTAACATACAATCTCTGCCCCGTAAAGCAAATATATCGTGTTTTGTGATTGCGAAAGTGGAATATCAAAGTAGACCGAGCTGCCGAGGAGAATCCACAGGTCTCGTATTTAATGGTGATGTTATCTGAAACCGGATGGGGGCTCGTGGATCCCTATTGACGGCAGTGTCAAAGTCTGCTTTCCCCACACTCAGCTACAGGGTAGATTTCAGGGAGTGTTCAGCAGTCAGGGTGAGGTTCAGACAAGATCTTGTGATTTTCACATACTGCACGCACACATTCATTCTCACATACGCCTGGACTTTGATCACTACGCTTGGAGTTGGAGTATGTGTCACAGCCCAACTCTGTGTCAGCCAGGTGACTGCATGGTTACCAGCCTAATATTTTTATACTGCGCAGAGCCATTGTGATTTGTATAGATACCCAGCATTGTAGTATCTATACAAATCACTGTAAGTGTCTCTGTGCTGTATGAAAATGACATTGGATCTAGTAAACATATGAATCTGTTCAGTCTCCCAGAATGTGAACAGACCTTTTGAGATATGGATCACGTTACCTAGTGATATCAGCCACACCACTGTGTTTGTGAGCTGGAATAGCAGCACACTCAGAGTGCCCTCTGCTAGGCTGTGTTATCTGCTGGGACAGAGGCAGGGAAATATCTGAGAGTATGAATGCCTGAGCAACATGACACTCATATCCTGGATTGTCCCTCCGAGGGCCACACCACTATCCCCTGCTTCCCTCTGGGTCATTGTTTCTCGTTCTGTTTTCGCACCAAAATTAAAAATGATTTGTTTATTTGCTGCTCTTTTGAAATTCTGAACCAAGTGTGCCGCAGACAGAGAATTGCAGTATGAAGCTAAAAAAAACATTATTTACTGCTTGCTGTATTTATCTTTCTGACAGCTCCCTCCGTTTGAAAGCTTTAAGTCACATATAATCATTTGGTTACAAAAGCCATAATTCACAATTTGGGGTGAGCTTGGTGTTTTTGGAACTTTTGAGACTGTCACTTTACTCACACTAATAGCCCTGCATTTTGTAGCCAGGACTAACTGACTAAAGTAACATGCAACTCCTGCTAGTTTGCACCTCTACTGTTCAAAAATGGAATTAAACTGATTGAAACGGCTGATTTTTAACCAGCTGTGTATCACAACAGTGTTGGGAGTGTATGCAAATGAACAATCGTGAACTTATCTCCATTTTGCCTGCACCTAGAGCCCCCCACAGATTAGACACATGTTTTAGCACACTGTTCAGCTGTAATAGAGAGAGATTGTGAACTGAAAGCGGCTGCCAGATTGTTTATATATTGTGAAAACTGAGGCTTCTCAAATATGATATTTCTCGCCTAAAAGATTTTCAGAAACATCTTTTAGTGTACTGTTATGCAGTATGATATTGTTTGTTGCCAGTCAGCCACCATACCGGTTCCTGTTTCAAAACAGATGACACGCCGAAAACGAGCACTGGTACGCCCCCCCTTCAGCGGGGGTGTTTATTGGTCCGGCTAGGTTTTCTATTCTTTGAGCAAAAAAATAATACCACAGCACCTTTTTTTTCTCTGTGGTCTCTTGTCATGTAGCACCAGTTTACACTGCATAAACAGCCAAGTTTTATGCAAGGGCCATCTTTTTCAGCAGTGAAGTATTTCTTTGAGTTGAGCCTGTTGAATATCGCACTGCAAGTAAATCCGAATATACTCACTGGTTCACAAGATCCGTTTGTTTGTAGTCAGCACCAGGTGGAGGAGCAGTTGCAGTGGGAGAAAATATGACTCAGAAGTACTTTTAGAGATGAGATAAGAAACTGACATGCAGTTGTAGATAACTGTGCATAGCAGGTGGTAAAAAAAATAATAAAAATCCTGCACACGCAGTTACCACTGACGTCCAATGCAAGTGTGATTTTGCCTGTGTGAACTCTAAATGATTTTGGAGAATGGAGCGACTCTGTTGTTATGATGAACATTAGTAATTGCTTAGAATTATGTTTTCATAAGGTTTAAGTCTAGTTTTGGTTGTACTTCTTACTCATTACTGAATATACACGTCTTAAATGTTTCGCTGTTCTCGAGTTATTATTGTAGCTATGCCCATTATAATGGCAGAATAGCTGCGGGCAGCAAGTGATTCGTTTTCCTTTTGTATCCGTGTAGCCATCATGCTTTAAATAGGGCTGCAGCAGCAGGGCTCCTTCCACAGTAAGTGACATCATCTCTCCGGCCCTGCGGTGGTACATGGAGTCAGTGCAGACTAGGGTGGTGTCTCAGACACCCATCCACTACAGCATAGACCTGCCAAGTCACCTCACCATGTAGAGAGAGCACCGGTTCTCCCAGCTTGTAGGTATTAGAGGTCAGATCCACCTTCAGGCTAATTTTAAAAGGATAGAGGAGGATGCACAGTATAATCGAATGAGTGTGTTTGTGTGCATCTGAATTTTAGTTGTCCAGTCCATTAGTTGAATGTTATGTAAAGCGCACAGGCTAGTCTTTGACCTCGGGTTACCATTTTAAAGTAAGGAGATGCTTTGGAGAACTAAGCTCCTTTTGGCATGTGTCTACTGTGTAATGACGTCACTACTAATAACTTTCCTTAATTACTGTGGGTGGTCCAATAGGGAGTAAACTTTGGTTTGCTTCTTTGTAGCGCCCGTAAAACCTAGCTCCTTATTTAGCTGAGCAATGGAGTGACAAACCCAGACTCTGGGTTAATCTCTGTGCTCATGATTTATTAATTGGCCATGTAAGAAGACTCAGAATGCAAAATGTCATCTTCAAAATGCAGTTGGCTGGGGTTTTTGTGGGATTGGGATTTCCCCTTACATCTGAAGAACATTCTGACCCCACACAGTTGATGTTATTCATAAAGGGCTCTCACCCAACTTGGTGTAGATGTGGGTTAAATTATATTATTTATTGTTGTGTAATGTGTAATTATTTCCTGTATAATACCTTCTTTCAGCAAACATTTTGAAATGTGTTCATACATTCATACATTTTGTTAAAGCACCTTTTCTTAGTGTGTCTTTGTGTGCATGTGCGAGCTCGATTGTGTAGGTGGGATTTAGGATTATACTGTTAATTGTCCTGTTTCAAAACGTGCCTCCTCCAGCATGGACAGTGTTCTCTCACCACACTCAGACTAATCTCATTACTTACTGTGTTGTTTATCTTTTGTCTTTACAGTCGGGACGCATTGACAAAGCCTACCCCACAGTGTGTGGACACACAGGCCCGGTGTTGGACATTGAGTGGTGCCCCCACAATGATCAGGTCATCGCCAGCGGCTCTGAGGACTGCACAGTGATGGTAAGGTTTGCCTCACCCTTCACACCTGAACTCAGACGGTTTTATTTGGGAGAAAAACAGCGCACATTCCTGAGCTAATATGTGACAAACATCTACATGCTTTTATTGCGAAAGGCCGGGCTGTTGTAACACAGGGATGGGTGCAGACCTCACCCTCTGGATTAGATTAGGCTCAAATATGTGTTGTAGGAATCAGAGCTGGGGAATGATTTAGCTGTTTATTGAGCTGAGGTCACCGACTTTTTTGAGACTGTAGTCCTACTTTCCTCCATATGTCCTTATTTGGGCCGTGAAAGGGCTGAGATACGTGTGCTGTCTGTTTACGTTTGCTGCAACTACTTCCTCACCTGAAAGTCCTGAACTTCCTGTTAAACCCACTCTGAATCACACTGCCATATTTATTTCATGTTTGCAGAAGTGTAAGCCACGTAATGAGAGCCATCAATGCTGCCTCTCTTCACAGCATTTGACCTTTGAAAGGAAGGTTCACAGCCTAAACAGGCTCTTGGTGATGTTTAGTTTAGATTAGGTGGGAGTGGGCGGTATAACTGGTATCTACTGGTAGAGATATGCAGCATGATGTGGACGTGGCTAAACAGTTTTTTACAATGAGGAATGGATTTTTAATCACATAGCAGACATCTGCAAAACTCAGAAAAACATCTGAGCATACGGTACCCTTCTTCAGCGTAAATAAAAGTCGGCATGCTAAGAATGGAGGCGAGTAATACAGAGGAAAAGTTTAACAGTGGAAAAAGCATGCTTCAGTCATAGTTTGGACATGAGTTGGTGCAACATCAAGCTGAAAATATTTAGCAATAAAAGATGCAGGTGACAGTCTCAGAATGGCCTTTGAGACAAGTGACTTCATCACCATCAGTAACTGAGGCACTAATTTTTTGGACATAACCTTCAAAATAACTGAATCTGTAGTGTTGCCCCATCCATACCTGTAAGGTAATGGCAAAACATAACCTAATAACCTATGGTGGAACACACACACACACACACACTCACTAAATTTGACTGTTTATCCCATCTGCCACTAAAGCACAGGCTGATGTGGGCGACTGAACTCTTAGTCACTGCTGCCCCCCTCAGGTTCCTTTCGGTAACTACCATTTATTGGCGCCCTCTGTGCAGTAGTACTAGGTGTGTCACAATTCTCCAAATCTCTGATTCCATTTTATTTTTGGATTTAAGGTTCATGATTCTATTAAATTTATGATTTAAATGTACTTTTAAATTCAAACAAATCCTCTTTAAAAACATTGGGGGTATTTTGCAACACCTTAACCGTATCCTGATGGCTGTTTGCAGGTCAGTTTGGCAAATCCCCGATCCTGCGTTTTCACGCTGATGATCAAATCTGAAAGCTCATTTCATTCGATTTTCAATTTAGAAATCGTGACACCCCCACGTTTTTCAGTTGGTTGGTTGGGGACAGATTCAAATTACAAACTTTCCGAATGTATAATTTGTCAAGTAAAAGTTTTTAAATGAGTGTCCATCCATCCAGCAGGCTTCACTGTCTGTTCTGTACCTGACTTCCTGTTCATGTCCTCCAAAGGTGTGGCTGATTCCTGAGAATGGCCTTGTCACTCCCATGTCTGAGCCAGTAGCGGTACTGGAGGGACACTCCAAGCGTGTTGGCATTGTCACATGGCACCCAACAGCACGCAACGTCCTTCTTAGTGCAGGTACGAGCTCCCTTTGTGTCCTTAAATCTACTAAACAATGCTGTTGGATCTCTGTCCTCAGAGTAAACCTTCAAACTTTGCTGAAATTCAATTTGAACTAAATCGTCAAGCTATGCAGATTATTGTGTGTTTGACTTTGGTGTGCTGCTGCTCCGCTCACCTTGACTTCACTCTGTCGTCAGGTTGTGACAACCAGATCATCATCTGGAACGTTGGCAAATGTGAGGCTATGATCACCCTTGAGGACATGCACCCTGACATCATCTACAGCGTCTGCTGGAACCGCAACGGTAGCCTCATCTGCACCTCCTGCAAGGACAAGGCCGTCCGTGTCATCGACCCCCGCAAGGAGACGATTATTGCTGTAAATATCTTTCAAACATTTATTTCTTTGTGACATTTTCTCTATTATTTTCCATTGTATCCGCAGAATGTGAGACAAAGATACTAATCTGGGTGCTGTGAAAAAGTGTTGTAAAACATGTGATTTAGATTCATGAGCTGCTTTGCATTGCTCCAAAAGATGGTTTGGGATTTATAAAAGACAGTTGCACGCTGGTGGGCATACGAAAGGTTTTATAAATCAGAATATTTTTTGGTGTACATTAATTTCTTCATTTGAACATTCGCAAACATTTAGTGTGGATTCTCTGCAGAGTTTTATAAATAAAGGCCCAGGAGTGAAAGATTAGCGATAACAAACCTGTAGTAAAAGTGGACGTAATAATAAACTGTTCAGGTGAAAGTGACTTCACTGCACAAGTGTTGACGTGTAAACTAAACTTCACAGGAGAAGGACAAGGCACATGAGGGTGCCCGGCCCATGAGGGCCATCTTCCTTTCTGATGGCAACGTCCTCACCACAGGCTTCAGTCGCATGAGTGAGAGACAGCTCGCTCTCTGGAACCCGGTAAGCTGCTTCATGTATGCTGACTGAAGTACATCAGTTCAGTGTATATAGACTGTACATTTCACACAAGATTCAATTTCTGTCAGTTGTTGGTCTTAGATTTGCGTAAAGCCCTCTGAGCAATCTAAAGACTAGTGGAAATCAAGTATTGCAAGTTCAAGCTTTTCATTTAAGTCAACATTCACAACGTCATAGTTGCATTATTGCTGCATTATTCATTGCTATTAAAAGTACAACCATCTTCGCTAACAACCACTTCTTCCTGTTTTTTGAACGCCATTACATTTTCCTTGGCAGTACATTTCTATATTTGTATTCTCTTTAACAAAACTTTGATTTATCATTTTCTGTTTTTCCAGAGTAACATGGAGGAGGCCATAACTGTTCATGAGATGGACACCAGCAACGGAGTGCTCCTGCCCTTCTACGACCCAGACACCAATGTTGTTTACCTCTGTGGGAAGGTAAGTTCCCCTTTAAGCACTCAACAGTCAACTCAAGCATTATTATAACCGCACAAAGCTGGAAGACTTAAACAGATTTCCACACGGCAGAATACATAAATAAAACTTTTTTCTCGACAGGGTGACAGCAGCATCCGTTACTTTGAAATCACAGATGAGTGTCCATATGTTCACTACCTCAACACCTTCGCCTCCAAGGAGCCCCAAAGGGGAATGGGCTACATGCCAAAGAGGGGCCTCGATGTCAACAAGTGTGAAATTGCGAGGTGAGCTAAGATGGATGGCTAATCATCATCGCTGTCACCAGAATTCATTAAGATTTCAGTCAGCCAGATCTAAAGTGGAGTTCCTAGCTTCACCACTAGGAGGCAGAATGTAACCATGACATTATCACTGATCTCTCTCAGGGCAGTGTCTGCTGCCTTTCTTGTATAAATAATGCACTGAATTGTGGGTAATTGGTTTAAAATTTGTATGTTGCCAGGTTCTATAAACTGCACGAAAGGAAGTGTGAGCCCATCGTGATGACTGTACCCAGAAAGGTGAGTCTTCATCCAAGTAGCCACTTTGCACACACTTACAGACCTTTAATCAGCTCTTTGAATCACAGGCAGTCTCGTGAGGCCTCGTCTCATAATGAGCCTGTTATAGAGTTTTCCTCACAGCTTCTCACTCTGTCATTTCTTTTCAGTCTGACCTGTTTCAGGACGACTTGTACCCGGACACAGCTGGACCTGAGCCCGCCCTGGAAGCTGAGGAGTGGTTTGAGGGTAAGAATGGAGACCCCATCCTCATCTCCCTCAAGAACGGCTACGTCCCGGTCAAGAATCGCGAATTCAAGGTGGTCAAAAAGAACATTTTGGACAGCAAGGTGACCAAGAACTCAGAGAACTCGAGCCCTGCCAACAAGTCTGCCTCCCCGACTCCATCGATTGTGAGTATTTGCTGTTACTGATACATTTAGGCCAGGATTACTGCATTAAAGGGGAGTCTGGTATTTCCAAGCATGGGCCCTATATTTACATGTTTTGGTGTCGGTCCAGTATGTTGCCTCAGTTGGCAGCCCCAGCACTGCTGCAACGTAATCCCTTTGGGGCAAGTCCTACCGTCAAAGCTATATCCACTAAAAGTGCTTGTCCTTGCCACTGTCAAGTGTCTGGCAACATTGCGGAAATGATTCCTATGGAGATGGACCTTTTTTTGTTGAACAAAAAGATCCTTTTTGTAACCAGAAGCACAAGTCTCGCTTGAAAATCTTACGAGAGCTGAGTTGCTGCGTTAAGACAACGGTTGAAACATGAGACAGAGTTGGAGAGTTTGAGGATTACTTTGAGAAACTGGAAATATACATTCTTGCTGTCAAAGTCTGTCATGGCTGAATATTTGACTATCTAGATGATGCTCACCTCTCATTTTAGCATGAGACTTCTGCTCGAACGAGACTTGATTTAAATATTTAACAACTGTTTTTTTCCGCATAGGAATCATTTCCTTAATGGTATCAGACATCCTCAGCCTGTCGGTGGAAAAAAAGAAACCAAAACTTTCTTTACTTAAACTTAAACATTTGGTTAGATCAGTATTAAAGTAAGACTGTTTCATAAGCAGTTAAAGTTCCTCTTAGTACACTAAAATTGATGAGGACAGTCACAGTGGGCTGCACAGTGGTTGCAATTAAGATTCTTTTCATTATCATTATAATCTGCTGATTATCAAACAAAATTAGCGTTTCATGTTTTTGTCATTTTGTCCAACAAACAGTCCAGAACCCAATGATATTTAGTTCACCATCACACAACACAGCAAGAGCAAGAGGCCAGAACTATGGCATGTTTATTTTTGCTCGAAAAGTTACTTTCAGCTCCAGAATGCTTGATATTAGGACGTTTAATTGAATGTGTGAGTTGTTTCAGCCGTGTTTTATATACATACATATTGTAGTTTTTATTTAAATAATGAATGTTTTAACGACAAGCTTTCCCCACCAAAAAAAAAAAAAAATTCCTCACCTAATTAGGATGGTGCACAATGATTAGTATTTTCCCCGCTTTACGACTCATCAGACATCAGAGTCTGTCCTCCTGACTCCCACCTCCATCTCAGTCATTAACGGCCCTCACTACAAGCTTCATCTCTCCGGGGATCCCAGTGTCAAACAGACAAACTGTATGTGTTTGAAGCGAGGCAGATTGCGGCCTGTCTTCATGAGGTTGTTTGTAGATGTTGTTCAACCCACTCTCTGACCCACAAACTGAGGGGTCTGCTGCTGCTCTGGGCGCCTGTTGCTGGGCGTCCTGCCGCACCTCACCCACAACACAGCCACCCGCCAGGGACCCAGCCCATGTGCGTCTCTGCAGTTCTGCTCTGTAATAACAACCCACTGGGCTCCAGTGCGGGCGAAACATGTTAACCCCCACAGTACCAGACCCTGCCACCTAGCGTAGGCACGTCCAAGACTGTAGATGTCATCTTTGAGACAGGAAGTGACATAGCTTAGTTCAGCTGTGACTGTAGCTGTGTGTTTGTTTCACAGCAGAGCAAAAAGTCTCACTGGTCTCTTGTGTCTCCCACAGAAATCTGAAGCCAAGCTGGAGGAGATCTTGAAAGAAATCAAATCCCTCAAGGACCTGGTCAGCAATCAGGAGATGCGAATCATCAGACTTGAAGAGCAAATGTCCAAAATTACCATTTAGGGACCCTTTACCCAACCCGCTACAATTCAGGACGTTCCATTGGCTGGGGGGAGGGCGGGACCAGTCACTGCCTATCTCAATGACAGTGTTTCGTCTGAGGCCTGCCTAGCAACGATCCCTAGCAACATTCCAGATGAACTTTTTCTTAGCCAGCCCCCGACCCTCACTTTAACACAGGTGGAATAAGGACGTTTGGCAAATTTAGCAGAAAATACTCTTGCTTTTTGGTGACTAAGGACTTCTTTCCTTTTATTGTGTGGCAGCCATTTTTTTTATTACATATCTTACATATTCCTTTGCATTTTAGAAATATGACCGAGAAAATTCCAGTGGCGTTTGTCCACATTTGTCATATTTTTTTTTATAAGTATCAGTGTTTCCCGTTTCCATACCCCAAAATTATGATGTTGCCAAATTCGTAAAAATTTTGTTTACGCCTCCTGAACAGTATTTCTTTCTCTCTCACTTTGTGGGAAGATTCAAAATGCACACAGGGAAGGAGGTGCAGCAGAGCGGTTATGAAATGAGGAGGAGAATTTTGCCAGTTCACTATGAAAAAAAAGAAAAATTTAAAGTGGATAGTGATTCAAGCAGGATCGAAATCTAAATCTCTGTAATTAGGAAGAAATAAATTCTGATTTGAAGACACATTGAGCTGCCACAGTCTGCACCACGCCCCCCCAGACATTAATGACATGTCTAGCTGTCTGTGTTGAAGCTGCACAAACTAACACCTGCTTTTCTGCCATTTTTCTTTTCATTCCTGCTGCTTCCTGTCATTCTGACTGTGGACAGTAATCCACGTAAACATGCATTCCTTTCTTTTGTGCTTCATTAACATGCACTGTGTGCTTTTTGGAGTAAATGACAAACACATTCCATAAATCTTATTGGCAGTGTGGAGAGAGAAAAAAAAAAATGCTTCTATAAAGTTCCTCTGCTTGTAAACACTCTACCGTAGTGACTCAGTTACACTGGTTGGTTGTTATTGTGACATTTACGCGCTGCCCATGAAAACCTTGTGGATTCTCAACCTCAGCTCTACTTTGTTTTTGTGAGAGGTTCGGTCAACAACCTCGGCGTTTTCTGCTCGACACACAAGTGCAGTCAAGTGTAGTGGGATTATTTTTTGTCGCTGTTCCTTTTGCGTTGCGTCGCCATTTCAGATCCGTGATTTCTATCAAAACAAAGCAGGAATAGATATGAAATGACACCAAGTAATCACACATTGTCTTGACTATTAAAAACCATCTGGTGATAAAACTGGAGTTCGCTACAGAAGCCGTTCATGATAGACCTCAAAGGACTAGATTGCGTGTGAATATGTGCCTCATGTCTGTGGTCTTTTAGGTCCCTGTCACTTTGGGTGTTCCTGCTTTGTTTCTTTTTGGGAAGGGGGGCGTTTAAGAAATGGACTCGCTGTAGAACGTCCAAGACTTTTTGCCTCTAACTTGGATGAATTGAATAGTTGGGTTATTGCTTTACTGTTAATTTTAGCCTGTTTCTTGTTCCAGCTGTGCTTAAATCCCTCTTAGTACTTCCACTTCTTGTTTTTTTTTTTAATTCTAAGATGCCCCTGTTCAGTACATGAAAATCAAAGAACCATTGAATTGTCCGATCTGAGCTGTTCTGATCAGACGGCCATGATTAAAGCTCTTCCTGAAGTTTTTAGATTTGTTTCCCAGTGGGAAGCTGAGACGGGTAATGGTTCAGTCTGTTGTTTGCCTTCAATATTTGTTACCACTGTAAAGACCTGAAAGTGCCATTGAGGTGACCATGGAAGTGTTTGTAGGGGACTGTTGTGTGAGTAGATTTGTGTAGTAAATGGAAGAGTTGATAGGTGCCCAGACTTAAAAACCACTTTGAGGTGCTAAACGCTATGTTCAAGGTCACTGTATGTACCGTGAAGTCCTGCCAATCCATCCCACAATACACCAGGCAGCATTACTGCTCAGGGGGGAGTGTTTGTTAGAAGCGTCGCGCCCCCCCCTGACATTTTGACACTCTCCACCTCGGTACGGGTATTCAAAACATCGTCCAAAATGATGTCAAACCGAGAAGCTGTCGGCTGAACGCACAGCCTTTAGAGTGGCTTCAAGGTAAAAGTCGTAGAGTATTACTGACAGGTAATCTACATCGTGCGTCTGGTACAAATTATACTGCCCTATCTTGTTTATCAGACTGCCGCTCTATGGATTTCTTTATAGCACTGTTGGCACGAGAGAGAGTTTCGAGGAGTAGTAGAGAATAGCGATCCAAAGGGACACTGTAGGTTGGAGAAATGTGCAGTTGAAAGATAGATGTATGTTTGTAATTAAGGTCTAGACAAATGAGTGAAAGCTGTGTAAATAACATGACCATATTTTCTTTTTTTTTTAATTTCTTTTTTCTTTTTGTTCTGTGGTTGTGCTGAAGAGGGTCTTTGTATGGGAGGTGGGTTTTAAATTTGTTCCCCTTGTCTGTGTTCCCTGCACCTTGCCATAACGCATCATGAGAAAAGCAGAACCTCTGTTACGTCTGGAGGTCGAATGAATATCGAGAAAGAAGAAAATCGGATGAAAACGAACCAGGATGAAACCTCGTGTGGAGGTCTGCTCAGCATTTTTGTTCATTATTCTTGCTTCAAGTATCAAACATTGATTATAAGAAAAATTAATAAAGAATTTTTAAAATGGGCTCTATGTTCTGACGTGTTGTAACTTTACTGTTCATTGTTTTTTCAGATCTTTGTATTTCATATTTTAGGACAACTACGGAGAGGAGTCACCAATATCAGGCTCTGGATACACAGAAAATACTTGGATACTAAGAATACTGACGCTTTGGGAATGGCAGCAACTTGACTTACAATCCCAGAGCATCAGTATTTGATGAGTTGGGAATCGAAGTGGACATTTTTAACAATAAGAAAGAACATAAATATTTCTAGCCTTATCATTTTACAGGTCAGATTAGAGTCAGAGCTCTGAAAACTAAACATGAAATCTTTGGTTTATTTCCATCCTCTTGTGTTGACTGATCTCGACTGTTAACAACCTGCAAACACAGACGTAAATGGAGTAAATGGAGTGTAAAGTGAAATGAGTTGTCTTCTGCAGTTTGCTAAAGGTAGTCACGACACCAGAACCGACCGGAGGGTCGCCGGTTCAAATCCCCAGACCAGCCGCATAAATCTGGGTGGGGCAAAAATAAGCGGTAACACTTGATGGTAACGGTTCATGACTTCAAGTAGCACTTAATGAACTATCAGTAACTTATTGTATTCCCAGTATCTAATGCCTGACCTAATGTTTCAATCACCATGATGGAGTCATGACAAAGTAATGTTTAAGTAATCATGATTATCAGGGCCGTAGTTTTTAGAAATACAGAGGTCATGTCCCTCACCCATCCAACCATCGAGAACATTTTGAAGACTACAGTATAAATCTGTGCATTTCTCTGCACTTTGACAGGATGGCTTAGGAAATAATATCAGTGCCAGCGAATAGATGAACAATTTTGACTAAAATTTATTAAACTTATTTCTTCGGCAACACTTTATAATAACCATCATCAATAAATGGTAAATGTATAGCTTATTAGATGTAGTTAAGTAATTTCACTGTTAAGAAACAATGAACTGGTTCATAAAACCAATTGTAAAGGTTAAAAACATCAGTTGCAACTCATCCAAATAATGTTTATAGATGAACTACAACGTATTTATTAACCATTTACAAAGTATTATGAACATCAACTGCAACTTTCCAATAAACTGCTAATAGTTTATAAAGCATTTTATTGCTTGTTAACAGTGAAATAACTAATAACCAAAGTTTAATTAACTTTTTTAATCATATATAATTGTTTATTTTTAATGATATGACAGATATTATAAAGTGTTACCAAATATATATAAATGAAGATATCAAAAAAAAATTCATGATAATTCCTGTGCAGTAATCATAAAGTGTTTTAGGACACAGAAACAGTTAAGACTCTCTCTCCTTTATTGCATCATGAAGCTGAAACTGCCACCTTGTTCACACTTCGGCTCTCAGCCTGAGCAGCTGTAACAGCACCCTCTCACATCAGCTGTCAAAATGAGTGAATGAAAATAAGAAAGGAGGCATCAGCAGCCCTTAAATGGAGGACGTGCATATTTAGAGACATATCCAGAGATAAGTGCCCCTGGAGGAACCATGAAGTTTATATGTCCGCTCTGTACATGTGTTTCGGGATGAAAGGGGTTGCTTTCTCTGTGCGCTGGTCTTGTGTGCCCTGCACAGACAGGCTGTAATCAGTGGGGACTTAATTAGAGAGGACTCAGTGGGAGGCAGAGGAGTCTTGGGACTCGCCCCGCCAAGAACAGAAATACCCATGTCCCTAAAACATGAGAGCCATGTACCAACTGCAGCTCTGCCTCTGAGTTTAAAGCAGAAAACTAACTCTAAAGAGTCTTAATTTGAATTATTGAAGACGTAATGTGGTAAATTACACTTTTTATATGATGTGAAGACAGTTCAGCATCACTCCATGAATGATGAAGATATGATGATGTACAGAATCACTTCTACATGTCTGTTCTCTCTGTGATACATCAGAATAAAAGTACAGTAAAAAAAATAAAATAAAGCAATCTCAAATGGGCGCCTCAGAGGTGGAGGAGGATGAAGAAAGAAGGAGGAGAGGCTGAAAATAGAGGGATGGATCATCCTCTCGCAGCGAGCCGAGGTTTCAGAGCTCAGTAAAAAAAAAACATTCAGTGGAGCCGAGCTGGGAGGGCGAACGCTTTGGAAACCCTCCTTCACTCTTACTTTCCTCTCATCACTCTGTTTCCCTCTCTGTCTGCTGCCCTGTGCTGAGCCGCTGAGACGATAAAGCTAAAGGACAACACCTTCTGTAAGTATACATCTATATTTGTAAAGTAATAAAGTACAGCTGAGGATTACATTTGTGTCACGGCAGCCCACGTATTTAATCTGAAATCATGCTGAGTGAAGTTTTCTGATCCACTTGTTGCACATTTTTATTTAAAGTTTCCTCAATGTCTGCTTTTAACATGTAGATGTGGAATGTAACTAATTACATTTACTCAAGCATTGTACTTAGATACTGTACTTTATAAAAAACTGTACTTTTATAATCATATTTAATCCTTATAATGCCAGACTTCTATTGGATAATATTCTTACATCAGTGTTTGGCTGCGTAGATACTGATAATGTTTAATGTACGCAGTGATGGAATGTAACTAAGTACATCTACTCGAGTACTGTACTTCAGTGCGATTTTGAGGCACTTGTACTTTACTTGAATATTTAAATTTTTTGCTACTTTATACTTCCACTTCACAACATTTCTGAGGCAAATATTGGACCTTTTACTCCAATTATTTGATAATTTTAGTTACAAGTTACTTTTCAGATTACATGCTGCATCAGAGCCAAAGTCGCAAATGTTGTAATTGACTTATTTTTATCAGCAATCCCATAAAAACCACAAACACATTGATTAATTGAGTGATTTTGATAATCAGAAGAGACAGGTAATCAGTACTCACTTTACTTGTAACTTTTAATAATTAAGTACATTTATTGCCAGAAAAATTACCTTTGATACTTAAGTACATTTAATGTGAGATACTTAAAGACTTTTACTTTTACCAAAGTAAAATTTGAACAAGGTATATTTACTTTTAAGTACTTAGTTACTTAAGGGTACTTTTTTACACTGTACGTATGTGAGTATACACTCTGTGGTGGCCTGACCTCTGACAGAGGCTCTGGTTCAAATTTTCTTACCTTTATTTTAATTTTATGGTCAAGAAGACGCCGATGTCAGACTGAATTCTGGGTAAATTCTTTGTAAAGAAGAAGAAACATGGTGTCTTGAGTTTGAATATGTAACACAGCTTTACGAGCACTTATCTGCTGCTACTACTGTTCTGAAAATCAGTTTTGAGGAAATTCAGAGGAGAACATGTAGTTTGAGACATGAAAGGATAAGTTCACCCAAAAATGGCAATTCAGTCATTATATCCTCACCCCCACACTGATGGGAAGCATTCTCCTTAACAGCTGAAGTAGATGAGAACTTGTTTTAAAATGTAAAAAAATAACTGAAAAAACAACAGAAACTGATTTGAAAAGACGTTTTTTTATGTCTGAGGATGATGCACAAGCTCGTCCATGTGTCGAGCGTCTTTTCAAATTAATTTGGGATCTTGGGAGTAGTCCCCATCTACTTCAGTTCATCGTGAGAATCCTGCAACACTTTTTCTTGCTGCGAAGCTCCAGAAATGTTTGGTGGACCACAGAGGTTCACCTGACTCATGGGTGTGAGTAGATAATGACTGAATTTTCATTTCTGGGTGAATTTCTCCTTGGAGGACTCGAGTGTCATGAATGGATTAATTGCATATGTGGTTTGGCCCTCAGTTGAAGGTAATGCATACCCTCCAGCAAATTACAGGAAAAGTAATTATGGCTGTGCTGTCCTATAGCTGTACATCCAAGGATGAAGACCCAGCCTATCATCTGGTCCAGCAGAGCACGTACTGTATATAACGTTCGACCACACAGGGAGGGGAGGGGTGTTAACTATGTACAGTGCAAACAAACCAGAGCAGGTTCACTGAAGCACAATGCTGATTAGAAGCTTGTCTTCGCAGCTTCCTACTGTAATTAAAACACTGTGTTAAGACTTCAGTGGGTTTTAAAATGGTAGCAGACGGAGCTTCATCTCACACTGAGGAGAGAATAATGAAAGAAAAAGTATCTCAGGAAGTTTATTCAGTCGGTTGTACTGTCGGTAAATGCAGGTTTCCCTGGAAGCAGAAATATCTCCATCAGGTCTGTGCTGCTGTGGCCTGCTGTTGAGCAGCTGCTGCCCAGTGTAAATATAGAGGCCACAGCCACAGGTCTCCCACGCCTCTGTGCGCCCTCTGGAATAAAGCTTCCTCCTAGGCTTTGGTGTGGTGGATGGGTGGCCTCCCTTTACATTACAAAATTATAAGGCCTTCAGCGCCAAACTCGCTGTCTCCACCCCAAATAAGTAATGGCTACTCTGCTGCCTGCTAAAATAGATCTGGGACCAAGATGAGGAACAGAAAACCTAGAAAAACCTGAGTCAAGATGGATGCTGGAGTCACAGTTCAGATGGAAACAGCTCTGTGAAAACATTGTTTCACCTCCTCTGTACATGTCCGCTGCAAAAAACATGCTTTACACCAGTGAGTGTGGGGGTTTCCACTGTGAGGGTTGGGACACATCAACAGGTAATGACATGATAAAAAAAAAAATTCCATTATTTTTCTAATCATAAACCGCGTCTGACACATGATACATACTTGTCTTGACACTGTGTCAAATACATTCATGTGTTTATTGGTGCGAGTCTGATCAGAAGATCAACAACACTTTCATGTCTGTTTCATGTAGCTTAGCTTAGCACAAAGACTGGAAACAGGGGGAACAGTTAGCCTGGCCCTGTGCAAAGTAAAAAAAAAAATAATACACCATCCAGTACCTCTGAAACTGGAGTCTTGTCGACCAGCAGACTCCAGGGAGTCACTGCATCATGCTGCTGGTGGCTCAGTAACATTTACAGCAGATAACTCCTCATTGAGTTTAGCATTTCACATGTGTTTTCAATGCTTTGAGCTTTAGAGGTTGCTGTAAATGGATTTTTCCACCTTTGAACAAAATCAGGCCGGCTTTTTCTCTCCATGTTTTGAGACTGTTGCTAAGCTAAGCTAACCACCTCCTGGCTCTGGCATCATAGTTCAGTCATTGTCTGCTGATGGAAAGTCGGGTGACGTTTCATAAGTCTACAAAACAAACAGTTATCATCTACTGCAGTTGATTAGGGGAATGCTGCAACACTGTTTTGCTGTGAAGCTCCAGAAATGTTTTGTGGACTACAAAACTTTCCATCGACATGAGGGTGAGGGGGAGATAGCGGATGAATTTTCTGTTTTGGGTGGACTTGATCCTTTAATGCACAAATATGGGAGTGACATCAATCTTTTTTGTCTGAAGTCACCGTGTCAGTGGTTCTCAACAGGATTAGATTTTTATTTTTGATGCTAAATTTAATAAAGCCATTGTTGTTGTTGCAGGAACAGAAGAAGATGAAGTCCAGCTTTGTCCCTCTCGTCGCCTGTGTGGCCCTGCTCTCACTGTGGTGGAGTGCGTCTCACGCTGCTCCCATGTTCTACAACATATCCATGGATGGCAGCGGTGACGCAGAGCTGGAGCTCCTTTTTCCAGTCTCCTTCTCCACCCGAGGACCTGTTCAGGTCAGCGCTGCTACAGGAGCTCCCCCTTCACCTCCCACCCTCACCAACACCATCACCACCACCATGATCCGCCTGAAGGACTTCGTCCTGACCCGAGTGGTGGATTTCCTGCAGGAGCATTTGCTCATCATCATCGTCGTGACCTCTCTTCTCATCGTCATGGTCTTCATCATCTGCTGTGCCTCTGCCATGAGTCACAAGCGCAAGCTGGAGGCCTACAAACCACCTCCTAATCCCACCAAGAAGCACATGGCTGATAAGACAGGTGGACGCAAGAATTCAGACGAGCTCCAGGAGAGGCCGTACACCGTCGACCACGTCAAGAGGGTCCACGTCCAGGGCATGCCCTCCCCCAAGAACCTGCGCATGCCCTCCAAGGCTCTGGTGGGAGAGAGGGGGAGAGAGCCCAGGTCGTCGCCTCGCCAGGAGGTCAGAAAGGTCAGGGCGGCAGAGGAGGTGGAAAAGCGGAGGGAGGAGCCCAAACACAAAGAGCAGCCGAAGTACAGGGAGGAGGTGCAGCAGAGCTCCGGCCCCAGCACCAGCTCCAGTCCGCCAGTCTGCACCTGCCACCTGAAGAAGGGCCACCACTAGAGAGGGCGGGAGAGGTGATGAAAACCAGATTAGACAGGTTGACTATGAGAAAGAAATGCTGTAAATGCATCGTGATTCAAATCTGAAACAACTTTTTTTTTTTAAGCTGCCAGCAAGAAATGTATTTGTGAGGCTCGAGCTGTTATATGAGAAAACATCCATCATGTAAACAGTTAAATCTAAACATTCATATGACTAGAAATCAAAATACTCAATTGTGTTGCTGCGTTAAATTAAATAAAAGTAAAAGGCTGCTGCAGCCTTTCAAATTAAAAGCGGCTCAGAGATCTGTTTGTGCTCGTGTGCTGTAAAGACTTCAGTCTCAACAGTCTCATATCACATCACTGTGCTGCTGCATCACTTTAAACGCTTAAATGAAAGCTTTTAGAGGAGAAAGTGAAGAAAAATGAAGGGTAGCTTGTTTCTTTTCATGCTTCCCAAATAGAAATGAGAAAAATAGTGAGTGTTCCTGTGTTTTCCACACAGATTACTCCTTATGCCTGCCATGACAGAGGAATCTCTCCTCAGTATGTCCTGCTGTACTACGTGACATCTTTTTTTTAAACATCTTTTGGCTGAACCTGAAAAAAACAAAACTCTTTGCTGCTGTAAATAAAGCAAAGTGAGGTGCCAGTAAACTTTGATTTGTTGGATAAGTAACAAAACATTTTCTTTATATTTACATTCATATTTTTACTCACATTTTATTTGCATAATGTTATTTTTTGTTATATTTTATTGAACTTTTACTTCAAGAACCCTAATTCACAAAGCTTTGTCCCAGCTAACACTTCATGTTACAGGTCCACATTTAATGTTAAGTAGGTGTTAATTACCAAGAAAAATATTTGTAATTTCTTTTAAATTAACACTGTAATTACATCAACGTTTACTGAAAATTACCACAACAATATTTAACATTAATATTCAACTATTTTCCGTCAGCAGTTAATGAATAGCTGGAAGTTTCTTGAATTCATTTCCAGGAAACATCCAGCTGTTTCTGTTCCTGCTGATCATCAAATTAAAGTGAGTTGTTATTGAAAAAATAAATAATAATAATAATAACATTGAGGACAATCATTCCAGAGTTGGACTGATCTGCTTAAGCAGTTGAAATCGTTGTAAATGTAAATGTTGAGAAAAATGTACTTTAATTTACTGGTTGGAAGAAGTTAAACAAAAAACAATTGATGTATTAAAGAAATTACAGCTGATTATTAGCTGCTGTCTGGAAAATATCAGAATGTACTCATTAAACAATGTTGGGGTAATTTGTAGGACATTTTGAGGTTATTATTGTGGTAATTTAAAATAAATTACTTGGTCATTTCCAGTTACTTACCATGACATTTGTGCACCTGTAAAAATGAAGAGTTATAATATCCCAAAAGCACAATTTGCAAATTATGTTATTTCCAGGGAGGCAAGTAAAAACACTTGTCTGTCTACTTATTTATTAGGTTGATAATTCTGATCTGCCTTCACTCATTTAAAAAAAAAATAAAAGGCTGTTTGGTATAAAAACTTTGTGAATCAGGGTTCGAGTTTTTCTTTAAATAAGTGATTCTTATGTATGAGATAAATTATGGGTTTTGTTTTTAGTGTAATCATTTGTAATGACATAATAAAAAAGTACGGGGGATATATAGTTGGTCTGTTTTGCTGGTTTAACTTTGACTCATGGTGCTAAAGGAGAAAAAACTCACTGTCACATCACTCAAGTTAAAGACTCTCATCTTAACCAGTGATACTCAACATGTAGTTGGTTTGTAATTCCAGTAAAGATACATTGATTCACACTAAAATAAGTAAATGTTCAATCATGTCCCGTGGCTGACAGGTGTGCTGGTTTTGCATGCTGGGATTCATTACACTGTTACACAGTAACAGAGAAAAAAAGCTGATCTTTAAGGTCAGGGCAGCTGGAATAAGGAAAAGATGATTATTAGCTAAAGAGAAACAAGATGAGATGATGAAGATGATTCTGATCTCACACATGTGTGAGAACAAATTCATTCGGTCTCTGGAGGAGCAGTTTATGTTTTGGGTTTATGCAACGTGGAAGAGGTTTCCAGCTCTGTTGAATGATGTATAAACTTCTTCAATGTAAGCGAAGCATCCACAGCTACTAACTTCAGTAAAACATCTGGTTTATGTGTCATACAGTGTCAAATCTTTGTACCAAGTTTATGTACTCGGTCGATACGTCAACAAAGGGTTTCAAAGACAGCTAAGTTATGGGCCTTAACTTTTCTTTTATTTATTTTATCTGATAAATGTTGCAAATGTTTGTACCTGGTCTCCTGTCATTTTGCTAAAAGTGGCCTCCGGACAGACCACGTTGAGTCTCCCTGATGTGTGATGTTCAGTTTGTTCCATTTATGGGGCCAAAACGCTGTCATGTTTAAATCCTCTTTCTCCGTTGAACCTCAGATTGTTGTCCTCAGATGTTTCCAGACAGATCCTTTCTTCTGTAAGTGACAGTTTTAATGTTTACAAAATGACCATGTTGAAATAAAATTGTTGAAAACAACAACGTTTCTGTCGTTCCTGGAAAAAGTAACAGTGCAGACTTAAAGTCAAACTGCAGCTCAGAGGAAGCCTAAGATTAGAAAAAGGCGCAGAGAGTTTAAAAAAAGGAGGATGCTCGCTACGTGCACATTATGTTCAGCTCTGGAATCTGTAATTTCAAGCTGCGTCCACTTGAGAATCATGGGTAACTATTTTTAAAGTAATTACCCAAATGTCAGATGAGTGATATCTGCTCTTTGAACACATCTTCAAGCCTAAAATGTACACTAACAACATTTTTAAGGATTGGCCTCGGTGAGGCAGCTGGCACCATCTCACCCAAACACAGGACCAGCAGAAGGTATTAGAGCCTGGAGGCGACCAGAGCTGCTTTTGTCCTTCACTGGCTACTGTACAAGATTGTTTAAATATTTCAGCAGCGGTAAACCAGATACATACAGAGCCCCTTCGCTCCAAAACATGAGCTTGTGTATTGTCCAGGAAAAAATCTTGGCGACACTGATTTGTTCCAGTGAAATGCATCAAAGAGTCAAATAACTTTAGTGGAACATATTAAAAGAAGACAGAGATGAAACACTGCCCTCCTGTGAACACAGCAAGTATTGATTTATCAGTTATGTATTTCCCTTTACATCATACCTTCCACCTTGATGCAAGCACTCTCTGACTACATGTTATTACACATGTATTAAAATGTGTGTCACAGTGGCTGAAGCAACTTTTTCAATAAAAAAATGATCTGAATCAAAAGTGGGTCAACTTGCCAAAGATCAAACACCAAAGATGACAGCAGCAGCAGCTTTAAAAAGCAAGAGTAGCCCTGCGTTGGCTGAAATGTGAGCCCTGACAGAGCCTCGCTCCAGGGTCAGATTCCCTGCTCTTTTGTCAATGAGGTGCTAAATAATTCGAGAAAATACTACCCCTTCACTTTCACTCTTCCCACCAGGTGACGGGAAGACACAGGACCACCAGCGCTCTCTGTCCTGTTTCATAGATTCATTGTCTGTTTGACTTCTAGTCACCTGACCTCAGATATGAGAATATCTGAGAAACCCGATGTTTCTATTTTTTTTTCGTTAAGCAGTATTTCTTGTTGAATTTCTTCCTCTGTGTATTTTGACGTTTTCATGTTTTTTACCATCTGCCACTGACAAACAATGGGGTCCTCTCAATCAATTTGAACAGTGAAGAGGATCCAGAAAAGGTAATACAGCACCTTAAGGCTGTCGTTAAACTTTGATGAGCATCTGCCTGGAATTCACTACAGCAGCAGCAGTTTTATCTTTGGATCACTGAAGGAGCGAGGAGTGACAAGACAGCACATCTCTACGAAGGAGCAGATAATACAGGAAGAGAAAGATGGTAAGTGCCTTTATTTATCCTAATAAAGAAGTCATTCTTTATAGGGGGGATAAGTTGTTAATAATGGATTTATAAATGGTTAAAAAGTCATTAAGTGATGACAGAAACTTCCTTTGGCCTCGAGGTGAAGAGGCAAGTCTTGTTTCTCACTTTCTAACAAGCCATTAACTCAAATGCTACACACTGTAAATTCATTATAAAGGTAGAGATTCAACTGCAATTATAAATGCTAATAAAACATTTATAGATGGTTTCTATAATAATCCATCATATCTGTAGTAGTAAATGCTCTTTTAGAAGGTCAGAGGTCAAACAGCCTGTCAGAGCATCTATCTGGTGAAAAAGACAAGGAGGACGATGAACCGGCTGGAGTTTTATCGTTTCATATCTGACTCATATAGCAATTTTATTAAACATTAATGAAGCCATTAATTACAACCTTTATAAAAGGGTGACTTATGATAAAAATGGTACCTCCCCTTTTTTTGGTTGAAGGGTCATCCTTGCCATCTCACCCATGAATATATAAGTACCATATATATGACCATAAAGTAAGTGTGGCTTCACTCAGTTTCCTGATGCTCTTCATGTGTCTGACGTGTCGTCTCTCCTCCTCACAGTGAGCCATGCTTTGGTGCAGATGTGGTGTCCTACTGGTTCTCTGCATCTGTCCTCTGGCCTCCCTCATAATGTCCCCCTGTCCACCTGGCTGCTGCTGTCCTCGCACAGGATTTCTGGTTTTGTGCGAGTCCCTGGGTCTCCGCTCACTTCCTCGCTCGGTCCCTCTCAGCACCTCTGCTCTATCTGTGGCCAGAAACGAGCTCTGTAACGTAGACCACCTGCTCCGGCCCTTCTCCGGCCTGCAGGAGCTGAGCCTCAGTCACAACCTGCTGCCTCGCTTCCCTCGGGGCCTACCTCCCAGCCTGGAGTCCCTGCTGCTGCAAGAAAACCGCATCACTTATATCACCACCGGAGCTCTGCGGCAACTGGGGAACCTCACTCGCCTTGACCTGGAGGACAACCGCATCCGTGCCATCCAACCCGGGGCCCTTCAGGGTCTGAACAAGCTGCAGGTCCTGACACTCAAGGGGAACAAGCTTACAAGCCTCCCTCTGGATCTTCCTCCATCACTGACACATTTAGACCTCTCAGCCAACTGCATCTCTGTCCTGGACCTGCCCTCTCTGTCCGCCCTGGTCAACCTGCAGGTCCTGAAGATCAACAGCAACTGCCTGCGATCAGTCCCAGAGAACGCCTTCGACGGCCTGCCACGTCTCAGATCTGTGGACCTCACCAACAACCTGTGGGTGTGTGAGTGTGACATTTTGTATCTTTACCGCTGGCTGCTGAGCAGCAGGCTGAGGATGGCCACAGACCTGGTATGCACCGAGCCCGTCCATCTGGCTCACCGCCTGCTTTTGAACCTCTCTGTCGTGGCAATCTGCCCTCACGTCCTGAAGCCCAATGAGAGGACGCACCAGCTCTACCTCAACTCTGCACTTCAGAGAAAGCCGGAGGCGCTGACAGTGACACCAAACTCTTGGTCACAGGAGACAGCTGTTGAAGTCCTCTCCAAAGCTGCTCCCGAGACTCGTATATTTTCTGAACACTACTCTTTAGAAACCCTGACCTATGAGGAGTGTCTGTCCCTAAATAAAACACAATCAGTCAGCCCACCCAATTTAAAAACCACTCCTCCTCCTAATGGGAGCCAGAAATGCAGAGACAACATCACATCTCATTACCCTCAGATTGATGCAACCTCTGCTGAAGTGACACGATCTTTACTCTCCACTAACAGAGAGGCACCCTGGCCCACTCCCGACCCACGACTGCACACACAAGACTCCGCAGCAGTCATCTCTCTGCTCGCTGTGTTATGTGTGTTAGTGGCTCTCCTGATGCTGGCGGTGCTAGTTGTACTGAAAAAGGTGCTTCTGCGCCAACAGAGGGTGGCGCCGCTAAATGTAGGATCTGGTGGATGACATCAGCACGGACACTGAAAGTGTTTTTAAATCATTTAATTCACAATAATTAGTCTCATACAACTTTTTCTGTGTTATTTTTTTATGTGTACTTAATGCTGTTGACTGAATCCTGCAAGAGGAAGCTGCAATTTTATACAATCAAGCCAAATAAAGCCAAAATGCCATAAAATATACAAGCAAAAACAAACCTCGGCTTATTGTTTGATTCATGATGCATCCTGTTTGTGTTCTATGTAAAAAAAAAAACCCCCACTGCAAATCCTTTTAAATTAAAGATCTGTCTTTAAATATTCATCATGAACTTCAGCATCAATTAAGAAGCTATTCCTGAAAAACAAACCCCATTAACACCTGGCACTTGAACAAATATGGGAGTCTTGGCCTGAATTCAAGAAAGCGTTCCCACAACCCTTTAACATGGAGATTTTAAAAAGGTATAAAACTCCCAGACGGGGGAAAGACCTGATGTAGTATTATGGCAAGCTATCTTCCAAACAGCACTGCAGTAAAACATTACAGCGCTGCAGTAATGGATCCTTAATATCAACATATTAATTGGTGGCTTGGACACGTTCCTCCTTCTTCTCCTGTTGTTTTAGTCTGTAGTCTGACAGCGCTGCTTTTATGGCATCTTCTGCGAGCACTAAGAGAAAAAGAGCGAGGAGGTTTTTAGAAACACTTCGAGCACGAGCAACAAAAATAGCTTCGATTTTACCGAGGAATATGCAGTCAGGTGACGAATTAGTATTCGGTTGTAAGGTAACACAGCCTTTCTGTCAGTGAGCACATTGAACTGCTCTACTTCTTTACTTACTAGAGCAATGAAGCTTGACTGGAGGAAGGCAGAGCTCTTTGGCAATGTCTGTGTTCTTGATCTTAAGAGCTTCATCAACCTACAGGACAACAGCAGACTCATCAGATCCTCAACACGCACAAAAATGCAGGATTTGTAAAGCAGTTGTTCTCCTTTTGCTTTTAATCTGTGTTATACCAACTCACCGACTTCCCCTTCACCCACTCTGTTGCTAAGGAACTGGATGCGATGGCTGATCCGCAGCCAAATGTCTTGAATCTTGCGTCAACAATCTTGCCAGTGTCGTCCACCTGGATCTGGATAAGGTCAAACACATAGTTGCACAACAGGAAGTTAAAACAGCAGTAATCTGGCTGCAGTGAATCTCTGCTCTTTTTTTTTTAGCTTTAACTTTATTTATTGAATCAAAAAACAACGCAAGGAATACAATGACATGAAAAACATGTTGATTTTCTTTCAGAACATTCTCATTTATCAATATATAACTCACTGTATAAATAAGAAGATTTAAAATGAATACAAGGTGTCTGTCCAGATTGTTTTTCTTTAAAATTGATTAGTCCCACATAATTAATTTACCAAAAACCTGTTCAACATCACCCAATCAGAATATCACATGAATGTATTCATAAAATAGATGTAGAGTATTTTCTGAGTGATTATACGAATAGTGTTTGCTAAAAGAAGTTGCAGCGCAACGTGTCATGTGTCTAAAAGATTAGTTATCCTTTGTTTTGACATCTGTGTTAATCATTGACTGTTCATTACACACAGTACGGCCTTGAAACAACCTCAGAAAACAAGCAGGAAAAGCATGAAATACTATACAATATTGTCGTGCAGGTATTGGAATACAAAATGTATCTTAAGGGTTTTACATGTTAAAGTGTGTTTACAGGTCTTGGGCAGTACTACTGCAAAATGTGAAAAAAGTAGTATAAAGCTGCATATAATTTGATACATTTCCTCTAGTGATGTTCCTCAGTGGCTGAGTTGCATTGTGGGTAGTGTAGGCACCAGGTTTACAAAGGAAGAAGAATGTAAGGAATAGAAAACACAACATCTCTGGTTCTACTGTATCGACTATGATCCTAATGAGCACTTTTACATGACCACAATAATCTGATTACTGGGAATAATCAGGTTATGATAGCAATCTGATTTGACGTGTTTACATGCACTTTAGTAACGGGATAATGGAAAAACTGGTTTGATTCAGTTGATTAGTTCAATTTCTTCATGATGCAACACTGTCCCCCCCCCAAAACATCGTGTCAACATGACATGCTTATCTCTGCCGGTCAGGGCTTGTCTCCACCGGTCAGGGCTGTCCTTATCAGATTAATTAGGTTTGCAGAACATGCAAAAAAAAAAGCTCTCCTTCACGTTACGCATATGAGCAGAAAAGGCATCTGCAACCACTTGCCTTTTAACAACATCCGGTTTCTGTTAAGTTTTTACACATGCACAGATTTAAAAGAACGAAAGAACGAAATTAACAGTATACATGTGCCGAATGAAACGGACTATTGGGCCAATAAAAACAACTAGGTGTGTTTATCGGGTTTCTCATAAACCAATAACGGCTTTTATCCTATATAGCATATCACAATATGCTGTTTACATGACCACTTGAATAATCTGGTAACTCCATAAATCAGATAATGATCGGTTTGCATGTAAACATGCTCATTGGGTCCTACAGCGTTATAGGAGTGCGATGCTAGACCAGAGGACGGCTTTTCAAAACCATGCACCCACAATGCTAGCCACTGAGTGACATCACTGGAGGTTATATATCAGATTGCACGCAGCTTCTTCTGGAGCCACAAAAAGCTTTATACTACTTTTTTTCCCACATATTGAGTAATTCTCTCCAAGACATGTCAAAACACTATAAAATAACAAATTGGTGCAGTTACCCTTTAAGAGTTCAGCGTATGCAAGTAAGTGACCCAACAGGGTGTTATTTTGGACCCTTTTAACAGAGAAGATTTACTTTTTTTTTTTTTTAGACTTTATGTTTTTATTCTTTTGACCTTCTTACCTGAAGCTTCATTACGTCGCCACAGGCCGGTGCACCCACCAACCCAGTCCCCACATTCTTGGAGTTTTTATCCAGAGAGCCCACATTTCTTGGGTTTTCATAGTGGTCCACCACCTTGAGGAGAGTCACAAACAGAACATTATTATTATTATTATTATTATTGTTATTGCTGTGTTGTTTTGTGTCATGTGTTAAAAACGTAGGACAGAGCTGTTGACGTTAGCTACACCTACCGTCAACCTACGTTAGCTAATGTCAGCTAATGTCTTAACTGTCAGTAAAACTCGGTTGACGTGCGGTTTTTATGAATTAAAAACATAAAACACATCAGTATCTTACCTTCTCGTGATATGAACAGAGCACAGTCAGCTGCGGGCTGAATAACCTCCTGCTAAATAACAACAGGGAGGACGCGGAGTTTCGTAAATACACGGCCGCCATGTTCGAATCCCGATGATGACCGGAAATCAACGAGTGAGTACGAGCGTCAAGAAGACCGCGTTCCGTTGGTAAACAAGCGAAGAAGGAAGGTTCCGCCGAAAAAAAAACAGCCCCTACTAGCGGCTAACAGCGGTCGATACACGCTGGGGGGGCATCATCCTCCACCACCACCTCCACCCCCGGTAAGTGTAGTGTCAGGCTCCACCTCTCACGAGGAGCAGCGTTTCCTTGTGGGCTGTTACCAGGCAGACAGCATTTCCAACATGGCAGCGTCAAGCAGCGCAGAGCAAACGCAGTTGCAAGACATGGAGGATGAAGACGCGGGGATGGAGGAGAGGGAGATGGAATCGGACGAGGAGGAAGAGGAGGGCATGGGAGTTGAAAATTCAGACGACGAAGAGGACGATTCGTCGGAGGACGAGAAGGAAAACGAAGCCGAGATCCAGCGGCTGGAGGAGCAGGTAAATGTAGCCGAGGTTAGCCGAGGAGCTAACGCGAATGAATGGGTGGTAAACACAACCAGCTGCGGGTCGGAGGCTTTAAAAATAGCGAGCGGCTCCGACCCGAGCTGGTTTTAATAGAAAGTGGAAATATAAATGATGCCAGCTGCTGTTAATCAAAAACAATTATAAAGAGTGCGTATGATACGACGTCATTCACGTAGCTGTCGTGATTAGCCGCGCTGCTAATCTGTGATGCTAATGACTCGTCTCGTGTCACACGCGCCCTTTTGTAGTACGAGTGCAGTATGATAATAATAATGCAACTTTCAGAGGTGTTAGCGAGAAAGTTCAGGTGTTAATATAAAGTTCTGTCCTAACTTTGCTTGTGCCTTAAATCTGTAGGATTGATAAGGTTTTATAACAGTTTATAACGTAGCTGCAGCATTAACTTACCTCCACACACTCACCTGGCTCAGACTCATGTATTGCACTGCATCAAACTTTAATGAAGACTATAATGTTAAGTATTTGTTGTTTAAAGGGGCACTAAGTAGTTCAAACTCAGACTTTTTAATATTTACAATATTAATGAGGTACTAATGCAAACTCAGAAATATTTATTTATTCCATAACTGAATTAAAAAAAATGTTCTCAGAGGAAAATTGATCATTGTTTGTAGCCAGAAAGGTGGCAGGGTCCGCCAAATATAAACAAAGTAAAACAGTATGAAATTGTTGTCCTTTAAAGTCAGTTTGTTTACTTTGTTTAGGCATAAAAGACAATCAGTCAATAACGATCCTTCTCTTCGGATTGAAATGTCTTCCCCAAAACTACATACTGCACCTTTTAAACAAAAACCAAACATGATCACCTTAATGAAGTCAGATGTCATTAGACTCTAAGTGTTGGCTACTGACTGTCAACGTGCCTTCACTACTGTACCAACATTTTGTGTTTCATTGTGTAAGTTATTAGATTGATAATGTACAAAATCTCTGCCGAGTGAATATAGAAGACATAATAAGGCTCTGCTGTATTTACATTAGGGACGCACAGTATGGATTTTTTTTTTTGCTTCTGCTTCTCATGGCTGATAAGTTAACAGACACATTTTTGTATTTAAAAAAAAAAAGTTCCTGCACGGTGCGGCTCTGCCCAGATGCAGCAGTTTGACAACGTGAGCGCGGCAGCAGCTTTGTGCACTTCTTCTCTGTGTATATTGACAATATGTAAACCAATCGTAGAAGAGCATGTGACCACCTGCTGCATCAGAGTGCTGAGATGCTGCGCCTGTTGTTGACAGAAATTTGGTTTCATATTATCAGGTCTGTTTATCGGCGATTATTTTAACCTACACCGACATATAACCGATGCCAATATCAGGGCTGATAAGTTATCGATTTGATAGTTATCGTGCATCGCTATTTACATTTACTCTTAAATATCTTACCCCTCCTTACCGTCTGTGATTTTTTTTTTTCTCTCTAGTTGTCTATCAATGCTTTCGACTACAACTGCCATGTAGATCTCATCAAACTACTGAAGCATGAGGGAGAGCTTGTCCGTCTGCGAAAGGCAAGGCAGAAGATGAGTGAACTTTTCCCACTCACTGAAGGTCGGTGTTTGTCTAAATATGATATTTGGGTCAGTTGACAGCAGCTCTGCGGTGTTTGCAACTACAACCACTTTTTTTTTTTTTTTTTTTTAATCCTGCAGAGATCTGGCTTGATTGGCTGAAGGATGAGATCCGTCTGACTGAGGAGGAGCCAAACCGGGAGAAAGTTTATGAACTTTTTGAGAGAGCTATAAAAGACTACATCTGTGAGTGCATCTGAACTGTTGTCCACTGCTGTCGGTTTGACATCCAGTCTTCGCATGATCTTAACATTTAGTTGCATGTCTTTTATACCTAGGTCCAGATATCTGGCTGGAATATGCTCAATATTCAATTGGTGGCATGGGCTCACCAGGTGGGATCGACAAGGTGAGGTCCATCTTCGAGAGAGCTGTGACTGCTGTGGGGCTTCACATGACCAAGGGACAGACGGTGTGGGAGGCGTACAGAGAGTTTGAGAACGCCATCCTGTCCACAGTCCAGGTTTGTGTTTCCAGCACTAGAAGAGATCTTATCAGTGGTCGGACATATTTTTTTTGTTGCTACTGGTTACATATTCATGCCAGCGGGAGATTTATTTTGAATGATGCAATTTTTAAAAAGTAGTATATCTAGTAGATTAATAATTTAGCAGTGAATTAGTGCTGTCTAGTAGATTAGACAATGCAAGATTCATTAAATCAATTTACTGTAGTTCAGTAATAATACTAGTATTGTATCAAAGCATGCTTTTGAATTATAATCCGCTCACTTAACACAGAATCAATTCAAATATTTTAGATACTGAAGTGAATTCTGGGCCGTCGCCAAATTTTGACACAATTTTCTCTGCCCTGTTTCCTCTCAGCCTCCCCCTGGCAGGATTCCCAGCCGCGAGGAGCAGGAGCTGCTGAACGCTCAGCTCGAGCGGATCCATACACTGTTTCGCCGCCAGCTGGCCGTCCCATTAATGGGTGAGAATGACGCCTCTTCTGTCCAGACAGGCTGTGAAACGTGAACGATTCCTTTTGTGAGAGCAGTATTATGCCCAGCTGAAAAACCGTGAAATACCCCATTTAAAATGATGATTCTGCCTTCTGGGATAAGTTGAGTGTGGCACTGTTGTTACGTGGGTTTTGAAATGCCATACAGATTTAGAAAGCGAGCCTTCCTCTCCCGGCACCACCGTGCTTTCAGTTTGTTGAGGG
This sequence comes from Pagrus major, assembly GCF_040436345.1. Classification (NCBI taxonomy): domain Eukaryota; kingdom Metazoa; phylum Chordata; class Actinopteri; order Spariformes; family Sparidae; genus Pagrus; species Pagrus major. The sequence goes on along the minus strand of NC_133219.1, from coordinate 37,049,791 downwards.
GGGGGGAGGGGAGATGGCTAGATCGTCCAGTATTGTGTTAATGTGTTTCTGGTCCAGCAGAATGGACACCAGAGGCACCTCTGTGTTGTTTGAAACCCTTTTTTATCTGACTTTCTCACACAAAGTTTGGTACCAAAATTATGCAGTTTACTTTAAAACAGTTGCAAATGTACAGATTCCTGCAACACACTATCTTAATCGTTACTCTTTTACATTTTATAAATACTGTTATTATTGATACTGTTGATGAAAATGCCTCTAAACTTAAATAAAATTGTGTTTTGTTGCTTTGCAGACATGCAAGCCACGTATGCAGAGTACGAGGAGTGGTCTGAACAGGGGGTGTCTGAGGTGGTCATACATCAGTACAGAAAGGCTTTAAAGCAACTGGAGAAGTGCAAACCTTATGAAGAGTCACTGGTAACCCACATGCATTGATTTTTCTAACTTCTAACTTTCAGTTAAAACAAAATTTGTCGATGTTGTCTTCCTTTATGACTTTAAGATAAGTAGCTTGTTCAGTACGTAACATCTGCATGCTGTTGTCTCGTTGCAGCTGGCAGCAGAACCTCCTAAGCTGGCAGAGTATCAGTCGTACCTCGACTTTGAACTAAAGGAGGGCGACCCAGCGCGGGTCCAGATAACCTTTGAGCGGACTCTGGGTGAGAACTGCCTGGTACCAGACATGTGGACAAAATACAACACATATCTGGTGAGTACTGGTCAGTGTTTGGCATCGTGCTTCAAAGGGCTCCTAGTCAGACTGTTATGTTTGGACTAATTTCCCATGCAATTACCTCCCAGTCTGACTTACTCAGTGCCTCAAACATGCCAGCTCCGTCGCCTGCCAGCAAGGACTAAACAACTATAACCGCAGTGTTGCACTCAGCTACTCTTACCAGATGACAGCCAGCGATTTAATGAACTGTGATACAGGTTGATGATTATTTCACTCCTCTGAAAAGAGTAGAATTATTTAATTTGAAAGTTTTTTCGTTTGGCTAGCTACCTCAGTGTTGAGCAACATGTAAAAACAACCTGTGTATATTTACATGTTTTAGTGTTTAAATGATTCATACTTACCCAAAGTTTTGGAATCGGTACAGCAGATCTCCTCAGCTGGCAGCTGCCACACGGCTGCAACATAACCCTTTGGCTCCTTTGGTTGTTACTCTTAAGTGTCTGACAACAATAAGGGGAATGGTTCCTACTGTGAGAGACCTTTTTGTTAAATAATAAGGTCCTCGCTCAAGGAGAAGTCTCGCTCCTATATTGTGTAAGGTGAGTTGTTACAGTTTTTGCCTCATCTGGATGTTGTTGCCCCGAAGGATTACGTTGCAGCCACTGCAGCTATGTCAGGTGTGGCGATGTACATGACCGTTTCCAAAACTTCAGACTCCTCATTTACACACCAGACATGTAAAAGCAAGGCCAGCTTAAAAATTAGAGCCTGATAAATAAATTATCGTATGATTTTTTTTTTTTTCTTTCGATATTATAATGTACAAAGGACGCTTGGGGGGGAATCTATAGTTATTATATTCCCGGTGAAGATTGATGTTTCAGTGCACACACTTTGTCCACTCCCTAATATTGGCCCCAAAATTGAGAATCAGTTGGGTTCCATTTAAAAAAAAAAAAAAAAATTAAAAAAAATGTAATTCCCCTTTAATATACTTGACAGTAGTGAAGATAAATCTAGTGGGATGTTAGAACATTTTGCTTCCTATAATTGTCTTTAAATTAATAAAGTAATTCATCTTCCAGCTTGTTTGAGGTCATTCAAACCATCTTGTTATTTTTCTCTCTCCACAGGATCGTCAGCTGAAGATCAAAGACATGGTTCTCTCCACTCACGAACGTGCCGTCAGGAACTGCCCCTGGACCATGGGTCTGTGGAAGAGCTACCTGCTGGCCCTGGAGAGGCACGGAGCCGATCACCACACTGTCTCAGGTAACCGAGGTGCAGTGTGTGACAAACATCATTTATTTTGTTACAGCTGGCTATGAAAGATGCAAAACCACGAGTCTTAAATGATTCTCTATGAGGAAAAGGAACTTCCTTGGCCTTATCATGTATCTTCTTTGTCTTCCTCACAGATGTTTTTGAGAAGGCGCTGAATGCAGGTTTCATTCAAGCAACAGATTATGTGGAGATTTGGCAGGCTTACCTCGACTACCTTAGGAGACGTGTGGATTTCAGCAAAGGTTGGAGCAGCCGACTGTGAAACAGAATTTGTCTTTGTGGTTGGATATAAATATTTATTGAATTTCACCTGTTGCTCTTCTCCCTTTGGTGTGCCCTTTTTTTGCAGAATCAAGTAAAGAGTTAGAGGAGCTACGAGGAGCTTTCGCTCGATCTCTAGACTACATGAAACAAGATGTCGAAGAAAGTGGGTGGATTCGACTCCAACTGAGATTTTTATTGAACTTGTTTCAGTATTCTTGGTTTGGTTTTCATGTAGCTCGTTGTCTTCTGACACTGTAGGGTTCGGTGAAAGCGGCGATCCTTCTTGTCTCATAATGCAGATCTGGGCCAGGATAGAGGTAAGTAGTGTTACCATGACGACCATTTTCAAGAGTCAGATATCTGCCATGTTGACTCGTGCTAAAAGAAAGCTGAAATGAAAAAATGCCTTTTTAACCATTTTAAGTCACATCCACATTCACATTGTGCCCCTTTTTGACAATATATGGCAAAAATGTGCAGAAAAATCAGTTTCTTTGTATTTTTACATAAAAAAAAGTTATGATTTATTCTTGTAAAACTCGATATCACAGGAGCTTACGTAAGCTTAATCAAACCAATTTCAATCAATAATATCGTGCCGTCCACCCATCAATCAATCATCAACTTTAAGTGGTGAGCGACTGGCACAGAGCAGAGTATTTCACTAATTACTGTACAAAAACAGAAATTTACAATTTTATTAACTGGTTTGGGGAAACGCTGACTAGGCCCCGGGTTGCCAGGAGCTAAACCTGGCAAGAAACCCACCTTGGCTGTACGGCGGTACTCACATTCAGCACTAATGCTATCGGCTACAATAGAAAGTCCCTCCCTACCTGATTTTTGTTTTTTTTACAGGAAACGTGTAAATATGCAGAAGCAAATATCACTCTGCCTTCTGTTTCAGCTCGACTTTAAATTCTGTTTTTAATCTGTTTTATTTGCGTTTGTTATTTTATTTATTATTTTCATATTTTAGTGGATTTTTTCGGTGGTAAAATTTCATCATTTCGTAGCTGCTGACTGAAGGAGCGTGTCCATTTTAAACTCAGTAATGGCTCAAATGTGTTCAAGTACTCTATGATGTACTTACGCTGCCAAACGACCTTGAAGCATCAAGAAATCTCTAAATGACTAAAGGAACAGTTACTAATCCACGGCAGCACTTTTCAGGAAGTGTGACAGTTTTAGTTGAATTATACCATTAAAGATAAAACATTTTTTCTTTTCCAGGCGCTCCACTGCAAGAACATCCAGAAAGCCAGAGAGCTGTGGGACAGTATCATGACGAAAGGGAATGCCAAATTTGCCAATATGTGGCTGGAGTACTACAACCTTGAAAGGTCTGTCAATCCATGTCTGATGCCTTTGTGACAAAACATTTATCCAGAACTTGTCGTCCTTAATGTCTTTCTTTATTTGTAGGTCTTATGGAGACCCTGTCCACTGTCGGAAAGCTCTCCACAGAGCAGTCCAGTGCACCTCCGACTACCCTGAACATGTGTGTGAAGTCCTGCTCACCTTTGAGAGGGTGGAAGGTGAGTCCCAGTCTAAAACGCAAAGTTATCATGAGAATAAAGAAGATTTCATGATTTACAGTGTGCGTCTGTGTTTTGCGTCCTCACCTATAGGTTCTCTGGAGGACTGGGACCTGGCGGTGCAGAAGACGGAGACCCGGTTGAACAGAGTTAATGAGCAACGAGCAAAGGTAGGAGCACATATCAGCATTGTACTGGGCAGGTGTGTCATGAAGCTGCTTTTGGCTGATGTTGCTGTGTTCTGCACATCTGTTAGGTGGCTGAGAAAGAAGCCAACATGGTTCGTCAAGAGGAGGACAGAGCTGAGCAGCGGCGGAAGACCAAGTCAGACAAGAAGTTTCAGAAGAAGACCCAGAAGGGAACTCGAGCTGGCGAGAAGAGGAAAGTGGAGCAGGATGATTATCACAATGAGTGGAATGAGGACTCAGGTATATAACGGTGGTGATATGATAGACGTATTTATTTCAAGCAAAAAGTAACAGTTGAGAGACTAACTGTTCCTCCCCCTCTGTGACAGAACAAGCTCCTAAAAGGCAAAGAGGAAACGGGGACCAAACCACAGACGAGTTCATGGAGACCGAGACGGGACTGTTTGGAAAGAACGCTCCCCCTGGATATAAGCCTGGAAGAAAGGCCCCGCAGGAAGTCGCAGCCGCCGCCCAGAGGCAGAACGATGACAAGCCGGAGCTTCGCAACGACAACTGCAGCGTTTTCATCAGCAACCTGACGTACACGCTGGAGGAGCCAGAGGCAAAGCTCAGGACGCTGTTTGAGACCTGTGGTCCCATTAAACAGATTCGCCCCGTCTTCAGCAACAAAGGGGGCTTCAAAGGTTACGGCTACGTACAGTTTGAAGCCTCTGTGTCCGTCCCTGAGGCCCTGAAGCTGGACAGACGGGAGGTGGAGGGCCGGCCCATGTTTGTGTCGCCTTGTGTAGACAAAAACAAGAATCCTGACTTTAAGGTAAATATGAAATAAGAACACAACTAGTAATGTTCTCTTGAAAAGTCTTTAAAATCGAACATATTACAATATATTTTCTGTTGCCTTGAACTTAACTGTTTATTCCATATATCAAACGAATGCCACTTACCTTATCATTATATACTGCAGTGACCCTGATAATACAAGTGACCACTTCACATTAATGTCCCCGCAGGTGTTTAAGTACAACACATCCTTGGAGAAACAAAAGATCTTCATCTCTGGGCTGCCGTTCTCGTGCACGAAAGAGCAGCTGGAGGAACTCTGCAAAAGTCACGGCACCATTAAAGAAGTTCGTCTGGTCACATATCGCTCAGGAAAACCCAAGGTGAGGCGTAAAGAGGAGCGCTGTGTCCAGATGTTCAGCTAAAAATAGCCATCCTTTGTGAGCTAATGATAACCACCTTTGACCGCACATATGCTGAGCCACTTCAAGGTGTGTAGAGCCCGTATGGATGTATTAACCCTCTGTTTCTGTGTGGCTCTGCAGGGTCTGGCATATGTTGATTTTGGAGATGAAGCCCATGCTTCTCAGGCGGTTCTGAAAATGGACGGCATGGAGGTGGAGGGCAACAAAATCTCTGTCGCTATAAGTAACCCTCCTCGCAGGAACATGATGGATAAACCTGGTTCCAACAGGCCCACCGGAGACTTGATGCCTCGTCAGGTCTATGGATCGTAAGTTTGACTCTTAACTGAAATGTTCAGAAAACCCGCCATTCTCAAATATGTTCCTGTTTAGAAACGAGGCTGTTTTATTTCTGTTTGCAGGAGAGGAAGAGGACGCACCCAGCTGTCATTACTCCCTCGTTCCCTGCATCGACAAAGCGAGCCCGCGAGCAAAGTGGAGAACGGGACCACAGCCCAGCAGAATCCAGCAACAACCAGCGCAGCAGCGAACGCAGCTGGAGAGACGAAACCTTTGTCAAATTCAGACTTTGCCAGGATGCTTCTCAAAAAGTGAGAAGATGAGTGAGAGAATTACAACCGCCTTCACACTGAAAGCCATCTTGTGTCCTTACAAATTAGTGTTGGTGATGTTTCTGTAATTGGTTACCTGACCTCCCTTTAATCCTCTTCTCATCATCAGTTCTGCGAGATTGCCTTAATCGCCTCCATCAAAAAACCCTTTTCCAACCAAGACTCTTCACCCGTGTGACAGATTGTTCTGGTTTGTTTGAAGGTGGCTGGCAGGCTTTTTTCTTCTTCTTCTTTCTTCTTTTTTTTTTATAAAAACTGTATCATATGTGTGTAAATATACTGTATCTAAAATTGTATGCCTCATGTCGCAGAGTGTCTTCTTTTGTTGTGTAATGTAAAAAAGGGATCCGAGAGAAGTATGTGGGAGAGTATTTTTTATAAATATTCAAAACAGCCAACCATGTGAATGTTTTTTGAAAAGGTTTTATGCAAAAGTGCAGATGTGGTGTAATATAGTTTGTGTGTGCGTGTGTGTGTACATAAGTTGGGTTGTGCTGCAGTGATGAAAAAGATGTTCTCCATATGTTTTTAGGAAACCTTGGATTTTGTTAGCGTAACTTAGTTTGACCTCTTGACACAGCTAACGAGGCTAGCAGTGATTTTCTGACTGTATAGAAAACTAGTTTTTATATAATATCATCTCTGAGTTGCCATCTTGCTGCTAATCATCAGCATTATGATGCTATGGACAAACCCCTAGAGGCTCCAGCAAATTAGTCCTAGTTCATTGGCTTTATCTTGGCCGGTGGGTGTGTTATTACAGTATGAAAACTGCCCTAGTGATATGTCATACTGCTCATGCTTGATATCAGTTAAAGTATTTACAGAACTGCTTTCAGCATATGTTCTCATCACTTTCATACATGTGAGTGTTACCCGTTTTGTTCAGGGTAAAAAAAACATCCAATCACCAATGTTGCTTTAAATATGAATTTGTTTATGTGCTTTGGAAGGAAAGAGAATCAGAGGGAAAGAGAGTGCTGATGTAAGTGTTCAAGAAATGTGTCTAACTGGCTGCTTTGGTGGCGAGACACATCCCTGATTAATGTGTCTGAGCTTTAGTTTGGTTTATAAAAAAGTGATTTAACGGTTATGATCTTTAATTTCACATGAAATCTAATTTGCTCAACGGTGTAGAGTTGCAACGATAAGTCTATTTAAAAAATGATGTGTCACGTAATGCAAAAATTCCGACCTTGCTATTTTCAGCATCTCATATTTCCATGTTTTTCTCACTTTTTGTTTGACACTATTGATCAGACAAGTTAAAGGTGCAATATGTAAGAATTTTGGCTGAAAACATTCAAGACTTCGCTAAAATTATGAATGTGAAGTTTTGACGTTGCATGCTAACCAGCTAGCCCTGACCCATGTCAGAAGCTCTTGCACTATTGCTGTAAACACCAACACTTCCCCTGGGGCTCCAAGCTCCCAGCTAAGACCACTAGCTGCATGGCTAACTGAGCTAGCCAGCTAACGGCAGCTACAGTTGGCAGCAGTTACTCTGGTGATATGCTTCCCCCTATTTGTTGCGAGTATGAATCCAACAAGTGGCCATTTCTGACGTATTGCACTTTTAAGACAACTTCTTGTACTCCAGGAAACTTGGTCATTTTCCAGTTTTTGCAAGTTTTGTGGACCAATTAGTTAAAAAAAAAAAAAAAAAAGATCAGCAGATTGTCTGTTCATTTAAGAGAAGACATTAAATCATTTGTGTTTTAAAGACTTAGAATATAAACATAAATGTTAGAAGTTACATGTGGAACTCTGTTGTACAAGTGAATCCTGGAGACAAACAGAAATCTAATTAGTTTTCTAAATGTGGTTCGGACCTGTTTTTCTCGAAGCGGTCAGTCGAGCTGACTCTGAATGAACTTTGTAAGACGAGCCACAGTTAGCTGACAGCTTGTGTCGCTGTCATCTACGTATTATTTATGTCTGCAGCTCCTTCTACACAACAGAAGAGAATCTATGCAGTTGTTTCCATTTGTTTTCCCACGTTAGAAGTCGACCATTGGTCCACTCGTCTTGTTTGGAATATTAACAACTGTTTGTGTACATAATGTTCAGTATATTTCAAAAAGGTCACCATAGTTTGTAATAAATATAAATCTAAGTTTTCAAATCAGATGGAATACAAGCTATATGTATTGCTCTCACCACAGTGGCCTAATCCAAAAAAAAGAGAAAAAAAATCTTAGTTATGTTGGTCTGTAGGAGTCACAAGTTTTACGTTCAGAACTAAAAGTGGTAAATGTGCATTGCTGTTGTTTTGTATCATTTCTATAGTCAATGTTTTGCATTTGGTATAGAGGTAAATAATAAATGGCTATTTTTTGTTCAACCACAGTATTTATTTACGTGCTCGTTTCGTTTTCTTCCCTTATTTTTGAGTCCTGTAAAAAGAACTAAGTCATGTTTTTTTTTTTTTTTCTGGTCTAAAACTTGTTAAAATAAAATCTTTGAAAATCTTTGATCCATGAATGACACACAAGTTTGTTCTAAAAAAATACACCTAAAGACACAATGAAAGTTAAAACACTTTAATTTTAAAATAAATAATCAAATAAATGAAAGTGCTTAACAGTGTTAGGAGACATCATCTCTATCCCAAAGATGATGAATTCAATATTTACACACACACTACACATCCGCAGTGGAAATCACTGAAGCATGTCAAGTCAAACAACATGATAAGAGCTTCCTGTCCTCCTCACGTCACCAGTAGTCAAACTTCAGATTGTAGTCTGATGGGAACTAAAATGCTGCTATGGGAATTTGATTACAAACTAACAGAGGGAAGAAGTTTCTTTTCATTGTACAGGAAAACAAACTTAAAACAGCAACATCTGATTTCAATTCAACATCCTGCAGCAATGAGTTAGCATGATATCGGATAAGAGACAAGGCATTTTAATACACTTTATGATTGGATTGTTGTTAAATAGCTTTTAGATCAATCACAAACTCTCCCAGCATGCTAGCCTGTCATGCGCCTCCCGTCTCCGGCTCAGTTGTGGATGGGGATGGTCTGTTTGCAGTCCAGACAGGCCTGGTCCTGACTGGCTGCCGGCAGCCCCACAGCGTGCTCTGTTGTAGAAATCAACAGCGTGTCCAATGTCATCTCTGTACATTTGGCGATGAAGCGAATGAAGGGCCGCACATCGCCTTCGTTGGCTGTGTCCAGAGCTGCGTAATACTCAGACCTTTGCTCTTTGCGAATAGTGATGGGTGGGTATCGCGCCTGCATGAGCACAAGGTTCATCAGCAGCCGCGATGTGCGTCCATTGCCGTCTACAAATGGGTGCACGTACACCAGTTTGTAGTGGGCGAGAGCTGCGTACTCCACAGGGTGCAGCTGCAGGGCCTCCTCAGAGTTGAGCCACTGGACAAGCTCCTGCATGTGTCTCTGCAGGTCCTGAGGGTGCGGGGGGATGTGGTGGCCCACAAACACCTGGTTGGTGCGCAGCCTCCCTCCTTCTACGGGATCTACATAGCCGAGAACCCGTTTGTGAATCTCCAGGATGTCGTTGACGCTGATGGTTCCAGTTCTGGACAACAGTGTGGTGTTGATGTACTTCATGGCTGCATCCACCCCGATGGCCTCATTCTGCTCCTGCAGGCTCTTCCCAGGAACGGCGTACCGTGTCTCGAGGATGTGACGGATCTCAGAAAGAGTGAGCGTGCTGCCTTCAATGGCCACCGTGTGGTAGATGTGGTGGTAGTAGGTTTCCTCCATCACTCGCCGTAGTGCAGAGTTGCCTTTAGGAATGGACATAAGCCGGCGCACTTTACTGTCAATGATGCCAAAATAACGCTGATCAATCTCTTCCACCAAGGGAAGAGTTCGGTCTCGGCTGACCAGAGCTCGCTCATTACACGGCGAGATGGCCAAGGCTTTGGTGTAGAGGTGGTCTGCCTGGACGACGTCCTTCTCCTCCTCCAGAATGGTCCCCAGCTCCGTCAGCGCATCCACAAAGTCTGGATTCATGCTGAGTGCGTGCACCAGCAGCTTGTGAGCCTTCTCCCTCTTCCCCAGTTTCTTCATCTCCAGAGCCTGCAGCAGCGCCGCTTTGGCCTCCAGCACCATCTCTGCAATCAGAACCGGATTACAGCAACACACTCCAACACAGGTCAAACAGTACTGAGCTCATAGCACAGCAGGTCTGGGCAACGCTGAAGATAAATATGACCAAATCATGTGCTATTTTACACTGAATTACAATGCAAAGACAAAGTAAACCTGGTGTTTTCAAGAAGTTCAGAAATGATTAGGAACTTGAAACCAGGGATTGTTTTTAGAAAGACCTTATAAGTAAGTATACAATAAGTAAGTATACACGACTATACTATGAAAATACATTGTATGTATCTAACCTCATCTTTACTGAACTGTGAACTTAGTGAATCACAACACTTGTTGTTTGTACCTTTGCTCGGCTTGGACCTCTGGGGCAGCAGATCAAGGGCAGTAAAGGGGACAGTGAGGCTGGTGGACTGCACAGCTGGGGGCTGATGATAGCCTCCCCACAGCTGGCAGCGGAGCTGAGCGATGCCCTTCAGGGCGGCGCGGCACTGGTTCTCCACCCCGACCAGCGGCATCAGGATGGCCACTAAAGAGCCGACGAGGACACAAAGCAGCGGGCCCCATCCTCCGAGGACACGACCGGTGGTGTAACGCCACTCTGACACGGCAGCCATGATGATCTGAGGTTAAATCCTCCATCCTCTGGCGATACGGTGCCCCATGTATATCCACCCCTAGCTAGGAGAGCAGAAGGGCGGCTGACAGGAGGGGAAACACGGTCAACATGACAGCTGGGAGTCACCAACACCGCCGACGAAACTCAGCTCAGTTATCCGACCGTCACAGCTCCTACGTTAGCTTGTTAGCTAACTCTCTGTAGCTTTTAGCTTGTTAGCTAACTCTCTGTAGCTTTTAGCTTGTGTGACTCTACGCCGAAACTTTAAAACGGCGACAAAACGAGCTAATAAAACTGCGTTTCACCTGTTCCCGGCGTCAGCACAGTTGTGTACATAATACACATCATCATACACTTCCTCGCTCTGCACGTTCCAACATCCTGGAATATAATTGGTCGGGATTTTAATGAAGAGCGGCGCCGATTGGCTGAAAACGCGGAAATACAATAAATGGGTCGTGACTGTTTCTGATTGGATGATGAGGAAACAGCTCCGCCCCTAACTTCAGTCTGTCAGGCAGTGTTTACAAAGTTAAGGTCATAACTCATAATGTTCTGGAAAAGCATCTAAAATGTCCCTATTTTTAGGTATATAAGAGAGAAATTATGTTTTTTTTGTCATGTTTGTTTATGTTTTTCATCTTCTTAATCCTAATTCATTTACTATTTATTTAAATATCCTTCTGTCTATCATCATGTGGAGTACATGTTTGCTATGTTTGTTTATTTTTGAGTGTTTCACAATAAAATAAAATAAAATAAAATAATAATTTTGGGAAGAATGCATTCAGTTGTGATAGATTTATTTCTGTTGCTATGCTGATCTGTTTCAAAATATCTACTCTTTTGTAAGCCAGTAATGTTCGAGTGGGTATTTATTCACGAGACTTATACTGAGATCAATGCTCTGTTTTTCACAGTTACAGGCATGACATTCACACCTGGAAGATGCTCGGTGCAACCACCGTCTGACCTGCAAATGGGATTAAGGGCCTTGCTCAAGGGCAACTCAGTTGTGGTAATGAGAAAGGGGCGACTGCTGCCTTTCACTTTTCCCCGCCAAATTTGTGAATAGTACCTTAGAAGGATTACTTGAGAGGTTATACTCATAGCAGAGAGTCTTCAATAATAGCTGCAACACTTGAAAGCTGAAATATCAAAACAACCAAATGCCAGTTCCTGGAGAATGATAGTTGATTGTTGAATCTCATCCTCAGGTCGTCAAATACTGACGCTTTGAATTGGGCTGAGCTTCCAATCCAAAGCGTGAGAGATCTGTGTCTGAGACTCAACAATCTACTATCTTTCTCCAGGAACTGACATTATGTTGCTTTAAAACATGCTGCTAAAAATCTATGAATATAACCCCTGAGTTTATAATGACTAAACACAGCAGGTGACCCACTTTGTTCAGTTGTTCTCACGATAAACAGGCATTTCCAGCACAATTTGATAACACAGTGGTTTTACCATTTAAAAGCACTAAACCTACCAATCTGACACGTCTGATCATCACAGGAAGCCAATCAATTTCACCACCCATGATCACAAAAAGGAAATAACTGGCTGTAGAAAATAAAGATGAATATTGGATTTGGCCTACCACAGTTTTATTATCATTTATTGTTAACGGGAAATAGAAAATCCATTATGCCCTAATAGCATCGTCCAGCAACATTATATCTTTAAAGGTGCAATATGTAGTTTTGAGGAAGAAATTTGAATCGGAAGAAAAATAGAGACACATTTATTTTATGCCTAAACAAACTAAATAAACAAACTCTCTTTGTTTTCATGACCGAATAAACTGAATAAACAAACTGACTTTAAAGGACGATACAGTTTCATACTGTTTTACTGTGTTTATATGTGGCGGACCCTGCCACCTTTTCTAGCTTCAAACAGTGTTTCCTCTGAGAAACAGCTTGTTTATTCACTTATGCAAAAAAATCAACATTTCTGAGTTTGTATTATTACCTCATTAATATTGTAAATATTATAATTCTGAGTTTGAATTTCTTCTCCAAAACTACAGAGTGCCCCTTTAAAGTGGAGTGGGAAGTGTTTGATGTAGTTTTGCATAATTTGCATGAAAGAAATGAGCTGTTGTGTCATGATACTTTTAAGTATTCAGTTTTTTTTTATTTAAATCATGTAGATTCTTGCAGCTCCGGCTTTGCTACCAGCTGCCCTCCCTCTGTCCTTTTAATGCAGAGTGACGAGCAAACAGCAGAGGGCGGCAGTGCTCTGTGATGCAAACATACATACAGTCATAGCAGTATCCCCTGAGGACTGCAGTAGTCCTGACCAAAGAGTCAGCATAATCTTAATTTATTCTTGTGCCATCCATTTTTTTTAAATGCATGTACTTCCAAAACACAATATCAATATCTTCCTCCTCAGCGTCTCGTGCTACCTCTTTATTTTCACATTTTGTAATCTTTCAGTTCTAGTTATGCTGTTTTGTTACATTTTATGTATTTAAATAAAAGCTTTTATACGTTTTTACTGTCATATATTTATGAAATTGCCTTTACAGAAATCACCACCAGCTGGGAACAGCCTGTGGTGATGAGGATGGAAACCTGGCTGCATGCCAAGGCCAACACTATTAGACGTATCTTCAGCAGATGGCAGACTATCAGCTCTAAATAGCTGATATCCACAGACAGCCTGACACTCTGCAGCACGGCAAGGTCCCCACAGACAGTGCAGAGAAACTAATGAATGAATTTTGTGAGAGATTAAGCAGTTGTGTCTGAAATTTGGGGTGTGGAATTTGTCAAGTTATGCTGCACAGGGTGCTCGCAGCGAGCTCCTGAGCTGCACACTAACATCATTTACTACCAAAGAGTCCCTTTGTGCTGCACTGCAATTTCACCTTGGAGGATAATGGGGCTGCCTGTTCGAGTGTGCTTGAGCTGCATTATTTCTTCACTCCTGTTATTCATGTGCTCAATCACACACTTCTGGCCGAGAGTGCGTTTACATTGAAAGAAAGAAAGAAAGAAAGAAAGAAAGAAAGAAAGAAAGAAAGAAAGAAAGAAAGAAAGAAAGAAAGAAGGAAAGAAACATTGGGGGAATATTTAATCTGCATGCTGCCAATGATTAACTGTGATGGGTGAAGGATGACTAACTGCTGCCTGTGGGACACAAGCTCAACATTTTGTGTATCTGTGGCTCAAGTAATAATCAGTGCTGTATGATTTTGCCACAACACGGAGACACTTTTATTATTACTCTTTGGCTCGGAAGCAGCTTTCACTCAATGATGCATAAAAACCAGGCCTGTAGTGAGAACAATAACGAGGATGGAGGCTTCACGGAAAAAAATGTCTTCTAGTTAGACTTCCTGAAGACTGTTTAATATGCCATTTACTAGCTCAACACCCACTGCTGCTACTGAAATGCTGATTGTAATAATGGTGATGACCACAACAAAACAACAGTTTCAAGTTTCTCTTCTATCTTGTGACCAGCAACATGCGAAGAGGATGCCAAACCCAAGAGGAAGATGTTTATATTTATAAATAATATCATAACGAATTAATCAAAACTGTGGGAGTCTGGAGGTCTTGAGAACAAAAGGGGATGGGGGTGTCTGGGCCAGCCACACAATGGGCCAGAGGGCACGACCCAGAACTTCCCTCCCTGAACTTTAAGATAACTGCATAAACTAAACTAACAAACAGAGCTGCGAAAAATGGACTCCAAGACCTCCATCCTCAAAACAAACAAACTCTAAGGAAGTTGGGCCTGCAATGTCTGGATAGGAGAGAAGTCCCTCTCATCAGTCTCTCTTCAACAGGAGAAGGGTTACAGATGAATCAGAGGACCGGGAGCAGCTGAGAGAAGAGAGGGAGGAGAACACAATTGCAAAACACATTACATTTTTATGACCTGACTGTCAAATCGAAGAGGAGGAGATGGTGCTAGAGTTATGGGCGAGAAGGCTGCCGGCTTGGCAACCTCTTTTTTGAGACTATGTGGTTTTTAAAAAAATACATTTTAAGCTTCACACGACTCTTTTTTATTTAAGGAAAGGTCGGGACAATGTCCAGCCTTGTTTGTTGTGACCAAAACAGGTATTTTAAAAGTCTAATAAGATTTTTCTGAGTCTCATTCCCAACTCGTAAGATACTGACACTTTGGGTTGGTGGCTGGCCCGATTTACCAGCTCAAAGCATCAGTATTGACGACAGGGGGAACCCAAAGCGTCAGGATGTGATGAGTTGGTCAAAAGACGTTCTCCTAACTCTAACCTAAGTGGTTTTTGTGGCCTAAATTAGCACGTCAGTGGAGCCTTATATAGAGAAGTGGCACTTCGTCATACAGGGCTCCACAACAATCACTTCTGGACTCTTTGCTTTAGTTGAAAGGCGAAGACAAATATGGCAGAATGGGCGACTGATGAAGGAGAAACGATGGCATGAAATGAACGGCCCTCGGGTTGAGTTGCAGGCTGATTCTATGCCCATCTGGCATATGCTCACATGAGCCTCAGCTCGCCTCAGCTGTGGAAACAGATAAAACCCACAAGAGTCTGGAGTTAAAAATCATTGATGAGTGCTAATTCTGTTTCTCGCTATGTTGATGCAATTAAATGCCTCATGTCACTGTGGGATTATCATCAGAACGGAACAGTATCATTGAAAAGTTATGTTATCTTTAATGCATTCATGAAATGTGCTTTTTTATCTCTTGTATCAGTGTCGTCAAACGGCTGTGATGCCTTGAACATGAACTACAGGCATTCTCATCAAAAAACACTTGTTTCCACTGAATCTCTGTCAGAATAGGCTGCTACATAACATCAGCATGATCCTCACACCAGCTGAAAATGTGAACTTGAAGCACACTCCTGAGATGACCTGTCAGACACTATTAAAATAACACCCTGTCTTTTTTAGCTACTTGCTGAAACTGTGCTTCAAGAAGTAGAAAATCCATCTGCCCACCTGGAAAAAAAAAAAAAAAGGCGACCTGTCAGGGCAGAAAATAAATCCCTCTGGCACAGACGCCTCGCCTCCTCCTCCCCCTCCACCACCAGCGCCCCAGCTCCTCTCTCCAGCCTCTGTGGGGCCGTCAGTCTGCCTGCCTTTCTGTCTGAGAGGAGGCTTTGTTCTGGGTGACAGAGCTGGGTGTCAGAGATAGAGGATCTCGTTAGGCAGTCAGAGGGAGAGGGATGGTAGCTCTCTTTCCACTCTCTGAGTATGGATGGCTCAGAAAAGGAGGGATGAGGGGGCCGTAAAATGGATGACAGGGTGAAGGAGAGCTGCACTGGGAGCAACAACTGTCCTTTACTGTCAGCATCCGAAATACCTATCCGAATGAAGGCCTAGCTCCCAAAATGCAAGATCCACACTCTCACTGGCAGAATGACAAGTGCTGTTACAAGACGATTTTGGGAGGTCATGTGTTTTTTTCAGACAGAGGTTGTCCTTGGTTTCCCCTCAGCCTGTCTAGAGCTCCTCCATTAGAGAATAAAACATCAGATTACCAGTTCACTGTCTCACAACAACAACAATAATCTGATGTTTTCCTACATCCAGCAGCCCGGTGAGCCTCACCAGCATGCTGAGACTCCCCTCTGTTCAGAGTAGGTCAGAGGAAACTGAGGAGATGTGGCAGCCTCCCGGTCTCACACAGGTAATTACCAGAGCTCTGTCCCTGCAGTTTTCCCTCACTGGGAGAAGGGCTACTGTCCACGGCACTGTCACACTGGGATGCTGAATTGAGAAGGCATGAAACAAACAATGGTGCTGATCGTTTTGATTGTCTACAACTACTTTCCTGGGATTGATATTTGAGTATTGAGAAAGGAAAGCAGGCAGGGACACGAGAGGCATGAAGCTACAGGGGTTATCAGACAACCTCCTGGCGTTTTCCATATTATTTATATTTTCATGTAGGTTGGGCTGACCTGTAAGCAATTTACAGCCAGTACCGCCACACTATCAAGTCTCAAGTTATGTCAAAGACGTTGTGTGGCAGAGACGTCTACTGAAGTGCTCATAAACATAAGCATAAGCTGTTGAAACTAAACTAAAACAGTTTGGTTTGTCTTCACAATCACCTCTGGATTGGTCAATATAAATTCTTCTTGTTTCCAGAAGTCACAGTCCTGGTCGGAGTCAGGGCCACTTGGCTCCACAGCTAACTGAGCTACTTGCCAGTCGCTACAGCGCAGAGTAGCAAGTCCAGAACAGAGACACTGCCCCCTATCGTTTTGGGAGCAACCTTCAAATTCTTGCCATTTCTTACAAATTACACCTTCACATCAATGTCTACGAGGTCGTTTTAGACAGACAACTCAAGTTGGGCTTGAAATTACTCCACTAACTCTACTTACTCACTTGCTTAGTTAGTAACTTACTAACTTTCTCTGCCTGCACTCCTCTGCTCACTTCCTTTGCTGCAAAACACTTGCTGCTCCCACTCGTGTCTTATCAGGCTTATCATGAATAAACATTTCCTGTCATGCCCATGAGCTTCATGAAGCCTTTGTGGCAATACTTTAACCATTGGGCTTTTTTTTATTTTTATTTCACTGAATGATTGTGCAGTAAACTCATCAAAAATGAGGGAGGTTAGTGTGGATGCTTCTCACCTACAGCCTGGAGAGACCGGACATGATTTATTCAGTTTGTGTGTCCTCTTTTTCATTGTTACATTTGCCCTAAAGGCTGCCGATTCAAACAGATATACCCTTCATGATGGACTAAAACAAAGATGTTTGTTTGTGCGTGAGGATAATATCTGTTTTGGGGCAATACAATAGCATCTGAATCTGAGACACCCTCAGGTTAGACGCTCTCTTTCAGGCTCGGGCCGATGTCCTGTTGGAGGGTCACAGCAGGTCCAACAGGTGAGTAATGATCTGGTGGACGGACACAAGGCAGAAATAATTAGGTCTACACTGAGGGGCAGCCATTACCGGGGACCTCCCTCAGGCGCTTCTTGATATTTCATTTATTATCTCACATCCTCAGCGAAGTGGGTGCAACAGGCCGCCAGCTCCGTCAGATGTACCGGATCCAGCACTAACCAGCACATCTCACGGCACACGGAGATGACTCAGCAACTGTGGGGGCGGCTCATTATTATTTTCAACCCACCAAGAGATGACTGGCTGGTGACTTTATTTGATTTCTCCGGTAATGTACAGCAGGAGCCCAATTATGAGTAAAAATTATATTACCTCATGACAACGATTTAATACTGCACTACTGGGTGACAGCTTATTTGAAACTTGTCTGTGAGACTTTTTACAGCGCGAGGCAGAGAAAACTAATCATGCCGCCTGAGTGGAACTGCTCTCACCGCCCGAGTGTGCATCGCTTTATAAATGTGCCTTTTAATAGTCAGGCATAATGTCCGCCTGGAAAATAACCCTTGTGATGTCACAGAGATGTCATCAGGGTTATCTCAGCTTGGATGTAAAGACAATACATTGACATACACCAGGGTTAAGGGGTAAATAAAGCATAAAACATGCCAAAAAACAACTATAAAGAGATACAAAATGACTTCAAAGGGACACAAAATGACTTCAAAGAGACACAAAATGACTGAGGAGACACACAAAACCACTACAAAGAGACACAAAATGACTTCAGAGAGACACAAAATGACTATAAAGAGACACAAAACGACCAAAAAGAGACACAAAATGGCCGAGGAGAGACACAAAACAAACAATTGTCAATTTGTCATTGTACTTTTTTTTTTTTTTAGTTTAACAGTCCTACTGATTAAGTGAACTGTGTAATATTGATCTTATTAAACTTCAATACTTTCAAATTTCACTTCATAACTGCTGGTCACTCATTTTATAATGCATTATTATCACTATTAAAATGTATTGTACTGTAATTATAAGTTTGTGTAAGTGGCCATTGGGTGCTTATATTCCTGATGTAATTGTAATTACATGCTTGTTATAAGTTACTTTATCATTGTTTCCTTTAAGTAAAGTGAAACAGAACAGCAAACAAAACACTGTAAGATGTATTATAGTCAACATGTACTAACATACATTGAATGGATCTGGATGAAACTACCAATTAACTAATCAAATATATAGTTTAACACTAATTACGAGTTATGAATATCCTTTACTGCTTGTTTCTATGATTATACACCGCTAAAGGCAAACTAGAAGGCATCTAATGCATTTAAGACATGGGACTGATAGAAAGTGTTTCCCAAATATATTTTCCCTCCGAATGGGAATTTCCACATCTTACAAAAAAAAATAATTAAAGACTGCCAAATGAAAAAATCTTTAATTTAACGACCGACACACTTCTTCCCATGACAGAAGGATCAGTGTGTGTTGCTGGCAGGTGGTATTTGTGCTCCAGAGGCAACAAAACGCCAGCAACATCTGATATATTACTGTGAGCCCATATTGTAATCATACAAGAACCCCATCTGGAGGGATGACTTCAACATATTACACAAAAATAAATCGCCGGCGGCACCAAACAGTCCTTTGCTTTTCCCCCTCCAGCTTCACATTCACAAGCCCTGCATGTCAGAATGTGTGTGAGCTTCATCGTGTGCTTCACAGGACAGAACCTCGACCCAGCTGTGATCTGAAGAGAGTTTCTCTTCCTGTTAAAACTTCTTCCAGATGATTACTCCATTAGAGAGTCCTCTGATGCCACTGATGTACTGATTCTTATCGTCCAGCTGATATTCAATTAGGATGTTGTGTGACACTGCGAAGAAATCCCATGATCATGAGCCCTCGGTCACTTTAAGGATTAGAGTTGTTAATAGACTTTTTCGCTCTGACAGGATTTAGATGGTTAAAAAAGATGATCACATAAAAACCACAGATCCTGAGCCAATATTGGATTATCACTGCTGCATAATTTATGTCATTTCTGCTCCATCCTATTAGCTCCAAAGCTAGTTTTAACATGAATGCTTCAGTGTTGAAATATTTATACTGGGATACATGTGATAATCTGCAGTGATATTTATAACAGTAAATGTGCTGCATGGCAGTAAAAGATGAGCATTTTATCTTTTTGGATTCACTATGCGTAATACTGCAGATGCAAAAACTCCCCCACTGTGCTCAGTGAGATGCTGATGCTGGTTTTTATGATATAAACACATTTACAGGCAGACTTTTTCCAAACAGTGAGATGAGATGACACCACATCTCAGCAGTTTTTAGATGCCCACGTCCAATTTACTAGGAAGGAATGAAAGAGAGGAAGGGATACTGAACTTTTACATCTGTGTTGTAGTAAAACTGTTTCATTATCAGCCAACACAAAGCTGCCTCTGTTGCAAAAAAACAGTTATCTGTCTGTATGAGTTATTTAATATTCGAACACTTTCTTCTCTGGGCTCAAACTCTGTTTTTTGTACTTTATACTTTTCCTAAAGCTTCAGTATATTGTCAGCCAAGTCGGCAGAGTAAAATGTCGGCATTTAACGTTTACATAACTACTTTTGTACGTGTCACAGGATACGTAGAATATTTCTGCATTTGACATTTGTACGATACGTGTCTTATCACATGCAAGGACGTCATTTTGTGTTAAAAAGTGGTGGGGACGTAAGGGCTCAGACAAAAAACAACATTTTTTTCAATGGTCTTCAACATACGAGATTTTAGGCGATATAAAGAGCGGACTGTATGTGTTACGCCCCGTTGCCGGGGAAAATGATCAAATAAAAAGGGTGAAAAACTACAAGAACACCACACGTTTGCCGCCATTCAGTGTATTCTCATTTTTAGCCACGTTTCTCCCCATGCTTCTCTCTCAACACGCAAAAACAGGCATCAACAATCGATCACTGTGCAGCACATCCGTCACAGACTTGACGAAGAAAATAGAAAATACAATTGAGTTTTTAAACATAACTTATGCAAATACATTCTCATAAAAGGTAAGTAAAAGATTGTAAACAAAACTGAGATAAAATAAACTATCTTATCTATTACTGTTGTTACTGTCTCTGTTGTCCTTTCTGGACCTGCGAGGCAAAAGCAGTTGAACACAGAACAGATGATCAATCATCATTTTAACCTTTTTAGCTCAGAATACATGTAAACAATGAGTTATTATTACTTCTTAACAACGGTTTAACCCTTTTAGCTCAGAATACATGAACAATGAATTATTCCATTTTTTTTTAATCACTATTCCTAATAATCATGTTACACTTTGAACAACATGAATTATATTGTTTTAATCAAATCTTGCCATGAATTAGTTTTTAGCCATAAGCTTGGTCTTTTTATCATGCACAACTTTATAACCATGACACACTCCCCTACAACACAGATGTCGTCCACGACATCTCAACCAACAGGTGAGTAATGTTTAAAGCATTTACCTATGTCATAATGTCATCAGGCCAATCATTCTACAGTCTGTATACAATCACTCGGCTTATTCAAAGTCCAGGAGTGTGTTACACGTGTATCAGCACTCTGCTTGTCCATCAGTCCATTTATGACTGTATAAGGTATGTATATGTGCATGTATGTCAACACTCAGTCCATGAAACAGTCCATCCATGAGTGTGTGTGTATGTAGTGCATCAACACTCAGTTTGTAAAAGAGTCCATCCACGAATGTATGGTATGTGTATGTAAGTGCATCAACACTCAGTTTGTGAAAGAGTCCATCCATGAATGTATGATATGTGTATGTAAGTGCATCAACACTCAGTGTCCAACAGTCCATCAAAGAGCGTATAATGTAGAGGTGTAAGTGTATCAACACTCAGTGTCCAACAGTCCATCAAAGAGTGTCTGATATGTGTATGATGTGTGTGTAAGTGAGTCTTCCTCTTTCAGTAGCCCGGTGCAACAGGCTGATAATTCCAGTGTTGTACTGGAGCTGTCCATGTACTTGCTGCTTGCATGGCTCCATAGGATGCTGGAGGATAGTAGTGCATCATGTAATCTGGGAGTCCGGTGCCACAGCAACTGGGATGGCCAAGCTGATCATATGTGAAGACTCTCGGAGGCCGTCTCTCTCTTACTGGTCGCTGGTACTGTTGTTCATCCACACTGTGATCTTCACTTTGAACAGGTGACTCTGCTGCTGGCATTCTCTCCTCCAGTGAAATCTCCTCTTGAACCGACATGTCCTCTTCCGACAGTGGATCTCTTGTGTCCTGCTCCAGCTGGGGCATGTCCTGATGCTCAGGCTCAACATCCTCCACGAGCTGTGTGACACCTTCATCAGCATCCTCTCTGTCTGTGTGGACTTGGGGCTGTGGCACAGGCTGATGTCTAAGTAGATAGTACCCATAGTCGTCATCATCAGTATCATCATCGTTTGTCTCTTGGTCTGTTTGATCTTCGCCTTGATGAGTCTGAGCTGTGATTTGTCTTTTCACTTTAGCTGGTTTCAGCTGAATTTCTAGTGGTAAATGGTCACATGGCAACAGGAGGTTACGGTGCAGGATCCTACGTCCTCTCGCTTTGCCTTGCTCAGGTATCACTTCATATATGGGCATGTCTTTTCCCACCTGACGAATTACTTTGTGGATGCAATCTTCCCAGTGATTCCTGAGCTTTCCTGTCCCTCCTCTAGGTGTCATATTCCTGATGAGAACACGGTCGCCCTCATGCAATACAGAACTCCTGACTTTGTTATCATGATTCCTCTTGCTCCTTTCAGCACATTTCTTTGCATTCGCTGTTGTGATCTCATAAGCCTCTTGCATCTGTTGTTTCCACTTTTTCATGTACTCTCGATGATCAGCAGTTCCAGTCTCAGGGGTCAAACCAAATAACAAGTCAACAGGTAACCTTGGTGATCTGCCAAACAGAAGGTAAAAAGGGGAAAAACCTGTGACTTCACATCTGGTACTGTTATATGCGTAGATGAGCTTAGGCAATGACTCTCTCCAATCTGACTTTTGTTTCTCTGTGAGCGTTCTTAGCATTTGTAGCAGTGTTCTGTTAAGCCGTTCCACTTGCCCGTTGCCTTGTGGGTGATACGGCGTGGTTCGAGAGCCCATCACTCCACAATTTTTCTTCAGCTGTGCAAACAATTGATTCTCGAATTCACCTCCCTGGTCGTGGTGAATTCTCAGAGGGAATCCAAACTTCAGTGCGTAATCATTAAATATTTTATCAGCAACAGTCTTGGCAGATTTCGATGTTGTGGGGTAGGCTTGTGCAAAGCGTGTGTAATGATCTACTATTAACAATATGTATTCATATCCACCTCGGCACTTATCCAGATGTAGGAAGTCAATGGATACAAGCTCGAATGGCTGAGTGGTGACAATCGGTACGAGTGGAGCTCTGGCTTCTCTACAGGGCTTTTTCTGTTTCAGGCATGTACAACTTTGTGTGACGTAGTGCTCTATCTCTCGCTGCATGTGTGGCCAGAAGAAGCGATCCCTGATGAGCGATGTTGTGCGTTCCACGCCTTGATGTCCCATCTCATTGTGGAGCTGTTTCAACACTGTTCCTTTGTATCTTTCAGGCAGAACAAGCTGAGTTCTGGTTGCAGTCTTTCTTTGAAGTGTCCCGTCTCCATCAAAGGTAAGTTTCTCCCAGTCACGCAGCAAACATTTGGTCTGTACATTGAATGACTTTAACTGCTGTCTTGTCGGCTTTTCTTTTGATTGTTTACAGGCAACGACTGGACCAATAGTTGGATCATCTCTCTGAGCTTGACAGATATCTGCTCTTGAAAACGGTGTAGGTGTGTCTCCACCCATTTCTGTACACTCACAAAACATCATGGACCACACTGTGTTTGAGACATCACTTTCAACAGCTTGTACTGTGGCTTGCACTGAAGGGGATGACATTTCCTCTGTGCATTCCTGCATCATCTCCTCTATGTCACAGGGCATTCTTGAAAGACCATCAGCATCACAATTTTCTTTGCCTGGACGATACTTAATAATTAGGTCAAAGTCAGCTAATTCGGCAACCCACCTATGCCCTGTTGCATTTAATTTGGCTGTTGACAACACATAGGTCAGTGGGTTGTTGTCAGTATACACAGTACAGGAGGAGCCAATTAAATAGTCCCTGAATCGCTCGGTAACAGACCACTTCAACGCTAAGAATTCAAGTTTCCCTGAATGAAGATGATAGTTCTTTTCTGCTTTGGTCAAGGTGCGTGATGCGTAGGCTATTACACGTAGCTTACTCTCCTGTTCTTGATATAACACAGCACCTAACCCTTGGTGTGAAGCGTCTGTGTGCAAGATGAATGATTTGTTGAAGTCTGGGAATCCAAGAATCGGTGGCTCAACCAAACAGTTAATCAGTCTCTCCAGTATTTGTTGATGCTCATCAGTCCATGTGATCGGCTTGTGTGAAGGTGCCCCTTTAAACTTTCCTTTCACTTTTCTTGTCCGTGTGTTACTGTCCTTGTGTTTGTCGGATTTGGGATCTGATTCTGTCAGAGCATAAAGTGGGCCGGCGATGCGGGAAAAGTCTCTTATGTACTGCCGGTAATAGCTCAGGAGTCCCATGACTGCTCTCAGTTCTCCCACAGTCTGCGGCCTCTTCTTCTTTAAAGCTCTCACTGCTACAGTATCAGCAGGGTCCATTTTACTGCCATCCGCAGACACGATGCGCCCTAAGTAGCGGACCTCACGTCTGAACACTTCACACTTCCTAGGTTTCAACTTTATGCCATGCTGACGTAGCCGCTGTAGCACTGTCCTCACATGTTCGACGTGATCCTCAAAGGTTCTGCTGAAAACCAGTGTGTCATCTAAATAAGGGATACAGATGTCATCTCTCAGTCCTTCCAAACAATTTTCCATGCAGCGCTGGAAGGCAGCTGGAGCATTCATAAGACCGAAGGGAATCCTGATCCACTCATAGAGACCCCATGGTGTCACAAAAGCGGTCAGAGGTCTGCTCTCCCTAGTCATAAATCCCTGATGGTACGCCTTCCCTTGGTCTAGGAGAGAGAACCATGAGTTGCCTCCTAGGCCATCCATTATGTCTTGCACTCTGGGTATAGGCTGACGGTCAGGGAGCGTCTTCCTGTTCACCTCACGGTAGTCAATGCACAGTCGTAGACTGCCGTCTTTTTTTCGGACACACACGACTGGTGAAGCATAAGGGGAGTTAGATTTCTCTACCCAGCCCTGAGCGATGAGGTCACTCAGGTAGTCCTTCATTTCCTGATACAGTGGTTTAGGCACAGAGAGATATGTTTTTGCTACAGGCTCAGTGTCTTTCAGTGATATGTGAAGTTGCAATCTTTCAATGCGGCCAATATCATCATCTGTCCTTGAAAAGGAGGCAGACTCCTCTCTTAACATCTGGCGAACTGTCTCCTGTTCTGGCTCGCTGAGATGACTCAGATTTACAGGTGGGTCCCAAACATTATCATCTGTTTGACCCTCTTTAGCAGTGACGTGATTTGTTGTGACTGACGGTGGTGGGCGAGATCTCTCCAGCACAGAGGTGGGGTAGACTGCCTGGACATGCTGGACAGTCCCAATAACAGTTCTCCCTGCTAACACAATGTCATGATCTGTTGGGTTCTGCACACTTACAGTAATAGAGGGTTTTTTTGTGCCTCTGGTTACCTCTACTGCCATGTCACACAGTTCAAGTCCCTCTGTCCAGCGAGGATTAACATCAGGCTCGAAGATGAGTATTGCATCCTCCTGTGGGGAGTCCATGTGGACGTGACATTCAACTTGGACTGACAGATGTTTAGGTATGTTGATTCTCTCCCTTTTTGTCTTGACTACATACTCATTTGCTTGCTTGACACTGACTTGCTCAACAACAGCAGTTACATGTTTTACAAAAGTGTCTGTGTAGCCTGGGAATGATGCCCTCACTGTTTTACTCAGATGTTCCCTGTGAGTAGAGTGTGATTGTTTCAATTCACTGTCAATAATGATCTTAATTACATTAGAGCCAATGATTGGTTGAGCAAGTTTTCCACCCTTCATTACAAGCGTGGGAACAATTACTTCTGTCTTGGATGCAGCCCCGAAAGCTAACCTGAAAGCTATCTCAACCCAACCTGTGTATGGCATGCTTTCCCCATTTGCTGCTTTTATATCTAGGCCCGGTGCCACGTCCAAAATGTCAGAAATGTCTCTCAGTCTTGTGTCTGGTAAGTGCACTTCTTTCCATAGCTCGTCAATTATTGTCACTTGGGAGCCTGAGTCCCACAGAGCTTGGACCCTTTGACCTTGGATGAAGCAGCTGACCATGTGTTTCTCTCCTACTAATGGGGCTCTCTTAGCCTGTTTTTCTCTTCTCGAGGTAGCGTTAGCAGTCATACATGAGAGAGGTTTGCAATGTTTTTTGTGTTCAGCCCAATTATCAACTTGACATGGCCTAGAACAATAAAACACATTTTTACAGGATGCACACTGTTTCAGCATTACCCCTTCTCCCTTCTGTCCACAGTGTGCACATTGCTGGGACCTCGCTGTGTGATTGGTCACTCCCTGTCCCGTGCGAGTGACCTTCCTCCGTTTAAAGGCTCACCTCCAAATTGTCTCTGTCCCCTTGCTCGACATCCAGCAAGGAAATGTTCGCTGCTGCCACACCTGTAGCAGTGTGTACAATAGTCCTCAGCTCCACTCTGTTGACAGCCAAAACATCTCCTCATTTGTCCGCGATTTGGTGGAGGGAAGCTGCGTTGTGGGGCAAATCTTTGCTGGTACTGGGCAGTTCCACCTCGGTGTCTGGGGCCTGCATTGAACCAGTAGTTCTGTGACCAATCCTGCATCTGCTCACCTGAGAATTGCTGTCCTGATGTGCCATCCGTGCCCCCTGCTGGTGGTTGTGGTCTGGGTGCGTGCTGGGGCTGTAGCATGGACTCCCTGATTTGAGACACTTCCACTTTCAGGTCTTTCAACAGAGCTATCTCCGATTTAATCTCCTCAAGCTGGGAGAGAACGACAGGGGAAACTTTAGGATTTTGGTGAGTAGCTGGTTTTTCATTCTTTTCAGCAGGAACATCACTTGACTGTGCTGAGTGAACAGAAACAGGTTTCTGTTGCCCGGCCATTTTCTTTTTCATCTGTCTCTCTGTTTCATAGGCACATGCAATGTTCATTCTCTCAAGCAACAGTTCGTCAGAGATGTCAGCTTGCTCCAAATAAGGCTGAAGATCACGCTTGATGTTGTCGTTCTGAAGTCCAGTTAACACAGTGTGAAGAAACATTCTTTGCACTAGCCCAGGATCATACTGAAGACCCGACTCAGATTCCTGTGAGGCAAACAAGATCTTTTGTCTCAGGTCGAGAGTGCGGATGAGGAAGTTCTGGGGGGTTTCTTTAAATCCTTGCACCTCAGAAGTCAACTGAGTGTAGAGATCGGTTGCACTTTTCTCTTGATAATGTGAACGGAGGATTCGTCTCAATGTTGGTAAAGTCAAGTTCATTTTGCCCTCCAAATAGCTGCGAAGCTGCATACCAGGCGCTATGGCTCTAATCACTGAATCCACAATCTCTAGCTCTGGAAACCCCTTGCTTAGACCATGTTCAATTTGCCTTGCTAAACTTGAAAAAGTCAGTTTGTCTTTTTGACCAGGCTCACCAATTTGTCCAGCAATTTTAAAGTCTTTGTGCCAGTGATGAGGTGGAGGGTTGTGGGCTGTGTTCTGTGTTACCTGTCTGTTGTAACCGCTGCTTTTGGTGTCTCTTTCTTTCTGTGTGCTTGCTAGCCGGAGCTGCAACACTTCAATTTCCTTTAATAATTTTTCCTCCTCTTCATCTTGTTTTTTCTGCTGCTCCTCCGCTTGTTTTGTTACACTAGCATTGCACACAGCCTGTAGCTCGTAGATTTTTTCTTGAAGATGGAGTAAGTCAGCCATACCTTGATCCTCAAGGTCCTCTAGCTCTTCTCTCTGGATGTAGCTTGAAATTAGCCTGATGAGGGCCGTGCGTCCTTTGCCGCTAACATGCTCGAACTCCGCTCCGCCGAGGATTAAATAGTCACACAGCTCCACTAAACTTTCTCTGGGCAGCAAACACAGTTCTTTTATAACTCCGAGTTGTAGTTTCTCTATCTCTGTCGACGCCATCCTGCAGAATGTGGGCGCTAACGGCGAGGTGGTACCGATTAATCTTCTTAGCAGTTAGCTCTCCTGGTATGTAGCAATACCTCAGATTACTTGTAGCCGAAGACGGTCGAGTTCCCACGGCAGCCGACTCCTCACTTGCTCCGATGGTCCGGGTTGTTTAAAAAAGAAGGATGTGTGACGGCTGGGGACACCTCTGTCGATGTTAAACCACGCTGCACACAATCCCAGCGGTGCCTCCAAATGTTACGCCCCGTTGCCGGGGAAAATGATCAAATAAAAAGGGTGAAAAACTACAAGAACACCACACGTTTGCCGCCATTCAGTGTATTCTCATTTTTAGCCACGTTTCTCCCCATGCTTCTCTCTCAACACGCAAAAACAGGCATCAACAATCGATCACTGTGCAGCACATCCGTCACAGACTTGACGAAGAAAATAGAAAATACAATTGAGTTTTTAAACATAACTTATGCAAATACATTCTCATAAAAGGTAAGTAAAAGATTGTAAACAAAACTGAGATAAAATAAACTATCTTATCTATTACTGTTGTTACTGTCTCTGTTGTCCTTTCTGGACCTGCGAGGCAAAAGCAGTTGAACACAGAACAGATGATCAATCATCATTTTAACCTTTTTAGCTCAGAATACATGTAAACAATGAGTTATTATTACTTCTTAACAACGGTTTAACCCTTTTAGCTCAGAATACATGAACAATGAATTATTCCATTTTTTTTTAATCACTATTCCTAATAATCATGTTACACTTTGAACAACATGAATTATATTGTTTTAATCAAATCTTGCCATGAATTAGTTTTTAGCCATAAGCTTGGTCTTTTTATCATGCACAACTTTATAACCATGACATATGAGGTCAGAGTATAATGATGCATCGTAATTCATTTAATGTCATTTTTTAGTTAACATTTCCTGCTCCAAGCTATTTTCTAGCACATTTCTAATCTACTATGCCCTGACTCTCATACCAGGTGGTGGAGTTTAGCAAGAAGGCTGCCAAGCCAGTGACCGCAAGTTCAAGACTGCGTTTCAAGTGTTTTAGCCACCGGGAACACTGAATGTTTTTTGACGAGGCGTCAACACAGCGTTTGAACATTTGTCCGCGTGACACCACTGGATATTTTTTCAAGCAGACCTCGGGACAATTCCCAGGGGTGTTTGTGGAGAGAGAAAAACTTGACATAATTTGACAGAAGGTCAGGACGTGTCCGGCCATGTTTGTGGTATTTTAAGCTGAAACATGATATTTTCCTAAACCTAACCAGATCATAAGCACAGTTTTGTCACAACATAAAAATGAAAAGAAACCTTAAATTGCAACATAAAGAAATGTAAAGTTTCAACATGTCTGTGGTCAGCAGAAATGCACTTTTCCAACATTTCCTGTGGTGACTGGGTTGATATTAGCATGAAGGCCCATCAGTGGTCACTTCACACAGATTGACCTGTCGTTTGGAATCAGCTCTGCTTCAAGTATTGCTTTTAAAGCAAAGAGGCTGAAGGCACCCTGTCAGCAAAAACAGTCAGCGCTTCAAGCTCTTAAGATTTCTCTGCAGAGTTTTCTCTCAAGCTGTTGACCTCAATCAGCTTCCAGTGACAGAAGGGTAAGATCTGCAGTGTTGAACAAAGAAAACAAAACGTGCTGATAACTATGTGCGTGTGGAGAAGTGACCTTGAGTGAATCACAATGAA
Organism: Pagrus major; assembly: GCF_040436345.1. Lineage (NCBI taxonomy): Eukaryota > Metazoa > Chordata > Actinopteri > Spariformes > Sparidae > Pagrus > Pagrus major. The sequence continues at coordinate 37,020,616 of NC_133219.1, read as the reverse complement.
GATCTTGTTATTTACGTGCAGGAGCTTTTGATTTTCACGTTGAATGACACTCTCGGTGTCGTCGTACCGTCAGGGTCCGACTGAACGGGAGGCAGATGCACCCCTGAACTCTTCCCCCTTTGTGATCTGGATGGATAAAAGCCTGTTAATGTACAGATTCAACACGGAGCCATGTTGGTCCATCTGTGCATGTTCCTGTTGGCATACATCCAGCTGTAATCCTCCCCTGTATAGTGTGTTTATGTGTCTGTAGGCTCATATTATATGTCAGTTCATATATGCATCCTCTTCTGTCTCTCCCATATCCTCTCTATGCTTCTGTCTATACACATAGAAAAAGACAAATAAGCATTCATGAGCCTCTTTTGGCCTCAACTCAATTTTCTGAGAGTTTAATAATTTCCTCCTTCATGACTGGTGTAGATAAATAATACAGAAATCTATAAAGTATCATGGGATTTACCAGGATTAATCACATTACTGTAAATGATTAAAAAATAACAATGTTCACAATAACAGCTTCTTTTGATGACTCGTCTTCAGTATCACTCAGCGCTCATTATTATTTTATACTAATGTTCTTCTTTAATACATAAATAATAAGAGGAGGAGGAAGAAGAAGAAAAAACATTCACACTTCTATTTTAAAGCAACAACAAATAATCATAAACATTTACCATAAAAAACGTAAATATTAAATATAATATGTTACATTTGAATAAAAGTAAAGACAAGATTAAATAATCAGTAGATTTAAAACATAGTTTAGGGGGAACATAACTAAAAGCATATTATTTGAGCTGTTTGAATGTGTGACGGGAGAATAAAGAGTCCAGTACAGGTGAGGTTAATGGGAATGTTGATAGTATGCAGGTATTTGAAAACAAAGACAAATTTTAATTTTAACCAGATGATAAAGGTCGCAGGATCAGAATTATTACAATTAATCTTCTGTGGACTAGAGTGCGTTTTCTACATTTCACAACAATCTGTCGAAAAGTTGTCAAGAGCGACCGAAAATGTCAACCAGCTAGTCAGAAAGTCAGAAGTTCGCCAAACCACAGTGTAATTAAACCTCTGGGGACCATGAATGTCTGTGCAAAGTTTCATGGCAATCCATCCAGTAGATTAAATACTTCAGTGAAACCTAAAGGGCGAAACTGTCCCTACAGAGCCGTGCTGCTGGTAGCAAGACCAGGAAAAGTCGTATTGCCGATGGCTGTTTTCCCCACAGCTTCAAAAGCTAATAAGAGCTGCCAGCTTCAGAGGCTGGCGTTTTTCCACACTGCACCAAACTACCGGCCTCTTTTCTAAGAAGCAGCACTACTGTCGATGATGCTCATGTCACATTCAGACCAAATCAATAATTCTGTGGTCATTAGTGAACTGGGATCCGGTGATTGACTCCCTGACCTAACTGGCAGCTGTGCTGCTGCTGCTGCTGATGATGATGATGATGATAGGCTCTAATTAGCGACTGCAGCAGTCCGTCAGACACGAGTGCAAATAATATTTGCATGCAAACATATCTCGACATTTATTTAACCCTGCTTGGTGGAATAAAAATACGGCAAATGGTTCAACATCAGATATTGTCAATTACACAAAGGGACTTGCGAACCTTTGCACTGGTAGACTCTCTTACATTTTAACTCTGCTGTGTTCAGAGTCAGACATTTTCAGTTGTCATAAAAGCACAAGAGGAAACAAATGGCTGCCTTCCCAGTGCTACACTGAGAGCATAGAAGGTGGACCCAAAGAGAGATGGAGAACTTTTATCCAAAAACACTGACATGACAACTGGACTTAAATACGAACTAAACCAACGAGGGGATGAGGTGCGGGTGGAGAGATCGGCAGAGAAGCACAGGTGAGGGGAATGAGGGGAAGAAACAGGGAACAGAGCTGGACTAACGAGGCTGATGCAGGACAGGTGTTGGGTGGAGAGCAGGTGGGGAACAGGAACCGAGGAGGGAAACAAAATGCAAAAAAAACCAACAAAAACCAAAGATACATCATAAAAAGAGACAAAAATGACAGGACCGTGACACCCAGTGTTGTTGTAAGCCACAGTGTGACAGCATGTGCAGCAGTAGGTCCCTGGAACAAGTTCACCTGAATTTAATTCAGTCATTTTGAATGTGTTTTTCCTGCCAAAAGTGAAGAAACGTCCGCTGTGAGACACAAAAAAACTGCAACTCACTGCGGTTCTAATAATAACTGAAGTATGATTTGAGGCGTATGAAGTTACACCATCACTTCCTGAGGTTAATGCCACTGCTCTGTCCCACAGATCATTTCAACACGATTACTATCTATTTCTCATATTGTGCCTCAAAAACCTCCAGTCCATTTTAATCCTGATGGTTGGAGGTGGATTTAAGGTAAACAGATTTGCGCTGTTGACTGGAGCATCTCTGCCACACTCTAATCTATATAATGGGTTTCAGGCAGGAAGATACTAATGTTGCGATGATGCTCGGGTTACTTTAAAATACATTTCAAAGCAGCGTCCCGGCTGGCAGGAGGGGGAACGTGATACTGTACGGCAGAGGACGCTGCAGGGGAGGAGGGGGGAGAGCAGTCCTGATTACAGGAACGAGGCTTGTTGCAGGGTGTGATAGTGTGAAAAACAGTGGTATCCAGACGTATTTCACATGGGACAGCTTCATAAATGATTCTTGGAGATGCTAGGGGCTGTCATGGCCGATCAGCCACATAGATGAGTAATGCAGTCCGTGACTTTATACATTCATCACTGGAGCTGAGGAAATTGGATTAGTGTTATTGCAAACCGTGACCACATGGACGGCAAGGAAACAGATTTAATGTCACGATGTAATATAGAAATAGTCAGTTTCATTTCCTGAAAAGCCGAGAGTCATCGTTTGACTCATTTGAATCATCAGAGACCGAATATTCTCTGGCGAAATGTCTAAAGGTCGTTTTGATGTGTAACCAAAACGTATAATTAACTGTGAGAAAATGTATCCGACTGTCCATCAGCTCACTCGTTTCAGTTACATTTCATGGAGGATTTTTTTCCAGTCGTGGCTCAAACTGCTGAGACAGCAACACTCTGTTCCCATGTCGGCCATATGTGCTGTTTATCCTGTCAGAGTGTCAGTGAGAGTGAGGAAGTGACTGTTCAGAGAAAACAGCTCTGGACAACATCAGCCGAAAGCCTGAAAACACCCAAAGATCATTTGAGAGCAAAGAAAAACAAGTATTTGCTTTAATTCCACAAACCGTCAGGTGGAAACTCATCATTAGTCCAATTATTACTTTTATGGGAAGCTAGAAAAAGAGAGACTGATGGGACGTTTGTTTGTTTTTTATTGGACTGTCAGCAGAAGTGACATCAGAGGAAAGGTCAAATCTATAGATAACATTTCTATTTATATTCTGACAGAACTGAGCAGTGATTGTTGTTAAATATGAGTAAATAAACAGTGTACACGTGCTGTATGCGCTGTTAAAATGTGCTCAGTTTTACCAAATTTGCTGTAAAAGTACACCAACGATTCTCTATTAAATGTATGAATATGAAGGAATTTTTAATTTGTGCTTTCATGTGTGATATCTTAACATTATTTAGTTGGATGCTTTTTAATACGCCCTCTGCGTTTTCTGTCTATTCCTGCACTGTATATTTCTTGCTATCCTTGTTGTTTGTGTCGCTATATATCTTTTTAAAGTGTGCAGAATAAAAAAAAAACCTTATGTGAGCAGAGAGGCCTCAGAGCCCTTCAAACTAGGGATCACCACTCAGTGGTCTCACTCAATGTCCTGCCCACAACACTATCTGATTGGTTAAAGGTCACAACGCTGAATAATCTGCATCTGCAAAGTAACTTGTAATTAAAGTTATCAAGTAAATATAGAGTAGCAGAAAAAGGAAACACTCAAGCACCTCAAAATTGTTCTTGAGTACAACACTTGAATAAACTGGTCCTTGAAAATCCTGATTACTGTATATCGGTTTCAAATATCAGATGTCAAATATCAGTCTCCTCGATTACTAATAATCCGTATCGACCCTTTGCATTGAATCTCTGCAAATATTGAAACCAGAGGCAACATGGTGCTTTATTTTTCCTCCTCCTACTCTCCTCTATTTATAGAGAAGTCAAAGTGCAGTAAAGCTTGAATCTCTCAAGGATGCTACGTCAGGATACAGGAGGTACTTGAACTAAGGAAATCGAAGCACCGTCTCCTTACTTTTTACTGACACACCGGACAGAAAGCTGCCTGTGAGTGCAGGGACAGAGGCGTTGAACATGTCCTTTATCTGACTGAGGTTTGTACATAATAGGATCCATGACCTCGAGCGTGCCTCTGAAATATTGGTAGTCTGACTCTGCTCTGTATTGATAAATCCATGGTGCTGTCTGTGGTGCTGAGGTAGCGGACGGATTCGTAATTGCAGCTTATTTTCATGTTTCATGTGGGATTTATGATACTCATTTCTATACTTTATGGTGGCCTTTATACTCTCAGTGTCATCTTCATGATCAAAGTGACAAGTAGCAATGTGTAGTGGAAGAAGAGCGAGAAGATTGTAGGGACACACCTGTAATATCCCTCAGTTATATTTGATCATATGTTTGGAAATATGAATTTCTCTACAGGCCACTGAACTTCAAGACTAGTATTTTCAAACCAACAGCCAGTAGAGACTCCTTAAATCACTTATCAGTTAAATCAACCGTATCTAAATTACCTTTTAAACTCCCTAATTATTTTTCTGTATGCTGAGTAGAAGTAAGAAGTAAATTTTAGTTCCTTATGAGTGAAAGATCTTCTGCACGATTCTCCGTTTCCCCCAGCAGGGCCTGCACTGCATTTCTCAGAAACAGATTAAACCTGGTTATTATGTGCATTTGATTATTTATAACCTCGGCCTTCACCAGGAAATCTAATCTGCAGGGCACCAGCAGGTCTGTGTGTCCTCTGTAGTGAAAGTGATTTTGCTGAAATGGATCTAAACGGGTCAGGCAGGCCTGCTGGACTCAATTAAATATTTCCTAATTTACCAGAGAGCTGCGGGCCGTTCCAGGATTTACAAGCATAAGCTCCTCTAACCAACCCAATCGGCAAGAATGAATGTTGGAAATGTACGTTTCTTCAAAACTTGTATGTGTAGCAACTTTACGCTGAATTTTTTAGCTTCAATTTTCAATTTTATCTCGTGTCAACTCTGTGCTTAGGCTCTGGTTGGGTTTAGGCACTCTCTCACCACAAACATGGATGGAGATGTCCCAACTTCCTGTCAAAAATATCCCTACAAACAAGGTTTCATGCTCACAATGTTAAAATCCAGTCTCAGTTTGCAGTCGCTGGCTTGTAATATGCTTGTTCATTACAATAATCAAGAGAACATCAAGAAACACGAGGAAACGAGGGTTTTTCTCCACTGAACATGAGGTGTTCTGTGAGACTCATTTTCTCCTTTGACATGTGCTTTTGTGCACAGAAAATCAATAACAGTAGGATATAGGTGAAAGAAAAATCTTCCACAGAGGAGTACAAATGTAATAACACGGTAAACTGCAGTAAAACGTTATTATTTATTATTATTTAATCTAAAGTCTCTAGAAGTCAGAGACAGTCCAACAAACAGAACCAGCTGAGTGAATCCTTTGGTTTCACTTGCTTTAAATAACTGAAGTTTTTTTTCATGTCGATGTTCGACACATGTTTTATTGAAAAACTTAAAGACCAAGTGAAACCTACACATTCATGTGAAATCACAAGAGGAATAGAAAGCGAAGGGAAAACAACACAACTATGAAAAACGGGCTGAACCGGATTTCTTGATATTTCAGTTTTTTTATTTTCTCTTCATCTCACTAAAACCTCATCAGCTTCCAGAAATGTGGGAGTCTCAGATAAAAATCAGGAATCCGGTGTGATGTTTGACCCTCCTCGCTCATTATAACATTTTTGTTGCCATCTGTGGTTCTTCAGCAGAAACACTGAACATCATGTACTGATGAATCTGTCTCCACGATTACGAGTCCGTGGACGACCGTCGAGAGCTCGTTCGGTCGGCGATGCTGGCAGCGATCGTCTGCGGCCTGTATTTACAACAGCTGTTGCTTTTTGTGTGTCTTATTAGAAACATCTGCATCACGAGCTGGAGCCGAGATATCAAATTAAAATCAGTGTGTTCATTGCCTTAGACTGTCCAACTGAGTGCTTTATGGTTTCATGAACACTGTGATCTTAGATGCATTCGTGCTTTGAGAGCGTTGAACAGTTACGTCTGGCCGATACGATGCATCTGGCAGAGAAAAGGGAGACATCAGGGCTGTATCACAAAACTCTCACAGACGGGAGTTTATATACTTCTCTTTTTTCACAGGCCAGAGGAAGAACATGAAGGGTCCATGTGGGCACATTAGTTGTTTTGTTTGCTTTAATTATGGCTGAACAGGGAGAGATTATGAGGTAAGTAACGAGCTCTGAGCTCGTGTGTTTGAAGAAGTAGTGGAGGAAGTGTTCAGACCGGGTATAAATTCAGCCTAACTGAACGCGTGCGCTTTCCCTGAAGGGTGTTAGGGTTTTATTTAATCTATCTGACAAGGGAAGCCAAATCTCTTTTATGATCTCAGTTGCTTGTTAAAGTGACTCAGTGGTAATAAGTAAAAAAAAAAAAAAAAATTACCAAAATAGTTGCAAATTAAGTTTCTGTCGATCAGCTGTTTCAGTAAAACTGCTAAATATTCTCAGAAATGTGAGGAGATGCAAATAAAATCTCAAATTTCTGCTCGTGCTTCACACAATGTTATAGATGTTATAAATAAATTTGCTCGAGACCTCTGAGGCCTGAAAATGCAGTACTGAAAATATTCGCGACGGAAGTGTTGAGAAACCACACAGTCAGCTGATTGCTAAACCAATGAGCTGACTGGTGTTTCTCACACTGTTTAGAGGAAACTTCACAGCTCTGCCAGCACTTGAGCTCTGGACACCGACAAGTCAACAGCAGTGCAACAGCCTCGCTGCAGGTATGGCATCTATCGACGATCTGAACATCATACAGACGTTAATTTAAAGTTAAATACATTTTAATTTAATGAGCTTTGTTGGGAAAATGATGTTGAGTTCAATAACAGGCTGGTTATTGAAAATGTTTCCATTTTTCCCCACAGAAACCTCGACGACAGCTCTGTTCTTCAAGACAACATGAATTCTTTTGAATATGATGATTATTTTCTAGACTATAACTACGAGGAACACAATAATGGAAGCAATGTGACTACTGAAATAAACGATGCGGCAGTTTTCCAGCACAAACCGACTTGTTTAAAGGAAGGCTTGTGCGTGTCGTTACTTGTGGTCAGCGTGCTCATTTTTCTGCTGGGATTCTGCGGGAACGCTTTGGTCATCTGGATTTCTGGCTTCAAGATGAAGAGGACGGTCAACACCACCTGGTACCTGAGCCTCGCCATCTCTGACTTCGTCTTCTGCGCCTTCCTCCCGTTCAACATCGTCCAGACGGCGATGGAGGAGTGGATCTTCGGTCGCTTCATGTGCAAATTTGCCCCCTCTGTTATGTTCCTCAACATGTTCAGCAGCATCTTCCTCCTGGTCATCATCAGCGTCGACCGCTTCGTGTCAGTCTTGTTTCCGGTTTGGGCCCAGAACCATCGTACCAATAAAATGGCATCCATTACTGTTTTCCTAGCATGGCTTCTCGCCATCGGAATGAGCATTCCCTCTGCGATTTTTCGGGATGTTGGCTCACACCTGGGTACGACCGTTTGCCACAATAATTACACATTACACCCGCACAGTCACAAGATAGTTGCAGTGACCCGCCTTCTTGCAGGGTTCATCGTCCCCTTCCTCATCATCATCATCTGCTACTCTATCATCATCCTCAGACTTCGAAACACCAGGATGACCAAAAACGCCAAACCCTTCAGAGTCATGACAGCGCTCGTCGCTGCTTTCTTCATCTGCTGGCTGCCTTACCACGTGTTCATCCTACTCGAGCTGAACAACGCAGAGTACGACCACCACGTTTTAGCCTCTGGACTCAAAATAGGCTCGTCCATGGCAGCGGCGAACAGCTTCCTCAACCCGGTGTTGTATGTTTTCATGGGCAATGACTTCAAGAGGAAGTTCAAGAGCTCCGTGCTCTCAAAGATGGAGAATGCGATGGCCGAGGAAGGCCGCACCACCAGCCGATACCTGTCCAGGTCCAGCTCCATGGACAACAGAGCTTCCACACACATCTAGAGGTGTCACTTTACCCAAAACTGTTCCACTAAGTGCTGCAAATAATCCCCACAAGATATATGAAATGACGCTTGTAAAAACACATTACCAAGTCTGTATGGATTCATTGTACAAATGTAGCACTTTTCCACTGTTGTGAAGAAAGCTGTTGCCACAAATAGTGTAGCTGAAGAATCTGCATGCTTGAGCCAATATTTAAACATGTGCTGAGCTCATTTTGTATCGCAGGGTGAGCAACATCCATCTCATCCAGCAGAAGTATTTTCAGAGCAGCATTTGTGGCAATTATAACTGTAAATATAGTTGTAAAATACAAGGAATGTAATATATGAGGTATATTTTCTGATTATAAACATTAAAAAAAATTGTGTAATCATCATATCAAGCATTATCTGCATATCAAGCAAAGGAGTTGTTGATACATTTTCAGGTCAGGTTTGCAGGAGAGGAGCTTGTATGATGTAAATTTAGAGGCTCGGGGAGTATTTTCTCAATTAGTTTTCATTTACGAAATAATTTTAAAAAAGGAACGACTCGCTGAAGGAAAACAGCTGTGAATTAATGGTACTCTTTTTTCTTGCACATGTAACCACAACTGTCCTTCCTGCTAAAAGGGATGCTCTGTGGTTTTATTTACTGACACCACAGTATGCAACTATTTTTGTATTGCAGCATTTACATGTGTGTTGTACAAGACTGACCTGAATTCAAAGTGCAGATTGGTGGAGGACTGCTGTTGAGATATGCACATGTGGTTATTTCTCATGTTTCTGTACAGGAAAAAGGTGTTGTCCTCTGTGAGATAACTCTCTCTAACAACTCTTGACAGCAATCGTGACACATTACAAATACAAAACCCAGCTGTCGACAAAAAACAGCTCATTGAATGGACCTTTGTTGTTATTATTTCATGTGTGTGAGAGCCGTGTAGTGAAGGTGGTTTGTGCAATAAATGTTTGAATGTTTGTTTCTGAAATAAAGCTGAAACTATAGTCGGCTGTCTGATGTGTTATTCTGTCACTGCTGAGGCCTGAGTTGCATTTTGAAGGAAGTTTTCTCAAATAAACGAAGTCGTAAGTTCTTGAAAATGTGCTCATTTGCATTTATCACCAGTCACGATAATGTTCAGATAATTTCTGAAAACTGAGAACTTCCCTATGAGTTAAAAGAACAATGTTAACTTTGAAGAAATACATTTATTAAAATAGAATATTTAATCTGAAAAAAAAAAAACCTAAGGCACAAAGTTTAAGGCGTGCTGGAGCACTGGGATTCAGACCACAAACTTTTATTAAAAGACTAACGTTTTGATGTGCATCTTCATCAGAGTCAAACAATCCAGAGACTCACACCCTCTTAAATAACCTCCCTTAATTAGGACCTAATTAGACTGGTTCACTTGTTCAAATAAAATACACAGATGACCAAATTATCACTAACCACAAAAATCACAGCAACAGAAACACTTACATCCTGAACATCCTTTGAATTTAGGATCAAATCCAGTCCCCTTTCTCCAGGATTAGGTCCTAATTAGGGGAGAATATTTAAGTGGACGTGAGTTTCTGTATCGTTTGACTCTGAAGATACACATGTCGTCGAACAGTTAGTCTTTTGATAAAAGTTTGTAATCTGAATCCAGAATACCTTGGACGTTGGTCCATACATTTAATTCCTGCCCTTCCTTCATCCCAGACTTTTAAATCTCTAGTTATAGGTGGTGAAAAAGTACCAAAAAGCTAATTATTATGGGAAGTATCATCAATTATTTGATACCACATACATAATAAATGCAATTCAGTCAGTAGAGTAGTGAATTATTTTCTCTACACATCATGTTATTCAGGCACATTTTTGACAACACTTCTGAAACAATGAAGGCTGGAAGACAAAAGATGAATTCAGCTCACATCTCCAGGATCAAAATAAGTCTTGTTAACTGCACAAAAAGATATGATTAATGTGCATCTGCTGGGAAAAAACTCGCTCTTCAAAAAGGAATTTTCTTTAAGTAACTCACTTCTCATTCAGTAACAGTAACATAAGAGGATTCATGAGAAGGAGAAGAAGAGTGCCTCTGTCTTTTCTTGATGTTGAAACAGTGGAAGGCCGGGGGAAGACCCCGCCTGCAGAGATTACATGACGCTGTCAGTGAGTCACAATGAAACTCTTTGAATTTGGACCATATGTTTATGTGAACACAGATACTTATCAATCAGACCTGCAGAGTGTTTAAGCATCTTTCAGCACATTGTTTCAGTTGTGTTGGCAGAAGAGCAGACGGACGAGGTTACCAGCTGGTATTTGGAGACAAATGCTGCGTTCCAGACATCAACTCACATCGCAAAAGTCTCTGATCTCTTAGGAGGAAAAGTAGAAATAGACGCCACTTCCTACATTTATCTACTCAGAATTCACGAGGGACCAGTTGTCTGACGTCACAACAACAGCAGCGTCTGTGGGAAGGGAGTAGGATGTGTTTTTAGACTACAGTATCTGTAAAGAAGAATTTACAGGAGAATGAAATGTTCAGATACGCTTTGAAGTATTAAATTGGTGTAAAATAAAAATAATAATGCGTCTGTGACATCATGTGTTGTTTCGTGACTTTCGTCAGAAGTCAGAAATTTCAACGAGGAAAGTCCGTGATGTCTGGAGACTTGTTTTACGCCGAATGAGCTGTATGGAGACATTTATAGGTTGTAGTTTTTTTCACTTCTTTTTTTACCCTTTACAACAAATCCCCATCTACTTCAGCTGTTAAGAAGAATGTGGAAACACTCCTTCTGCTGTGAAACTCCAGAAATGTTTCAATCAGGAGAGACTTCATTTTTTGGATGAACAAATAGTTATTGCAATGTGCACATCAGATGAGAAATAAGAGTCTTTGGTGATTAGGCCCCATCGTGTCGTCCATTTTATTTTAATGGACGACATGATGGAGTGAGGAGAGAGAGACTAAGATGGAGAGAGTTGTGGATGAATGAACGTTGAGATAGTTTCCTAACTGAACTACGAAACTTGACTTTCCATCCGCTTGGGGCTGAGGAAGAGAATGGACATAGTCCACACCAACTCCTACAAAAAAACACTGCTCCTAAAACGCCTCGTTGTAGTCTCGCCTTTAATATTTGTGACTTTGTGACATCACACTGCATCACCATGTCACACATTTGTATAATTTATGCCTTGCAGCTAGTTTGCCACGTAGGAATTAATTTAGCGCAGCTGCTCTGTTGTTGTTAGCAGTGCTGGGTCAGGCATGTGTGAGCTGACCAATCAGAGCAGACTGGGTATTAAGGAGGGGGGGGCGGGCCCTTAAAGAGACAGGAGCTTCAGACAGAGGGGGAAGGAGAAAACTGATGTTTTTGAGCACTAAAGCACGTAAAGCTGTTCTAGTAGTGACACAAAATAAAATTATCAACCTAAAAATGATCGATAAAGATGATTATATGAAATAGAAATACCTAATTTTTATCTCTTTACCTCCTTGCCACATATCTTCTCTGTGGTACATTTATTGTGTCATATACTCTTGTGTTTCTAGACACTAATTTTAAGTTATCACAACATTTCACTCTGGTTCACACCTCCTCCACCGCCTGAAGTAAAACTACTGCGCTATTTTTAATTATGCTTTTTAATCATGTACTGAGATCAAAAACACATGGTCACCTTCTGATTAGTCATCTTAAACCAAACCAAAAAAAACCAAAACAGTCAACCACATGGCGTCATTTTCTGTAGTCATTTATTGGGCCTTATCACATTACATTCATTCCATAGAAAATACATTCAAATGTGACACCTATGTTGACAAAGTGCTGGCTTGTCAATGAAAGCAACAGTCGATCAGGTTTTTAAAGCATGTGTTAAAAATAGAAACGACTTCTCCCGTTTTTGCCTGTTGCATTACAAATATTGTTGATGTGTGAGCACACACACTATAAAAATAGATTTTTTTATCATACTGAAAATGACGGTCAGTTCATGTTTTCTGGCTGTCACTCACCAGTCTTTTATTTATTTATTTATCTATTTATATATTCATTTATTTATATACGTGTTTATTTTTAAGCATATGGCATAGCACATTGAGTACCGTTATAAGACGTGCTGCTTATAAAGTCTGAGCTGGATTTTTCACACTTTTGAGGAGATTTTTTTTTTTTTTTTGAAATATTAAGATTAAAATGATCAACAGCTTGAACCGTTTCATAGCTCCTTCAACAACAAAGCAATAAACACTTAATAATAACTGTAATAAAAAGAAACATCTCTAACAATTGCTACTGCTAAGGGTAACCTCCCATCTCTAACATGTGTAATGCCTAATTTCTCAGTGATCTTTGGGGCAAGTGTTGCACAGCGAAGTGCTTTTTGGATTTCTGCATCGAGTCCAGTGTTAGGAAAAACATATTCACAACCAAATTAGTCAGCATGTGCACCGCACACTAGAGATAAACAAAATGCTGTCGAGATAAATCCTCTTCTCTCCTTGAGTCAGTGCCTTCAAGAGGGATTATTCATCTTGAATTAAGAGGAGCTGAGAGTTTTTTACCTGTCCATCATCGAAAACATGACGTCTCTTACACACAGTAAGTTGAATAACTTACGAAAAACTTGGAAACACACAGTATCAGCATCAGGTAGTTATAGCCTGCATATTGCATTTTTCCCTCTGACAAAGGGCTACAATTTTTTAAAGTTTTCAGTGAAGTTCATGTAGAAAATAGATTTTTTTAGTCTCTGTAACTGTGATAGCAGCAGAAGATTCATACATTTTGAGTTTTTTTGATTTCTCATTTCTGTTTTGCACAAAATAAGCTTGTTAAACACAATTTGCAGTGTTGTATAATATCTTTTAGGTCAAATGTGTTTTTCACTGGCAGCAATTCATCACCCATCACAGTCAGATGAGGCTCTCTGTAGTCACAGCTATTGTACCTTGTTCATGTTAAGGCATGTGCACATGCCTACACAGCACATGTGCACGGAGCAGGATGAGAAGTGCTTTTCAATCAAGCGAAAGAGAAAAACAAGCCTCCCCAAGTTTAAACTGCCTCTTCTACGAATGCATGAAGCTGCTGAAGTCAAACAGGAAAATGAAAAAAAGGATGACTAAGAGGAGAAAACAGGAGGGTAAGGAGACGGACTTCTCACTACAGCTTGAACCTATTTGACTTCAAAGAAAAATAATAACTATCTAAGTCCTACAAAATATGATGCAGAGTCTGTCGACAGAAACGTCCAATTACAGAAGGAAAAACAGGGAAACAAGGAGATCACATTTATCATCTTGGCATGTATTCATCTGGAACTCCCGACATTTTTCTTTTCTTCAAGGCAGCGTCTACTGTTCTGATCAGTTCATTAATGTTCGCTCGCATTTCGGGAGTGTAGGGATCGTACTCGAGCTTCCGCAGCCCCGATCGTTTGAAGTTTCCGTCCTTCTGGCCCTCGACGCAGAGCAGGCGGTCCTCGGAAACCTTCAGGCCCAAGAACTGGACCATGCCCTTCAGCTTGGAGAACAGGTCCCTCTTCAGATCCTCAAAGTGGACCACCTGCACGTTCTTCCCATAATTGAGCCAGTCCAACGTGTGGGACGCCCACCAAGGGGCATAGTTCCTCACAAACTCGGGCCATTCTGCGGGAAAAATGAGAGGACAGGAAATAAACAAAAGACTTCATTGATGTGCAAAAAAAATGTCCATTATATTGTTCAAAGTGAAACCAGGGAGACCACTCAGCTACACTCAGCATTACACTTTAAGTACTTTACGCTCTAGAAAGCCATTAATAAGTTCTTTGCTAAAAACTGAAGAATAAGGCACATTTACCAGGCGGTTTGCTCCACAGTACACTGAAGTGTGGGAGCGGTAATGTTTCACAGTGGCTCTCAAGTGGTCACATAATGAATCACATGTGCTCAGAGGAGGAATAATCAACATCACATATTGTTCATTCTTAAAAAAATCCTTTTTTGTTCACTCTTTTATTTAGATCTGGGGAATCTTTAATAGACATTAATATGTGAAAATAACACAAATCTAGAGTATTTTTTGACTGAAATGTGTTAAATAGCTTTCATTCTTTAGGGTGACATATTGTGCTTTTTGTTGTATGTAAAAGATCTTGAGCGTTAAAACGATCAGCACCAACAGAAACTCCTCTCTCCTACAGAAAACACTGCTCCTGAAACGCCTCGTCAGTAGTCTCACCTTAATTCTGTGACTTTGTGACATCACACGACATCACCATGTCACACATTTGTCAAATGTATGCCTAGCAACTAGTTTGGCACGTAAGAATTGATTGAACTAAACCTATTCCAGTAGTAACCCAAAATAAGATTATGAACCTGAAACTGAGCCTCATATGTCTCCTTTAAGTCGGAGTAAAAGTGACAGATTGGGTTTTAATTTTAGCTTACTTAAGTCTAAAATTAAATGTTCAGCGGTTTGATAAATACAGACCCTGATCTCAAACCAAAACAAAATAAAACAAATAGAAATCAACTTCGACCTGAATCTAGAGGAAGTGAAAGTCATGACAGCCGAACACTGACGTCATTTACCTCGAGAGGTCTGTTGCAATTCTTGGCAGCGGGGTACATGAAGTTATTATGTTATTATTAATGTTTGGACAGTAAAGTGGAAGTTTTTCTGGTTGTCAGTCAAACTGCTGAGCTGCTGTAGGAAAAAATCCTCTGCTTGCATCTTTTGGTCATTGATAATCTACCGGCCCATAAAAAGCTGCCTCTGGCAGGAGCAGTGCTGCATTAGCATCCATCTTTACAGTTCGGAGAGGTCGTCGTTAAAGTTTAAAGCCTGCCGGGTTTGACGTGCTGTCTCGGAAACCAATGAGAGCTGCAACTTTAGCACCACAGTCGACAGAATATTATATACGGCATCTAACAAGCTTCTATGGAGCCAAGTGAGGAACTGCAGCTGTGACCTCACTGGGTTTGTTCTCCTTATTGTCAGGCTCTCTAAAGGAAACTGAACTTAAAAATAATTACAGCTCTTCCCCCCGAACAACCAGCTGCTTGCATTTGGACACGTATTTGGCCAATAAGGCGGATTCTGATTTGGATTAAGATTAGTTAAACACTCAAAATGAGATGTTTATATAAGAACAGATAACACTGAAAAATAACAGACCGTGCTTTGTTAATAACACGCCCTCCAAAATAAGTTACACTTGCCCCTGAGTTGACTTTATGGGGTCACACTGGAAGGCATCAGTGTCTGTAACATCATCCGAGCCCCACAGTCTCCCTCTGCAGAGGTGAGCGCATCAAATTGTACACGCGGCGCCCCGAACACAATGTCACGCTGACTCTCAGACTAGGATCCTCTCCCTCGTATTCGAAGTGGCAGCTGTCATACAGCCTTTCTCCTCACTGATGTCACCGCATCATTTCCCCAACAACACAGGGAATAAACAGTCATCGGAAGCGGCAGGCCAAATGTGCTGATGTTTTCACAAAGGGAGAGACAACTGCTGGGTCGGCAACTCTCCAGCCTCTGGAAAATCGATTAAAACCTCACAGAAAAGTCAGGAAGACGATACGCAGACGAGACAAAACCAGTTGCCATGGTTACCGAGACCCACTTTGGTGCTGTGAATGCACCGAGGACGGCAGAATATGCATGAAATATAATGATATCTCGGCAAAAAGAGTTAAAAGGACCCAAAGGTTTCATCTCTTTAATCACGCCGTGAACGACGACCTCGTTAACGACCTCTTTTAATCGTCGCGTAGACTCAAGAGGAATTTAAATACGCTGACACACTATTATTAAATGGTCATACAATGCAGGGTGACACATCGGGTGTCAG
This sequence comes from Pagrus major, assembly GCF_040436345.1. Taxonomy (NCBI): domain Eukaryota; kingdom Metazoa; phylum Chordata; class Actinopteri; order Spariformes; family Sparidae; genus Pagrus; species Pagrus major. The sequence goes on along the minus strand of NC_133219.1, from coordinate 37,004,521 downwards.
ACAAAATGTTCAAATATATCACAAAATCGACTTAAAGAGGGACGAAATAAGTCTGCTTTAATATCATATATTAACATTAACATTTTAAATCAGGTAGCTAATTATTACAGAAACTGTGAGATCATTTGTTTTTTACTTCTTGAGCAGAACTTAAGAGGAAGTTACTCCAATACACACACATGTTGTAACACAAGGCTAAAAATGTTTTGTTCCCACATTTATTTACATTTATTTATTTAGATTGATTTAATTATGAAGCTATGGCCAGCAGCCCATTAGCTCAGCTCTGCACCAAGACTGGAGAAACAAGGTCAAACAGCTAGCTTAGTCTGCCGACCAGCACCTCAACAGCTTGTTAATTGAAATGTTCGATCTTGTTTGTTTAATCGCTACAGAAAACAAGGAGTTTAGATCTTTGTTTTTCCAGTCTGCGTGCTAAGTAGCTATCGAGCCACTGGCTAGTGTAATGCTCCCTCAGAGAATAAAGCAATGTTTTTCCCTTAAACTAAATTTTTTAATCATTGTAACAGCAGGTAGACAAGAAGTCAGTCACAGCTGGGGGTGCTGAGAGGCCAGGCTATATGGCCAGGATAACTTATATCATATACTTATTAACACAAATGTAAAACAAGTTGAAAACGTTTCAGATTAGAGCAGACGGCAAATGTTCCAACATGCTATAGATGAAAGCAGCCCCAGCGAGTGCAGTCGACAACAGCGAGGAGACAAAGAGGTTGAGAAATTCACCAGACTCCCTTATAAAATCTCTCAATTTTGTGAGTTGTTGAGTCAGGAGAAACTTAAACTTTGTGAAATGCTATGTCTATGAAAAATTCTTAATATTTTGGGCCTTCTCGTCAATTCGGCAAATGTTATACGTGAAGTTATTTATTTCTTTGTGCAGAGAACACTGTGTCCTATATAGACGTTTCTCTGTCACTGTTAACAGAGACTCCAGTCTGTAGTTTAGTTCACATCCTTGACTGATGAAACCACATTGTCACGTAACATTAGGCTTCATGACCGAGGAGTCTTTATATCATGTGGACAATTAATTGGCGATTTATATAATGCCACGGCAGACATTTTGACTTTTGACAGGTGGGGACCAGAAATGTTAACAACAGCTCCATTGCATAAGTGTCCCGGTAAGTCATGTCAGTGAGCGAGCATGCACAATACTGGAGCCCCTGGAACTGGCTCACCTAAATGGAATGCAGCCATCATTAATATTGCAAAATCCTAGATGTGCTTTTCCTGCTTTGACAAGTCAAAATGCCTGCCGGGTCAGCTGGTGGGAATGTGTGTGAAGAATGTTCTGTCCACATCTTCGACACAGACTCGTATCACGAGAGAGTCGAGAGAACCGAGCTGGTTTTCACCCGCTGACACAGCTCATGATCTGACTAACCAGAGTGAGGGTTGTGGTTCGTTGACCGATTGTTTCATTTCTCATTTTTGAAAGCAGTTTGTGCCTGGTAGCTCGTCTTCAAAATCAAGAACTTTGTCCTCAACCACTTTGTTTTATAAGGTCAAACCCGCTGAAACAGGCCTGGATTTTATTGCTCATTTCCTCCTTCTTTGCCACACCATCCAACGTCACCATCAGCAGTTTCTCAATTCTTTGGAATATCACCACAAATATTTTGTGACGACATTGGTGGCATATTTAGTATTCTGTTTAATATTTCAAAATTTCAAATTGGCTGCCTGGCGACGACTGAGATTAAAACCGCTGAGAAACAAAAGTGTGAGGACTGAGACTCGGCAAACCACCAGTCATGATTCATTTGTTCTTCAGCTGGTAGATTTTGGCCAAATGCTCACTGATGCATAATCGCCTCGTAAACTGAAGAAAGTGTTAAGTACGGTGGCTCTGAAGGTCAAAACACAACAGAAAATACAACATTTCGGAGAGTTGTGTTCAATGAACTGTTGTTGCGTTTTATGAAATGTTATGTTTTGACCTTCTAGGCCACCGTACTTCAGTGTCTTGCGTGTAGTTGGGAAAAGGTCAACAATAACTATTAGTATAAATGTGTTAAGGATGCTATTATTAACACAAATAGTCCTTTTAACAACTTATAGGGGCCTTTTTTACCAGCTAACTAACACTTATTATAAGGACCTTTATATAAAATGTTACCAAGTTTAGTTTGAAAAAAGCTACACCGATTATTTACACTGATATGGATGATATACGCTGGTGACAGCAGCTCACCTTTTCCTTTCCAGTGGGCCTGCGAGGCAAATCCAATATGGCCGCCATATTTTCTGTTAAATTCTGCCATGAGGGCTTTGTAGGGGTTTCGGATCATGATGATGCTCGAGTCGAAGGCTTCGATCTCCTTCTTGCCACTCTCATGTGTCTTAATGCAGATCGTCCGCCCGCTCCGCCAGTGGTCCCGCTCCCCTTTAAACCCTGTGAAACAGCAACACAGTGCGTGTTTGTAATCCACAGAGGCGTTAGCGAATATGTTTGTGAATCACGTCAGGTCATAACTGAATGTTGATGCTTTACCTTTATTGTAAAGGGAGCCATCAAAATAATAGCTGCCGGTGTAGAAGCCGGTGGCGAGCTCTATGAGATGGCGAGCCCAGGTGTTGCCGGCTCCAGGAAAACTGGCGAGGGCCACCAGCTGCTTGGCACGAGACGGGAGGAAGTGGCGGTCCATGCACCTGTTATCTGACAAAACACACACAGACCAACAGGCTTTCAGCACTGATTTGTTGTGAAAACAAAAAAATCTGCGTGGATAAACATGGGCGTGATCTGCGACAGTGCTGCCAAAATTAGGGGTCGCCTATGACTCAACACAATGAAGCTCCAAATAGATACTGAAACTCAGCAACTTCCTGCTTAGGTGGGCTAAAGAGAACGAAATGATATGTTGAAATACTGGAAGTTTGTGGTAAAGACGTTTCACACCATTCGAGAAAAAGGTCAAAAAGGTCTAAATTCATGGATGTCGACATGTGATGGTGTTGTTCTGTTGTTGTGAGTGGGTTAACTTGACTCCTCTTCATCGCAAATTTCCTAATAACTTCCACTTACTGACGCAAATGTGTTGGCTGAAGGTTTCTGGTCAGAAAATACTGAAGACATTTTTTTTTTGCAGATTTCTGAATATTCACAGTTTCACTTCCTTATTCCGTGCTTGTTTTTGTTTAGTTGCTTCACGGCATCAAAACTCCTTTTTTGTTTACTGGGGCTCTGTGTGTGTGTGTGTTTTGTTTTTTTGCTGATCCGAGCCACAGCTTACTGGTACACTGAGGAAACACTGCCCACAACAACACTCATGATAGAGACAGACTCATACTGTATTTTGTAATAATAATTTAAATAAAGTAAATGATATATCAGTCAATATCTCCTTCTATCTATTTGTATTTTCTGCCTGAGATTTGCTTATTTAAATGTTGTGATACATTTATGTCTGGGGCAAGATATTTAACAGCTGAAATAAATAAAAATAACACTTAATTAACTATAATAATCATCATTAAAACATTGTAAATAGATAATTCAATAGATATTTTACTGTTGACAAACAATTAAATGTTAGTAAACCGTTAATAAAGCACTTGTTTCTTGTAAAGTTGCAATTAATGTTTATAATACTTTGTAAATGGTAAATAAATACTGTGTAGTTCATCTATAAACATTATTTGGATGGCCATTATGAAGTTGCAACTTTACACTTCTATAACTAGTTTATTTAGGATTTCATTGTTTGCTAACAGTCATATAACTAAAGTTGAATTAACTATAAAAACACTATTTATTAATAGTCGTTATTACAAAGTGTTACCTATAAAAAACTATAAAAGGCTGCAATACACTGACGGTCAACTTCTTAAGTAAACATTGATTATAAATGATAAACAAACAAACAAACAAATAAAACATATATCAAAGTTTGCCACAACCAAGTTTCATTGTTTGCTGGCAGCCTCTGCGGATATGAGCAGTATGAGCACCACCACTTCCTGTGGTAAAGAGCTCGATCTGGCAAGTGAGTGCATTTGCATTAAAGCGTGAAAAAACACAGCACATTTTAATACTGTGCTCTTTTGTGAACTCAGCTGTTGGCAGGATGCTGGGCGATGTGGTAATGTATCTGTTGGGGCCATGTAAGATTAATAAATGTATTATGACGATGCTGAAACAAAATAAACGTATTTATTTTCCCTCAAGCTGTGAGACTTGCTGTGTGGCTTGAGTTTCCTGACGTGCCTCTCATGTGCCCTTCGTGTGCCGCTATGACTGTTGCTGGTCTGAGGTTTACCTTGAACCTGCGTCTGGTACACCACGAAGTACTCGTCAGTGCCGCAGCTCTCAAACTCTTCCCCGTGGCACCGGTTCAGACACATGTCCTCGTTCTCCAGCTCATGAAGAGAGAAAAGCGGGGTCGGGAAGCCGCAGTGACATCGATCTCCGGACAGGACAGCCAGCGTTTTCTCCTGAAATACGGCAGCCGTTACACACCGAAGACGCACTCGCATGCAACAAATGTACAATGCATGAATACACACGTCCCCTCACCCTCTCCGTGCACGTGTCCACACACTTTTCCACGGACATGTTTTTGATGACGGTGCTGAAGGGAAGAGCCAGCGTGACGTTGTCCGGCCTGTGGAAACACCCTTTGAAGATGGCGCTGCCGTCTGAAACACACACACAACCAAAATATTAACAGGAAGTACAGTATACTCCAGTTTTATGGTTACTGAGCATCATCTTCCATCAGATTGGCCTCTGTGCACTGACCCCTGATGAAGAGTTCCCTCTGGGACTCTCCCGCGAGTCTACTGAGGCCCTGACCTGCCAACAAATTCAACCAATGGCTGCAGTTACATCCCTGCAGTGTGTTGATGACCTTTAACCTCAGGCCTTCATTCTGGTCTGATGGACAGACCATTTATCACGAGAGCAGAAGAAGAGCTGCCTCGGCCTGGCACAGGAAAGTTGTTATCTGTAGGATGTCTCGTACTTTGGATGTTTGCGTCATCTTTGCTTAATTGTACAGAATGATTGGACGATAATTAGTTTTCCAGCCTGAGCACAGTTTTGAATGAATAATCAAAGAAAACATCTGCAAAAGACAAAGTGTTTTTTAAATCGTGGTTTAACAGAAAGGTGGTGAGCAGCATCGGTTTGTAAGAGGTTGAAAATTACTGTTTTTAGTTGACCGCTGTCAACACGTCACCCGCGCTGACACACACATGAGGCCGCCTCTGATGTCATTCTACATGTGAATTGTTAATAACAGAGGGAGGAAACCAAACACTTCTAGCTCTTTACTGTCATAACTTGGTATCTATGACAGTAAAGAGCTAGAAGTGATGACGTCTGCATACATTTTGCAAAATTGAGCCTTGTGTCTGCTGTAATTCTTCCTTTTTTTATTCCTGCTAAAAAATCAGCACCCCACCAAGACTCCTCGGCTAATCTACCAACGCTGTGAGGCTTGTAGCTCCGTCCACGTGCATTATGTTTTATTAATTTTTCGACCTTTTCTCCGACTAAAAGTTGCATTTTTAATGTCCGTGTCCGTGTTCTCTCTATTTCCCTGCAGTATGTCTTCGGTGCATCCTCTTTCTGCTGCCCTTCTTTGCCCTCAAATGTGGCAAAGCCTTTTAGATCAAACTGAAATGCTTTGTTAGCTCATATATATGCAGCATCCAAACATTTAACAAACACAAAACCAAATAAGAGATCACTGATCTGGTGGACGACCAGCTGAAGTAAATCTTTAGGCTTTGCAGATGAGCTGTGAAACGCAGCGCAGCAAAAAAACCTCAAAACTACCACCTCGACACATTTCCTGCATTTCCTCTTTGATGTTCTGAGAAGGGCTCACATGATGGGCGAACAGGGTCAGAGGTGAGAACACACGCATGAAGAGCTTATTCAGCAGTCTGATGAGATGGCAAACAGAAGGAGGAAAAAGCAGAAATGAAAATAATAATAAACAAACAGCACTGAAGTGAGATTTAGGTCCAGGAGTTGCTCTAATATCCACTCACAGATGTGTGTACCAACTCTTTTGTATCAGCAGATTAATTCTAAGAAAAAGCCTACAGATGAGAAAAAGGAAGAGCAAGGAAAGTGTCAAAAATTACTTCACCTAATGGTCGGGGATTTTTAAAATATCACAGCAGAAAAGTACAGAGGAAAGTGAACCCACAACGTCTTGCAACTACCTTAACACACACACATCTTTTTTCGCTTCTCATAATCAGCCTCTTTCTTCACCTCACTTCAGTTTTCCAGCAGCAGGCAGCCGAGTGTTTGGGATGCAGACCACGGCTGCGTAGGTAGCACAGCTCTCTCCGGGGGAAAGAGGTAAACACAACAAAAGCAGCCTGCGCCCAAACTGTGGCGTTAACCCGAAACAAAACAACTATCTTCCCTCAAAAATAGCATCTTTGTGTCTCTGTGGATTATATCAGTGGAGCCTGGTCTTTTCTTAATATCAAATTTTTCTTTTTCTAAAGAAATGATTCACATTTGAAAGGTGGCTGTGCTCTGTTGTGTGTACGTGACAGCCTCCTGTATGGAGCAGCAGGGGAGACTCACAGCGGCGCGCTGACTCCTGGCTCAGCTCCAGCCTGTAGATGGACAGTCGGTTGGCTCCTCCGCACAGGTTGCTCTTCTCTCCTTTGCACTCCATGTTGCATTCGCTCTCCGAAGCGTTGGCCGTCTGAATCTTGTGGCCGCAGTAGCACTCTGCGCCGAACTCCAAACCTGCGTACATGTAACCTCTGGAGGAAAAGAGAAAAGGGAAGACGGATTAGCATTGTTCATGAAGGAGGACGGATCGCTCTGAAGCTTCATTATGTGTCTTAATCCTTCACAGATCATCATTCAGAGCAGCAGAGAAGATGTTGAAGTGCAATAACATCTTTGTGTTTGGTGACGATGAGGCTTTAAGGCAACACCAATTAAACATATACTTGAAAAACTGAATCCATCACACAAGGTCTCCTCTCTGCTTCCTTTCTTTCTCTGCCTCGTGGAGGATTTGACTCCCAGGAGGCCTTTTCCGATGCAATTAGACGCCTAACACACCCCTCACACAGGACAAATCCCCTGGGCTGTCAGTCAAACCCAAACCTCCATGTGCTGCAGTGTGCTGTTGCCCCTCATTTGCTTGTCTGTTTTTATTAACCGGCGGCTCCTGGAGAAGCAAAAAAAAAAGCAAGAGGAGGAAGGAGGAAAAAAACAAGCATCTCTCTCTGTTCCTATTCTCCGCCCTGCGAATCAGTGATGAGTGTAATTCAATGCATTAGATAGAGATTCCTCAGGGAGAAAAAAGGAGGTGGGAGGAAGATGGGTGAGGAAACAAGAGGACAAGTGGAGGAGAGGAGCAGAGAGATGGACGCTGCTAAATGCTTTCACCCCGTACAAACACCAAGAATCAATAAACATCAGGATTTTAATACCAATAAAATGTGGATTATAAAGAATCAACCTCAACTCTTCTTCGACAAGATTTCTAGAACCTGGCAGCAGCTGTTTACTCCCATTAAGTCTCAAGAGCCCGACTGAGGTTGAGCTCTGATGTTGGGAGATAAGACTCGCAGTCGGCTCTCCAGTTCAACCTGAAGGTGTTGGACACAAGGCCGGACTTTCAACCAGGCTAAGTAGGAAATGACTACAGGGCAAAAGAATTGCAAAAGGGTTTGAACTCTTGAATCATGGATTTTCTGGATAGTGTCAGATGTGTTTTGTCAAAAATCCACATACCGATTTCACAGAAAAAGCAGAGGAGGCTCTTAAATACTTACATTTTCATGAAACAAGACCTTTATCATAAAGGCCCTTTCTGTCAATCTAGCTTCAGTTTTGTGCTCCTGTCTTGTAGGTAGTTTTCCACCACAGACAAAGAGTTCACTGTGCACAGTCAGCGGGAGAAATTGGTTTTAAAAGGGATCAGACGGCTTGTTTTTTTCCTCCATAACAGGTCGATCTGCTCATGGTCGGATGAGGTTCAGGCCAGTCAAGGCTCTCCACAATAAACTCAAAAAAACAACTTCGTTACAGGGGCACTGCAGTGTCGAAACAGGATGAGGACCTTCCCCCAGCTGTTAACACAGAGCTGGAACACGTGCTGTCTTAAATGTCCTTCATGTTGTCGCAGTAAGATTGATCTCCATATACATTTTGCCATATACTGTATTCTAGTTTGACAGTGATGTTATTCTTCAGTGTCGTCAGATCACACATTAAACTGACAACTGACATAATTGCACCTTAAAGCGGATTAAATAGTCTGTAGAGCTTTCAGTCGTATCACATGATCTTCATCAGCACATGCTTGTCTGCCCAGTTCTCATGGTGATAAACAAAGATGTTCATAGGTATTTAAAATAGTATATATAACATCTGTGCATCACCGGTGTTATATATGTTGTCGAGTTGTGAACTTACATTAAATGCTTACAATAATGTTCAAACAGACAACAACTCCCATGATCCCATGTTACTTACATCTTTTGTTTTGTTTTGATAGAGAGACCCCTAGTGGCAGAAATCACATACTGGCTTGTTTTTGTCAGAAAAGAGACTGTAATTTGATTATAAAATCTAGATTGTAAACATTTTCTTTCTTCTCCTGCACTTTGTGATATCAATCATTTTGCACCTCAAAGATATTTTCATATCTCTGACAAGCATCATCAGATCTTTGGTCGTTCTGGCTCTATATAACACCACTTTTCATCACCGTCAGTTGTTTTTAACTTCCATTCCAGCTCCCCTCTGTGCTCTCTACTTTTTCTACTTTATGTCTGACGGTAGAAAATAAAATAAGTGAGATGAAGAGGGATATCTAGTGGATGCTTTTTATTTCTCTCATACCTTTCTGCACAGTTGTCCTGGCAACGGAACACAGTCATTTTTTTGTAGTCGAAAAAGGAAACTCCTCTCAGCGCTCGTTTCTGTATGTCATCGATGTAGCAGCCGATATACTTCGCTGAAAGAAGGACGACACAGAAAATATACTTTAGTTATATAAACAGAAAGACAAGACACACTTTGAGAATAAAAAAAGACATGTTCAGCTTCGAGCACAAGAGTTCACTTCAGCTCCTGTACAGCAGCTTTGACCATGAAGTGAATACTGTCTGCACACAGAGCCTTCATCATAAGCCTCTCCGGTGTAGTAACAAAGCACACGAGGAGTCCAAACTGGGGCAGAGTCTTTATTTATTTATAAAGACACACATCCCCTTCTAGTGGCCTGTAACTGTAGTGGCAGTCATCTCTGCATTATTTCACAAGTGTGTGTGTGTGTGTGTGGGGGGGGGGGGGGGGGGGGGGGGGGGTTGGGCTTCAGTGAACCTCTGCAGAGGCAGCTACCCCTCAACAGCTTCTTCCCTCCCATTCAAACACTCCTCCCCTCTCCTGCCCGAGCTGCACCCGCCCTACTGTACCTTTAAATAACAAACCGGCTCTCGCCATCTGTGCTGTTGCCATTACCCCCTCTGAGCCTCTGTTAATAGCTAAATGAGTCCTAGTCCCTTGCATTACTTTAATTGTTCTGGTCAAAAGGCCTGCGTTTGAGCAGCATGTGGTGGTGCTGCAGGATTCAGCTGTAATCTTTCTCCTAACTATTGTCGAGCTGGAAAAATAATCTGCTTTATGAGGAGGGGAAATGCTGATTTAAGTGAAGCGGGGGAGCTCATGTTGAATAGTATATCCCTGCTCGGTAGGACACGAGGGGTAAAGGATGAAACAACTGGTGTGTCCGCAGCATTATAAGCTAGTCTGTTTTATACTTTCAATACGGCTGCACAAAAACCTCGGAGGATCATATTAACTGAAGTCAACAGTGTTTCAGATATACTCCTTCCAAGTCTTCTCCTGTTTTGCCTTCAGTACAATATGCTCCTGTGCTACTGCACCACGCAGTGCAAACGTCTCTATGTGCTGCGCTCTGCATCTTATGAGAAAAATACATAACCGGGTTTCAGGAGGCAGTTTACGACTGCAGAGTAATGAGCGGTGCCGCACGTATGAGAGCAAACGAACGCTTTGAAGCTGCTAATTACTCTATTATCACTTTTCAGCTGAAGTCCTGCGAGGTTACTTTTCAGACAAGGGGAAGAAGGATGGGAGGAGAGGAGGAGGGCCGAGCCAGACCGAGAGACCCCTCATTTGCTCAGATTGGCAACGTAAATGTGTTTGTTTAGCTGAAGAGAGCTCAACACTGTACCACTAAAACATTGTTCTTTAATATTGTGCACTGTAATGCAGCGAGGTGCCGTGCTGTACTATGACTCAGTGTTTTTGTAATAGAATTTATTTTCACCTGAGGCTCAGAGAGGTTGGCGTCCGTCCCGGCAGCAGAGAGAGTTAACAATCAGGACAGACAGCAGCCTCCACATTTTGTCATAACACAGACAGAGCAGCAGTCACTGACGCTTATGTTTGATAGTTAGGGGCAGTTTGGATTGTCTTCCCGCCTGTACTGCACTCTGGAGGGAAACTACAAACCCACACAACCCACGACAGAGTGACTGTAAAACTCCTGGAGTGATTTACGGCTATTCAGCGTCTATTTTAAGACGTCACGGAGACGAATAAATAGAAACAACCTCCTCAGTCGGGTCATACCTGGACCAGCTGCTGAGCTGAATGCCTTTAACTAGTGGGATAATAAATAATATTTACTCATCTACAGTTTTGACGTACCTGTCCTACATTTTATGCTACTTTATATTTCTACTCCACCACACTTAGATGTCGCTTTAAACATAATGAGCTGCTTCTACTTCTTTATTTTAGTTAAATTATTAATGTAGTTTTATATTGTCCCATTACTACACTTCAGCTACAGTGTTGAACTTTGGGTTCATCATTTTATGCTACTCTATACTTCTATTTCAACACATTTTAGAGATAACAGTGTAGTTTTTACTCCACTGCATTTATCCGACAGCTTTAGTACTCTGCACATTAGGCTTTTAAATACAAAACACAGGAAGATGAGACTGCCCAATAATACTTCAAATTAGCTGTATATCAACCAGCTACAATATGACGGGACAAGTTCACCCAAAAATGATCATTTTCCACCTGCTACCAGGGAAAGTTTTGTAGTCCACGAGAAGTTTCTTGAGCTTTGCAGCAAAAGAGCATCACAGTATTCTCCTAAATAAATGATGTGAGGGGAAGACAAACCTAAGAAAACTGCTCTATACAGCTTGTACCGTATAATCCAGCCGCCCCGAGATCCCATATTGATTTGAAAAGATGTTATTTACACCCTTTTTAAAAGGTGGAAGTTTTCTCTGAAGCTGCTGAGCTACGAGCGTTATCTCCAACCACATCTGAAGTGGTTGCGAAGACTTTGAGGTTTATCCTGGAAGAGCTGTGTGGAGCCATGTTACGTTTTTTTCTCTGATGTTTTTTTTTTTTATATTTTAAAAGAAGTCTCCGTCTACTTCAGCTGTTTAGGAGAATGCTGTAACGCTATTTTGCTGTGAAGCTGCAGAAATGTTTTGTGGACTTCAAAACTTTACCTGACTTTCTTTCAGTGTGAGGGTGAGGAGATAATGACTGAACATTCCCAGAAAGAAAACATTGTGTTACTGCTGCATCTTCACATTAATGCACATCTTGTGCATGAGTTGACTTTTATTATAAAGAAGTCACAGGAACTGTGATGTGTTTTATCAGTGAGCTCTCATTCATCAAAAAATGAGCCACAAAACAAGTCGACGGCCATTTTTTTGGCATTTTTTGGATCAGTTTGAGATATTTGCAGAGTTCGGACACCTGCACACCTCCAACTTCTCAGTGAGGTAACTAAGTCTTCTCACTGGGCCCTGCTGTTCTCAGACTTACGCCGCATGCGGCATAAAATCAGATCACGGTTGCTGACAGAGTGATGGTAGGGCGGATTTTTGCTTGACTTCTTTATTGAAACAACAGATTTCTGTGACCTGCAAGATTAAACTGCACTTGCTGTTGCTGCAAAATCAACCAAGACTGAAATCTTCAACATTCCCACTTTGACACCGAGGTAATACTGAAGAGGAAAGAGAGGAATATGAGTTATACGTGTTGGACATATCCAATGTTTGGTTGGTTTAAATAATTCATACTTCATCCAGCAGTGCAGAGAGTGTTTGACAGGGTAAGAAAAGGAGAGTGGAGGAAGACGGAAGTGGGCCAAGTGAGTAAATGATATCCTCCTATCAGCTATTTGATCAGGTTTCACTGAAAAGGAAAATTTAAGCAGGATATTCGTCCCATCCGAGGTCAGGCAAGTCCGCTCTGGAAAGACACTTCCTGTCCTCGCGCTGGTGTTTTCAAAACGTCGTGTGGTTTGATAAGATGTCACATGCCTGTCGGGAAGTTTATATGTAAACCTCCTCTGACAGGACCGAGCCGCACAGTTTATAAACAGAAACAGATAAAAGTGTCAACGCTGCGGCGATGAGATTCTTCAGTAGTTGTTGAGTGTGTTGCAGCTCGAGTGTGGCTGAAAAGCGAAGGCTGCAGCTGCGGCATTGTGTGTGTCAGACCCTGGAAGGGATTCGCTCTTAGACAAACAGAGGGCTTAATCATAATCATCATCTCTCTTCACTCTCAAGAGATTTCCTTCAGGACCAATTACAAACTAGAAAATTCTCAGTCGTTAACATGCTGCAGTTTGTAATCAGAGACGACTTTGAATCAATTTCATATTAACATGAAGTGCAGAGGGATAAGTGCCGCCTGTGTGTTTGGCAGCGGATGTGCATTATAAATCACCACTGTGACAAAAAAGTTTTAATTTCTCACAATTTGTTGAATATTCTTATTAGCAACTATGTTTAAAAGAACAACAGGAGGTCATTAGAATAATTGTTACGATCATGTTTAAAACAAGAATCCAGTTGTACACACTGAGAAATAATTAATGTTGTGACTGCAATTATTTTTGCAGCTGCTGGCATGTTTGGAGATTATTCCCTCATTTAAAATGTGTTTGTTGGAGCAGTGAGAGCACACTGCATTGAATTACTCTACTTCTTTGAACAGACAAATCTCATCTTTAATAATTTACCATAATTTATCTTTGAGTGTGCAGTCTTGGTGTAACTCACCTCTTCCGTCATCTATGTCTTTGGCATTGCGTCCTTTAAGTGCACGGTTCCAGTTGTTGGTGTAGTCTCCCCCCCTGTGCACCTCCTGACCCTCCTGTCTGACCTTTTTCATCCAGGGGGGTCCGAACCTCCGTCCCGACCTGCGCGTCTCCTTAAACACTCGGCTCATGATGCCGAGCCCCCGGGCGTCAGACAGTGAAGTCCGGCTGCCCATCTCCGAAGCTACCAGCGAGTCCCGGCCCCCTCTGGCTCCGGGGCCGCTGTCCCCGACGAAGCCAGAGTGCAGAAATACGAGGCTCCCGGCCGTCAGGTAGAGGAGGATGAGGGAAAAGAAACGCACGGGTTTCCTGCGGAAATAGCGCTGTATCTTCAGCAGAGGCTTGACCATGTTGGCTCCCCCTGCCACTCAGACACGCTCTCCCAATGATGAAAACTCATAAAGCAGAAGAATCAACACCAGCTCTCCCTGCTGCAGCCAGACAGCCCCACCGGGCCCAAAACAAAATGAAGAAAAAGTCTGTTAAAGTGTCTTAATCCTGTGTGGAGGTCATCCAAGAAATTGCATGACGTTGCCCTCATGTACGCCTCTTCAGTCTCATGAGGAAAGATGCTTCACACCCGTGCACTGTGCAGCTCTGCCGATCACGTCCGTTCCCACTGACAGTCCAGCCCTGAGAGCTGGCTCTGAGGCCGCGGCATGAAAGGTGAGTGGCTCTGAGTGAAAGATGATCACCCAACGCTGCTTTCACTCCAATTATCAGCCCACAAAGATGCCACACCAGCTCAGCGGTGGCACTTTCTCCCACGCTGTGCAGAAGGAAGAGGGTTTTTTTATTCAGCGTGTGAGCCGAGATCTTTTCATTTCCGTGCGGCCGTCTATTCGCCGAGACGCTCCAGGAGAGAGAGCGTTTGACTCACCATCTGCAGCAGAGAAAGAAAGAAAATGAAGAATAGGTTGAACACCTGAGTAAGTTTCATAACATGTGGAAACATCACCTGCATGGAAACACAAACACATCTAACACAGCCCAAGAGGAGACCATCCATTCGAACAGCATGACTGATTTCTCCTCTAATGGAGTCACGAGTTAAACTGTCCTCGTTCTTCTGCTTTCTGTCAAACTCACATTAATGGGAACATCATTTGAGACAGAGATAAGCAAAGACAAATCACGGCATTAAAAGCAATCAAGTCTGGGGAAATGCATCCGTGTTGTTAGTCCGTGCAGCAAACAGTCGGAAGAGCTTAACTGCAACAAGCTCAGTTCTCCATTATCTTTAATAAATTAGGTTAAGCTAGAGGAGGGAAAAACAAAAACAAAGCCGTACCCTGCAGCAGTTTCACTGATGTCTTTGGGAACAAATGTGTGTGTGGGAACAGAAGGGAAATTAAAAGCATTATTCAGGATGATCTGAGGTGACGCTAATTTGTGTGAATGTGCGACAGGAAAAAGAGCAAACAGGCTCGCTTGATTATCAAAGAACGCGAGGTTAAAAACTTTCTTTATCGTAGCTCCGTTTGAGATTTTTACACAGATTACTGCATTTCTTGACAGACGATGGCTGAATCCGGACTTTTCCTAAATTCTCTGCAGCCTCTCGCTCAAAGGAGTCTCTGTTCTGGGGACGAGCCCGGGGAGGCTACAATTGGAAGGTGTAACGCAACACTCCTCGGGGTCAGGGAATTTTCCAGAACATTCGAGGGGACACTCGCCCTTGTGGCTCTCTGTCTGCCTCGGGACAAATCCGCAGAGTACTTGTCACCTGAAACCTCAATGGCACCGCAGACCCCCCCCTTCCCTCCACCTTTGGCTTCCCGCCCCTCCTCTACTTTTCCTGTGTTGGTCTGGGAAGAGTCCGAGACCCTCAAGGAGAAATGGATCACATTCTCGTCATGAGGTTCAATCCACAGCATCTGGGCACAAAGACAACCCTCATCCTGGCCTGACTTCTCAAAAAAAACTTTGCCTCAGTATTCCTGCAGGGACGGTTTATTATTACAGATATCTTTGTCTGCATTTTAATTATTCAGTGTTTTAAGATCAAATCTCTTTTCCTCAGTCAAGCTCCAAAAATGACAAACACTAAACGTTCTGAGGCAGGCCTATAAATGAAGGGCGCTGCAGCTGATGAGTCAAAGTTAATATTAGTGGGATTTATACTCAGGACATAAAAGACATAAGGGAGTCTTATTTATTCAGGCTTCACAGTTTCAAAATAAGGAGGATAAGGTGCGTCTGACCATCGTTTCAACAAACAGTGACGAAAACCGTTGCAGGAGCCAGTTGGTGGGCTGATATAGGACACTCCAAACACCAGGGTTCCTATCCTTGGTTGGATTATATAATTAAACTGCTCACTTATTATTTTAACACTAAGTTCACTTGTTATCTGTCACAGTTTGCTCAGGTTTAGGTAGCTAATATACTTGGTTAGGTTGAGGAAAACATGGTTTAGGTGGTATCAGTGGTAACTCTTCCTTCCTCTGCGTAGCCTTTGTGTTGTCAGCTAATTTCAGTGATCTTTTCATTCCCATGAACAGCCTTTTACTCCACAAATACACAGTATAATATCCATGTCTGCAGCTCAACAGCTGTAACAATATTGAAAAGTAACTCTCTGTAAGCGTGCTGACTTTTCAGTCCTGTGTCAGTATTTTTTCACCTTGTCGATGGAGCAATGCTTCATATTTCAGCACGAACAGTGTACACTAACTCAAACAAGCTGTTCTTTCTTTCAAACTGAATAATTTGTTTGCTTTAGAGCAAATGTAATCATATCTAGGTTAAGTTCCCGACGAGGTTACAAGGTCTAAATAGATAAATAGAGCTGCATATTTCAACACGCCTCTCACTCCTGACTCAGTGTGGAGGGAAACGGTGGCCTGAAAACGTATCGTGGCTTCCTGGTGGGATTGAAAGCAAAGATGTAGCCTAACAGAGCGTTATATCAGGGCTGTGTGGGCTGTTCTGTCAACTTATGGTGGCTATAGCCAGAAAGGAGTAAACTGGGTGGGGGTCGAACAGATGGAGAAAGCGACATAAGGATCCAGTGCATGTGACACCCACCCGTGCTGCCTATCATGTATGCACAAGGGCCACACACAGGCTCATTACTGGTTAATAATTGAATCCCCTCTAGTTACGAAAATGAAATTGAACTCGTGGCTCATTTGCAGGTTCAGCTGACAGAAACAACAGTGTGGATGAAATCAAGCTGCAACTGTAGATACTTCATATTGTATGAGGGAAAAAGAGCAAGACTAAAGCGACAACAGTAACTATGATGATAACGCTGTGAGCATCCACGCTGATGAACGATAACTATCTGTACATAGAGATCCAGATCCATCCAACAGCTTAGGAAAATGGACATCGCAGCCCAATGACCAGGATAAATTGTTTAGCAGTTAACGTTTTTCTGCAAAAACCACAGATAAGTCCAGATACGGGTCGTCATTATAGTTGTGGTGTGGACTCACCTTGAGTTGGAACGATTTTTAAAACCATATATTTATAGTTATTGTTCTTCGTGTGGACGACCCTTAAGAATCCTCAGTACACTGTGACACAGTGAAGCTGTACTTATACTGTACGCAGTGCTTTTGGCTAAATGCTAAGATTAGCATGCTAACATGCTCAAAGTTAGAATGCTAATTTGCTGATGGTTGGCTGGTTTAATGTTTAACGTGTGTTAGCATGCTAATAATTGACAAATTTTTAGCAATAATACAGCTGAGGCTGATGGGAAAATCAGGAGCTTTACAGGTATTTAAATGAAAACTAGAATGATTTAAAAAAATAAAAAATGCTGAATGTTTATGCCACTATTCATGGCATTTATTGCATCTATTAATTGTTGAGATTTTTCAGTCTGCACCAACATTGTCGTGCCGCTAACATGGCCCTCACATTATAGCTTCACATGCTGTAAGTCTGCACCATTAAGAGCCCAAAACAAGTGAGTATTACTCACATTCGTAGCTGGCCGGTGGATAAAAATCAGACGTGACACTCGTAAACAGACAGACAGAGCAAGAGGAAATCCAGCAGACGAGAGATGGGAGGTGCTGTTGAGGTCTTTCTGCCAAATCATGGCAATTACTCAAGTGGAGCGGACATGAACTCACTGACTGACCATTAATTCACATTCATATTAAATGAGCCAGCAAATATTTAATCAGAGCGGATTTAGAGGAGGAAACGTCAAAGTTAATCTTTGGTGAGCACGGCCAGCTCAGCTTGTGCTGGAGGCAACCGGCTCCACAAGTCAATCCATAAACGTTCTCCATATCTGTCCTGGGACTCATTGACCAGGGACGGGATTGAGCAAGACAGACGTGCGGTCGACTCTGTGATACTACTAAGAAAAACCTTTAACACAAAAAGCTGCTACAGTGTGATAATGCATTACTTTTTGGAGTTTGAAGGGAAAGAAACTGCCAAGAATGCAAGATGTTAAAAACACAAAAGAAAACATGTTTCTGTGTTTTTTTATCATCTCCTCAAAGATTTGAACTGAGGGGGCTGTATATTTAAGAGTTGGATGTTTTGTCAAGATGGAAGCAGATGGAATATTCAGTTTTGTTTCTCGGTCGTGCAGATGAAATCAATTTCCATTCCCCCTCCTGTCTGCCGATTGCCAGAAAGCATTCTTCTCGCTCAGACGTGGGTGAGGCTTTGGGAACTGCGAGACCTCAAACTCTCAAGCTCAAAAATCACACCAGCTGAATTAAATTAGTTGTGATATCCTCCCACAGATTTTCTTCTTGCTGTGTTTTCACAGCGGTTGAAGTACAGGGAAGGGAACTGTATGGTGAGGTTCTGTTTGGATCGACACAGTAACAAACCAACGCTGACGGTCGTTAACAGAAGGGAAGAAACAAACCGTGTTAACAGTGGCAGGAAGATAAGGGTTATCCGGTGCGGTGCCAGCAGCGTTAGTGGGAAAGGAAACCATATGAGTCTTCTCTCATTGTCCTTTTTTCTCTGCAAACTATGTGCACATACAGTCCCATCCTGTAAACGTACTGTAACATGCCCTCAGCGTGTTCAGCAGCAGAAGGGTTAACAGCGTTAGCAGCAGCAGCAGCAGCAGCAGCCCTGACCCTCCCCTCACCCCAAAGGCCTGTCTTTCCGCTCTCCTAGTGTGTTTTGGCCTGCCAGTGCGCATTAGCTGTGTTTGTCAAATCAAATCAAACTAAAGATCACATTCCTCCCCCGGTGATAACGCTGGCCACGCTCGCATTCAGGTTTACAGAGATTGTTTCCGGGGCCATCCCACAACGCAAAGTTGTCTCATTACAGGCCCCCGGGGGGGAAAAAGTCAAGACCACCAGAAAGGCAAGCGAGGTTGTTTGAGAGAAAGAGGATTTAATACATGATGTGTCTATGTAAGCAGTGTTAAATCGTGATCAGGTGTAGCAGTAAGAAGAGGTTTTGCTCAGTTAAATCAATTTGGTGCCAAACGTTTGCTGATTCAAGCGGCTCGCTCGGCGCAGATGGCAACACTTAAGAGCGCCTGACCCCTGAAAAAACTGGAGTGTGAACATGACAGCCTCCAATAACAACAGGATCACACTGCCAGAGCAGTTTTCTTTGCTTAGTGTTTGGCAAAAGCTAACCACACCATGCGCTCTGGTTTTGGCTTCCGTTTTTTTTTTTCTCGCTTCAGCCGCCTTAATTAAACCTGCGTCTGATCTCGGTGTGTGCCCGCATTAGCGACTGGCTTAATGCCCAATACACTTAATTACTGGTGTGGTCACTCAAAAGGAAGCTTATCAGCTGAGATGTCTGCAAGAATCTCTGAGCAGTGGCAGATTATATGAAGCGAGGAGAGAAGAAACCAACTAGACGAGTATGAACCATCTGCTGCAGCCAACATCCACCTCTGCTTCGGTGTCGAGTGCCATTTCACATACTCTGGGATACAGTTTCCAAAAATACCGCTCCAATGTACACGCGATCGTTTACTGTGTGTTATTTATCAGGAAGTGACCTGTTAGTGGAACCTCTGTCAGAAATCTGTTAGGAAGACGCCTAAAAAAACGCCTGAAATTAATTGCTAAAGCTGCAGATGGTGGCAAATTAGGTAGACTTATTCCAGATGAGCTGCATGGTTTCCTTCAAGCTTGGCCACGAATCTTTATTCAATTTAAATGCGCATAACACAGCTGAACAGATTCACGTAAGCAGACCAGGTGGTAGCTGTACTGTGACACTTTGTTTTACCTGCCAGGTCTGGTCTGAAAAGGAAAAATAGTCCAACTGCTGACTATGAAAACAAAGCACACAGACGTATTGTTTTACATCCAAAGTTCGGATCCATCAGAGGTTTTCAGCACCTTTTCCAGAAAAACATCTCGTTGGTTTGTTGATTCTACTTCAATTCCTTCAGCCAGCCATCACTTTAGGACGAGATGGGATGGATGAGAACGGATCGGAAAACTGGAATCATGTGCGTAAGACATCAAAATACAGTCGTATTTCACAATGTCAACACCTTTCAACTCGTCAGGAAAAGCAGCAACAGGCCTCAGAACTCGCATCAAGAAATCACATATACCTCGACACACTCACATAACTCTCAATCATATAAAACTGATTTTAAACTTATTTCACTGATACTGTGCTCCTCCCGAGTCTGATCCCCCCTCACCTGTCTCACATCGTCCATCCCTCCACCTGCACCTCATCGCCTCGTTAGTTCAGTTTGTGCTTCAGCCCCTCGCTCTTTGTTGGTTTGTCAGTTTTGCTCCCATGTCCCCCTGGTTTGTTTAGTTGTTTTTTTTTCCATTTCTGTTGTGTTGCCTGTGTTTTGACTGCTTGCCTTTGTTGCTTGCATTTTCTGATATTTTTGTATTTTTGTTTTTGGACCATCAGCTATCATTAAAACTTGCTTTTGTTTTCAATCTTCCAGTCTCCTTACCTGCATCTGGGTCCTCACCGTTTTGCAACCGTGACAGATACTGGCTGTGTGAAGTACTTGTGCAACTATTTGTGGATTTTTTTTTTAGTTGTTTGTTTGTTTCAAAAATATTGAGGTTGGCACCCTGGAGTCCTGAGCAATTTGATCCATATCCCCATAAATACACGAGTATGATTGATAGTTTTGGTTGATTATTAGCTTATCATAGATCACAGAATCAGTATCAGTGTATATGTTGGCTAATAAGTGACAAGAAATTGCAGTACAGACACTGCAAAGACCAAACAATGTCAAATGTGCACTGTTAAGATCATTTTTCAACTCTTAATAATCTCTAAACCTGACGTCACTTCACAGTCAAACAGCTCACGCACCTTTCATGTCAATAAGATTTTAGATTTTGGCCATTAGGTCCAAAACTTCAGATGTCAGAGACTGATCAACAGTAAACGCTGTTTCTGTCATGATATGATTGTTGTGTTTGGTGCGGTTACGGCCTCTCAGTTGATCTGGGCTGAACTGACCAATCACTGGAAGAGTTTTAAAGCGCACTCTGTATAGCTTAAAATTAAGTCGATGGCGGGGGGACAAAGCTCATTGTAATCCTCACAATACTTATTGGTCCATTTAGCTCAGTGGGCGACCTTTAACTCTGATAGAGAAGTAAATGAAAGGGTCTAAAATTAATCCTCGTGTTTGACTGGCGCACGGTAACGTTAAGCTGCTGCAGTGCAACCGAGTGCCTGATGATCGTGAACATTTTACCAGCAGGTAGTGATAAGCAAAAAGAAAATGGAGGAATAATAGCTCCCTTTGTGATTGTGGACGCAAAGCAGCAGAGTTCAATTAGGTGCGAGCAACAAGACAAAAACCGAACAAATCATTTGCAGAAAATCTGGATTAGCAGTAATTATTTTTCCTTGTGGACTCGCTCGGTCATGCAGTCTGTTTGTAAATCTGAAGGAACGAGGCAAAGAAAAGAAATGAAAGGAGAGAGAACTTTAAGGAGAGGGGGGAAAAAAAGAGGTTTGAAGCCAACAGGAATGATAGTGGTGGCACTAATGATGTGTCATGAAGCTCTGAACAGAGAGAGATATCCCAGATTCCTGCTGTGTGGGTTTCAAACACAACCCTCAGTCGCTGCCACTCCCCAGATCCCAGTTGGCCACATAGATGGACATTTGAGAAACAATCACTTGAATCAGTCCCCTCTAATGGCTTCATAAAAGAAGTAATTATTCTGCAGCGGGGGAGGCGCTGTCAATGGGAGATCAAATGATGTCTTCCTCTATCCAACCCTAACAAAGCTCTTCATTCAGGGCCGTACAGAATATCTGCAGTTCAGCTTTTTTCAAAGAGGAAAAGAGCTTTTTCTCCCCCTTTCTTCTCCCACCTTCACTAAGCACTGAAGATCTCTCGGCTTTAATTAAAAGCGAATTCTCCCGGCTCAGTTCTGCTGTGAATCTCAGTCCTCCATGCTTGAATAGACTTAAGAGAGGATTGCAGAGGGTTTCAGAAAATGTTTAGCCGGCGTGGTGGTGGAGTGAGGAGGAGGAGGAGGAGGAGGAGGAGGAGTGAGGGGATAGGAAATGCCTCCGTATGAAACCTGAGGCAATCTTTGACAGCACAATCGTTAAGTTTAACTATGAAAAGCACACATGGACGCATGCAAACACATCTTAACAACATGTAGCCAAGAAATACAGTTATTTATTAACTGAGAACAAGACACTTTCTTTTTCCATGAGAACACCTACAGTTTACTGAGAAGTGTCGTCAGCAGCACCGTGGAGTGGGTGTTTGGCTCACTTTATATTTGGAGCCACTTTGGCTGCTATTAAATATTCTTAAAATTAACATGACTCAGTATTTACTATTTGTGAGCATTTGTAAAAACAAGCGGCCAGAAAAAAAACATGACTGCAATCTGCTCGAAATGTTAAGTTATACGGACAAGACAGGATCGCAGACGAGTGCTCGCAGCCCAGAAGCCAGTCCAAAATGTGTACATGTCATATGCTACGTACCGTATTGATGTTTGTCGTATCAGGAGGTGGAGTTACAGGCGACAAGACTGTGAAACAGTCCATGTCTGTGTTTCGGCGTTATGTTTCTGGCCAGTTCCAGTCCAATATTCGCTGTCTTTAAGCTCTGTTTTGGTCTCCACAGACTCCTAAGGGAAACATCTGGCTTTTTAGCTCAGCTTTTAGAGCTTTTTCAGTGCAAACAGCTGTCCATCGAAGCAGGAAAATGGTAATGAGAGCAGTAAGGGTGAAGTATAGTAAAGATGCTGAAAAGCTCTGTGGTGAATAATGATGGTTTGTAAAGAAGAGAAACCAGAAAATGCTTGGAAAAGGGCAGATACTTTCAAAAACGCTTTGTTGGCCAAGCTAACTTCAACCAATCAGATCATCAGAAGAGTAGGAGAGCGCTAACACCAACGCATTGAGAGAGGAGCGAAAATATCGTTTCCATTGAGAAAAGACTTAATACGCTCTTCTATAGAAGCTACGCTAACGTGTTCAGGAGCCGCCTTTGTTGTTTCAAACAAACAGTTGCTTCTCTCGCTGGTCGTCACACTTAAACCTTACTCAGAGGACGCTGATTGGTTCGACCGCAGTGTTCGGACACAAGCGTTAACGAGATCACGTGAGAGTCATTTGTTTCACTGTTGATATAAAGTATTGATACGAACACTATTCAATCAACCGCGCTGTGTTACTCCGTTACAACACTGTGATCCCACAGTAGTTTCATAATCAACCTCGGTCACAGAGGGAGATGTTGACACAACTGTTCTCCTGTATCACACAGCTTCTTCTGCTCTGTTGGACAGAGCAAGAACAGCAAAAACAGTGGAGTGCTGGGCGGAGCGGCGAGAGCTGAGACAGACCTCCTCTACTGAAACACGCACATTCAAGATCCCGTGTCAACGAGGAGCCACTCTGCTGGAGTGTCCTTAAGCAAGGAGCCGGCTCCTCCAGCTCCTTTTGTTCTGCTGCTAACCCCTCACTCCCCGGGATGAGAGAAAAAATGAAAAGAGCATTTTGTATTTATTTTCAAAGCACTGTAACAAATGAGTTCAGTCCGAAAATTACTTTGCCAGAGGGACGGCCATTACATACAGCCGGGATGAAATGAGATGGTGTCCGGTTGAGGCTGGTTGCATTTACGAGCAACCACAAGTATTTACGAAATCTCACTTCTCGTTTGCTTAAGTCCTGTTTCCTTTTTAAAAAACAGCGTGTGGTCTCAGAGAGTAATCCTACACAACTGGATCTACTTTCAGCTAGAATAAACCGCGCACATGCCCTTTGAATAACAAAATAAACGGACCTTGAACCTTGCCCTGTTGATCCGTTGCATTTCTCAGCTCACTGTCAACAGTTTTAACATTTGGGATTTTAGATGAATTTATATCCCTGAGAGCTGGATAAGTCTGCAGCATTCAAAGCCGGGACAACAGGAGGATTAGAGGGGTTACTAAAGATGTTGTCTGGAACAAAGGTGGCGATCTTGCCCCACGGTACCACATGCTGGGATCACTTCAGACAATACAAAATCACTGAAACTACAAGCTGTTGTCTCAGCGTGAAGCACAGTTAACAGCAGGTATTCAGTTAGACAGTCAAGGATTTTTCTTTTTTTCAGAAAAGCAGACACGTAATCAAAGCTAACCACTTGACACCGCCAATGGATGTGATTTTTTTGTGTGAGAAAAATCTACTTCAAAGAAGAAAAGTACAGAGTCGTCCAACTCCCATCATTTGATTCGAGCCCTGATGGTTAAAATACAGAATAACTGATGTAAAATTAACTTACTTACTTATTATTATCACCTCCGCCAAGAACATTGTGTTTTCACCTGTGTCCTTTTTTGTTTATTGGTTGGTTGGTTTGTGAGCAGGATTACGCAAAAACTACTGGACGGATTTTCACAAAACTTGGATGGAGGATGGGTATCGGCCCAGAACAGACCCCATTAACTTCTGGTGCAGATTGGGGAAAAGAAGGGATGGATCCAGGGGCATTGGCGGAGGTATGCTCTCCGCTGGGCGCCATTCTAGTTTTTAAAAGTGTCACAGCTGTTTCTGTTTTCTCTCTTGTGTGTACAGAGTGACCCCCCGAGCAGTTTCTGGGCATTTGGACACTTTTCTGTCATGCAACATATAAGAGCTGCAATTGGAGACAGCACTGTCAAGATGTCTAATAACTCAAAAATGTCACAACTCAGTTTTAACAGAAAGAAATGCGAGTCGAATTTCTTTGGATTTAATCACCACAGGACACATTTGCAGTTTTATAAATGGTTAGTGCACATGTGAGGAGGACCTTTGGTTCTTTTTGGGATGATTAATGTGCAGGGAGTGATAACAAGCATTTTCAGCCTATTTGCTCACCAGACTGCAATTATAGTTGACAGTTTTATGAGGAGAAATCAACCACAAAACCACCAAGAGTTTCTTTTCTGTCTTTCTCTTTTTTTTTTTTTGTTTTTGCTCCCACACTGCTGCAGCCTAAACCTGTCAAACATTATCTTGCGATTAGTATGCCATCTATACCGCTTTCACCTCCTACACATCACAACGCAGCAGAATCGAAAGTATCTGACGCCCATGCTCGTGGAGTGGAAATTAACACTGACTGAAGAAAGAAGTTAGAAGGAAGTAGGTTCAACAGATACGATCTGAAGTGCATTGAGCGTCATCACAGACTGACACTCTTTACTTTATGGTCTGTTAATAAAGAGACTGAAAGGACGGCACGAGAGCACTGTCACTCTGAGTGTTTTGTTGTTACACAAGCCATTTAGCTGTTTTTTGATGAGCTGTTCAACACAATGCACAATCACGCAGGCCGGCGAGCTGGGTGCAGCGGTCTGGATGCATTCATCTGAGGAGTATGAAGTGTGTGTGTGTGGTGTGTGTGCGCGCGGTAGGGTGCTCTGTAAGCATGCCTTGCAAAATGTGAACTCAACCATGGAGCCTCATCAGCATCACGCAAATCTGCCTGTAAAGGTCGGGCAGCACCAGAGGCCTGCTGTCAACATATCCTGTCCAATTAAACATGAACATCATTAGACGCCTTGTTGCTCATGCGTCCTATTTTTAGTCAACTGTTGTTGTTGTTGATTATGTTCGTACTGTTGGTCCCATCAGCTCTGTATGAAATGACAAATCAGCGAGTGAATCAGCACGTTGAAGTCTGAACTGCTACTAAAGATGATGATTACACGTATTTAAGTCAACAAATGAGGTGATAGTACTTATATCTGATATTTTCCTCATTGTTATCTGTTTACTCTGTGATTTTGTTGGTCCGTTCTGTGTCTACGTGACATCGACTGCATGTCAGTCTGTCCTGGGAGAGGATCCCTCCTCTGTGGTACATGTGAGGGTTTGTGTTTTCCCCTGCTACAAGGGTTTGTTGTGAGAGTTTTTCCTAAGGGCAGAGGGTGTCGTACACTGTACAGACTGTAAAGCCCACTGAGGCAAAGTTTGGGAGAAATATAAATAAAATTGCCATGACTCGATTTGAAATCCTTGTTTCCTTCATGCCTTTTTTTTTTTTTTTAATACCACGCTGTTGTTTTCTTTTTTTAAGCCCATGAAAATGGACCTCCTGTGGGTGGCCCCCAAACCGGCCGTGGGAGATTGTGTTGTTTGCGTAATCTTGTTTAAAATCTACCTAAAATAAAACCGACTTAACAAATGCAGCATGTACACACTCAAAAGACAGGAGGTGGTGTTATGCCAATAAACACAGAAGAAAGAGAAGAAGGCGAGGAGGAAGAACCTGGGTGGAATAGAGAACCAAACATGGTGTCGTTGGTGTGGACGTTTTTGTTTTTTTTAACCATATGAAAAAGTCCATATCATGCATCAGGAGAAGTAGTTTAAGATATTCTAGAGAAAGACATCATGTAGGCACTGGGGAACTAACAGATGAAAGTATCAAAAAGCCTTTAAAAAATGAGCATAACTACAAAACTAAACAATGTAAGCAGGTCAAATTACTTATGGAGTGTTAAGAAACATGTTGTTGATGTTACTACATTCAGAATAGTTTTGGAAAATATGTTTCCATTATGTTGATTTAGTCAAATCTGATGGAAAAAGATGATTTTTTTTTATTTTTTATGACATAAATTCAATACTTCTATCATTTATTATGGTTTATTGACTAGATTTTAAAGGTATAAAGTATTTGAAGATAGCAGAATGTGTCAGACTTACTGTAGAAAAAGGACAAAATCTAGTATAAGCAGACATTGAGAGTACTAGTGTTGATAATGTTCACACTCCTGAGTTGCTAAAGTTTACCTGACTGTGTTAACACTGCTGTTACCACATGAACCCGAAGTCAGAAGGAAATTGAGAACTTCTGCAAGGGTAGAAAGGTTACATGGATGTGTGCACACAGGGGAGCGGTGTAGTATGCCTGCATGTTTGCGTGTTTGTAGATGAAGAAATGGGTTAAAGTATCCGGGGAGTCAGAATTTCTGACAGCTGCCTCGTTTTGGGCTCAAAGGACGGAGCGAGGCGGGCTGCAGCAAGCCTCTCCTAAGATGAATAAAACATGACGGGCAGGCAGTAGTGTTTCACTGCTGCTCTGATGCAACGTGGAAAACATCTCTGAAGCAATGGAAGGACGCAAAAGGTTGAATGTGAGATACAGAAATCTCTGAAATACCAAATCAAGGTGACAATGAGGGGCTCGATTATTTTAGTAAACGAATGATTGAGTCCAGTATGGATGTGTTTTTATCACTCGTGCAGCAAAAACAGATTTTCTCTCGTCCCTCCGGTGGCATCTTGCCATGCATATACTTTTATTTGCCCAGATTTTTGAGAGAGACTCTTTGTTTGGTAGAAAGAAGTTCCAAAGAAAAACTTCTCCGTGACCTCTGTGAATTTTCCAAAGAATCTGGGACATTTTTTATGGAAAGTCTGCAGACGTTTTTCACTGCTGCGAATGCCACAAACAGGTTTTTTTTCTCTAGACAGAAATCTCAGAGGTAGACAGAACTGAAATGATCTGGTTGATAGATCACATTAATGGTAAGCGAAAAGAGGAAATAGAGATTAGCTCCTTCTGTGATGATTTTTTAGTGACGTTATTGTCACAATTAGCAGAAACCTTCCAGCTATGACACTCCTCCCAGCAACCATTCAGTAGTAACACCTGAGCATCACAAACAGACTGTCAGGTTTCACACCACAGGACCCAAAACCACGAAAAACAAAATGCAAACTTTACTGATCAGAACCTGGAGTCCAAGGCTGGATACAAAACAGGCAACACAAGGAGAAGTCAGGACTGCCGTGAGGACAAAAACAGACGGACCAAAAAAAAGAGAAAAGGGGAAAGACACAGACTTAAATTCACAAGGGAGACTAATAAGAGACAGGTGAAACTAATAGGGCGATCAAAAAAGACAAAGACAGGAAGTGGAAAGTAAAACGAGACACATGAGGATGAATCTACAAAATAAAACAGGAAAAGGCCAAACTGAAAATCCAAACTATGACACAAATGAGCAGAAAAAGCCTGAAAGTAACACACACGGTTGAAACTGTCCAGAAAGTGGTATGAATGTAAATTTGACAGAAAGAACAGATGCACAACAGCCTCTCATCAACACTTCTTTGGGTGCTTGAGGTTGGGAAAAACCACATTTGAGTCTAACACGGAAAAATACTGCAGTCTGTGTTTTTGCCTCAACAGTTCAGCCCAATCGTGTTTAAGTTGCCGCGGTTGACTGAAGAGGGGCTGAACCGGGAGTCAGTGAAGCGTTGAGCAGGCGCTCAAACTGAGTCATCCCAGCCCCCCGAAGCAACCTGGGAAAGACATCTGCAGCGTCACCGAGTGAGCGGAGGTGATGAGGGTTGACAAGGCGTGGCGATGGGCTCGTGGCTGACCAGGCGTGCTTCATTTACTGCATGTGATAGTTCCTAACATCGCGGCCAAACCTGGGCAGCTCCACTGACAGATGGAGAATATTAACGCCGCCGCGAGAGGAGCTTGTGTGTGTGTCTGTGTGTGTGTGTGTGTGTGTGTGTGTGTGTGTGTGTGTGTGTGTATGTGTGTGTGTGCTATGCTTACCGCCAGCTTCAGAAAAGTAGCTGATAAGGGGATAGACTTAGGCGCTCATCCAGCTTGCTGCTGGAAATTAATAGAAGAACATGTAAAGGCTGTGTAAAAATAATAAGCCCTCACTTTAAGTGTGTATAAATAGACCAGGCTTGGTAACTGTTGCACATCTTTCAGCAGAAATCCCAGTAGGTACAATTACCGAGCGCGAAGCTATCATGAGAATTTGCTACTATTTCCTCTTTAATGACGTTTGTTCCTCACAGGAAATAAGCAAAAGTAGTAGTTGTTGTTCCACGACGGTCACAGCAGCGTGGGAAGGAACAGAGGGATGCACATCTTGATTTGGCCGACTACTTCATTTCACAGCAACCTGACGAATGTCTCTAGTAAGTGTGAGAACCCAATTAGGGCCCAGCATGTTTGAAAGGAGATCTGATGCGGCTGCTGACACTGATTGCAGCGTCTGACGGACCCAGAGGGGACCCGCCACTTCCTTCTGATTTCTTTATCGTACTGCTGCTGGGGCTCCTGGTTGCCGTGCTGGAGCACTGTTAGGACAGAGCTTATCAAACATCTCCTGACATCCTGTTTTGAAAACGAAGCCTGTCTTAATTCTTCACAGCGCAGTCTGGGTGTGGATGGATGTGTTTTCACAGATCCACTAACACGGCTTCAAGTGATGTTCTCAAAGCTGAGAAAACACCGCAAGACTTTGTTGCTAATGTGAATATAATATCCATCTTAACGAACCTAATAGGGCTTACGAAACACTTATTCATATGTTTGCTGTTGTCATTATAATCAGTGGGAACTAATCATGACTTGTTTGATTTATTGCATCATTATTCAGCGTCATGTAGGAGTATAAATGGTGCTTTAGATGGAGGCAGCAGAGGAAAACGCCTCTCAGGAGTCAACACACAGGCAGCACTCAGACCATTTTATCCTCCAGCTCCCTAAAAGTGGAGTTGGTAAACTATATTTCTCTATTTAAAGGCTCGGCTGTTGCCTGGTTGGACCTCTGTAAATGCAGCAGCTTTAGAAAACAGAGACCTGCACTTCAACTCTGACAGAGGCCTTTCTGTGAAGCAGGGATCAAGTTGAAAACAGGACAAGGGGGTCTGCTACTCCAGGTGAGCGATTACAGTGGCAATGTGCTAATCTCAGACACTGGCACCGTCTCAAGGTCGGGAGTGGACTGCAGAGAATGTGACTTTTATATCCCCTGTTTTTTCTCCTTATCTCCTGCTCCCTCATCTTTTTGTTTAATTTTCTCATTTTCTCTCTTCACTCTTCCACTCACACACCATGTCAAGCCTCCTGTCTCCCCTGAGCTATTAGTGTTGGACCTTTTACACGGCCGTGAGTCAGGAGGGCAAACAGATACTCTGGGTCAGACTGAAGGGAGCCAGAGCCGGTGCCACATCTGAAACCCTGACTGAGCTCTTCACGACCAGCGAGTGTTGTGATAATCCACGTTTGGGGAGGAAGTCTTGGAAGAAAAGACAGTTTTTTCTTCATTTAGTTTAAAAATAAACACGCTGTGGTTTGATTACACAGTAATTACGTATCAACATATAGAACATACTGATTTTAATGATTAATGAAGCAACTTTAACCAAAGTTTCATGTAAGCAAAGCAATCAAGATCCAAATATGCCAAGTATGAAATATGACGGCTCTTATCTTCCCCTCAGGTTTAAACAAACAATATGTGACCTCTGCGGCTTCGAGGCTCTCTATCAAAACTATGACAAAACTATACAGATATCTGCCGGCTAAAGAGTCGGGTGCAGAGCCGGACCTACTGGAGGAATAAACACCTGGAATCACATCAGATTCTGCTCTGATCCGAAGCCATTTACTGACGGGAGGAGAGCTGAGGGCTTACTTTTTAACTGTTGGGATTGAAAAGTGGATTTATCTTCACTCCTGTTTATCAACCTGACTGCAGCAGCAGCAGCAGCGACCTGCAGATATTATTGTACTGTACTGTTGACTGCCGACTTGAGCTTGAGAGGGGAAATGTACTTTACTTTCATGAACGTAACGTTACAGAGAGGAGTAAGAAGAGAGAGAACCAGAGTGAGTGAGTGCTGAATTGTTGTTTGCCGTCGTTCCATAACGTTTGCTAAACTTGTGGATTTCTCCGGGGTTGAACATTGTTGAACAAGGTCTAGTTGACATTTTAGCAAACATTTAATGCAGAATTCCCACATATTATATCTTTTAATTTCAGTGAAGTATGAGAGCCTTGTGTCTTTTGTGCATAAAAACTCACAAACACAACTTAAATGTAATCCATCATCCAGATAATGTTATTTCAGTGAAATGCAACCTGGCTCTTTGCCACTAGATACCCCGATATAAGAAACAGGGGGAGAAAAGTCAGGAAAAAACACTGATTTAAGACATTAGATAGCAACATATTTCGTGCACCGTAATACTTATGTCTTCTCACCCAATTAAAATGATACAATAATTATCTTATCTGACGACTCTGCTAATTAGTTTTAGTCTCCTTGTCTCCAAGAAAAAAACACCCTCGGCACGGCCTCGCATTTGCATTCCAGCATGTTAGGAGATGCGAGCGCACTATGACTTAACCACACACACACACACACACACACACACACACACACACACACACACACACACACACAATCACACCATCTCATATTAGCCTTGGTTGGATTAAACAACATCCACATCCTCAGCAGGGCGTCTGTCTCCGTCTGAGAGAAAAGCCTCCACAGCAGGTCTGAGTTCAAAAATATAATTGGCTATTTAGCTTTTTCTGCAGTTGTTAATAACAGCGTGTGAGCAGTCTGACGAGTTATTTTCATAATGCTCATTAGGATGCAAAACCAAGAACAATAAGAAAACTCACTGTACCAACAGTTTAGAGTTTATTCAGATGTTTTGGTTTCTGACAACCTTTGAATGATTAGACGTGTATCGGGTCAAATTTTTGCTCCTCCTGTCAAATGAACACAACAGGAGGATTAAGTACGATTTTTTTTTTTTTTCGCTGTGTTCATTGGTTTTCTTTGTCAGTTTGAGCAAAAGACCTGAAATAAAAGACTTAAAGGGGCTGTGTGTAACAATCTGTAGTAATATACATGTACTTGTATTAATCACTTTTTTATAGGCTTTGTGTGAGCGGATTGTAACGTGACGTGAGAAAGGAAACCTTCCCGGTGATTTGTTTAAGTTGTTTAATGCTGCTGGATTTCTTTATGCACCTTCTGGAGCGCCTCTTCTCAGTGCAACAGTAGCTAACATTAGGTTAGTAATGGAGTCCGCTAATACAAACAAACGACCGGCTTCCAGCAGAGCCTCTTTTTTTTTTAGTTTTCCCAGCTTCGTCTGATGTTTACCACCCTTGTATCTCCTCACCACCTGTCTAGGCAGTGATTATCTGGATACGTCTTACGGACGAGGTCCGGTGTTGTGAATAATCCTCCTATAAGCTGAAAATCTGGCTGTGATGTATGTGAAGAGAGGCTGACCCACTCCTTGGGAGCTGTGAAACTGGAACACAGTTTTTGATTCTTCTTCTGAAACAAATACTCCACATTTGGGCATCAGACCTTTTAAACAGCCTGAAACTTTCAGCACGTCATTGACGACGACAGCGTAGTACTTAGCGCTAAGCTATTTCTGTAGGAGCTCTAATGAGGATCTTGACTTCCGGTCTCGATGCTGATATATCAGGAGCAGGTTCACCACCAGTTCACACCACGCTATTGTTATTTAACTCTAATGTCTCACACAAGCATGCAAACTGTAATTCCTGTCAGCTCCTCCGGCGATCTTGAAAGCCAGCGGCCACTGGATATGATCCCTGGCACGTCCCTGAGAGGTCGCCGAGGGGTTGAAGAGATAAGCTCCAGAGGAATTCAAAGCCTTCTCATTCTGCTGCCGGCCGCCCAATCGCTGCACAAAGAGACTTCATATCTGAGCCACTTTCAAGTTCTGCTCTGCGGCTGCGTGTGGAAAAAACTCCAACACAACCTCTCTCCTCGAGGATTCAATCCTTACGGTGCAATCATAAAGGCTGCTGCTTCATTTGAATTCCAGAGGGGCAAAAACGCTGCGACTTTGATTATCTGATAATTCACTGAATCAACAGCAGCAGCGGGTAGCAGCACCCTGTCATCCTCCAGTGTACCAACATGAATTTCAGTTGTTGCCAGAGTTCTCTGACGTCTGTTCACTTTCGCCTCGGGGGCGGAGGACTGAGCCGCTGTTAGCAACAATAAAAATCTGTGTGAGTTTTATTTTTTAAATGAGCGTCCACAGCTTTTTCTGCCACATGCAGCTGAAACCGCATCGCTTTATGATGTGATGTAAACACTCATCACCAGAGGGTTGCATCAGACTGAGGAGGAAGGGGGAGCTGTAATTATTTTTTAGTGTACAGTGCTGTTCAGGGTATCGATCAGTTCTGCTCGGTCTAGATTCAGACCTGAGTGCTCCCGCTGTCATAACAAGAGCTCTGTCACGCTCTGAGTTTTTTTTTTTATTTACTGTCATGCCGAGTGCTGAATCAGCAGCAGTGTGAGGAATTAGTGCCGTTCATGAATTGATTTTAACAACACTGTAATCAATCTCAACAACCATTATGTTGTTCTTCTCCTATTTTAACACTTCACACCGAGCAGTTCGGTTCAATACATCGATCTACAGGACATGGAGGTCAATGCAAAACAATGAGAGGGCGAGAGGAGGCTGATGATTTTGCATAATTTTCATTCAACATAAGGAGCTACAGGCAGTAATAAGCCTGCACAGCTAAGAATAAATGTTGTATTGATTATTTTCATGAGCAATTAGTCTGTTTGTTATGTTCTCAGATACATTTTTCTTTAAATAAAATGTCAGAAAATAGTGAAAAACGCACTCAGAGACCGTGTTGACATGTTGAAGATACAACCCAGGCTTAAACTTGTGTTGTTCCGGTACTGATACCAGTGTCAGAAATCCTTCCTTTGGCATTTGTATCTGCGAGTATTGAAGTCAATGCACCGATCCAATAACTAAAACAGGACCCTGCTACTTTCCAGTAGGGCTGCACAATATATCTGTTCTGCATCGACATGTCAATCGCCATGTTTCCATAAAATGTCAAGTGAATTTTAAGCAAACTTTTGAAAGTGTAGGCTACGTGGATACGGAAGTAACCGGAGGCGAGAGGTAAGACAAAAATGTAGAGAGGAAGGGTTTACTTTCGACAGGGCAAGTTGTAATAGCTCTTGCATGTCAGCTAACATCGGCCGTGTTGCATGCTGTCCGGGGTCGACCAAGAAATGCAGTGATTATAATGCAGACGGCAGAAACAGCTGATCAGTCATGTGAGTGACATGTTCGCTGTTTCCATCAAACATCATGCTACAACTTTTTTGCTGCTCGATACAAAAGCCAAACTCACACAGTTCTCATTTTCCATGACTGATCGACCAAAACATCTGCAATTAGTTCAATATAATTCGAAGGGTTCTTGGATACACGGGGAGTTTGTTGCTTGAGGGTGACATGCAAGGCTCTGCATGCACAGCGAAACACAGGTCACAATCAATCTTGATCAAGTTATCATATAAAGCCGGGCCTCCTTCAGTCATCTGAATCGTTCCATAACCATTAATTCTTTCCACACAGAGTTATTCAAGTTATCCAGTGAAAATATTTCATATTAAAATATCTCCCAGATGTCAGTTTTTTCCAGTGGCGTGCAGCTTTACTTCCCAGCAGCATCCAAAACAACTCAGCAGATTTTTTTTGACAGCACAAGTCGCCAATATCCATAAACCGAAAACTACTTTTTTTTGTCTCCAAGCACAAAACAGCAAACTGACATCTCACGATAAAAGAAAAGACGTTTTAAAGAATTAATTCTCTGGATCTGTTTGTTCACATTTAAAGAGTTTAACCTGAGTCAGCCTGTACAACAATGATGGCAAACACATCGCTACATTACACATCATCATCACAGCTGTTAGAAAATGTTAATGTATACAGTATATATTCCTTTAACACGCTGGTATTGGATTTTACTCTGGAGCAGAGCCTGGCTGATGTGCGATTTTTGGGGCTGATGCCGATATGATCCCTCAAATGTGGTTATCATCGTCTCATGATGGCATAGAAGCAGTAAACTTCACTGGAAATGTAATAATTATAGATTATCCAGAGCATCTTTATCTGCATTATGGCTCATATCCCAACAACAGATCTGTCTGTGATCGGCCAAAATCAGCTGGTAACATCGGCCAACTGATATATTGGTCGGCTGATAAATTAAGATCAGGTAACAGGATGGACACGAATGGTATCCAAACATCTTTCTCAAAAAAACCCAAAAGATATTTAAGCAGAAAGAAGCAAATCCTCACATTTCAAAAGACTGAAACCAGAGAATATTAATCAATTATATAAAAAATCACTCAGATTAGCTGAACTCCTGGTCCAAAGCAATCACAAATAAATGAGCTGGGAGTTGAAAAAAATCTATAAATGAGTTTCCCTGAACTAAAAGAAGCAAATGAGGTGGAGGAAATGCAGCTTAGCTTCTGGATCTGATTTGCAGCTCTGGTTAAAAATTAGCAGGAAGGCTCTAATGACTTCACACTTTGAGAGGGGGGGGGGGATGATTCAGTCTGTGGGCCACCAGCCTCCACCTGGTTACAGACTAATGCATTTTTTCACTGCCCACTGAACATTGTAGTGTATGGAGCAGAGAGCTGCTGGGACACCTTAAACATCTGTCACACTACAACACACACAGACACTGCAGGGGGCAGAGAAATATTAACCAGTGAGCAAATCAATTAAAAAAAATAAACAGGATTTTACTGCAGAGGAGACTTTTTATCACCTGAGGCTGAGTGTTATAAAAACAAATGGCCTTCACATAGATAAGGACCAGTGCAGCCAGCGGTCCAGCTGCTTTATGTGGATCCAGAACAATAAAAACACTTTGATAAAATCTGGAGAACTGATCTCTGGGTCATATCAGTGAGTTTCTCAAATGTAACCAGACTGAGTCCTCACAGGCTTCAGATCAGATGTGAGGGTTTGACTCCAGCTTACCTCGGGAAGGCTTCAGCAGATGGTTTGATGTTGCAGTTTCACAGGACGAAACTCAGCAGAGGATGGTTGGTTGATCATCGAGTCTCCTCTCATCCACCGATCGTTCAACCAAATCTGAGCAGCAGCAGCAGCATGCTGTCCGATCAGCTGTTTTTTTTTTTTTTTTTTTTTTTTACTGTGTAGTTTATCAGTCTGATTAGCTCGTATCGCCTCTCAGTGCCCCGTTCAATAATCTACAGCACAGCCGCCGCCGCAGATAAAACCGCTACGCACTTCTATCTTTGGAGGCATTAATGTCAGCGTCCCCTGCAGCCTCTCCAGTCCACATGCAGTCCCCCCCTCTTCGTTTCCTCTCAGCTCCTTCAGGTCACAGCGTGGATGTGTGTGATGCAGGCGTTGGGGTCGACCTGTCGTTTCTGTCCGACGTGGAAAAAGAGAAAAGCCTTTCGCTCGACGCTGCGGAGAGGCAGCGCCGCACCGTGCGCCCTGCGCCGCCACACGGGCCAACAGCACTGCCTGCTGTACTTAAAGGGACACAGCAGAGCTCCGGGAGGCGCAGTGCTGCCCGCCGCAACTCTGCGCGCTGCTCTGCTCTGCTCTGCTCTGCTGCGGGGGCCCACACAGGACAAGCTCTGACACACTGCTGCTGCTGCTGCTGCTGCTGACAGTGCCAGTTTGGTAGTTGGACTCTGATTTCAGTCAGAATCAGAGTCCAAAGCACTCAGAGACTGTTGATTTGAAAAAGGAAAAAGCTGAGTCTAATCAGTGACTGTCTATGGCTGCTGGCAGCAAGGAAATGGAAAGTAGTAATAAAACGAGATACACTGCAGCAATGATAAGTGATATGAATGATTACTGCATGTTGGCTCAGTGGTTTAGTTCACAGTGCAGCTAAATACTGTGCTGTCTGTATACCAGCAGCATTTACACCTCATGAAGCGTCTCATCAGACAAGAATATATACAGTAAACTGGCATTAAACATGTGCAGAACATTGACATGTGCAATCATTGAAACTTTAGCTTTAAACATATGTAATAAGACTGTATTCATCTGTTTTTTAATTTAGTTTTATATCCCTCTTTAACAGCAAACTTCCAGGGGGCCCCTCCAACCCACATTCATCACCGTTCTGTTATAAAATGATCCAAACCAGAACAATTACAAGCTAAATTAACAACTGAACTTGTTGCCATTTGACATTTGTGTGGTTTGCCCTCTCCTGACGGTGCTCAAAGGTCCAGATTTACTCAGTTTGGGTCAATGTTACACTATTTCATTCGCCTGCTGCAGGGGTCTGCAACATGTTCAGGCCAAGGACCGCCAAGCTGATAGAGAGACGGCTCAAGGCCTTTAGTGTCATGTACAAATTGCAGCAGTCGTAGCTTAATGTTAGGCAGTATGTCCGTCTCTTGCTCCTCGCACAACAATCCATCGTGGCTCATGAGAACATCAATACACTTGCGATGATAATAATACAGATAACCTGCCTATGTGTTTCAATAATATGTAGTTAGACAACCCACAAAGCTGTGCTGATGCTCTGCTTAGGAACAGGAACAACAAAAACACTCGGTTAGTGATGCAGATGGAGATGCTCGGACTTCCTGTAAGAAAAACAGCCGGTTTTGGTCAGATGGAAATGTCCCCATGTGACCTTAAATACCTCAAGGTGTGACTCCAACTGGCAGCATGTTGCCTGTGATAACACCACCACCATCTCCTCCACCTTTTGATGTGACACCTACTGTATGTGAACATGATGCGCCACGTTTGGTTCAAATGTCAACCTCGAGTGTCTCAGTGTTGTGTAACTTAAATGTTTTTTCTTTTAGTAGTTACTCTTTTAGTTAATGACATGTTGGATTCACGTTCATTTAAAAGACAATAACGATAAAAACTTTCAAAACATCATCGAACACTAACTCGACAGACCCCATAGAGCTTGCGGACACTCTGTACGCTCTGTTAACTTTTTTGTGTTTTGTTTTTTCTTTGTTTTTAATGAAAATTTATATCTGTCTGTTCAACGTGTGCCAGAAAGCATGTGGATGTGTGTGTGTGAGTAGTTACATGGACAAAAACTCTCCCTTTCCTTCCTCTCTGCGAGCCAAACATCACAGTGTCACATTTTGATTAACGCTCAGACTGTTTTTTTGCCTCCTGATTTTTTAAAACCTGATTTCCATTCCACATCCCAGCTCCCAATCCCACCTCCAGATGTCCAGCTGCTGTGTGCGTCCCTGCTGCTCGCACGATCATCATTTCTGTTTAACTGCAAATCTCCCTCGTGTGTAAACTGTGCGCTTCAATCAGTTTTATCGTTCTGTGCCTGACAGTCACGGCTGTTAAATCGATGGCTTAAAGCAACTGCATTGCACAGATCTTTAAGAGGGCCGCGTACACAGAGAGAGATTCACATGCGAGCAGAGTGCACATGTAGATACAGTGTACAGGAAGTCTGCAGTCCACCTAATAAAAGTTTAGATTTAACAAAAGAGTGCGTGTTTCGTCTCACCTGTGTCAAAGCCGACTCAGTCCTCTCCGGCTCCAGCACCTGCAGCCTGAACAAGCCACTCAGTCATTACCAGCTAAACACTGGTCTGTCCCTAAGAGATGGTGGTGCTGACACAACTGAGATGACTCTGCATATTTCAGCACACCATCAATTCATGGGGTTGGTTGCTTGTCTGCGCTGTCGCCCGTAGCGCTGTCACCTACAATTACTCTCCTCTACATGGTGACTCAGCGACGGGCTCCAACTTAGAGGGGCACTCTTGAAAATCACCAGTGTGCAGCAGTGTTATTACTCATGTTGAATCAGGCAGACCGGACGGGACAGCAGCCAAACAACAGAATCCAACAACTCTCCGGCTGGATTTTTTGGAGGAGGGCGAGTGGATTTTGTTGCTGCAGATAAATGCAAAACAGCTCTCACATTTTTTATGTCTTTTTCAAGGGTATGCAAATGCATTTTCATTTTAGAGGTCAGTAGTAGGAGGAAGATCATGTGGTGCGAGAGATAAAAACACCAGGGCCAGCCAACACAGCGTCAAACACGCGATCATCTGCATCCCAAGCCAGCAGTCGCTGTATTGTGTGCATTGTGCGTTGGCCTGCGTGTGACCACCGCTGGTTTATCCACCCTTCAGCTGCAGAAGAGAGAAGTAAATAGACAATAATGGGCTCACTGTGTACAAATCTGCTCAGTGGAGGGGGGGGTATGTAGGCGGCGGTATGAAAGGGGGGAATGGAGAGAATGTTCCTTCATTTTTCAGATTGTGACCGGTTTAAATGGTTCTTCTCATGTTCCTGTTTCATGTCAGGATCTGACAAATGGGTGTTGTGAGCAAAGATAGCACACAATCCAAAGAATAACCGGTGTGAAATCATGCTGATGGATTTCTCGCTCTTTCAGTCGAGTATTACAATGCAGGACCACACATCTGAAGCACAAAGCATGAGACCGAAATCTATCAAAGACAAAGACAAAGACAAAGACAAAGGGGGTGTTTCACTGGCTTTTGTGCTGTAAACATCATCTCATGTGAATTCTCGCCTACAGTATGGGAAGAACATCAATATTGTGAGTTTTCATGAGAAACAGGGCTCATTCGTCACATGTCTTTGAAATGTGATGGTGTAACAATGAAAGAAACTCTCATACGCCGCTGAAAGAATGAAAGATATTCCCTGTAGGTTAGCTGTCGACATCACATGCACAGATACTGATGTCAACATGACGATCACTCTGTCTCAGGTTTCTTAATAGAACGTTCACATAATGAAAATCAAAACACCCACAGCTTTCAGAAACATTATTGTCAGAGAGCCATCGAGAACTAAGACTATTAATTGTCACACGAGATCAGGGACGAGGTAAAGTGCACTTGTGAACGTCAGCGTCGCCTCGAGCGCATCGAGAACAATGAAGCTCCGGCTCTGTAACTCGAGCTCATTCTCCAGAGAGCGAGGTTGACTCCAGCTCTGTGAGTAAACATCCCTTTTGTGGAGGTGTTTGAGTTTCACGTGCACGCAACGGAGAGGCCGCGGCTGAAGAAGCATGAGGTAGTGGGAAGAGCTGGTTCCCACAACAAGTGGGTCCTCTGATCATAACAACACGTGAGAAGGACTTCAGCTTCTCACCGTCATAATCTACTTTTCTATAGTAGTAAATAAGTTTGTGGAAATGTCAGAATTTTAGATTTACATGATGTAAAACTGAGGAAAGCAGCTAAAACTCTGCTGAGAAGCTGGAAGCGGCGTCATGCTGGCAGCTCTGTGAGGCTGAGCCACAGCAGAGGTTTGACCTGAATACGAACACCTGCATGCTAACGTGCTCACAGTCGTAGCGCTACCACACTGACGTTAAGCAGGTTTAATGTTCACCACATTTGTCCTCTTAGTTTTGTGCGTCAGCATGCCGACATTTGCCAGTTAGCGCTAAACACAAAATCCGGCAGAGGCTGATGGAGATGTTGACAGTTTTTGCAGATGTTTGGTCATAAAACTAAGAACTGGAAACATTTAAAGTCTCCCTCCAGTCAACAATGTGTTTGTCTTCTTGTTCTGCAGTTAAATTTTTGAGCCTCACTGTGTAGAATGATGTACGTGCAGAGTTTGACAGTCGCAGGCTGTTAAAACATTTATTGCTCAAAGTAAACATTTTCTCTGTGCTCACTGAAAATCTAATTTAAAGAGGCGGGCCTATGAACCTCATTTGTGACATCACAAACAGTTTGGAAGCCAATCCTGGTCCAATATTCAGCATAGAGTAAATCACCTCTGTACTGTATCGCCTGTCTTCAGACTGGCATCTGTCGATCTCAGAGGTCCAGACCTTCTCACTCTCAGGCTGCTCAGTTTAGTTGAGCGCAGCCGCCTGTAGTCAATCAATTATTTGATTAATCAACTAATTGTTTCAGCTCTGCTCCACCGTGTGTGTCCCCCTATTAAACCATTGTCTGGTAGAGTTGGATTTTAAATTGTTTCAGCTCATAGTTGACTGTTAATTATGTATTTATAATTACAATACTTAACACTTCTGTACAGGCACAATATACTGTAGGAACATATTCAAAGTAACTAATGTTGATTTTCAGTATATTTATCAGCTTTGTTGTCCTGTATCAGTACAGTTGTCACCACACACAACAAAAAACATTTTTAACTGGTATATTGCTGATTGTGCTGGTTTCTCACACCAATGAGCTGATAATCACGTGTCATGTTTATCGGCCTGCGTGGTGATTTATTATCCGCCTGGCGGCCGTGCACCCGCGGGGCCCGATCAATGGTTTTCGATGAACCCTCCCTTCAGTCTGACGCGCTTAAAGGAGACATCACACCGCCATGTTTTCTGTTTCGAGCTCTGTGGTAATCATCTCCAGCTGATGGGGAAAAAACCTAAAATTCCTTTCTGGAAAAGTTCTCATCGATTTAAAAACACTATCAGTAAGTGTAGCTGTTGCTTCACACTGTTTGACCTTAAAAAGCCAATAAATACAAGCCTCCCACTCTGCAGGCAGCTTTTTGACTGAAGTTGTAATTACATAAGAAGATTTGCTGTTTTATGTTCAGAGTTATTCTTTTGTTTTTGTTGAGACATGTTACATAAATGTCAACTTACTTTGTGGTGATTCAGGACGTTCATGTTTCTTTTTTTATCACTTTAAACTCTTGCAGCTGAAAAAACAGCATTTCAGCTCATTTTCCCACAGCTGGTAAACTTCAAATCTCGCTCCATGAAACTAAAGTAGAGTATAATCTTCTCCTCCACCTCCATTCTGACAACAGGGAGGATGTATGGCTGCGGGTCTTTGTTGTTTTTACCTTGGTGTTTGCCCTCTGGGACTGAAAACACACAGCAGAACCATAAACTGCTGCTCCAACTCCCAGATGGTTTATTCTTACGGCCCTGAAGTGGCATTATCATTGCGAAGTCATCGTATTCATCAGCCACATGATGAGTAATTAAAGAGCGACGCTGCTGCTGTCCTCTTATGACTGTCTCCCTAAAAGTAACAGTTTCATTGTCATCTCCGGTTTAAGCGACTCATTTGGCTCAGGCGTTTCACACGTCCTCCATCTCGCAGTCGGTCTTACAGATATATTTAGCACTGTGGTCACGCTGCACCTGCAAGAAGCTAGATATAGCTGAAGTCAGTAAATATTTGTCACGTCATGGAGTGAGTGATGATTGTATCCATCTGCACAGCTATGTCGGCGTCGTTCTATATTCTGAGAGTTGATACCGATAAACTGAGGTTCTGTGACTGAGTGGAGGTTGTGCATCAAGTCCAGGTGACAGCCAGCGACTTATTTTCTGTCAAACTGTGTCCTTCAGAGACGCTGCAGTGTGGGTCAGGACTGGACTGAGAAAGCTTAAAAAACAAAATGCTACAATGTGTAGGTGGCTGTTAGTTGGACCCAAAAGCAGACACCAAGACGGATAAAAGGTTAAAAGGAATTTATTTAGGTTTAAGTGGTTTGGCAGCGGAGGAAGGTTCACGCTGGTGGTTCAGCAGATGGAGTAGCTCATGATGGTGCAGGCTGAGGCTCAGGTGGAGGCACAGGTGAGTGAGACACAGGGGAATAAAAGCAGGTGACAGAGGTGCTGGAGGCTGGGGGGCAGGGTGGCTGTGGAGGTTTGCACAGGCTCTGGTGAAGGTGAGGAAATACAAAATTAGTCACGTTAGTCACGAAGGTACACAGGAGCAAAAAGATACTACTAGTAGCACCGGCAGTGTAGCCATATACCACGTCGATGGGTGAAAACAATCTGGCAGCGAGTGGAGAGAAGACGGGAGAAGAGTATTTGAACTGAGGTTCTTTACTTTAGGTACTTGATTATTTCTGTTTTACGCTTCCTTTGCGAGGCAACTGGATTTGGGGATCATGTGATTTCACAACACATACGTAGCTTGAGGCGTCACACACAGTCATTGAACCAATCAGCGCTCTATGAGGGAACTACTAGGGTCTATGGGCATGGTCTAGCTGTGACAACCAGTGAGAAACTTCAACAGGTTCGCGTAGATGCTGCTAAAGCATCAGGTGGATCAGAACCGGAGAGTATTTTTTTGGCTGGTCTCTTGATGGGAAACATATGTATACACTTCAAGTAAAATCTGCTAATAACACTTACATACCTTTACTGAAGTAAGGCCTTGAATTCATGTAGAGGAATGATTTCACAGTGTGGCATAAATACTTTTACTCAAGTGAAGGATCTGAACTTCCTCCCATCTCTGACAAATGATGATGTAGTAGACCGGGGTGTGAAATCAATCAGTTTTCCAACTGGTCTCTTCTTATAAAGGCCGAGAGGAAGAGGCGACGTCGGGCGGGATTTACTGTGGCAAGACTCCTCCATTAAACCTGGTGACGGATGCTGGCATCAATAATTCAGCAGTCTCTCCAAAAACTACCAAAAAAACTAGATCCTGCATTATTTAAAGGGCACACTGAATTAATTAGAAATATGAATTAATGATGAGATTATCCTGAGCATTCAACTTAAACCCCTGGCGGTAGCACTCCAGCAATCAATGGGCGAATCAGTTTTTACTGTAGATTATACTCACATGAAAAAAAAAGATCTACTTGAAAGACGGAGGCTGCAGCCTCGCTCTGTAATTGCTATTCAGGAAGTGTCTCAATGTCGTCGCTGCAGCTCGAGGTAGTTTTACCAGAGACCTACATCTTTCAGTCACCATTAAAAAATAATGATTCATTCATTGAGTTTCATTTGATCCTTTTGACTCTGCTGCCTGCCTTTTCTCATCAGACACATCTGACACAGTTTGTGATGTTTGGTCAGTCGTCTCGTTTCCTGGGCTGTGCTATCGGTGTCACACACACACACACACACACCCACACACACACACAGTGCTTCAGCTTAAACACACTCTGAGAAAACACATCCTCGTGTTGTGATTCTCGTCACCAGTGCTGTGAAACTTCGTGCCGGGCGATAAGCATCTGTATTAAGTCCAGATTTTCTTGTATATTTTTAAAAGGATCTAATTGCATATTCCTCTCCTCTATTAAAAGCAGAGGGTGTACTTTCTTCTGTTTTAAACATCCAAAAGCATTTTAAAAAAAAACGGGAGGAACTGCACACATTAACTGATGTCATTAACTGAGATGAGACACCTGCTTTCAAGTGTCTTTGTTTGAGTCCCCTCGTATCTGAAAGCACCACCTCCTCTATCATGTCTGCACCGACTCTTGTATTATTAAAGACTGCAGTGTGGCTGATGAGACACAACAAAGACAAAGACTTGTAGAGTAGGCGTGTGCGTGTGTGTGTGTGTGTGTGTGTGTGTGTTATTAAGAGAGGAAACGGGATATTTTATTCAGTTTATCTCTTTTTGAAGAAAACTGGAGGATTTAAACTGAAGTGTTAAAAACAGACTTATATTACAGGCAAATATTAACACAACTACTCAGTTAAAGAGCTGAGCGTGTCTGTCTTTTCCTGTATTAAAGGAATGAATCTGGAGCCGGCTGAAATCCAGCATTAAACTATTTCTTTTTTTATAACTTCCTATTGGATTTTCAGTGTACACAACATTTGTTGTGTTCTGTCATACAGAACACAACAAATGATCCATTCTGTCAAATCTGATGCCTCTTCACTCTGATGTTTTCTGTTTTACTGCTAATTATCTTGTGTGGCCCGTCCTCTTCCAGGTCACCACGGTGGAGAGGAGGTCGTGTGGCTCGGGCACCACTTGGGGATGCCTCAGCCTGCTCAGTCGTCTCCTGCATCCACACACTTATATTACATACATATTACATATATTATATAATTTGTATCAGATATTCTGTCAATGCAGATTTCCATTGAGGTAAAATGAACTGTTGACAGTTGTAATGCAGGTGAGGAAACCCCAAACAGGGCTAATGAGTGTGTCCGGCTCAATCTTTATGCCACTCATTTCAGACAGTGTCTTGAAGATATCTTTCTCCAGAAACTAACAAGAGATGGGCAACACAGAAAAACATGTGAAGATGGTTTGCAGGAGAGAGTGGTTACATCTTATATAATTTGGGTTTGGATCTTTATAAATCTTGGATACTCTCGCCCTGATCCATTCTGGGGATAATATCGACAAGTAAAGGTCTAAAATACGCAAAATAAACGTCTTGAATCTCAGTTCAAATACAGCGCTGTTGACTTTCTGTGCAAATGTGAGATTAATCCAAGAGGTTTGTTTTCACACAAACCGCCTCACATCAGAAATCCCCCTCTTAAGTAACATCCCTCCAAAATAAAGTTGAGTCGTCGTGTCAAAACCACAGATCAACAACATCTGCAACATTATCCCTGCGCCAGAA
The DNA here is from genome assembly GCF_040436345.1 of Pagrus major. Classification (NCBI taxonomy): domain Eukaryota; kingdom Metazoa; phylum Chordata; class Actinopteri; order Spariformes; family Sparidae; genus Pagrus; species Pagrus major. The sequence goes on along the minus strand of NC_133219.1, from coordinate 36,959,956 downwards.
AAATAACGAGGCTCACAAATTCTTATTACGTCATGTGTTGTGAAAACAAATTGTGATTATGCTTCTTGATCCAAAAGCAATATATTGACTCGAACACATTTACCAGCCCCTAACCTACAGTACAGTGCATTAACCTACTTTACATAGCAGAGGATTTTTCTTTCTGTGCTCATCGAAGCGTTTGTTTGTTTTTTATGGATGACGTGTAACAAAAACTCATTCTGGTAATTGGTATTTGTGTCTCTTTAGGAAATTGCAGGGTGTCAGATTGTTTAGCCGGGCCCAGAACAACCAGCCCTTTACTGAAAATTACACACCAGTGGAAAATCCGTCACACACACAAACACACACACAGTCACCCACGTATAGACATGCCCAAACTCACAGAACTGTAAACACGAACACACAATGATGCCTAATTACCAACTTAATCACCTTCATTTTGCTTAAAATTGCTTTACAGGTCAGCATTTTTTGTTCTGACGCTCACATCCCAGAAAATGATATAGATTTCGAGCCAGCTGTCAAATGGCAGCTCAGTTGTGTCACCATCATCATCCATTCTGAGCACGCCCAGGAGAGTCGACCCACTTAATTGTGCGATTCGTCTCAGTGGCATCCTCCCTCACTTGTGTCTTTTTTCCTGCCATTGACACCATGGATAATTTCAGATGACCTCAAAAAGGGAAGGAAAGTTAATTTGTGTTTCATCCGTCCACACTGTGCACACTGCAACACAGTGAAGATCAATAATGATCAGCAGGAATCGACTCTGCTGTTTGTTTGACACAGTTAACGGGGCAGCACATCCTCGGCTCGTGCTCTGTTTTGAAGTCCAGCTGAAAATTCAATTCTGTGTTTTGTCTGCTGCAGCAAACATGTCTGCTCTGTGAAACACTTGCCCTCAGTTCCTTGCAAAATGTGGTCCTGGAGACACTTTCTGTAGCAGGAAATGCCACAGAAGTGTTTTTGAGTGCTTTGTCATGTGTTATTATATCTGCCTGTCTGTGTGTGGACAGATATTGTCAATACGATAACGTCACAACTGTGCAAGATGCGGTCATGATACTCTACAGGTGTGTAGTTAAGATAAAAACGAAGTGCGGTCCTTCCTTTGGTTACCACTACGAAAAGGACTAGGCCTCACTGAATGTTATTGTAGCTGGACTTTAATTCTTTCAGACGTCTGAACTGATTCTAAGTGGACCGCACCACTCAACTCGACCACGGCAAACTCTAGATTGGTATCAATATTAATGCTCTTAAGTGTTTTTTTCCCCACTGGGAGTGTGTGGCTGAGCTTAATGAGTACATTAACAGTGTTTCCAACAAGGCTGCAGTTTTTCTCTGTGAGAAGAACATCACAAATCATCAAAAATATATCAAATATCCAAGCAAGTTTATCGTTTATATCTCAGCTTGTATGCTCTGTGGCAAGCTAGCTGTCCTTGCTGCGGTGGGTTAGTTTACTGGTTAGCCAGCTAGCATAACCACGTGACCAAGCTGTTTATAGGCTCCAATGAACAGGAGCAAGATTAGCAGCATGCAGCTAGCCAGTAGTCTCTTGTCTTTCCTGGTGTAATGTGAAAACACACCTCGCTGCCAAAGTTGTCTATTGTCCGGCGATATTTAATAAAGCAAGACACCAAGACAACTGATTAGAGATCAGGATGTGTCCCGTCCTCTCCTGACTTAGGTATGTTTTTGTAACCTTGCAACAATAAATTGTCATATGGAAATAGCAGTACACGTGTTTTTCCTCGATCATAGCAGTTCTTTTCCTTGTAGACACAAAAAGAGACCGAAGTAGCCGTGTGAAGTCCAAACGCTGCCTACCTTCTCACCTCGACCATCAATCATCAACACTCTACAAGTATTTCTGCACCTCATTTAGTTCGTGGGACATCTAGAAATTTTATATCAAAACCACATGGAGCTTTTCTTAAGGTGTCCCCCAGGGCTCAATGCTTGGACCTTCACTGCTTTTACTTTTTACGTCACCGTGACTTCAAAGTCGTGCGAGACTCGTAAATGCCCGTGCAGACCAGCCATCTGCATCATCACCCCGTGGTGTGTGTGCAGATAAGCAATCGATTCCTAGTAGAGATTACTCATAGCAGATGAACAGCGAGTGGAGTATTCATGTGGGAGATTAGATGCAGTTGCGTATCACAAGTCAAGAGGATAATCTCAAACAAGAGATAATCTCAGTAACAAGTATAATGCTGCGATCCACTTATACTTATCTTAGTCATCCAGCTCCAGCATATTAATGACTGTAATGTCATTATGTGAATGACACAGATGTGATGTAAGCATTTTAGTGTGGCTCCTTCCACTTGAGGAAATATAAATTACTATACAACCAAGAGGACATATGTGGGGGAAGAGTAAGGGAGTAGGAGCGAGATAGACTGCACGGGGATGGTGTTTTACAAAAATCTATTTAAGTTGAAAGGGGTGCAAATGTAGATATGCAGTTTATTAATCAACCTCAGGGCTTAATTCAATTCCCTGCTGGCTTTGTATAAGCAGACTAGACTTATTGAAATTTCTGTGCAAACTCATTAGGTTTGCATGGTGGAGGGAGTTTATTCCTGCATTCAAAGACACAAAGAAAAAGATATTTTCTTTGTAACGTATCAGACATTTTGGGAGATGAAAGACTTTTCTGATATGCATACCTTCACCTAGAAAATCTATTCCAGCTTCGTCCAAAATCCAATAAACTTGTTCACAGGAAGTTCCCTTTGATCGAGCATCAGCTTCTATTTTATGCTATCAGGAAGTACAAAGAGACTCGCTCGCTGTACAGAAATCATTTCTTTTTTGGAAAGCTATCAGTTCTGAGCTGTGGCGTCCAGACATATTGAGAGGGATCTGCACAGACCCCACGTGACCACAAATCCAGTCACACCCGAGCCTCGAGCTCAATCAGGAGACTTTTTTGAAGACATACAATATCTTTTGTGTCTGTTTTATTTTTGCTGATGAAAATAAGTTGCCAGAAAAGCGATATGAACCCGTTGTCCTCACTGTTCCTCGAAAAGAAAAACGGACTCTCCACGGGCCGTAAAACAGCAGTTCATTTTTGGGAGAAAGGCCAACTAATGCCGTGAGCTGTGGCCTCATTACCAGCAGGAGGTGAGCTCTATTTATGGACAGACCGGTTATGTATGCACATCCTAAACAGCCTGAAAGAAGCTACAGAAAAAAGAAGAAAAATCCTCATTAAACAAAAGGCAACTGGTGCAGCGGAGGCATACTGTAGCATCCGAAACCTCAAAAGCGCTTATCTGCATATGAATAGTTGGCAAGATATGCTCATTAGCATTTTAATGGGTTGAAATGGAAAAACATAAATAAACAAATATGCGTGTTCAGACATACTGGACAAATCCTGTATGCATAAATGTAAAGACTGCCATGTTAATCCTTCTGAATAGGCTGAGCATTTGACAGAAGCTGAATTAATTCAAAGCCAGTGGGATTCAAACTTCCAGCAGTTTACATTTCTGTCCTCTACATGTAAATAAAAGCCTTTGAACCTTTTATTTTTTTTACATGTTATTCTATGGTGATTGTGCTGCCTCACTAAAGCTAACTACTACATCACAGTTTGGCATGGAGAACAACAAATAAACCACAATAGAGGGTAAGTTCAGAATGAGTATCGCAGTGAAGAGATTTGATCCTGCAGAGTGAAATCACGGAAGTCAACAACCACAAAGAAACAAGATAATAGTGTGAAAAAACCCGAAATTATAGAAGAATAAAGAAGATAGATTTTAACCAGTGAATCCAGGAATACACCTGATTTCAACTGTTTGTGAAACTGATGTTTGCTCATGTCAGCTGAGATCGAGATCGACTAGATGAATATCTGCTCCATTACGTTGAAAAACTGGCAAACTATCGCTAAGCGAGTCAAAAAAAAAAAGACAAAAAGATTCACAGCTCTCTGTAGTGGTGCACATATTTCTTCAAAATGGTTATTCATATATGATAGCTCGATTTTTATGACGTTGACTGATTGTTTGGCGAAAAACTGCACCGAGCAACACAGAGCTCACTTATATTTCAGATTTCAAAGCTACAAGACAACTAAAGACTTATTGCCAGTCAAATTGTAAGGTGTAATCATCACAAAAACTGGAAAATTACCGACTTCTGCAGACTTGTGCATATACAGCAGAAGGACGCTCTAACACAGGGGGAACGGGGGTCTCATGATGTAAAGGGATGCAAGTCTCACAGTTTAGATGAGGGGACTTCGAGGGGAGAAACCCGAGTATATCCAAAGGTTCAGACGGTTCTTTAAAGGTGACAGAATTTACCCTTCATCAGGAGATTGGAGCTGTTTCACCAGTATCTGCATGCTGGTGCCCCTTTCTATTTCCGTCGCCCCTGCTCCTCCCACAGCCCGAGTCCGCCACTGCTGATGAACTAAATATGCATGTGTTAGTGTGAAACTTTATTGATGCTTCCACTGAAACGTCCTGTCAGTACTAAGTATCATTACGTATATTTATAGAATGAAATGGGAACCGAAGAATAAAGTGCAAATGTGACCGCAGCGCTCTGAAGAGAGGCTCTGAAGTCAATTAGACCCTCGTCGTAGAGAGACGCTCCTGCTGCGCCTTAGCAGAACTGTACGTTAATCAATACCTTCCTGCTTTCCTCATGACAGGATGTATCATGGGCACTACATTAGCGCCGGGAGCTCTGTTTGATCAATAGCCATAGACAGTGCAGCCCAAGGGCCAGTAAATTAATGGTTATACGGTGGGAGAGGGGAAGTGTTTGTGGGCCTGAATGGCGGTGAAGAGGGCAGATGGGTCACTTGTCTCCGGTTGTCGGGTGTGAAGACGTTCATCTGTGCCAGGGAAGAAGTTTAACCAGCTAAACCTTGTGTTGGAGATGTTTCAGATCTGGTAGAGTGTGTGAGAACAATTACACTTGAAAAAGAGGCACAAAAACCAACAACATTTCCACTTTCCTCTCTTCCTGCACTTTGAAAAAGGATGCCATCTGTTTTAATTTGTGTGAGCATGCATGTGTGTGTGTGAGAGAGAAGATGATGAAGTCAAGGAGGCAAGGATCAAGGTTGATTACATACTGGTCACAGGCGTGGTGCTGGGAATTATGAGGCAGAAGGGAGTTTTACCTCATCATTAACCGCTCCATCCACAGACAGTAACGACACAATGATACGAGCCTCCTGCTCTTCATCTAAAGGATCCACAGCAGCTCTTCAAGCTCTGTGGGGGTCACAGACACATACAGGATATCTACAGATACAATGAAAACTCTTGTGTCTCTTGAGGACATTACAGCTGAAGTGAATTTCACAAAGGCCACATTACTAAATAAAACTCCAGTAAAGATCCTGGAGGAAACTTTAGATGAGGCTTCATAAGTGGTTTTCATCACAGGGCCGTCAAACAAAGATCACATGTCGATTACAAAATGACAGAATAAATAAACCGGATCTACAAAGTCGAAACAGTATAATCATCCTTTATTTAACCAGGTTAAGGTTAATAGTCATCATTGAGATTCTTTGTTGAAGAGTGAACTGGCCATGAGGGCATCATAAATACTGTTGCAGCGGTGCTACAAATGATCAGCTAATGATCAGCAAATATCCAGCTAAAATGAAATACAGGGACAGGAACCAGGAAGCTTTCTAAAATGATTTCAGAGGAGATGATATGACGTGACATTGACCCACATTGACTGTTTTTCTCAAACTTTTTAAATTGACTTCAATTTGTCTGCAGTAATGATCGATGTCAGGTCCTTCTGCAGATTATTCCAGGAAGAAAGAGCAGCAGAGGCCTGTTCAAAAATGTTTTCACGTGACTGAAAGAACAAGACAAATTGATTTCGGTATTTACACATTAGACTTAACACTCGAGCCCCGAGGCTATGCACATATGTATTGTGGTTCATTTGAGGGCTCAAAATTGATAAACAAAGTCTGTCTTCTGAGGTTTTAGGGGACATTTTATATTCATATATTCATTTTTTTTTAAATGACATTATCTTCTCTCACAGAAATCAGTCTGTGTGAGCCAGAAAAGCCTAGATTGAGCTGCTAACACTGTTTCTCAATAAAGTTCCTGAAAAGAAAGACTTGAACGGTGGACAATCTGGGCCTGTCGAGATTTATTTATTATTATTTAATCTAGGAAGACTAAAATGTTTTACTGATTTGTTTTTTTACTATAATAACATATAGTAATCACCAATATACTGTCACAGTCATTCTGAAAACTTATATTCAATGTTGTATGCATTAAAAAAAATACAAAGAATAAAGCACCAGACTTAAACAGGATTAATTAAGCAATAGAGAAAGTGTACTTTGCTGTCAGCAGGCTCTCAAACGTGCATGTGACCAAAAGATCTGCAACAAAATAATTGATTTCATTCATTTGTGGCACCAGAGGACAGAAGATGTTTCTTTTTGGTTTCACACGAGTCCTCCCTGCTGCTCTGCTGCCACCCAGTGACTCTCTGAGGTACTGATCCAGATGACACAAATATTTGATTTACAGTTTTCACCAGTTGTTTAAACAGTTTCCCTGAAACTACAGCTAAGATTCTTAAAACTCTGCATACAAAAGGGAAAAAAAGGAAACTATTTTGTAAAAACTGCACAGATCCCTTGCAAAAATTAAACGCTGCACTCAAAACCATGTTCTCTCATCACACCCGATTTATTTCCCCCTCTATATGACCATCAAAATACGGTTTACATATGTTTTGGCTTCATGAGGCCATGTTAGATGTAGAAATCATTTATATTTCTTACAGAAACTCTGATAAGTCAAATGACTGTTTACATTTTTTTAAATGTTCTTTTAATCTTTTTATTTTAATTGAAGACACATTTTCTTTACTCGTTTCTCTCCATATTTCCTGTATTGTGCACCTTTTTTCTCTCTTTTTAAATTTTCCCTCTCTGTTTTGTTGGTTCACGAGTTTTGACACACGCATACAAAGAAGTGAGCATTGTACTTCTGCATTTTTGTTTTATTCTGTTTTGTTTTGTTTTTTTGTGAATATACAACTTCCAATGTTGATGCTCAATAAAAACATATTCATGGTTTACAGTATAAAGACTGTTACCATGTTGTAATACAATTCTGTAAGTATATGGATCGACACTATCATTGGATCAGAACAGGATACATCGCACATTTGTCCGTCCTATGAGCTCAAATTTGTGCTAAACTCACAACCCAGCTTCCCACAGTCAGACTGTAAGCTTATCGTTGACACTGCAGCATTATTAGTTCAAACCAGAGTTCAAGCTGTGAGAATTTCATTAGATTTTTTGGCTGGCATTTCTCTCCTCCTCCTCCTCGTCTTGCTCTCACTCGTCCTCTCTGTTCTCCACGCTGCTTCTTTTTTTCTCTTCAGCACAGCAGAGGTCACCTGAGGCCCCTTCAGCACTCTGACAGTGTGTTACTGTAAATGAAGTGATTGGTGCTGAGAGTTTTCACAAAAATGTGTTTTAGAATTTCTATTTGAGTGAAAACTAAGACGGCATACGTCCGCCGAGGCCTAACAGTCCCCTTTAATTCAAGCAAGCCTAATCCAGTATCAGATAATACATGTTTTAAATTGGCTAGATCCAGATTTTTATTTGGATCTGTATGAAATTGTACCCACTCATAGATACCAGCCCCCTAAATACACCAGATCCATGCATTATTCTCTGAGAAAGTAATGAAAATGTCAAAACAAAACTTTAAAGATAGTGAAAAATGTTTTGGATCCATCCCCTAATCCGGATCTGCACCAAAAATTAAAGATGTCTATTCTGGGTCACGACCTATCCTCCATCCAAGTTTCGTGGGAACCCATTCAGTAGTATGTTGTGTAATCGTGCTGACAAACCAACGGACCCAGGCGAAAACATATATATAAACATACAAGATTTTTGAAACATGACCTTTTCAGAATGGAGCGCATAGTTCCAGTTTTTGTGTGTACATAATGAAGAAAAACTGAAGATATTCACTGACACCAGAGGAAAAATGAAGGCTTTTTATTCAACGTAATATAAGACACCACAAACCACTACACAGTAGAAATATGATAAAAATATAAGGAAACACACATTGATATGAAAAATCAAAGAGATTGTAGATTTGTAGATTTTTGTTAAACAAACATGAAACATGAGAAAACATGAAAAAATATCCCACCTTACAAATATATATATATACTTGTTATATATAAAGTCTGATTAGCTTGTTCACAGTTACACTGCGTGAATGTGAGGATACAGCAGGTTTACAGTGAAAATAGTATGAAACTGTAACAAATTACAATGACAGCATTGAAGACTAAATGTGTATTATGGCAGGAGAGTTGAAAATATGTGCAGGGACAGTGTGATTTCATGGAGCAATGAAATTCTGCCGGTTTTCATTCATTCATTCATCATCACACAGCCACAAACTGCAGCAGCTAACATCACCGATCGATCAGAATTACCAAGTAAAGTAGACTATTACATTTAAGTTGTACGAGCTAAAAGGTTTAACAACTCAAGATTATCAGTCTACCTCACATGGTCATTTTGGGGTGATCATTTTCCTCAGTTTTTTTTTTAAAATAAAGTCACTTTGTCAGATTTTACAGTGTAATCAGTGAAATTTAAAGGTGAGAAGAAAACCATCAATGTCAGCACATCATGGTACATGTCTGCCCAACTCCTGTCTTTCAAATAACCCACACTGAAAGCATAATTAATGTTACACTGTAAATTAAAATGGTTGACTTTCAGTCAGGATACTGATAACCTCAGAAATACCAAGTAATACTTTATTACATTTAAGTTGTGCGAACTGAAAAGCTTTAACGACTTCAAAATGATTAATCGACCTTACATGGTAATTTTGAGGTATTTGGTGTCATCGGTTTTAGATTTGTACAGTGTAATCATCCATTGTAATTGTGTATTTTAGTTCATATTCAAGCTAAATATCATAAAGTGTAAACAGGAACGTATTAGAAGAAGAATCTTTGCATGTTTAAAACGGTTGATACAATTCATGAAAAAGGAAAATAATGCACTTTACATTGAAAATTTTCGAAAGCTGAATTTACTTTTTTTTTTAAATCGAGGAAACCGATTATCTCAGAATTACCAAGTAAAGATGACGACCACTTTAACAACTTAATTTTAATAGGCTACTTTACTTGGTGATTACGAGGTAATCGTTTCCTTGATTTCTTTAAGTAAAGTCACTTTGGGTCAGATTTTTTTACAGTGAACAACAAAAAAATACAACATGCAACATCTTAAATAAAAGTTTTTGGTTGTCAAATTAAATAGATTATTAAACACAAATAATGAAAGGCACTTGAAGAAGGTAACATTAAGTTTCATGACACAGATGCTTCTTGTGAAACTTTAAACCCCATTATTATGATGTAATGAGTTTTGTTTGCAGTTAGCACCTACATTACATCTGACAGTTTTGTTACAGACCTGGGATTTTGTATTTAAGACAGTGGTGGTCCACTCAGAAACTGTCAAATCGCACAAAATGACGATTTCTTCATAATCGTTTAAATAGTGAGAACGAGGTGTAAGATACATGTTTCATTATTGAGAAATATCATCATCATGAAACCATGTTCAGATGTTTTTTTAGCATTTATTATCGGAGCATGTGTTCGATGCTTTGGGGAAAAAAAGGCACTCCTGGATGAGGGTTTGTCTGGTAAGATATCAATAAGACATAGTTAGACAATCTGACTGTGAAATAACTCCTCCGGTCATTTCCAGTTGAGGTTGATCGTCTACTAAACATTATACATTAACCCAAAGCTTATACTTCCGACTCTGACTGAACCTTCTTCTGTTCACGTACGACGAGGAGGTCAATCATTAAAAGAAATGACTCATCACTGATGTCCAATCTCAAAGTTAAAGCTTGAGTTAGACTACATTTTGTTTCCAACCAAAGTAAACTCATTGTCCTCCAGTCAGTGATTAACTGCAGGTTTTTGGGTGTCCGACTACAGGAACTAGAGAGATCCCAGATTACCAGATAAATGTTGCCCTCCCGAAGATTATCTGCCCTCATTAGCCCGATTCAGCTTCGTGGACGTGGATCAAAGGCACCACTTATGATCTCTAAGAGTCGCCTGCTCCAAGAGAGTTAAAATAATGCCGACGCACTACTGATTAACCCACTTCTCAACCTGCAGAGATCAGACGGATCGTCCGAGCACTGATTCATGGGTAGAACATTAACCTGCAGCCCAGATCACATCAGTCACTGTCCTGCTTTTGATCACCTCTGCTAATGTCTGTTCAAAGATTTTACCTCAGAGACCGACATCACATGCTAACGTTTCTCATAACACTCTTTTCTTTCTGGCTCAGACAGGTTGTGTCACGGTTCAGAGGCTCTGCATTTAGATGATGTCTTCAGCCTGTTTGTGATGCATTTCATCAAAACATGTGGCCTTTAGCGGTTTCAACACAAATGTATTCAGCTAAAAAGTAAGTAAGCTAATGATTGCCTCTGCCACAGATGAGTAATACACTTAATCCATACAAACTCACTGACATTTATCAGAGATTGCAAGAGAAAAGGTGCAAAAACAAGGGATTATCATTTGTCTCTTTATCTTTGGCTGCATAGTCGACAGGACACATGATCACTCAGACCTGAATCAGATTAAATGAATTTAACCTTAAGTCAGTGGACAAAATCTCAGATTGTGATTGTACACTTTGCACAAAAGTGGTGTTTTCTTTCTAGGAGAAGTTTCGTAGTCCACAAAACATTTCGGGAGCTTCACAGCAAAGCAGCGCTGCAGCATTCTCCTCAACAACTGAGGTAGACTTTGTTTAAACCCTTTCTAGAGCCAAAATCATGTCTTTTCAGATCAATTTGGGATCTCTGGGCTTCCGAAGATTTGGATTACGCTGGACGAGCTGTAAGGAGCCATGTTATGTTTCTTTCTGTTGGCCCCAGCCACCTCAGATGTTTAGGATAAAATGCTGCGACGCTGTTTTGTGAAGCTCCAGAAGTGTTTTGTGGACGACGAAACATCACCTGACTTCCCATCGGCATGAGGGTGAGGAGATGACGACAACATTATCCTTCAAGATAATGTAAAGAGTCCTTTGGTAACACAAAAAGGATATACTTGTAATTTTATGATTGAAACTTTAAGACTGTAAATACGTTTCTTTACATCACTCAACACGACGTTTGCTGTATTCCTGCTCATGCCACTGAGGTCAACAAGGTTTCAGACGCAGGGTTGTCGAGGTTTAGTTTTTCCGGCAGCCAATCCTCAGCATCCAGGTCTATTGTGGAGGTCAAGGCTCTTTTTAATCTCTGGAGGTTGAAGAAGGAAACATAGAAACAAACAGGGAACTTTGTTCAAGCCTGTCGGCTCAGGCAGGCGAAAAAAATGGAAGTAGGGTGCAGTCACACAAAATCATTAAAACCCCTCTGAGAAACTTCTACTAAACTTTTGCCATGGCTGTTATACTCACCTGAAGAAGTGAACCTTTGTTGTTATAGATCTCTTGAATGGCTCCAAGTGGGATCCACACGATGGACACCAGTGAGACGCCCCAGCCCGCCCATTCAGCCCACAGTGGGTATGTGTACTTTTCATATTTAGCTGGAGAGTACTGGGCAATGCTGGAGAGCAGGATACACTATGGGGGGGGGGGGGGATAGTCTGAAATTTGTACTGATAATGCAACACGATTAATTGAAGCTTGAGCTGTGGTGATTTGAATTAAGATTAAGTTTAAAACCTCACCAGCACCAATACAGGACAGAAAAACCTCCAGCAGAGACGAAAGAAGATGTTTGGAGTTTTTCCGAGCATCCTCTTAATCATTAAGGAGATCTTCGAGACACCTGATGCAAAAGGAATAAAGCTCAGAGGTCTAAAGCGTTTACCACGAACAGGAAATCCAAAAAAACATTTGAACTTGTGAACTTTATGTGGATCTTACCAAAGACCCAGCAGACAGCTACAACTTCAAAGAAAGCCAGGAACATGAGGGAAACCACAGCGGTGTAGTGGTCCATCAGCTGAAACACATAGATACCTCCCTGTACAGGAAGGAGAAGAGAGAAAACAGAAGAGAAAGACCAACTCTGTCACTGGTGGTGTAGCTGTTACCCTGTAGGTTATCTCATATCCTCAAACTGTGCTTCTCTGAGAAGTAAAAGAGTTTCACTGTTACATATCTACCTTGGTAATGTGAGGAATCCCCAGAATGAAGAAAACGATGCACACAACGAGGGTCAGCAGCTCTTCTCTCTTCAAGTAGCGCAGAACTTCAGGTCCAAACTCGTCTTTTATGAACGTCACGGCGACCTCAGCTGTGGCAAACTGTGGCACACACACAACACAAAACTGTGTTTATGAAAGTTAAACCATTTGCCGTTTTCTCTTGATTTGTTGTGACTCTCAGACATTTGTTTATCTTTGTTTGAGGTGCAGTGTGACCATGACTACAGAGATGGGCGTCAAAATAAAAGTAGTTTAGTTTGTTGCACACAATAACTTTTGCCATTTTGCATCATAAGTACCTTTAATTTTGATACTTTAAATACATTTTGCTGGTAAAAAATTATGTACTTTTAATCAAGTAGAGTTTCTGAGTACTTCCATACAGGAAGAGGTGAGAAAATAAAAGGATAAACTATCTGAGTAATTAGCTTTTCGGACCTTAAAGTTTAACAGGAGTGGGATGTAAAAGTTAATACAAGGAAGAAAAACTTTACAGTAATTGTACATTTATGCTTGTAAGAGTCTGACAGTCAGTTTGGGTCAAAGGCACTTTATTTATTTTGATGAATAAATTCTGTGTGTAATCATTTCCAGACCATGGCCAAAAAAAATGACCACAGTTAAGTAAACAGTCACAGAGAAACAGTCTGTCTGAATGTGCACAGACAGAAATCCTCTGTATGTATGTTGAGTAATGACACATCCACTTTGCCCAATTTCCCCAAGAGCGTGCCTCTGACCTGACGACATCCGAGAGACAAACAATCTGTCTGACTTCTGTTTTATTGACAGGATGACAAATTTACAAAAAAAATAAAGATTCAAATGTGCAGTGCTTCATCATCATCATCATCATACTGTTCTCCTCCTCGGATGGTCTCACAATGTGCTTACAGGAGTGTTGAGAGATGTTTACCTGGCTGTCCAAGCCCAGACACAGCAGCATGAAGAAGAACAGAGCGGCCCACAGCTGAAAGACCGGCATAGTGGAGAGGACCTCCGGGTACACGACAAACACCAACCCAGGACCTGAACCAAGACACAGTTAAAGTGTTGTTAGTACGATGAGGTGCAAGATGTTTATTAATGAGCTTAGAGGTGGTGGTGTGCCGTCTTTTTTTTTACCTTTGGACAGAGCTAGGCTAGCCATTCTCCCCTGTTTGCACGCTAAGCTAAGCTAAGCTAAGCTAACCGGCTGCTGGCTCCAACAGGATAGTTTTACTTTGTAAATGATCTCAATGATCCTATTTTGTTTTTCATTAGACCTTCCTTGCCTGAACAACCAATTTATAAATGACATTTTGCAACCAAAGGATTCTTTTTATTGCAAACTGGATGTGAAGGATATTTTTCTCCGCAGCCACAGAAGAAGCAGCTGTTACAGGCTCAGTAATACTTCTCATGGTGTGTCAGCCGAAGTTCATGCGTGTAATCGGTGGAGTACCACTTTAAGAAACCGTACATTTACGCTATTTATCCTTGAGTGACCTGCACATGTCAAATACTCAAGGCAGACGAGCACATCTAAAAAAGCATATCTTGTTTTTCCATGGAAAGAAGGACAAAGTGCTCCCGGGAGGATGAAAAACCAAAACAAGTTCTTGCAGCTGACAGCAGAGTTCAGGACATATTTGTTTGTCCGTCTGTAAAACCCTGACATCATTTAATACATCACATAGAGTCCGCAACAAACAAACTCAGAGTGTGCTGCAATGGGCTTGATGCTTACCATCTGTTGCTATGTTGTCCACTGGGAGGTTGTGAATATGAGCCATGTAGCCAATAGCTGAGAAGATCACAAAGCCAGCCAGGATACTCGTGAATGAGTTGGTGACTGATACAATTAAAGCGTCCCTGAGAAAAGAAGGAGGACAAAATAATATTTTTCAGACACCACAGAAGTGACAAGTGACTGGTCGGTGAATAATGTTGGGCAGTTGAGGGTTTGTGGTTTATTTTGAGGCCTTCGTTGGTGCAATTACTGTCGTAAAACACCCTTCAGCTCTTCTGGAAACTAGTGATTCACTGCTGGCGAGCAGGGTAAAAATGTTGGTATCACCATGAAACTTCTCCAGACGATTACTCCCATTAACATTTTTAAGATTACAAGTTTTCTGACATCATTTGTTTAAATATGCAGATAAGGTTTTGTGTAAATAAGAACAGGAATGAAAACATTGGATAAAGTTTAAAATTCTTGTTTCATTTTGTTGACATATTAGCGTCATGTATTTTTTCACGCTGTCGGATATTAAAGAGCTGTTACTGCATCCTCTGGCTTTTATTTTGAAAAGAAAATGCACACTAAGCTACTTCCTCAATAAATGTAAACAATGCTTTCACCAGACTGGTTGTGTGGATGGTAGCGAGCCCATCAGACTGGGTTCATCTCAGTTCTCTGCAGGCTGAGAGTGACCTCCCTAGAGAGCAGCTCATGTGTATGTGTAACAGCCAATTTAGACAGAAGACTAAAACTGGAGCTACTTCCATAAACAATATGTCCACTTTGTTTCTCTGCTGCTGTGAGAAAAACAGCCACACACACACACAAACACACACACACTGTGATATATCTGAATTTTCTTTTAATTTTTGGTCCCCAAAAATAATGTGGCACATTTCATTTGACATGTATGTATGTATATGTAACTCATTTCGAGTGGTGCACATATAACAAAAGCAGTTTTCCACATAGAGAATTAATTTTTACCTGAGGATGTTGTTGTTGAACTTGTTGTAACTAGCCATTGATACCATGGAGCCAAATCCTATTCCAATGGAGTTGAACACCTGGGCAGCTGCATTAACCCAAACCTGTCATGGAGGTGAAGCACAGCAAAGAGAAAGAGAGAGATTTTCTTGATTTAGTTTTTTTAAAGGCCCCACAGAAACCTGTTTTCCTCCAAGATGCAAAACACTTTCAACCAAACTTGGATCATCCTTGTTTTATTCACATGAGATGAGATTTCGATATGTGTGAGCTCTTCTTACACATTATTTTGAGATGCTAAGTCATTATATTAAGAAAGTTTCTTACATTTTGTGATGCTGTGTCATTATATTGAGAAACTAGGCCATAAGTCATGATTTTGAAATAAGAATTCATTTTTTATTTATATAGAAAGTCATTAATTCGAGAAGTCATTATTTTAACAAAGTTTCTCATTATAATGACTTATAGTTTCTTATTTATTTATTTATTTTTGGCTGGAATGGGCTTCCACAGTGCACAAATTGGGATTTAGCAACATTTGAATCAAAATGCGATCACAGCTGTGGGGTTGTTTGCTGGTGTTCAGTCAAATCTAATACAACTCAAACAATTGACTTTTTGAGTGTGTTTGAGTGTTTCTCTTTAACTTTATTTGATTGCACATCAAATTTCTCACTGCACAGGTTCACTGACATTTGTATTTATAGTTCTAAACCTGAGTTGGGCTATTCTCGGCTCAGTAAGGGAGCACTCTGTACCGTATCCAGGCATGTTTGACCCCCCAAAGTCCGGTTTGTTTGACTGGTGTGAGCACTTTCTTGGCCCTGGCGCGGTAATTGGAGGTGTGCTTCAGCAAAGTACGGTTTCTGTTGCACAAACACAAGCATGCAACGTGCACGTGTCATATAATCGGCACAAATATTCCTCTCCACAATCATTTAACAACAATGGCGGCAAAGGTTCACGTTGGTCCAATGCCAAGCTTGAGTGTTTCCTCGAAATTTGGACAGAAACCAGTTAAGCCAGTAAAGTTACAGTCATGTTCTCCGTGTTTCTTGTGAACTAAAGGGCGCTTTACGATGACGTAAAGTCATGCGGCCCGGTTGGGGCTGGAGCAATACGAGTACAGGCCAGCAGGGGGACTGGGGGGGGTGGGACAATCGTGCTTCGTCACAGTACGGAGCAACTGGGCCAAGTGTGAGTGCGCCCTAAGTAAACAGCTTATTTTTGTCTTGTGCAACTAAGAGGTCCAACAAATCTGTCTGTAGATGTGCCTGACTATTTTGGGAGATTTGAAGCTCTGAATTTTATCTAACATCAGAGGGAAACTATCACTCTAGTGTGGCTTTCTGTCCTGAAATGTTATTGTGGTAGCGGCTCTTGTCCTGAGTTCAACCTAAAGAGTTTATCGAGTTTATCCCTGCGTTGACCTCTTCCCTTCTTTCCTCTCGCAGCTCTGGCTTCGGTTATGTTTAAGGCTTCAGCAAACACAAGATAAGAGTCTATTCTGTGAAAAGGGAGGCTTCAATACAAACAAAGGTGATTTGTATAACATCCCTTGATTTCTCACACAAACAGAAGTTAAATATAACATTAATACCATTTATCAACCTCTACTGTTGCCTTTCAGGTGAGCTTACTTGTTGTGATGTTTGGTGTGTGATTATGAGTCTCACCTTCACTTCAAATAGTTTGCTCCAGACGGGTGTCAAAAAGTAGAGGATACCGTTCTTCGCTCCAGGGAGTTGCACATTATTAATGAGCAGGGCAAACAGGATGAAGTACGGAAATACAGCGGTGAAATACACAACCTGTGTGACACAAACGGTGAAAAGCAGAAACTGATCAACGCGCCGTGAAGTTGCAGGAGTTGAGCTTCTGCGGCCAGTGAGGATGATTTGATTTGGTTCAAAGAAGGTTATTTTATCAAACTTTAGGTGATGAGTTACTGTACAGCATATCAAATTAAATCAAAGAAACATGCATGTTGTTAGAATATCCAGTCGTCACTGTGTCATTCTCTCGTTCTCATTTGAGTTGGCTGAGCAAACAGTTTTGTTTTGTATCTGAAGCTTGTCTGTGTGCAACAAAAGTGTCCCACCTGCAAAAGAAATAACACATAAGGTAGAATATGGTGAATAACCATTTAAAAATACACTTTAAGATGCAAACTTATCATTTTAGATGTCATTCTGGGAAACATCAAAGATTATAAACTATATTCCAGTAATCTGCATGAAAATGAAACGCTTCCCTGTAAACCTCCTCCTCTACACATATTAATTGTGACAAAGTGTCACAGGATATAATTAAAGAATGGGACCAACGAAACATTCACCGTATCAAAACAGTGCATAAACACATCTTGCAGAAAAAAGCAGCCGTTATTCTAACCTTGCCGGTGGATTTGACTCCTTTAAATATGCACAAATACACAATGACCCAGGAAAAAAGGAGAAGGCCGAAGAGTTCCCAGCGAATACCACCAGCTTCGTCAATGCCGTTCGTTTTCTCCAGAAGCCTGTGACTGGGGGGAAAAAATGGAAAAAGAAGTGTTAAAAAGACAAACAGCCTCCTTAAAGCCAATGAAAACTTGGTTTCAAACCTTAGAGAAGTATTTCTGGGCTGTATACACACTTAAAAGATGAAATCGATTTGAATTTTATTCTACACGACCAGCGAAAACAGCTGAAAGAAATGGACTGTGGTGTTTTTCCTTTTGCTCATAAGGTTAAAAAAAACTACAATAACCAGAATGCAATGCGCCACACCAGACTAATAAACACTCCCGCTGATGGGTGACGTGGTGTAAGTTGGACTGTGTGCGTGAAGTTTTAAAAATAATTGTCAGTTGCCTCGTAACATAAACCTAAACACAACTGTCAACAAATTTTGATTCATATGTTGCTAAATATATTATAGACACAACAACACACCACATGATTTTAGTGACGGCGTCTTCCTCCACTGAATGTAGGACACGTTGCCATAAACAGTGTAATTGTTGGACCCCGACCTGTGCTCATTTTATGGTGCCGATACTGATACGATTATAAAAATTCTGATGATGATAGATCGGCTGATATACACGTTTATGGGAAATGATCCCTAAAATGACATTAGCGCATTTAAACAGTTAACTTTTAGGGCATTTAGCAGACGCTTTTGTCCAAAGCACCTCATGATATATCTGTGATAGGCCAATATTGGTCGATAATATCGGTCAGGGTCTAGTTTCTACATTTCTGCGGTTGAAAATGAAGGAATCTTTTCTCACTCAAAGAACTGCTGGCTGGCAGACTGCAGGTGAGTGTTGTTGCCCGGAAAACCGCTGGAACAGTTTCCGACTTCGTTCCAGGTGTTGTTGCAGGACGTCCAGGGGAGGGTGGCTCCGAACGAGTTGAGCAAATAGTAAAGTGCCCAGCTCATGAGCACATTGTAGTACGTGGAAAACACAAAGGCGATAACAACTGTGGCCAGACCAACACCTGCAGAGTGACACGTAGGGGGGAAGGAGACACAAAGTGAGGGACGGATCTGCCGAAGTGATGCCATCTGTGTGGAAGAAGTTTTAGCCTACACTTCTTAAAAACTGTTCTGCGGGGGAAGGGTCAACTATTTGGGCCTGGGATTGTAATTAGGGCTATATTTTACATCTAACAAAAAGTTAGAGAACAGAGAAAAGCCAGTGTCTAATCTCTGGGCAGCGGTGGCCAAGATGAAGTCAAGCAAAGCTCGGCCACACATAAAAGGCATTCCTGGAGCAATGGATTAAACATTCCTCTCTGTCATTTGTCCTGTGAGTACAACAGGCCCTCGCTCAACTGAATAAAGGTGAGATCAAAGTCCTCCGACAAATGTAAATTATTCAGTCTATTTACACCTGTGGTTGTCTGCTGCGTTATCGCATTTCAGGTTGGGGTGTGTATGCTTGCATATACGATATGTGCGTTCCTAGTTTTTGCACCTGTCTCCTCCTGAGCAGTGACTCAGCAAAAAGAGCTCAGCAAGTAGAGGCTCATTATTGTGACGGAGGACACTTCAGTGAAGTGGACATGGAAGATTAAACATGAACCTTTTTAAATACAGGAAAGTATCCTCAATAAGCAGCCTCGATAGACATTTTCCACTGCTTGCTTCTTCCGTTTAAAACTGCTACTTCTGGAATAACTGCTCTACTTTTTGCTCTATCTGACACATAGATAAACATTTTGCGAAATCTGCGTATCCACTGACTTGCTAAGAGACTCTTAGCTTAGCACAAAGACTGGAAACAGCTGGAAAAAGCTAGCCTTGCTCTGTCCAAAGGTAACAAAATCCACCTAGCAGCACCTTTAAAGCTCACTAAAGCCCTGTTCATATTACAGCGGGCTTAATGTGATTTAAAAATGAGCCTGCGGAATAAGAAAAATCTATATTTCACATGAATTTACTGACATTATCTTTGGATATGATGTCAAGGCTCGGGGTGACATCAACATCTCAGAGGCAGACACATGTTCCTCAGCAGCCAAATTAATAAAATAGTTCAGTGATTCCCTAACAGTGGTACGAGCTCCACCGGGTGGTACGCACGAGTCCAAAGACCATAAACTGTAATTCAATTTCATCTGAGTACGGACAAAAGTGATATATACACATAGAGTATATACACATCCCATAAATAAAACAAGTATTTGTTAAATTTCAGCTGTGCCTAGCCACGTAGGTTGAACGTGGTGCATATAGTTAGCTAGCGAGCGAGCTAGTAAGCCAACTGTTCCCAGTCTTTATTCCCGACTAAGCTAACTGGCTGCTAACTCGAGCTACTGACCCTCCCATACAGCAAACAAGCAAATAAGCTAATTTCCAAAAAACGTTGAACGTTTCCTTTACATATCACTATTCCTAATCTTTCTCATCGTGTTATCATTGCCATGTTTGTTATTTAAGAATGACAGAGACGTGTTCTGCCACTGTCTCTGAAGGAAGTGGCTCTGTTTTTCAGCAGTTTATGAAAACGCTCCTGTCGAGATTTTCTTTACTCGACTGGAATGCCACGCTCCGCCGGACCCAGTGTCAATATCTGGTAAATGGGAGGACAGGCGGCTGAAAAACAGTTCTGTGTCATCATAATGACAGAGCCAAAAGGAACCCCCTCTCCAAGCTCCAGGATCAGCAAGAACTACTGTGTGCAATCCACAACAAGCACTCCTTCCTTTGTTAACGCCTGCTGACTTATTTTGCTTTGCAAATCTAGCTTATGCGGTCGACTGCTCTGCTGGTACAAACCCCAAGTGGGGAAGTGATTTGTCATTTTAAACTGGCAAAACATTGCCGGCTGTTGGACTCGAAAACAAGGCAGAGCAGACAAAGATGGAGGGAGTCGGTGAGAGCTATCCTCCTCTGTCTCTTTTGTTTTTACTAATGTATTACCTTGTCATACCTCACCTGTTCACTGACACAAAATTTGAATTTTTCCAATCAAAACTCCACATTTCTATGCTTTGATTAAGCATATTGCAGTAAATTAAACATGAGCATATTTTGTTGATTTGTGATAGATATGTGCAGGGGCATCTAAATCAGGGATCACAGGTTCATCACAGCAAACTGCACTGAGTTGCACAGTGAAATCATTCAAAAGAACATACAGAGAAAAACTACCTGCTTTTGGACCTTGTTTAGCACAGATCATTAACCAGGAAGAAATGAGCGATAAATCAAGTGAGGGACCCATACGTTTTGACCGGGTAGATAATCTCTGTTATTAAGGAGATAAGAAAACTATGGAGAAAAATCTTCAGTTAGAACAAGACAGGCAGCATATTCACTTCACACCCACAAGTATTGATTGTTGATGGCTGGGCTCTTGTTTGGTTTGATCAGTAATCGGTTAGATGAGCTGCCGATGCTCTCTGAGTCCAACACTTTTCAGCTCAGTCATACGTTTGATTTTACGATTTCACAAGGAGCTTCTGGCGTGTGTGATTTTTTTTTCCACAAGCACGGCAAGCTGTTAAACAAACATCTGAATGATTTGCCTGATTATTTGTTTTGAGAGCTAATGTGGACTGGGAGAGCACGTCTTCGGTCGTTTGACTTAATCATCATACAAATAAATCAAATTCAAGGTTACTGAGCAAAATGGTCAGTTGATTTTAATGATTTCTTTCTGAATGATACGCATTCAATGTTTATTGCATATTTTAAAACAATCAAGATAAATAAGTCAAAAGAGAAAAGGGATTGAACTGTTAGTGCAACAAGTTCTCATCCATCAACATGTGAAAACAATTTGTTTATCAAGACAGAAAAAAGGGCAGATTTCATTTCAAAGAGAAAACAGAGCACTCCAGCCTGCAGCACAGACCTCTTACATGATCGGAAAACATTAAAAACATCTAGTTTGGATTTCCAGATAAGCATCAAAATATACTAATACAGAAACACATGGCATGAACACAAAGTGAAAATGTTCATGAAGCCCTGTCTCGCAATGAAAGACCTCAATGACAGACATAAACTGACACAATCACATACAGTTATCTAACTGCACACACATTATCTCTTTTGAAAAGTAGACTCACTGGCTAGTCAATATATAACTACTGACACAACCCATCCACGGCTGACATGAGTGAATAGTTGTAACGGCTTGTTACAACCAGAATAGAGATTTGTTCTCCTCTAAAGCTTTTTGTTCTTTGGTTGAGACCCATGAAGAAAAACCTTAAAACTGAAATACTGCTCTTACTTGAAAAGCATACATCTTATATATACTGTAAAGATGTTGGATGTTAGAGGTATATATTATAATTTGCTGCAATTTATGCTGTGCAGGAAACAACAGCTTCAAATTATACAAGACTGCTGAATAACCTCTCACCTGAAGAGAGGAGGACTGTCTGTCAGTTCGTCTCCACAGGCTTTTACAAGTAAGATTTAATTGCACAGAAAAAGTACCTGTACTTTGTACTCTGATGCAATGTGCATACAGTATTACAGTTTGTATGGGTTTTCTTTATGTTCCTGTGCTCAAATGCATGTGTTTTTTTGTTTTTTTTAGCAAAACCTCCATTCCAAAAAAAGTTGGGACACTTTGTAAGTCATATATAAAACAAAAAGTGATCATTAGCTCATCCTTTCTGACGTATTCTCAAATGAAAACAGTACAAAGATCACCCAAGTTCACCCAAAAATGAACCCTCACGTCGAAGGAATGATGGGTAAAGTTTCAGCGTCCACAAAACATAGCTGTGGATTTGTTTTTTTTAAAAAACAACTGAAAAATAAAATTAAAATGCCTCCACACCACTTGTCCTGCATAACCCAAGTCTCTGGAAGCCCCAAGATCCCAAAGTGATTTAAAAAGACAGACATATTTAGGCCCTGGATGCGTAGTCAAGCTTGTGCACTCGTTTCAGACGGCATCCAGCTAACGCTTTTAGCTTAGCAGCTACAGTGATGATTTCGACCAAAAAAAGATCTAAATAACATCTTTTCGAATAGATTTGGGATCTCAAGGGCTTCCGGAGACTTGGCATTTGCCGGTTGAGCTGTATGGAGCCATTTCATGCTTTCATCCATTGCTTTTTTACACTTCAAAACAAGTCCCCATCTACTTCAGCTATTTGGGAGAATGCTGCAACGCCGTTTTTGCTGTGAAGCTCCAGAAAATGTTTTGTGGACGACAAGAATCCCACTTTCCATCGATACGGAGGTGAGCAGAAAATGACTGAATTTTTCATTTTTGGGCGAACTTATCCTTTGACTGGTTACTGGTATCATGATTGGGTGAGAGGAGGTATCCTCAAAACGGCTCAGTCGTTCACAAGTCAGGATGTGGTGAGGTTCGCCACTTTGTAAAACACATGACTGTGTAAAGGATATTGCTACATGGGCTCAGAAACAGTTTTGATAGCTTTCAGTTTTCTATTGACATTTTACACAGCGTCCCAACTTTATTGGAAACATGTTGTACAACTAACAGCAACGAGTGCTCACGTTCACATCGTATTTATTGCTGATAATCTACTATAGGAGTCATAACTGTGAGTTATTGCTTCATTTCTACTGACTCAGCCCTCAACAAACTATTCTGTTATCCACAGCTACAAACTCTTTTATTTTCATTTTAAAATGTTAATGTATAGACATAAAAATGTATCATCCTTGTGATCTGAATGAATTGATATTGTTCGTACCATTTATATACCAAATGTGATGCCTCGTCCTCTCCAGAAATTGTCTACTTAAAAAATGTGGAGGTCTTTGTTTACATACTGTATTGATCAGCTGGGATTTCTGGGAAAGATGGTTAATAATTCACTTTTTTGGCAGGTAATTTGTTCAACAATGGCTTGTAGCAACATTTTGATGGTAACTATACAAATAAATTGCTATCAAACCAAAAAATTCCTGCCACATTTTCATTGCCCTTTCATGATAAATAAGGATGTTTTCCCACCTCCATGATGAAATCATCCTTTTGATGATTAAATCAGGGTGGAAGAGACACTTCTGATCATATCTGAGTCTACAAGAGGTTTTCTTGAGAGGATGCACCCATTGGTTTTGTATACAAAAACTTTATATCTGACACAGAGTGAAGGACTTAACAACAATAAATTGTCTCTTTGCAGGACTCAAACAACAATGTGAAACTGAAGGTAAACTCATCAGGTGCTCGTCAGCGACCCCTCGGCCTGGAGAGTCACTCACCTTTGAACAGGGGACACATTTTGGCGAAAGCATGCACGGGACCTAAACGAGTGTACTGCCCAATAGTATACTCCATGAAGAGCAGAGGGAAGCCACACAGGACCACCATGATGAGATAAGGGATCAAGAAGGCACCTGAATCAGAAGAACAGAGAGGAACAGTGGGTGGCTCATAGTACAAGCAGCTACTAACTAGCAGTCAAGTATGTGCAGTCGTGCTTCTTTAGATATGATGTGGTAGCTGCTGTATCATTGATTGGATAAAGCATGCTTACAGTGCATAATGATTTTATGATTGGTTAATGCATTTATAATGCTGAACAAATCGCTAAATACTGTAACTATGTTCAGCTCAGTGAAAATGAAGCTCGTGTTTAACAGCAGGACACTTACTCCAGTGGGCTGGATTTTGCTGAGTCATTCTCAGTTACAACAGAGATGATGTCTTGACTCAGTCTGTCTGTGTAATGATTACTAATAAACATACAGCGATAGGCTCTTCTCTAATGCTGTAGAACATTTTAGTGGAAATACTTTGACGTGACATGACTTGGCACGCATCGCCCCAACTTGCTTGATATGTACCTGAACAAGTTCTATAGTTCACAGAACAGATGGATGGAAGACGTTATAGATCAGTATGGAAGATAAACACCACATTGATGCATGTGATGACTGAGGCTATTTATGAAAATGCATTTGTGTAGCTCATATGCTCATGTGACTGCTTGCTTTCTTGCTGCAGATATTAGGGGTTGTGTAAGAAAAGGACTCTTATATATTGTAAACATGGCAGTCAGAGTGGTAGCTCACATAAGTTTGGTTAACCTATTTTTTTGTTGTTTTTGTGTGTGTTTTCATTCACTTGATGACTTAAATTCAGTTGAAAAGTCGTTTATTTCCACTTTAAGTTTCTTTGAGTCACGCTCGATTTCAAACCTTATATTTATGTTCCACATCTTTCAAACAATATGAGTCGTATTCAACTTTTAAAATCTCATTCATTCTCGCGTCTAACTAGCTACTGCTGTAGCTGCGTTATTTTAGATCACGCTACCTCGCTCGGCACGACCCGCCCTACTCTGCCTCTGATTGGCTACATTCTGCCCGTTAATTACATTACATTAATGTAAGATTTAGTCACTGATGCTCTTATTTTGCACATTATTATGGCTTTTTAAGTATTTGTATTATTGTTTG
The DNA here is from genome assembly GCF_040436345.1 of Pagrus major. Lineage (NCBI taxonomy): Eukaryota > Metazoa > Chordata > Actinopteri > Spariformes > Sparidae > Pagrus > Pagrus major. The sequence continues at coordinate 36,935,037 of NC_133219.1, read as the reverse complement.
TTGTTTTGCACCCACAGACCACAGCAAATTCCTTGTATGTGTAAACTTATGTGGCAATAAATGCAATTCTGATTCTGATTAAGTAATGTGCATGTGCAACCCTCACCAAAGATTGAACAGAGGCCAGATGTCTCACTCTGTAGCTAAAACGGAGCATTCAAGACACAGTGTAAAAAGGGACGCTGCGGCAAGGCACCATATGAGAAAAATAATGTGTTTTCTGAAAATTAAAGAATGTAAACCTATTCTACCAGGACCCCCAAAAATAAAAGTAAGAACCTGAAAATTAGCATCATATGACCTCTTTAAAGTTTAGACTCTCCCCACTGACGCAGGCTGCTTTCAGTGTCTATTTTGGTGGCTCTACAACAGCAATGTCCTTAAGTAGCCTTTTGCAAAAGAGACAGCTATTTCACATTTTGTATAAAAATGTGTAATCAGACAGGGGTGAGGCTCCCTCAGTCTCACCTCCACCGCTGCGGTAGCACAGGTAGGGAAACCTCCACACATTGCCCAGCCCCACCGCGTACCCCACCGACGCCAGGACGAACTCCAGCCGCCCACCCCATGTGGGTCTGTGCGCCTGTGCTGCCGCCGTCTTCCCGGCGACCACCTTCAGATCGGATGGCTTCTCATCACACGGTATCTTTGAATTGTCTTCACCGACCTCCATCGTAGTTTAATATCAGTGATGAGGGTGCAAGTGGCTGCTTTGTGTTCTCACTGCGCGTTTCTGTCTCCTGTCTCCGAGGACAAAAAAGCACAAATCAGAGAACAGACTGCATCGATTCCGTTTAAACTCGAGTGAATGAGCCTCCTCAGGTGTACAAAATCCTCTGTGTGATGATCTCACAACACCGGAATAAACTCCCGCCAGGTCCGTTACTTAACAATGATTCATGGTTTGTCAGTGAACGCGTAAATTCAGCGCCGTGGAGCCAGTGAGGAGCGCGGCGCACGGTAACACAATGACCGGCTACATACACGTGCAGAGCGGCCGGCACGTCTGTTCCTCATTCAGCCAACTCAGTCTGCTGCTGTGACATAAGTGCAGATGTCCTTTTCCACTCACACCGACCCGGCTGCTGTCAAGCAAGCGGGGTTGAGGCGGGCCCCCCCTCCAAAATAAAAGCCCAGTAGTACGCGTGAGTCAGTATGGGAGCAGATATGTGTGTCAGCAGGCCAGGAAAACACACTCTATAGTAAGGCTGCACCTCATATACTTAAGTAACGATTGACTTCTGCAGGATGCATCATAAATCCCTGAAGCTCACCATTAAAGGGGCAATATGTAGTTTTTTAAATAACAGAATAACCAGAGGAAAATAAGGTCCCCGTAACACTGTTTGAAGCTAGAAAGGTGGCAGGGTCCGCCACATATAAACAGAAAAGTCAGTATGAGTGTTTATGAAAGCACTGTGTCATGACCTTTGTAGAAGAAAATTATTTTACTGTTATTATATCATTTTGTTGTATTTTTCTTTGTGCGATTGTGGCGTCTTCCCTTCTAACATGACAGTGACCTCAGACCACTTTACATTGATTAACAGACACAGATAAACAGACATTGATTAACAGATCTCTGTGGTTACATAAGACCATCCCTGTGAGGCGTCACACCAGAGTCTCAGCTGCTCCTCCTCCATAAATACAATAGTAATCTAAGTACACTGAGGTGTAATCTATTCCACCCATGAAGCCTGTTATTCAGTTAGCCTTTTGCCTTGAAACAATTGCACGTTGAGCCCATGAATATCTACTCAGACTTGAGGATTTCCCAGATGCCCTCCCCCAAACCTATTTCTTCCTGTTACCAGTGACCAGGAAGTTACTTTGCTCTTGATGAACTGCAATAATAAAAATGATTCTTGTGCACTGATGCACGAGTATAACAACATTTATCCCTCATCAATACACATTACACCATGAAAAGACATGAATGCATCATTTATTCTTTGTGTGCCAGTTCTTTTAAACATTTCAGCAAGAAGCTGACACGCTGAATGTTGACGGAAAGATGATTTACACAATACTTCCTTTTTTCCGCTCCTCTCATCCTCCTCCTGACCTTCCCCCTCGCCTGCTTTCCTGTCCTCCTCCTCCTCCAAACCCGCTCCTACTCTCTACCAGTGTTTCATTGCAAATATGGGATCTTCTTTCATTGATATTACAGGTCTGAAAGCACAAGACACAACAGGTGAGGGCATGAAAACTGACACATCTTTGAGGTGTAAGTGAGCGCGTAACTAAGCGTGAGGTTTGAATAACACCTGGCTCGGGGGGGATGAGAGCTCAACAGGTATGGCAAATAGAAGGACTGCTGATTTAGATGATGTTTTCCTTTGTGCCAATCATATCAGTCACTCCCCTTTTCTCTACCCCGGCTCTTCCTGTCATCATCTCCAGCTGTTCTGTCACATAAAAAGACACACGACTCTCCACAAACAGAAAAAAATGATTAACTGCAAGCTTATCAGGAATATCCTCCTGATTACATTTTCACTACACTGCTCTGTTTACTCCTCCCAGTTACACCTTTTCCATTATTTGACTGTGGTGTCAGAAACAAAAGGCACACTTCTGAGAAATGGGTGTTCCAGGTATCTGAACAGCAAGTTACACGACTTTTATACAGAATAAAATCTCCTTTTTTTTCTTTAAATCCTCACCTCAAATGCAAAACAAGCTTCTTTATCAATACAGCTCACCAAACCATAAATGTAGTTAGTCAGTGTTAATTAATAAAAGAATTACATTAACAAATATATAAATCAGGCTATACTACTGTCACTGACGGAGTTATTGGCATGATTTCTCACTTGTTTAAGAGTAAAAACAAACAAAATATATGACTTTGTGATTTGATAATTCATGCGAGTATGAGTTAAATCATGTGTGGTAGCTCAGCTTTATACAGTTTGTCTCATACAGAATCACGTATCATCCAGTCAGGAACGGACATGAACAAGGTCCACATCTTATCTTTACCTCCAGACAGAGTGTTTGCATAGGTATGCAAAGTGCGGAGGACAATGAGGCTCTCTCGGGTCAGCTAACCATGAGCATACAATAAACATTCCTTCACATACATGAGTTTCTCCCACAGATGTAAAGAAGGGTGGACCGGGGCTGCTTGTCACACTGGTTATACCTCCAACACCAGAGGGCGCTCATTAACAGCTGGATGTGCCATTTATTGTTCTGGGGTGGCTTTGCTCTTTGCAAAAGCCTATCAGTGACAAAATCTAACCTATGTGGAACCAGTCAGTTTGGTTTATAAATGTTATATTTAAAGAATGAGCATTTATAGATCTCAGCTTGATTTATGCCAAAAATATGTGTGGCACAGTTATGGACAAACATTCACAGACCAAGCTCTACTCGATGGACAGGACAGATGTATCAGGCCGTCCTTTAGAGAGGATAACTCACATACTAGAGGCCAAACAGCAAACTGTTTCTTTGTTGTTTTTTGTTATTTCTTGATGTTAAAAAAATATTTTATTGCAATTATTTTTGTAATGATTCATTAACAGTGTTGAGCAAGTTACTTTCAAAATGCAATATATTACATATTACTAGTCACCTCTATTTTAAAGTAATATATTACGTTTCAATATTACTGTCTGCGTAGAGTAATCAATTACTTCTTACACTACTTTTTGGTTACTTTAATTAAAAAAAAGCCCAAATAATCTATATAGAACGATTAAAAAGCTGGATGGATTGTTAAAAAAAACAACAATAAACTCTTCACTTTGGTCGGTAACGCAGATTGTAACGCGTTACATGACATAACTGTAGTAATATATTACTGAAATATCATTAGTAACGCGTTAGATTACTCTCTTACTGCTAAAAGTAATATGCTACTGTAATGCGTTAATAAGATTTTAAGAAAAACGAGTTGCCTCCAACACTGGAAAAGAAAAGAAAAAGAAAAAAGAAAAAGAAAAAAAAAGAAAAAGAAAAAGAAAAGAAAAAAGAAAGGAAAAAGAAAAGAAAAGAAAAAGGAAAAAGAAAAGAAAAGAAAAAGAAAAAAGAAAGGAAAAAGGAAAAGAAAAAGAAAAAGAAAGGAAAAAGAAAAGAAAAGAAAAAGAAAAAAGAAAGGAAGAAGAAAAGAAAAGAAAAAGAAAAAAGAAAGGAAAAAGAAAAAGAAAAGAAAAAGAAAGGAAAAAGAAAAGAAAAAGAAAAGAAAAAAGAAACAGAAAAGAAAAAGAAAGGAAAAAGAAATAGAAAAAGAAAAGAAAAAAGAAAGGAAAAAGGAAAAGAAAAGAAAAAGAAAAGAAAAAGAAAGGAAAAAGAAAAGAAAAGAAAAAGGAAACAGAAAAAAAAGAAAAAGAAAAGAAAAGAAAGAAAAAAGAAAGGAAAAGGAAAGAAAGAAAAACAAAAAGAAAGGAAAACAAAGAAAAGTAGTCATCATCTCACACTACTCCCTCTGGTACAGCAGGTGGCGCTGCGCTCTCACAAGTCACCATAAACAACGAGTAGAACAAGAGCGCTGCAGCGCGGCCATTTTGTCAGCAGGTGGCGCCGCTGTCGTCTCCCGCGCAAAGCTCCGCGTCCTCCTGCTTCCAGGTGCTGCATTGAGCCCTTCCGCTCTCCGTACAGGAATGTGTAGACTGCATTACGTCAGTGATCCTGCCAGCAGCGAGAGGAGCAGCTCCGTCCAAGAGGAGTTTGGTTACTGTGTGTTTTCTCTCTCTCTCTCTCTGTTTTTCTGCGGAGAGTTAAAGGGATTTGCGTGATTTTTTTCCCTCTTCTCTTCTCACTCGGGAGTTTGGTGTCGTGATTTGTCGACGGGGAGGGATGAGAGTTTGAAAGCGGCGCATCACAGCAGCTCTCCTTCTTCAGTATGAGAAGTTTGTGAACGAGATCGACGACACTCTCCGAAGTTAGATGGAGGGACTGGAAGGTGAGGAGATATCTGTGACTTTTAACACCGACGAGAGGCTCACATCTGTCTGCTTTACTGGCGTTGTGCTTTTCGCACTTTCAGTGTAATTTGCTGCCAGTTTTCTGTTTTGTTTTTGTTCACTTTCTCTCAGTTTTTTTTTTAACCTGTTTTCGTGTCATTTTCACGTCCTCCAGGTACAGATGCTTGTTACTGTGCGGGCTGTGGAGGAAAAATCCAAGACTCGTTTCACATGAAAGTCCTCCAGGACACCTGGCACAACGCCTGCTTCCAGTGAGTCCACAATTACAATTATAAACAACGCCTGCGAGCACTCTGTGTGTACTGTAATGAGCATAGTTGTGTCAGCCCTGCTCTGATAAGTGGATGCTTTGTGTGCATGAAAAAAGAGAAAAGAGGGGGACAGTCTGCATTGACATGGACACAATTGTTTGTCTCACTCTCTTATATGTGGCCTTGTGGTTAATCCCAGAAGCTTCTGTCCTGTAGCCTCAACATTGGGTTTTAAAACCATTGTTCTCATGCACAACATGTAGTGTTTCTGCCTCAGACCTGTGCACGAGATGATCCAGGTGTTCAGGTCAGTGGACATGGTCCTGGATGTCTTGTGGGGAGGGGGTGGGGGACTTTGCCCAGGCTGTCCCTCTGCTCTGGAGCTTAATGATTGCCACACTGGGTTTCACAGGTCACTGCCCCCACAGGGAGACATCTCAGTGAAACCTGTGGCTGACTGCACTGCACATGCCACACACGAGCTGACTCTTCCAGGGTTTTTCCCCCCTCGGTTAACAGCCGCACTCATGTGCCCTCACAGAGAGAGATAAGATGCGTAAAGATATAATAATAGTAAACTTTATTCGCAGAGCACGTATCGGACCGAAAGAGCAAAGTGCATTACATAAACTGGGATCTCACGTGTCCCGAAGACCTGGAAAATCTATAAAAATCTTGTGTTGGACTGGAACGTTATTTAAACTCCCCATAATTACACAACAAAGCACAATTATTATAATAAAAATGTAGATTTTTCTTAAAAGGAAACCCGTGAGTTGTTCGTTTTAAGAGACTTGTCTTGTTTTTTCTTTTGTATATTTACTTTCGCTCTTGATGAAAGCAAAACTTCCATGCTTTTGTCCATGCTTTTCAGTTATTGGTGTTCAAGCAGCCATGGATAATACACTGTAGTTCACAAGAGGATAAAGGCATTGGTGTTATAAATTGATTAATTAAGTAACATATCAGTGTGTGGGCGCGCTCCCTGTCTGTCGCATCAGCCAGATCTTCACTGAAAACGCCCTGGAAAATGATCTCTAGAACAATAAAAGCAGGAAAATCACTTAAAATCTTATGCTTTCCATTAGATAAGGCTTAGAAGAAGACACTGACTCACAAACCCATTTTTCTCGGGCCCTGATAGCAAAGGCTCTGTCCCCTTTCGTTTTCAGCCTGGACTCTGGAGGAGACAAGACCACAGTCATCTGGTTGATAAGGGATTTAAAGGTCTGAAATATAATCTGGAGCTTTAAAAGTAATCAGTACCATCTGAAATATGGATTCTGGGAGCCGGTGTAAAGAGGCTAAAACAGGTGAGATGTGATCGTACTTCTTAGTTCTGGCTGTAGTCGTGTTAAGACACGAGAAGAGACTGTTTCAATAATCAAGACGTGAGTAGATAAAAGCATGTTCAACAGTTTCTGCTTCTCCCACATTTAAAAAACATCTTACTCTTGCAATATTTTCTGAGGTGAAAATGGCTCAGATTTCTCTCGTCACACTGTTGCTGGTCCAAACTGTCATGTAAGGTTTGACGGGAGGATCACAGCTGCTTTTTCAATAAAAAGAGCACACACTCAATAGTTAACTGTGTCTAATTTGACAGTTACATAATCAAACAGATGATTAAAAATCTGTGAATGCAGCTGATTTGCAGCAAAGCTTTTTCCTCAGTAACCACATACTGCAGAGTATATCCAAAATCCTTTGGTTATGTGACTGGAGTCTGGCTCTGGAGGACTCCTGGCTTGTCCAAAAAGCCTTAAGAATAGAATAAATTAAATGCTGACCGACCAAAATAGCTCTCTTGAAGTTCTGCGCCAGTATCTAGCAGCACGTCGTCCTTACATAACCTGGGATTTCACTCTTCCCAAACACTGACTCTTCAAAAAACACATGCTGCTACTTACATCATCTCAGTGGCAAAGTTCCTGATGCAGCTGACCAATGATCTTCTCTCCTTTCTTTGTGCTGTTGTACTCCCTCACATTTCATGGCATCCTCTGTCGTAGCAGCGTCTTCGTCTCAAGGACAAGTTTACCCAAAAACGACAGTTTTTCAGTCTTTATCTACTCAGCCCCATGCTGATGGAAAGTCGGGTGAAGTTTCTGAGTCCATTAAACATCTTTAGAGCTTCACAGAAAAACAGAGTTGCAGCGTTGTTGATCCCAAATTGATTTGAAAAGATGTTATTTACACCTTCGATGGGCGGTCGAGCTCATGAACTTCAGACTTTAGCTCAGCAGCTAAAGGGAAGATTTCAACCCTAAAAAACACGTGAATAACGTCTTTTCAATTCAATTTGGAATTTGTTGTGAAGCTCCAGAAATGTTTTGTTGACTATGAAACTTGACCTGACTTTCCATCTGCATGGGGGTGAGTAGATAGTGCATCTTTTTCGTTACACGGGTTAAGATATCTCCACGCTGCATCTCGGCTCACGTTGCGATAGAGTTATGTTGCAGTATGTTTACAGTTGTGCTGGAAACCAGTTGTTAGTTTATGTTAGCGACTCACTAAGTTACTAATTTTAGCTATTCTTAAGAGGCACCCCAACAAGGCACTCGAAAATACGCATAATGTCACATCCTTTGGACTTTTGCATGAAATCCAACATGAGTCCTTCTCAAAGAAATCCACAGTCCAGCAGCGTTAAACAATTTAAACAAATCGTCCACTGACTTGTGAAGGCAACCAAGACAGACGGAGAGTCTTTCACATAAAAGAAGAGCCCCTTTAAGAGGCTCAATCTCTGAACTTTGTCCAGGAAATGGTAGAGCCAAAATAAAATGTCTTTGTTGACGTGAATACCCCGTGTGGTGCTCCTATTGTCTATTGTCCACACGCTGCCACTCTGCCCTCCTCGTACCTCCACCTCGTGTAACATTCTTACAAGCAGACGTCACCCGTGGCCTGTTCCAGTAAACCTGGCAGTGTTATTGAGGCCTATAGGTAACGACACGTTCCACTCGGCTGTGTTCTGCATTCCTAGACGGCGATTCAGAGATCTGAGCCTGCTGTCTCAGACACCGACTGCACAATGCTTTGGTTTTTTTGGTTTCCAAAGACAGCTGGATATTTCCTATGTTGTACTTCACTGGATGTGTGCGGTGCTGCAGATGTTATCATAACACTTGGCCACAAAAATAGGATTGCATTTCTTATTTATTTACAAAACACAATGCGGTGATATTGAATACCCTTGAACCCCTTTCCTACTTCTGTTGCCCTCGCCCTGAGCACTACCGTCTTCGAACACGACTTTAATTTTGTTCTCAGCTACACACCTGAACAGTTTCATGACTGCATCTTGTGTAGTTTTGATGTAAGCAGGTTGACAAATCTGCCGTGGCTGTCTAGCAAATAATTAATAAGTTAATCTGCAGATGAATCGATAATAAAGATAATTTTTTAGTTGCACCTGACTGTGATGTGAAGACTGTTGCGTAATCAAAGCCTGATTACATTAGCAATACTCCTTCCTTGTGATGCGAGTGGAGAAATGACTGTCACTCTCACTCCTTGAAACTCCTTGAAACTCCTTGAACACAGGAACACACCAGCCCTCAGATAAGGTTCACATGACAAGTGAAACACTCCCTCCTCACGTCTTTAAGGCTGCAGCTCGAGGTCCCTCTCTTACCATCTCCACTCCATACTCCAACAAAGGAATACACTCCAGCAGGAATGTGGATTTAAGGAAATGAGTAATGTTGACTTTGTAGTGTTTGTGCAGGCAGGACCTTCGCATTGTTCAATGAAGAACCACCTGAGTTTACCCGCCCCCCATTCACCAGTAAACACAGAAAGAAGTCAGGTGTTTTCATAAGCGCCCTTACATCACTTTATCTCGATATATCATAGGGACATAATGGACAGTAATTGTAGTTTATCCGCTCGTTGTGTCGTGGAAGGCAGACAGGGTGGATGTCTTTGTTTCTTCTGCCACACCTGGACTGATACTGAATACTTGACGCATACCAGTTGAAATACTACACTCTTGACAAGCTTCTTTCACCCCGCTTTTATGCAAATGTTATTTTTTATCTGATTGGATCAAATGGGTGCACTGGTATCACCAGGTGATACTGAAACTGATCCTGCCAGTACTGTTGCATGCTGTAGCTTGACCAATACTGTTTTTTTAGGGGCTGATACCAATTATAGGGAGTAGAAAATTCCAATATCAGTTCAAGGATTTTCAATTACTGCTTAAACAGAGACGGATAGAAAAATATTATAAAGCCAGCGGCCTACACGTCATGGCATTGCGCCTGAAAAGGGGTGGATATTAGCGAGTCCACCCAGGTGTTGTGTTTCCATCACCGATCGCAGCTGGAGCTACTTATCACCCGAGACTACTGCAGAGTCATTTGATGCCAGAGTAAATGCCGATTGTACCCATTCACATTAAAGACAAAAGCCCGATGTTAGTGGGTGTTAGTGAGTTTAATGTCCGGTGTGAAAGGGGTTTCAATTACCGCAAACAATCTGTATTTTTGGCACCATGTTCCTCAGTTTCTTGTCACTCTTCAGCTGACAGACACACCGACACTGATTATATCTTTGATAAGGTCGTATTCAAGACTGATTTCTTGGTGGCGCTGCATTGTTGTGTATTTAAATGGTTTCATAAGCATAAAATAGAACCTCATGTTATTCTGCTTCCAGACTTATTTCGCAGACAAATCAGGCCACAGCAGCACAGCTACCATTACTCATGCAGTCTTTACCTCAGCAGTCTTTCAGCGCTGCCTCCCCTCATCATGTCACAGTATGATGAATCAGGCTGGAGTCATTATCACGCTGACCTCATGCTCATTCTTAATTTTTGTTGCTTTCAATGTCAGAAGAACAGAATGTTTGTTTCCTCACATTATTTGTTATAAAGCCATTAACAAGGATGTTAAAGACTTAAACATCGCCCTGCCTGCGTCACAACCAGAGCCTCCGCGTCTCTCCGCTCTTCTCTCCACAACAGACACAAGCATGTGGTCTTCCCCCTATAAGACGGCTCCTTCTTAACTAATGCCAGAAATCTCCGAAATATGTGGAGTCTTTGCCAGAGTCAATAAGCCCTGGATCAACTATACCTGCAGTGCGGAGAGCAACGTGATGCATGGGGCTCAGCAACAGGCTGCTGCCAGCTCTGCACCAGAAGATTAAAAATGCATAAAAACACACATTCCTACTCAAAGTAAAAATTTCTGACTTGTCATTTCAGGTGGTTGCATAAGACGTAAAATGTGATATTCATAAAGTCATCATAGACGTGAGCATTCGGGGGGAATTTTTTCCAGAAGAACAACAGCATCAGCAGAGCTCTCACAGTCATACTGGTTACGATCATAGCCCCCATTAATTCATTTTTTTACTGCCTTCACCAAGGAGGTTATGTTTTCGCCTGTGCCCATTTGTCGGTTGGATTGTTGGTTGGTTTGTTAGCAGGATTACACAAAAACTACAGAAGGGATTTCCGTGAAACTCGGAGGATGGGTCTCGGCCCAGAATAGACCCGATACAGGGATGGATCCAGGAGTTTTTTCTCTCTTTCTTTAACATTGCAAAATAAGGCGTTTTTCCACCTTTTAGTTAATTTCTCAGGGATAATGCATGAATCTTGATGAAACAAATCAGGCGTATTGAGGTGGCTGGTTTCTATGACTGAGTATAATTTGATGCAGATCCAAATAAAAATCTGGATCTAGGAGATTTTAAGGCTCATGTTTTTTGACATTCAAATAGGCTTGATTCTATGAAAGGGAACTGTTGGGCCCTGGCAGAGGTATACGCTCTACTGAGTGCCATTCTAGTGTAACCTTTATTTAATGAGGCAGCAGCACAGTTACACAGCTGCAGACATAAAACAAACATAGAAGAAGAGGGAGGAGTGGGCAGCGTATGAGGACTAACTCCTGATCTGAGCCAGTGTGTTGCTCAAGGGCACTGACTGGAGAATCAAAAATCATCAATATCAAAACTTTCGTCAACATTTAAAACAACTACAGCAGGATATCCATTTTTCCAAGTTGTTTGCAATTTTGTAACTGATACCAGGCAGGGGGAGCAGCAAACTGTAAGGCCCTTTTTTTCCAAGTTCAGTGCATACTTTAAGGACAGTTAGCAGAAATAAACTCTATGTCCTTTGTCTGAACTTCATCACCTCAAATTATTTCTGAAAGGCGAGCACAGAAATGTTTTGAAACAGTCGCAGAATCTGCACAGTCTGACTGCAGCGACGGCACAAAAAGCAGCAGCTCCGGAGACATTTCTGTAATCTAATCTCTGACAGGACGGCTCTTCATTGACTGTTTTCTGGCAGTTGAACCTGCTGCCACCATTTCACATAACCAGTGCAGCTTGTTCAAGGAACACCCATAGCCTGCAGGTGCTTTCCAGGCTGCTAGCGACTTCGGCATTCTACGATCTGAACATGTTGTCCCGAAGCGGCAGCCAGAAACGTCCCTAAATTCCCAACGTTCTTGTGAATCGATCAGCTGTTAGAGTACGATTATGCAACGAAGGGGAAATCATATGACAAGTTCAACTGCTTTTTGCATTTCATCTGAAGGAGACAATAGAGAGTGACTAGAAATATGGGGAGAGTTAGCATACAATGTGATCAAGGCCCCCGGATGTTAGTCAAATGATGTGCACTTTTGACCGCAAGGCTAACGGGATGCCTCATTATTATTTACATTGACCTAGATAAGAAAACGCACACTGAGAAGTTTGTTGTGTAAGTGCGAACAAAAACAGCACAATAAACAACCAGCTGATCCGAGGACTTTACCCCTGTGGAGATTTTTTTTTAGGCTATAGATTCGTTCTCACAGCAGTCGTGCAAGCTTCCCCTCGAAACAACTGGATCCTATTAAGGTGCTGGAAATTGGCACAGTATTTAGAGGCCTTGTTATCGGTCGTGTGCACAAGCTAAAAACAAAACGTTCCTGGTATCCTTTTCCAAAAGTGGAACAGCTCTTTGTGCCGTCTGTTTTTTTCTTACTCTGAAGCAGTGCACGATAAACGCACGCATGCAAGACCCAGCAGATGTCAGGGCGAGGTATTTACCGTGCCCTACGCCATGTTAAGAGAAAAGTACATGTTGTCGTTTTCAGAAACTTGCCCCCAGCTAATGTTCTTGTCCTATGCAACCTCGGAGTATAAAATGTTGTCTTCAGCAGAATGATTAATGGTTCGAGACGATCTTTCTTTCATCTATTTACGCCATTCGCTGGTATGTAACGTATGAGCTTTGAAAAAATGTACATATAGGTAACCTAGTTTGTGTGATGGTTCAAATATTTAACTCTCACTAAACTGTAAATGTCTCTGTGTTCTTGTGGCTCTCATCATAATTATGTCTTGTAGTGAGCTATTTGTCAACTTTATTTCCAAAATATTTAATTCTGTTCACTTAAAGATGAATTAATTCATAAAAATACTACAATAGATTAATGAAAATCCTTTTCTTGCAGCACTACATGCATGTTCACCTGTACAAGACAGACACGAGACACAGACGACACCCACATACTTTTGAAATTATAAACAGGTCTTTGAAATAACACCCAAGGCCTTTGAGTCTCTGTTGTATTATCTCAAAGGAGATTGCTTCACGGTTGGCTTAATTTTTTCCCCGTTCGCCCACTTTGTTCTGTGCAAACGTGACCAAGACTTGTTTTTTGTGTCCTCTCAGGTGTTCTGTGTGCTGTGACCACCTGACTAACTGGTACTATGAGAAGGCCGGCAAGCTGTACTGTCGCAAACACTACTGGGAGAAGTTTGGAGAGCTCTGTCATGGCTGCTCTCTGCTCATGACTGGACCTGCCATGGTAAGACTGCTGTGATTGTTGTTGATCACCCTGTGAAGAGATTTACAGCCGGTGTCAGTCTGATGTTCCACTGATTTATCGCAAAGTGCAGCCCTGTTTCCAAGAAAGCTGGGGCTGTAGGGGTGAGAGAGAAAATTGATGCAGCGATACTGAAGAATAGTATCACTTCCCCAGACGATATGATCATAGATATGCTGGCATCAAGTAGAAGTACAGATACTTGTGTAAATAAAGACTCTAGTAAAAGTAGAAATACTGATACAAGTTCTTTACTGTAAATGTAAAGAAAGTGCAGGCTCACACATTTCTAGCTCACTGAAGCTCACGTCATATTAATACAATGCAGACTATTATACTTAAAGGTAGAATCAGTTGGATTTGTCCAGGCTGTACGTAAACGCACCAGAAAGATAGATGATTGTTGACTCTCTGTCGCAGGATGTCAAATGGGTTTGTTCCACCCAGCCAGCAGAAACTGTTTATCTTAAGTATCTGTTTGTGACTTTTCTTTCTTGGACACCACACGTTTATAACAAAGAGTGGAAGTTTGTTTAAAAAAAGGGACTCAAAGTCGGGATATGTTAGATTATCTTTGATTATAACCATCCTTCTCTCACAAAGTGGAACAAAGTTGAACCTGTAGCACCTGCAATTTCCTTCTATTATCTATAATATTTATAATTTTTGCAGGTGTATAATGAGCATTATGTACCAGACTGTGACCTTCATACTTTAACATGTTTTTTGTGTGTGTGCTGGCTTGAGTCTAATAAAGTCCAGCACTGGGTCAGAACTGTTGGACCTCTGTTACTATGTGTGATTGCCAGGCGTTACATACCACGATCATATAACAACAATCGCCAACAATTTCCTTACTTACTTTTGTAATACCAGGATGCCCACAGAGCGTGTCAGTGCTCGATTATTACATTTACAGATGAGTGATACTTTACATTGGCTGCTGCTGAACATGGCACGTTGGGCTCTCGGCCTCACTCGTGAAACCCCCCCCCGGAGGCCCCATTATGTTCCCTCTCGGTACAGAAGTTCTCCACAGTTCACTTCCCCAGGACACAGAGGATCTGGTGGGAAGACGCTAGAACACGAGGTGGTTTTAGAGCACGTCATGTTCAGTCCTCTGTGGTGAGGTGGCTCTGTGGTTATTACACTCAGTCTAGGAGCTGCTGTTAAATCAAAACTATATCAAAGGAGAAAGACAAATTAAAAGTTTTGATTAATAAGCAAATTAAATGCAACTTTAACTTTCAGGGGTTTAGGTGCTACAGTCTTACTTCTTGTTCTGGTACCAGTAGCTTGTCTGCTAATGTTAGCAAAACTGAGTTATGTAACAGATATTACTGAGTAAGCACACTGACTTTGTTTCTACTGCTCGTGTTCTGCAGAACCTGTTACATGTTCAGGCGAAGTTTTGTTGCCATTACCTCTGCTCACAGTTTTCATTTTCATTTGTTCAAGTCTGTATCTTCCATCTGGCATTAATCATTTTAACTTTATCACAAAATTGCAGCTTCCGTGACTTGTACCATCCTGCAATTTTGTAATATATCGATTTTATTGCGTAGCCCTACCTCCAAACCATTTCCTATAATGCAGAGTGCAGATTTACGATAATCGAGAACTAATACAAAGAAAAGTCACCAGAGAAACTGGTGCATGTTGAGTTTAATCCGAACGTCAGCCAGCTTTCATTTTCGTATCTACAAGTTGAAACATGAAATTCAGGTGGCAGCAGCTCTCGCTGGTCAACACCGGGGTCACTCGTCTAACACGGAGCCAGACCGAAGTTTTTCTTTTTGCCACCAAGCACCACACACAATGGACTCTTCTATTTAGTATTGGCATCCTGCTTCATCAGCCAGCGAAGCCAAGTGTTTTTGGCAGAGCTGATCTGGCACCGCAGCCTCTCGGCCAAAAAGGGAATCATTGTGGGCCATCAGCAGAGGAGGGTCATGCAGAGCTGCTGCTTGTTAGGCATTCGAGTCCAGCACATGATTGTTTTTGTCCTGGTTTGAATTATTTATCAGTTTAGTTATTGATGTAAAGATGGTTGTCATATTTTAAGTCACTGTTTTTGATGAGCTTCTTGTAATTCGTCTGCTTTATCTGTCCACTTTCACACCCCACTCTCCAGAAATGAGTCCTGCTTAATGAGTCTCGTCTCTTGTTTTTGCCAGGCTTGTTACAGCTCTGTCTTGCTGTTGAAGCCTGAGGCAGGTTGTTGTGGTGGTGGTTGTGGTTCTGTTCCTGGCTTGAAGGCAGGGAGTTACAGACAGACTCCTGAGATGTCACAATGATTTGTCTGACATCACTCTAATCTCCCTGTAGCAACAGGGAAGCCTTTCCCAGAAGTGACTCACTGACTCAGACCTGTGGCTACTGTGGGAAAAAAATGTTGGCTTCAACTTTCAGCGTGCTTGAATTATTACTCACGAATATATATATTATAGCACTGTACTTACTTTTATTATATTCTAACACATTATGATATTTTTATCTACGTCCTTAGTATCTTATCAATACTTTACTGACTTTTACACTGACTGCTAGTGTCACGTTGGGATTACTGCACCTTACTGGCTCACATCCAGTATACTTACCACACCAGTATACAATTCTACAGTTGTTACCCGTTGTCCGTTTGCTGGTTGGTTTGTCAGCAGGATTACATAAAAACTACTGAACAGATTTCCATGAAACTCGGAGGATTAACTTTTGGTGCATTGCCGAATAAGAGACATTTGACATTTTCATTAATTACTCAGGGAACACTGCATGGATCTTGATGGGAAAAAAAACAGGTGTGCTTAGTTAGTGGGTATCTGTGATTGAGAACAATGTGATTTAGATTGTAGATCTGCTGAGCTTGAATTATGTTGAGATGTTATTAGAGGTGTAACAATACATCGATCCAATATAATTCATAAATCATCAATAATTAACCGATAATCTGTTGATAAAGCAGCCGATTATCAACGAAGAAAACTGATGAAATTTGCATCCCTAGTACATAGTGTACGACCATAAAGGTTGCCACTGAAAATGATAAAACAAAAGGTGAAATGGACAGTGGTTCATTGAGCCACAGCTCGAAGGTAGAAACTTCTTTACTTCTGTCAAAAAACATTTTTTAAGCTGTAAATGGATCACAGATAAGAAGATGCTGCTGCGCTTTTCTTAACACAGATGTGGAAACTGAATTTTCCCAGTACAGTTGAGACACGATCGGGTTCAGTGTGGCTATTAAGACTATCAGAGAATGTTTTATAGTTTCGAAATTTGTGCAAAATCTGTCGATCCTGGGACGAACTAAATGCTAATCCAAAACAGAGTATGTTGTGTAATCACACAAGAAAAGCGCCGGTCAGTATGATAACTTAAAAAACTATTTTGAGTGTGCTGGTGGTGGACATTATTCTCCCACAGTGCGATGCTCAAAGGAATTGGAGAAGCTGCTCACAGCTGGAAGCTATTAAAGCAAATTATAAATGGCAGTGAAACAGCCTCAGAAACATTCCTGAAAACAAAAATTACTCATACATTTTTTGGAGAAAGGCTTTTTTGCGTTTTCCATTTTTCAAATGTTTAAGTATGTTAATGTCTAGTCCCACAGACAAATCGCCCTCTGCCACAAAGATGAATGTCAAACATCCTTTGTTTCAAAGCGGAGCCGCACAGTTAGTCTGAATATTATCTTAAATGGCAACGTGGCCAAGTGCAACATCCAAATCACAGAAGCTGCAGTTTGTTTGTTTTTTGTAAAAGTCAAATGTGTCAAAACAGAATGTAATAATGAAGCATTGTGGTGCGACAGAGCAGCCTACAAATCATATTCTCCAGACGCAAGGGAACAAGCAAAAATCACACTATCTTAAAGTGGAGTGAAGTATGCAGGTGTGAAAACTGTTTTTTAGAGATTATAATGCAAACAAAGATGGTTGGGGTCAGTTATAATCATCAAAATGCCAGTGAAAATGTCCTGCCTCTGTTAAAGTTCTTTATCATGAACACATTTGAGGTATTGCAAAAACAAATGTATGTATATCAGCTGATATATCGGACTTTTTTACTCTCTAATATTGATATCAGCATCATTTCGTGATCTTATATCATTCAGCCCTCCAGAGCTCAATGTTGCTGCTTTATCTATTGAAGAAAACCATCCTGGAATATTTTTTCCAGCTTCACTTTCCTGCATCACTCAGGTGCACGTGTACATTTTGTTCCCTGCCAAATTGAATTGTATGCCTAACACCTACATTTCACAACTGAACATGACACCAACATGTTTTTGTGTTTAAGTTATGTGCACAATTAGATCACCTGCTTGCTGAAGGGCAACAGGATACACATGATCTCATCTTGCATGAGAGAGGTAAGAAAGCCAGATGAGGAGTGAGTGTAACACAAATTTCAGAAAGGGAAATGGGTCAGTCATTGTTAATGGGAGAGAAAGCACATGACAGACAGCGAGCTGGTTTCAGAGGGTTCAAAGCGAGGACGTCAGAGAAACAAGTGGCTCAGACCTGTGCAAGGAGGTGACATCATTGCGGATTCCAGACAGCGTGAGAGAAGCAGGTGTTACCACTGTGTCACAGCAGGAGGAGGGCCGACGGCACACATTCATCTCTCATGAGCAACGCCTCACACTCGGCGTATTACTTCTCCCTGCTTCGAGTCGAGTGAACACTTTGAAGATCAGCTCTTTTTTGTTTGTGGTTCCAGGTGGCCGGAGAACACAAGTATCACCCTGAGTGCTTTGTGTGTCTGAGCTGCAAGGTGGTGATTGAGGACACGGATACCTACGCCTTGGTCGAGAGATCGAAACTCTACTGGTAAGACGCCCTGCACGAGCCTTTTTAAAGCTTTTTGCATATTAGACACTGCTGGAAACATTCAGCATGGCAGGTTTTGGGTTAACGTCCTTGAAACACCAACTTAATCAGAGCTGCAACCATTTTGATGATCAGTTTAAATTTTAAATCACCTTTTTTAAGCAAAAATGTCAAACATCAGCTGGTTTCAGCTTCTTAAGTATAATGATTTGCTGCTTTTATTTGTCAATTTAAGAAGCAATCTGAAGACGTCTCTTTGGACTTTGGCGATAACATGTTTCACAATTTCTTGGCATTTTATTGACTAAAAGATTCATTGATTAATTGTGACAATAGTCTGAACATGAAGGCTGATTTTATAGTGTGGAAGTAAAGATGCTGATACACCGTTGAAATAAAGAAGTAATAGTGAAAACATTTCCTCAGAGTACAGTTCTGCTTTTACATGAACCATATTGTTTTATAGGCATGAATGACATGTACTCGTTATGCATAGTGGCATCGTCACTGTTCTCGCTCAGATATTTAATGTGTAAAGATCAGTGTTAATAAGTTCATACTCAGTCAAGTGTTACTTAACAACCACATGCAATGATTCGCCCCCTTTTTTCTGTCGTGTGCAGTGGAAAGTGCTACAAGCAGGTCGTCCTTACACCCATGTTGGAAAAGCGCTCTCACGACTCGGTCCTTGACTCCCTGCCCCACACAGTGACCCTCATCTCAATGCCCTCTGCAGCCAATGGCAAGAGGGGCCTCTCCGTCTCAGTGCTGAGGGACGTCAACGGCTCGGCCAGCGTTCAAGTCAAAGAGTAAGTGGGACATAATGAGTAATGCTTTACATAAGACTGATTATGGGTCTGCTAAATAACAGGGTGCTGGTGTGGTTAAGTGTGCACCTGCAAGGAGAGGTAGTTATCGATAATTTAACCCAGAGTCGTCAGCGGTTTAAAAAAAAGCGATTGTTCTAAAATGTTGAATAACTTTTGAACTGCTAATCCTGTGGTTATTCTTCAAAAACACATATAAAGTGGAATTTCTCAGCTTTTTAGTTGTATTAGACGTGTTGTTTGGACATTTAGGGTAACCCACGTAGAGGATAATATAATAAATGTCTGTAACTTGCTTTGGAAAGGTCAGATATAAACAAAAATGTATAAGGCACTCTAAAACATCCAGGTTCATCCTTTCAGATAAAAAGAATTCATCGCATTGGAAATATCCCGTGGTTCTGACTGAGTTCAGGGACTTTATAAGACCCAGACTGAAACTTAAGGTTCTCCTGAATCAAACTATGTATGGCACTTGATGCTGTCCTGCTAGAACAGTGTCGGGTAAAACAAAATAAATGCAGAGTCAGGCGCTCAAATATTCCAGGTCTTTGAGGGTTCATATGATGTAAGAGTGTGACCCTGTTCTCCTTCACCTACTGACCCTCTGTGGTGCTGATACTCACATACAAGTGTTGGTGCTGTGTTGTTCCAGAGTCAGAGGGATGCTTATTAGTCCAGAGGTGCGAAATGCCATCCACGTCGGGGACAGGATCCTGGAGATCAACGGCCTTCCTGTCGGGACACTGATGGAGGAGGAGGTGGGTCTACACCTTGAACACATGGAGTGATATATGTTATTCTTCAGCTGGAGCTAATGAGTGTTGCTAATAAAGGGCAGGGCCATTCCTTGAGTGCAATTTGTCAAAGCTATGTACGTTCTTACTGTACAACAACGGCTTCCATTTATTTGCTTTTTATTGTTTTGTTTCCAAGCTCCAGCCGACAGCATCCTGTTTTCTCTGTGACACATTTCAGTATTATACACGGTCTCAAAGGCTGCATCACATTAGCTGCAGTCCAGTCCTGAACTTGTACACGTCCCATTGTTTCATCGAGTCCTGCTGATCTCACTCTCCTACTCTTTGTAGTCGAAGCACAGTCATTTGCCACTTTATTAGGTAGCTAAAGTTAATGTGGCTGCAATAAATCCTCCCTACATGAAGGTTTTAATGTTTTGTTTTAGTTGAAATTATTTTGAAAAGATGTCAAATCACCCGAAGGATTTATAGCAGGACTGTTGTTAGTTTTAGCGAGGTGCACCTTGTTTTTGCCACCTTTTAAAGATGGTATATTTTGAAAAGTGATTGTTATTTGTATCTGCCAGGAACTGAAACAGAAGAACATTAGAATAAATGCCATTCATATATTTAATTAATAATTATGAACTAATATTTGGGTTTGTTTAGGTGGATGATCTAATTCAGTGCACCAGCCACACACTGCAGCTGCTCATAGAGTATGACCCGGTCAGGCAGCGTCTGGATCGGCTCAGGCTCGGATCACCGAGAACCCGGCTGGGGGTCCCGGCCACATCTCGCATGCGTCTGTCCTCACCTTCTGATGCGGTCCTGGAGAGGACCGATGTGGTTGATGACGGCACACTGAAAAGGAGGTCTTTGAGGTATGTTAGAGCAGCCATAACAAACACAGGAGATGAGTGTACGAGGGGTCGGCCGGTCCCTTGAGTCTACCTCATTTTTGTAATTCTCAATCCACCACATTGTCTCGACTCCAGGCGCAGTAACAGCATCTGTAAGTCACCCGGGCCAAACTCTCCTAAAGAGACGCTTTTTATCACGCGAGACATCGGCCGCTCTGAATCCTTGAGGTCCTCCAGCAGCTGTTCTCATCGCATCTTCCGGCCTTGTGACCTCATCCACGGAGAGATCTTAGGAAAAGGCTTCTTCGGACAGGCCATCAAGGTCCAGCCTCGTTTCTTACTAGTACCATTCAGTTCTCTTTTGGTTCCCTCACGCAACGGGCTTCATGTGTTGCTTTTGTCTCACTAACAGGTGACTCATAAAGCCACAGGAGAGGTGATGGTGATGAAGGAGCTGATCCGTTGTGATGAGGAGACCCAGAAGACTTTCCTGAAGGAGGTTGGTGTTCTTCCTCACAGACAAAACAGAGTCGTCTGGCTCCGCATGGAGCTGTGATTTATTATACTGATGACTGAAAGTATGCTTCATGTTCCCACTGTAACCTCCTGTAACTTATTATTTTGTGGTTTTTGCCTCAGTCTGATGGGAAAACATTAAGCAGGTTTAAAGTGTAGTTCATGTTTTTTTTAATGGATTGGATGGATTAGCCTTGACTTTATGCACAGAGCCTGTACATTTCACTTGTGTGGAAACTCTTTAGAGATTATCAGCTTGCAATCGTGCTGGTAGAATTGCCTTTTAACTTCGTCTCTGTCTAATCTTCAGGTCAAAGTCATGCGAAGCCTCGATCATCCCCATGTTTTGAGGTTCATCGGCGTTCTCTACAAGGACAAGAGGCTGAATTTGATAACTGAGTTTATCGAGGGAGGCACCCTGAAGGATTTCATCAGAGACACGGTGAGTTAAACTAGTTGATTCACTTAACCCTCTCCCTCTCCTCCTCCTCCTCCACAGCAGAGCACAAAAAAACCCTTCAGTGACCACAGAGTGAGCTGTTTGCAGTGTGGGAGGGGACTGACCTGAAGTAAACTCTGCTCCGATAGATAAGTGGGCCCTCGGCTCTGTAGTGGGCCGGCTGGCATGTCGACTGGCCGAGACGTGGAATGAGAAAAGTTGTAGAAAGTGTTCCCAGGTGATATTTAAAGGGCTTTGCTCCCCCTCCTCCCACAGCGGACTATTTTGGAGGAGCAGTTAGGCTCAGCTCACAGTTCAGGGAGAAGAGGGAGAGTGTTTTTATTTTTGTCTCTAATTATGTTAAAGTATGTGGGCGAAGGCCAGTTTTTTTAATGTGATTCAGAAAGGTTTTATTTTGTTTACTGTTACTGTTTCCCTGTGTCTACCTCGGCCTCTGAGGAAGCTTCTATTCATTTCTCTCCTTTTGTTTTTTCTGTTTTTTCTTTATTTGGGACTTACAGGACCCGTTTCCATGGGAGCAAAGGGTGAGCTTTGCAAAGAGCATCGCTTCTGGCATGGTGAGTTGGCCTCTTGCAAAGACATTATTACTATAAGTGAAAGTGGGTTTTTTTAGCTGTTAAAATGTGCTACTGGACCCCTTGTGGACACTGGAATCACCACAGGAGGTCCTGAGATGATTAGTGGGAGAGTAAAAGGATCAAAGACAAAATATTTTCTCTATTGTAGTTTATTAAATATAAAAGTTTGACCTCTTCAGGCAACTAAAATTAATATAATCTGTATTAGTTTATCAATGTCTAACCCCCCTTTAATTTGTTTATTGTTTTTCATTTTTTAAGCTCTAAATATTAAACCTGACTTCCACCATCTTTTCCAGTGACCAGTACCATTTTCCCTCCACCAAGTTTTACACCTGTGTCCCTTTGTTAGTCAGCAGGATTACACAAAAACTATTTCACAGATTTTCACAAAACTTGGATGGAGGATGGGTCTCGGCCCAGAATAAACCTAATTTACTTTTGGGGCAGATGAGGATAAAGGGACAGATCTAAGACATTTTTGTCTAACTGTCTTTACCACTGTGAAATGGGTAATTTTTTCAACATTTCTGTTCTCCGGGGGAATAATTCAGGGACCTTGATGAAAAAATCAGGCATATTTAGGTGGCTGGATCCATGAGTGAGTACAGTGGATCATTTAAAGGCAACATATTGGACTGCTTTTCAGAGATTTGATGAGAATGAGAATCACAGAAGGACTAAAAATGGCATCGTTCATGGACGATGCTGCGATCTTTGCTGAAAAGATTTCCTGTATAAAAGTGAATTTTCCGGCACGCGTGTGAATTTCACCATCCTTGTTTCTCCTCTTTGTTTCAGGCCTACCTCCACTCAATGAGCATCATACACAGAGACCTCAATTCTCACAACTGCCTGGTTAAACTGGTAGGTGTCACGGCATCTTGCAATTACACATCATCATAAAATTTGAACAATGAGAATAAAGGGTGGGAACATTTTTCACTTTCTGGCTTCATGAAGCGCTTAAAAGTTGGCGTATATTCAGTTGTGACGGTTCCAAGTCTGAGACAGTTGTGTCTCTGTTAACAAGAGTAATTGTAAAACTAAAGACCTTAATGATTTTTTATCAGATCCTCTTAAAACATAAAAGCCTATGATTCCTTGTCGTTATCGAGCATTTACTCGTCTTCCATCAGTAGTTGATATGAGAAAAGTATGCATTCTTAAAGTAACGTTGCTCTTTCAACAGGACAACACTGTGGTCGTTGCTGACTTTGGACTGTCCCGACTCATCGTAGAAGACAAAGTCAAGCCTCCACCTGAAAAACCTTCCAACAAGAAGAGGACGTTCAGACGTGTCGACCGAAAGAAGAGGTACACTGTCGTCGGAAACCCTTACTGGATGGCTCCAGAGATGCTTAATGGTGAGAAAATAAAAAAATAAAATGCAAACTTGATTTACAGAGGATGTGTTTCTGGGTCAATAAGTGCATTTATCTGATCCTTTTCTCAACATTGTTTCAGGTAAACGCTATGACGAGAAGGTGGACATTTTCTCTTTTGGAATCGTGCTTTGTGAGGTAAGAACATGATGATGCTACTCTGATTATCTGCTCTGATAACAAAGTGTTTTTCTTTTTTTTTTTGGGGAGGCATTTCTAAAATACACAATGTGGAAACACCACTAACTGTTTTTGAAAACAGCTTCTCCACAGCTGTATCGTTGGATCATGACAACAAAACCTTCACAAAATATCAGATTACCAAATAAATCCAAATCTAAAAATACAGTTGAATGCTTTAGAAAATGCAAGGACACCATGTAGAGTTTACACGGCAGGCAAAAACGTTGTTTATTCATGCACAGGTCAATTTTGAGATTTTATTTTGCTTGTAGCAGTCCAATTGTTTGAGACTTGCTATTTTCCAAAATCCCTCATGACTAATCACAGGGGATTCAGATCACATGTGCAGAGGTGGGGAGACTGACTCCTTATTGAGGAGTGGAAGCAGCTTGGGGCATTTCCCTCCCAGCCAATCAGGGTGTGATGACACCCTGTTTGTAAAGGCTTAAAAGAGGTGGGAAATGGGCTCTCACCCTCCAGTCTGAATCTGTCCCTGACCCTTTAAGAACCTCGTTCCCCAGAGATTGCCAGTCAGAAACTCTGGTCTGTTTAGGCCCTATTGGGTTTTCTTGGCTGCCCACATCTTTCTAGGGAGGAGTCTTTGTTTATTTGGGAACCCCTTAAAACCCCAAGCCCCTTTACACCTTCAGTTTACCATTTTATTTCCCTGGGGCTTGTAGAAGAGGCATTTGTTTATTGGTTTATTGTCCAAGTAGCAGACATTGGGCATTCCCCTAGTTTTTTTAATTAGCGAAATACTTTTTAATCAGTTCATTTCTGTTATGGAAATTAGTGCTTATTTAATAATAATGGCATCAAGATCCATGCATTATTTCTTTTAACAAAAAATGTCAAATGAAAAACGCTCCATCGCACGATGTTAAAGTGAGACCAAATTCCTGGATCTGTCCCTTTATCCACATCTGCACCAAAGTCAATGGGGTCTAATCTGGGCCGAGACCGATCCTCCATCCAAGTCGGGTGGAAATCAGTTCAGTAGTTTTTGTGTTATCCTGCTGACAAACAAACAAACAGATACACCTCCTTGGTCTTCTTAATGAACCCTTTGCACCTGTGGTGTCTGTATCTATTACTGTGTTGACGGTAACCCCCTCTTCTGTCTTCTGATCCAGATCATTGGAAAAGTGTATGCAGACCCTGAGTGCCTCCCCAGGACTCTGGACTTTGGTCTGAATGTTGGAAAGTTTGTGGAGAAGTTTCTCCCTGAAGACTGTCCACCAGCTTTCTTTCCACTGACTGTGGCCTGCTGTGACCTCACACCAGACAACCGGTGAGCAACTGCTGTTATTTTAATGTACATAGTTGATTCTGATCATTTAATCCAGAGTACTGCTTCTCAAAAAAGAGCTGCAGCAGCTGTGCAGCAACAATGTAAAGAATCCTATGGGAATAATGGTGTTTATCAGCCTGAAAGACGGGCCGTCATTTGATCTCAAATGGGGAAAAAACAACTTCTTTTTTTAGATGCCATCTCGACCTGCCTGCACTGGGGCACGCCTCTACATGTTGCCAGATTGCTTCCTCATGTTTTCTCTCAACCTTGTCAATCTGGTTTTAACCCAAAACCCCCTCTGTGTGCCCTCCCTGCCCTTTTTTTCCCTCTTGCTCCTCCTCCCTCAGTCCACCTTTCCAGAAGCTGGAGGACTGGTTTGAAGCTCTGTCCCTCAACCAGGAGCTGGGGATCCCCCTGCCAGCCGAACTGGATGAACTGCATCAGAGTCTGAGTCGACTCCACTGGCCTAAAGACGTCTCCCCGACCCAGAGCACGGATCAGACACCACCTCCCACAGAGGCTTCTTCACACTCATCCACCATGACAGACAATGGCACCTAGTAGCTCTCCTTTTTTATGTGACCCCTCTGAACTGCTGCACTAATACTGTGGATGAGAAGAAGAGGAAGATTGCATTGAACCCGAGCCATACTAGAACTGGATAACCTGAGGTAGCTGGACCAATCTCCCGGTGCAGGACTCTTGAGAGCGCCAAGAAACTGCACCGCGAGTGGAAAGACACATTTCAAAAAAGACAAGTGTTAATTACTAATAATGTATTTTTTATTTTTAACCTGCTCAGCCCTCGTTCAACACACGCAGGGTTGTACTAATGTTTACTGTGTACAAACGAGCATCTATGTCAGGTGAAGGACGGCACATCACAGCAGGTTTTTGTTTTTCCGGTTTCTGGAGTCGTCGTTTGCTATGTGTGGTATGCGCAGCGATGAGTTCTTGCCCACAAGAGGACATCACTTCACTGCAGCAGCAAAGAAAAACAAAGATGATTCGCAGTCCAAGTAAACAATAGCGCAGAGCGAGAGAAGGAAATCAGGTGTGACTTGTGGCGGCGGCGGAAACAAAACACTCTCTGACCCTGAATAGTTTCATCAATCTGAGATCAGACACAAGATCGCAAGAAAAGAGGTGATTTTTTTTTCTGAGCGCTGATTTGTAAATTTTGACGAGACGGTTAAAAGTATGATTCTGTACTTTGTAGTCTAATTTCTTAGAGCGATGAATGAAGACGATCTAGATTCTTCGTGTTCGCCTCGCTGACATTTTGGTCAAAGCTTCCATCGATCACCTGACGCAGGAGCTCTTTCTTAATAATCGTCAGACATAAACATGCATTAGTTGACCACGAAAAGTCGGTTTGTACAGATGAACTGGATTTTTTTTTTCTTTAGCAGTGTATATAAGTGTGTACATAGTGTGCCTCTAATTGGATGTCATTTTCTAATGGGAATTCTAGATTTGTAGATTTTTAGACATTTCGTCAACAATGGACGTTTTTGCCTTTTTTGCTACGATCACGCAGGGTACTGACGACCATTTGTAACCACTATTATTTATATCACTGTAGTGTTTCATAAATAAACCATATGAAAGTTGGTCTTTTTGTTGTCTCCTCAATTTTGCATGTCAAATCTTCTCTTTGGGATTAAAATGAATAATGAGTCAATCTTGGAACTCACTGGTTATCATCTGAGGACGATTTAGCATTTCTGCTTTTATATGTAGAAGAAATTCATAATTATTAAGTCTGAGTTTCTAGTTTCTCAGTTAAAAAAAAAATGATTGAAATCATCATATCATGTTTTAATTACTTGAAGTTTTGACTGTTGATCAGACAAAAGCTGATTTTAGACCTCACTTTTGACCCATGTTGATGTGCATTTGCGGTTTTTCACATTTAATTGAGTAAAAGATAAATAGGCTTTATGAAAAAATGTAACATTTTTCATTTTTACTTACTTGCAGCATTAAAGGATCAGTTCACCTAAAAATGAAAATTCAGTTCTTATCTAATCACCCCATACTGATGGAAAGTCGGGTGAAGAGTCATAGTCCACAAAACATTTCTGGATTATTACACAAAATGGCTCCATACACTTAGTCTGGCACAATCCAAGTCTCCAGAAGCCCCAAGATCCCAAATTGAATTAAAAGCAGCCCTTTTTAAAAGAGAAGATCTTCACTGTAGCTGCTTTCAAATCAACTTGGATGTCAGGGCTTCTGGAGACTTGGTTTACACTGGACGAGCTGTATGGGGACGTTTTTTCAGCTGGTTGGTTCAGTTTTTTTAGGAGAGTGCTGCAAAGCTGTTTTGCCGTGAAGCTCCAGAAATGATTTGTTTTACAAAATTTCACCTTACTTACTTTTAGCATGAAAGTGAGTAGATAAAGACAGGATTTTTGGGTGAACCTATCCTTTAATAATGATTCTCATCAACTCTAATTTCAGCACCTTGGAACAGAGCCATGGATCAACGGTGAATATTGTCTCCTAAGTCTTTCGCTTCAAAGTTCATGTCTCATATCTAATTAGGAATAATTAGAAAGGAATGAAAAGTGTGCCAGTATCAAAGTGTGTACGCTGAGTAACATTAAGAAACTGGTCTATCAGAGTTCAGATGCTTTTCATCTTCTCTTGTCACCTTAACCTTCTTTCTAAAGGGGACTCCAGTGATTGAAGTGATGTGTTTAAGATCTGCCAACAGAGGGAGCTGGTGCAAAAAGTTCCTGTTGTGAACTGTGAACAAACCTTAAAATAAGACACTTGTGACTGCTGCTCTGTTTTTCTCGTGGAGGAAAAAAAACCCTTTAAGTCTGTAATTTTAAATATACAGACTACATGACATCATCTTGTCTGTGTTTGATGTTTTTATTTCATTCTCAGCAGTGAAAACCTGCATCCATACAAACGAGTACTAAATTCAAATGCTTGAACAAGAGTATTTTTTGAACACGTTGCGTAAGTGAAGAAAAATGATTATTACAACCAGCACACAGATGCTTGAAATAATGGAGCAGCAAAAAAAAACCAAAAAGATTACCAGTGAAGTGGATCCAGCAACGATCCCAAAACAAAGATCATGATGGAGTGATAACAAACACACTGGGAAGTAACGGTGCATCGTATGTAACAAACGGTGATTTCTAACGTCAGGCAGGTATTTTTCTTAACGTCTTCTTCGATCAGTAGTTTCTACTTGTTAAGATGCAGAGAAATGGCTCCTGATACAAACATACAGCAGGTAACCAACATGCATTCATGTTTTTTGAGCGTTTTTTTTTCTGAATGAACACCAACAAACTTTGGACCGCGGCCTGACGGATTTTCTGGGGCCGATGACGATGCTGATATATCGGCCGATGTTATTTTATACACAGAATATTTACATTAACGCACATTTTTTGCAACAATGCCTCAAATGTGGTTATCAAACACTTCTGATAAAGATTTGTATATAACGGAGGCAGGATAACAAAAAACTTCATTGTCCAAAATGACTGAAGCAGTAAACTTCTTCATGTTCTGTAAAAATAAGTTTCCACATATTGGCCGACCTGTGACGGGCCAATATCGGCCGGTAATATCAGTCAGGCTCTTCTTCAGACTGTTTCTATTCCACTTCAATCCTGTCTCTACCCTGAAGCATCAACTGCATAACTCAAATGTCTGAATCTAATCTAGGCGGCAGCACGTCAACACACACACCGTCCTGCTCTGCTCAGACAGTCTCCTTTGGGCTCTTTCTTTTTTCCGATGCCATCTGTTCTGTGTTGTGGCAGTGCTATTCTGTCCTGAGGACTAACTATCGTCTCTCACGCTTTCCTGAGAGCGCTCTTGTTTATTTCCTGTCACTCCTTAACCTGTGGAAGAAAAGGGCAAAGTCCTCTTTTTTTTTTTTGTGAACGCTATCATACTTTGTATTCACTCTGGCCCTGTCAGGTGAGTACAAAGAGAGGAAAATCACTCGGGAAAGGATAAACAAATACATTCAAATTCAGAAGTATCACGCTAAGGCAGTTTCCCTTGTATTTCGTGGACCTTGCTTTAGCTCAAGTTCCCTCATCCTGTCTCGGAGGAGGATGACTTTATTTTGGACACTCACATCTGTGTCACCAGTGTGTCTCTCCGCGTCTCCCTCGGCACAGCCAGCGGGTCGATAAAAAAAATACATATATCAGTCACATATTCATCATTGCACCTCACACCTTCACCACATTGAAACATACTTAAAAAAGCAAAAAAAGGTTATAAACACCCCCCCCATTCGAAACACCATCTCTTTAAAGAGAAGTGGTTTCATCACACATGTCAACATTGATCTGACTAGAAATTCAAACTGTTATTTAAGGGGGCAGCCAATGATTTTCTTGGCTATCACAAATGATTTTTAAAGACCTCCCGACCTTTTTATCAACAGATTCCTCTGATAGTTTCTAGATTGTGTCCATTGTGTGTCAGCTTATCTTGTTTGTGCCTCAGATGTGTAAAAACTAAAAGGACACAGGATTCAGTCCGAGTCTTTGGAGCGCACGCTGCTCCCCAACTCCTTTTAAAACAGAGGTTACTCAGGGAGGCAGAGAGGAGAGACAATGATGGGAGTGTTTTGGTCCACAAGAATGTATCACGGTCCCCGTTTGAGGACTACAACGCCGACTCATGCTCCGGGGGTACCGGCTTGCTGGCCCATGAGCGGGTCGGCGCCCTCCACGCTCTCCTGGACGGGCGTGGTCTCGGGGTCCGCCGTGATCACGATGGTGTTCTCGTCCACCAGCTCGCAGGTGGGGTTGGAGAAGGCCGACAGGGGCAGGGTGATCCTCTGCATCTCGCGCTCGTACACTCGCTGCTCGTGCTGCTTCTTCAAGTCCCGACCCCTAAACACCAAATACACAAAAGAAATTCATTAAACACACACATCTGTTACAAATCTGGAGTTACCTACTCCTGAGGGAAATGTCTGGCTCTTAAGCTGCTCCATAATGTTCACCAGCTAGTTGCTAACTCTACCCCTCAGGTAGCACACTGAGGGTTTCTCAGAGATTTTCTACTGAAAGCAGCTCGCTGCTGTGGCCAAAAACTAGATGCTTGGAGCACTAAGTGGAACCAAAACAGTTAAAGGGGCTCTATGTAACAATTTAAATGTGTTAATCCCTTTTTTATTGGTCATATGTGAGCGGATTGTAACATGACATGAAAAATTAGACCTTCCCCGTCTTTCTCAGCCTGTGAATGTTTTTTTAAGTTGTTTTTTTGTGAAGGACTCAGGTTGGATTTTCCATGACAGTCCAAAGGATGTGACTTTGTGCACATTCTCGAGTGCTTCTCTCCGCTAACAGAGATCAACAGCAGCTAACGTTAGTTTAGAAATAGAGGCTGCTAACATAAACCAATGACCGGCTTCCAGCACAACACAGACGTTCCCCAGCAGCGCCTCTTTAAAACCAAAAATCAACCAATACAAATGACTCTTCACATCATCCTGGTTGTTCACTGTTATTTTTAACCCGTTGATGAAGACAAACAATCACTAGCAGGACCAGCATGCTAGTAGCAGAACAACACAGTAGCTTCTTCTTTCGACAAACTGATCAGCGGGGGTTCACAACACGTCACGCACACGGACCACAGAGCGACACTCCCACACCGCTGCACCAACCGGATTTGGTGTAAATGCAGCCTAACAGACAGAAATCCTGCACACTGGACCTTTAAGTACTGTAGCTGATACTAAGTATAGACTCCTTTTGTGGGACCACCCAAACTAAACACTCATGATAAGGAGCTTTAGATAACATACTGTATATAGATAACAGATCCTTTTTGAGCCTGGTCTGCTGCAAACACAAGGGACAGATGGTGAAAGGGAACAAGCTGGCGAGGAGTTTATCTCCTCCGGGGCAACACAGTGCTGAGAAGCAGCATGAGGCGGCTTTCCACTGATCTGGAGCCAAAACAGAGCGATATACTCTGAGATTTAAAAACACTTCCTACCTGCCTGCTTCAGTGCAGCATACTGCGACACTTTGCTCTGCTGTTAAAGCCTGTATACAGCCACTGATTCTGTGCACCAGGGTGTGGTTCACTTTAGTTTCAAGCATATCTGGGTTTCTTTTTAATACCATTAATTCCTTTTAATGCCACTCTAATATCTGTATAGCCAGCACCTAGCCTAGCTTAGCTTTGTTTTCTTATTCTGCCTTCGCTTGGTGTTCGGTTTATTCCTCTGTTTTTACCTCTGCCAAGGTGGTTATGATGGTCGGTCAGCAGGATTACACAAAAACTACTGAACAGATTTCCACTAATCTTGGATGGAGGATGGGTCTCGGCCCAAAAAATAGACCCAATTAACTTGATCTTACTTGATCCAGATAAAGGGATGGATCCAGGAATTTTTTCTCACTTTCTTTAACATTGCAAGATACAGAATTGTTCTACATTTTGGCTAATTTCTTGGAAATAATTCATTGATCTTTATAAAAAAAAAATCCAGCGTATTTGGGTGGTTGGTATCTATGAGTGAGTAAAAAAGAGGACTGTTGGGCTTTGGCAGAGGTATACGCTCTACTGAGTGCCATTACAGTTGTTGAATGAACTTCTATGACTAACAATCTGTAAATTCAGACTGGAAATGTTTGGACAGCTCGCCTGGATCTGTCCAGATGTAACTCTGCCTACCATCAGCTCTGAACGTGCTAATTAGCATGTTGTACATAGTTTGTTTAATCTGTGTAAAGCCCAGGGTTATGCAGGGTTATGGGCCAGAATATTTCTTGGCCAGGACTGGAAACTTCCTGAAGCACTATTACTTGTCAAACTACCCAGGCTAGCTGTTTCCACATGTGCTATTGTAAGCTAACTGCTGCTGGCCCGATCTACATATTTTCTGGACAGATACGAGAGCAAGAAAGAGGACAAACATTTTCCCCAAATTTTATGAAATCTAATATTTTTTTGTGCATTCTTGAGGGCATACAGTCAAAACACTTGCTCATCACTGCAGAAGCTATATGCAGGGCTGGCGGGTGGGAAGCCTTTGAGGGATCAGTGTCCTTGTCGCTGCTCAAACTGACTCTAACTGGTTGGTCGGCAGCCTGTTCCCACTGAGGGTATAGTATGAACCTCTGGGTGCATTACACTCTCTCCATTCTGGAGAGGTCTAGAGTGAAAAGAGTCGGTTTATATTGAAGGAGGCATGTGGTCGTCTACAGCCAGTGGGCACGCTCGCCAGACAGCTATCACATTACTGGAGCTGATGCCAGAGCAGGTATTAACCCTCTGACATAATATGCTTCTCCTCCTTATTAATTATCACCTCCTTAAAATAGAAAACAAAAACCGGGGCACTGCTAATCAGATTTGAGAGCCAAACAAAGATCTGTACGGGGCATTCTGTGCCGTGCCGAAGGGAATCCGAGTCCCCTGTTTCACAACATTGGGGACGTCATTTCATATCTTACATAACTGTAGCGAATATGCAGGCTTCTCTTTTCAATCCAACCCTCCTCCTCGATGCTCCCTTCTCTTTCAAGAATATAAAATAAGTTGAAGTGCTTAAAAATAGACTGCGAGCTTTCCCTTTCCTGCAGCGTTCTGCTGCCGTCGACGTCAGAGGAGCAATAAAACGTCTCGTTTACATCCAAGTGGAACAACAGAGAGCATCGCTGGGGAATGTGCACAACAGCTGAGACCATTAACGTGCCCGCGATCACATGTGTTTAACACATCACACTGCCATTTCTCCTGTGTGTCTTTGAGCTAGAAAACAACACGACACGCGCCAGTGGAAACAGGAAGACGCAACAAACCTCTGCAGCAGCTGGCTTTGTGCCAGAGTGACAGAGAGGGACATGCTGTAATAATAGCATCCTGTAAACAGATTAGATGTGTTAAGTCTCATGTCTCTCCATCTGATGCTGAACCAAATCAATAAAGGGTAACGCCACCAATTTTACACACATTAAAGTGTGTTTACAAGTCTTGTGGAGTACTACTGCACATGTTAAGAGAGTAGTATAAAGGCTTTTTGTGGCTCCAGAGGAAGCTGCATGTAATCTGATAAACTGCCTACAGAGATGTCACCCATTGGCTAAGTTGCATTGTGGGTAATGTAGAAGACTGCGTAGAATAAAAAATGCAATAGCTCTGGTTCAACTGTATTTTGATCATTTGTTTTTAAACTGTCCATAATGAGTCTAACATTGTTTTAGGAGAGCAATGCTAAAATGGTGGACCGCTTTCCAAAATCTGGTGCCTACATTACCCACAATGCAACTTAGCCAATCAGTGACATCACTGGAGAAAATGTATCAGATTACATGCAGCTTCTTCTGGACTTTTTTTCACATGTGCAGCAGAACGCCCCAAAACCTGTGAACACACTTTAATGTGTAAAATTGGCGGAGTTTCCCTTTAATAACCCTGCTGCGATGTCAATACTCACCTCTTATAGAAGTAGCCAAACGTGATGCCGACTCCAAGGACGATTATGATCGCCATCATGAGGATGCCAATCACGTAGCCTAACAAACGTAAAGAGAACAAAAAGGGTTAAAAAATGACCCTAAACACATCAAAACGTTACGTAGTTCATGTGCAGAAACATATAAATAAGATTTATACAACATACCAAGTGTTCCCAGGTCCTTTTTCTGTTTGGGTCCTGTTCGCACTCGCTGGCTGATTCCCATCACCGGCTGCACGGCGGCAACCTCTCCCTGAGAGGGGCCGGATTTGGCCGGCTGAAAGGTCTCTGCGGAGGGAGTGGTTCCTGTTGGGTCGAGGGATTCAGCCTTTGCTGGCACAGTAGGGCCTTGTTCTGGAGACACAATTAAACAATACCAGTGTTAAACAATATTCAACGTCTCTCTTTGCAAAGACGCGTCTCTCCCTTTAATATCTCAGTTTGCATTAGAACATTGCGGGCTGTGTTTTAAATCACCAAGCTGCGTTATGTTTGGATTTTCAGATGAATAGGACGAGCTACCTTTATTTATCAGTCACTGCATTGAGCTGCAAAGGTTTTATATGTCAGGTTATTTTCTCCATGAACAGTTTATTTGTTTTTCCAGAAGATTTCCATCATCCCACCGTCCATCACCACCAAGAGGGGCAGTAGCGTGCACAGACTCTCTCTCTCTATTTCTGCTGAATATTAGTTTATGCCAGAGATTCACACAAGTTGATGTCACAGGGTCGGATTATTCTGCATTGTTTCCGGAGAGACATTTTGTTTGTGACACTGTGGCTCCTGGGTTTTGCGGTATTGTGTGCCTAGCAGTTTATCTGATTTATCTTTATCTGTTCTGTCTTTTACTGTTTTATTAATGTTGATTTATTGTCCAGAGTGTGAAGATGCTTGTCATAATGCTCTTAAAACACACTTAACCTCTATTTGACTTGACTAGAAGCACATCAAATGGGCCGTGTGGTTTCTAACACCAACACCCTCCTCTACAGTCCTGACACGCTCTCACCAAGTTGTTGCAACATAAATCAGGAGGATCGGCCGCCGCAGGTTGTTTTTTTTCAAATATGTCAGACATAAACAGGCTCTGCGTGCTCGGCTCTGGCACAGGAAACAGGTTCAGCTGCAGATGTAAACACCAGCTCTTTAACTCTGTTTCCGTCTCCTCTGCATGGATTGTTTTTTACAAACTCTGCTGGAGTTAAAAGGCGTGAAGTCATAAATTCAAGCAGCCAATTAGATGCCGTCTCCAAGGTAAGACTGATCCTTTTCTGCCAATGAGCTGTGGTCGGGGCGGGGTCGACACTTGGTGGAAACTGAACTTTTTCAACATGTGACTGCAGGGCTTTGTTATTGTGTGACTTGGGTTTGGCTTCACAGTTAAGAAGGAAACAAAGGCCAAAGTAGAGGAGACTTCTCACAGTGGCTTACCCCTGACCAACTGACCCACTGCACACTCTTAAGAGAGAAAACACATGTGTGTTGTCTCTAATCTCTGAACAATGACTTGTTTTTTTGTTGTATTTAAAGAGAAAGAGAAAGCTTCTCTGACCCATTTAAAGTTTAAAGATCTGGCTGCATCCTCTCTCATCAAGCTTCCTGCATTTGTTGTGTCGACTAATTAGAACATTTTTTCACAGCTACAAACATCTCACCTCATTATTTTCCCCCAGAATAGCCCACTTTTTTAAAATAATGAGCAGAGAAGAGAAAAGTAATTGCTGGCAGCATCAAGAGACCAGAGTCTGAAAACTCTCACAGAGCCCCGTGAGAAGAAAGCAGCCATTTCAGAGAGGCTGTGCCATCAATCTAGAATATTTATATTTATCCTGCCTTTTTTTCCTGTGAATATCTCTTCATACAGTGTGTGTACAGTGTTTGCCAACCTTTGCATGTGTCAATCGCGCAGAACTGTCTCTGGACCGTCCCATCTGGGCCAGCAATGTAGCACCAAGGCCTCTCGGAGGAGTCTGGGTTTCGGCAGTAATTGTGATCTCCAGCACCTACAGGAGGAACGACGAAAACAGTCTGTTACTGATGTCTCATCTCACAGGCCTCTGTCTGTCTGTCTGTCTGTCTGCCTGTCTGCCTGTCTGTCTGTCTGTGAGGGTTAACCACTGGATTCATTAATCATTAATAGTACTTCATCACACGACAATGAACAGGCCGCCATGAGCACAAAGGAAGGAAACAGCAGCTAAAAAGACCAGAAAACAGAAACCAAAAACTTCCAGTTGTAGTTTTTCTTTTGCTTTAAACTGTTCAACAACATAACAACACAAAAAAAATCACAGAATCATCCTTTATTTGACAGTAAAAAGACACCTGAGTGTGGAGTTTACCTGTCTGTGAGTCAGGATGCACGTTCACATCATAGTCTCTGGTGGTGTTGGTCCAGTTCAGACAGGTCAGACCTGAGGAGGAGCTCTGTTGTTCCCCTCTGTACTCCACACCACTGGACCTCATGCAGTCTGAGAACAACAACATGACATGTGAGATAAATAATGAAACATGATGCATCACATTTTCCATGCAAGATATTTTAAATCAAATCAGAACACAAATAAATATATAAAAAAAAAACAGTCCAGGATGAGTCACGTTACCATTTTGATTTCCATTTGATGCACTGCTCTCCACAATCACCACACTCAGGAAAACAACGTGCAGGGAGAAAAACATCTTGCAGAGCTGACGGCCTGAATTCACACACATCATGATGAGATTTTCTCCGAAGCAAAAATTACAAAAACATGTAGAAAACAGGTGAAGAGCCTGTGACTGAATGTGCTTCAGACACACTGCTGCTTCTGCTTCAGGAGTCCCAGCCCTTGTTTTTGTCAGAGCAGCTCAGCTTTCTTCGTAAACAGCCTTCACCAGGAGGAGGAGGAGGAGGAGGAGGAGGAGGAGGAGGAGCTGCCCTTTGCAGTAGAAACCTCAAGGTCCTAAAGCCTCACCAGGTTCCACTCATGCCCAACAGGACTGAGAGCTGCAGCTGAAAAACAGTTGAACAGGAAGCTCATCCTGGCACACAGCCTGGCCAGAAACAAGCAAAAAAAAAAAAAAAAAAGCTCATGCATACTTTTGTTTAAACTTAGTTTTACATTGTCTGCCTATAAACAGCTGCTCTGCTTTCCATTTTCATTTTAAAGCACACTCACTCAATACTTAACATTTATAATCCTTCCTTATCTGGCTCTCAGGGCTCGGTGCATCCCTCCCAGACTTCCTCTACCTCCCCATGAGGCCTGTTTGTTTTTTCCTCTGGACTCTACAGGGGCCGGTAAAGGACAGCTGCCCATAGTATTTACCTCTATCATCTGCCTCTGCACTGGAAAGCACAGAGAGGCCCTGTGTCATTGTTGGCTGGCCGGTAAAAGAGGGCAGCCAGCAGCCTGACTCAGTCAAAGCTCACTAAGCCACTTTTCAAACAGATGCTCACCCGGGTTTTCGGGCAATTACTAGAGTCAACACGCAGCATCTGTCCAGCACTCTCCATCACACTCATTCTCATTCATTCAGGAGGCAGCTCCCAGCATGCACTGCGTGACACTGGACAGGGTGAACTGATTTTGGGACTGAGCCCAGTGAAACCTCTGGAGGCCTATTTTTCACCACAAATAGACTGTAGACATATTTGAATATTTGACAAACAGTTAAAATTATCAGGAAAAAGTCAACTTTTTGAGTTTGATGTGTATTATTACAAACTTCTCATGTTTTTTGGAGGAGTTTGTGGAAGTTGAGCTCCATACCAACCTGAACTGAACTCATATCGAGAGATTCAGTGAAGTTGCAGAAGATAATTCATACAATCATTTATTTATAGCACAGAATTTTGATAAGCTTATAAATCTTTTTATTTATTATGATTTTGACATCATTTTGACCTAAACCATCATAATTATGACTCAACAACTGTGTCATGTCATCATGACTAACCCTGCAGAAATGCAGAACCATCCATCGTTACCAAAAACCACTGACGGAAAAGTATATTTACTCATCTACTGTACTCAAGTTTAATTCTGAGGTACGTGTATACCTGGTGGAGTATTTCCTGCAACTTTATACTTCCACTCTGCTACATGTCGGAGGTAAATATTGTACTTTTACTAAATGTATTTGATGACTTAAGTTACAAGTTACTTTGCATGCTGCCTCAGAGCCAAAGTAGACATTTTGAATACATTTATTATCAGTAATCGGATTACAAAAACACAGTTTTGGTTCTGATAATCAGTGAAATGCAGAATATTGGATCAGACGACAGTTCAGCACATTTAATATCAGATAAGACTTTTACTCGAGTACTATTTGTATGGGTGACTTTCACTTTTACTTAAGTAATATTTTAACACAACATCTTTACTTTTACTCAAGTATGACTTTTGGGTACTTAAGATGAGAGACTGAAGGAGTGGAAGCAACTGATTAAAGGTGAAGTTCACCCAAAAATGAAAACTCGGTCATTATCTACTCAGCTTCATGCTGATGCAAAGTCCAGTGGAGATTTGTCCACAATACATTTGTTGCAGCGTTCTCCTGAACAACACAAGTATTCTTGTTTTAAAACGTAAAACAGCAGCAGCAACAAAATAAAACATAAAATGGCTCCATACAGCTCGTCTGTCACTATCCATGTCTCCAGAAGCCCAGTGATCCCAAATTGATTTGAAAATAACCTCGAAATAACATCTTTTCAGATCAACTTGGGGCTCTTGAGGCCTCTGGAGACTTAGATTTCACTGCATGGAGCCATTTTATGTTTTATTTTGTTGTTGCTTTGTTTTGTTTGACATTTTGAAACAAGTCCCCATCGACGTCAGTTGTTTAGAAGAATGTTGTTTTGCTGTGAAGCTCCAGAAATGTTTGACTTTCCATCAGCCCGGGGGTGAGGAGGTAATGACGGTTTCCATTTTTTGTGGGGAACTTATTCTTTAAATCTGTGACACAGCTGAGGACTGTTTTTATCTACTCGAGATACTGAAATTCTTGTAAGCGCAGCAAAATAGATGAAAAGCAAGAACCTGCATTGTGCTGTATCATTACAGGCTGATTATTTACAGTGAAGTGAGCGGTGACAGTATGGAGGGTGATTCAGCAGTCATGGGCTTCATGGGGATTTCAAGCTTCTTGTAAAATAATTTGGAAACTAAAAGAAAGCAGCAGTAATAGTGAAACAAAAAGAATAACAACCTCAATTGTTCCCTTTATTATAATCAGCGTAATCAGTTCTTTTTAAATGTACAATTCATTCTTTAAAAAAATACACTTGTAGAATAAAAAACATGACTGGCTGCTGCAGTGGAAAAACACAGCCGTGCTCTGAGCGCTGTACACATGCCTGTATGCACGCACACACGCACATACACACAGACTAAAGTGGTTGGACCTACTTGGCCTTGTTCCCTGTTGCCATAGTTAAACATTTCATTAGCAGGATGCAGGCTTCACTGAGAGGCTCTGCACTCCGAGCAACAATAACAAAAGCTTTTATTAAGGCAGACGGTTATTTTCCAGGTTAATACAGGCTCTGCCTCCAGGAGACCCCCAGCCTTGTTTTTTAAATGCACTTCTGTGTTTTTCCATTAAAATTAAAAGGAACAGTTCACCCAAAAAATGAAGGTTCAGCCATTATCTATTTGTTTTCCCATCTGACTTCAGTTGATAACGAGAAGGCGGCAGCGCTGATTTGCTGTGAAGCTCCAGAAATGTTTTGTGAACTACAAAACGGGAGTGAGTAGATGAATTATCTGACTGGATTATCAGTCTGTTTTCAATATACACCTGCATCACTGGAACAAACAGATACGTTTATATATACATGTTTTTTTTACAAAGACTGAAATATCTTCATGTAAAATATTTGCCGAATTATCAGGAAAGCCCAAATAGTTAAGAATGTGTTGTAGACAGTGTTTCACAAAGTTTATGCAGTTTCTCCTACCGCAACAAGTCTCAAAATTGAGTGTTTTTTTAAGGGAGTCTGGTGACTTCCTCCACAGACGACAGAGAAGAAGCATTTTACTGTAAACTGTAGTTACTGTTTACGAGAATGCTCCAGAAATGTTTTGTGAACTACAAAACTTCACCTTACTAATGGGAGTGAGTAGATGAATTATCTGACTGGATAATCAATTTTAGGTGAACACATCCTGCCTCTGTTTTCAGGCGTAGTGACGAGCTGTCACAATCCTGCCACATTTTTCACTCCTCTGTCTTGAAGTAGAGCAAAGTTCAAGATTGTTTTTCAAAGAGTCTGTGCTACAAAGCTTTGTCTCAAACTGCACATGATTCTTTGAAACTTAAATATACTGTTTTGTTAGTTTCATGAAGTCTGGCATGATTCAACCTTTGCCACAATTCTCGATAAGATCATTCAAGGTTTTATACAAAAGTGTGGATGTCGCAGCGCTGCTCCACTTCCACTATCTAGCATAACCTTGTTGTGTGCGTCATGTTCTGCCACAGAATGCGTCAAGAACATGACAAGAACCACCTGTAGCTTCCTCTAAGGCGCACGTTAATCTCGTAGAGCTCTGCAGGCCAGGTGTTAATTTTGGCGTGGTCGTAGGGAATCATTGCGTAAGCTTTATGTATTAATCATTAATACAAGCTCATTGCATAATCTGGATGCTCACAAGCACAATGGAAAGCTTAGCTGAGGTATATATGTGTGTGAAAAATACAGTATGAAACTTTGACTCTACTCTCTTAATAAATTATGTGTTTACATTCTGAAAATTGAATCACCTCTTTGAAAACAAGTTGTAATAAAGACCAACCACAGCACGTACACAGTCTTTCGTGAGTGTTTGTCTGCTACTGAAAGCCGCCCATCCCAAACAAAAGCAGTGGGCTGAGCGATGATGTAAGACTGCTGGAGTGCGTGTGGTTGGTTGCAGAGCAACTGATGGCTCTCTATCTGATCCAGTCAGTCATCTTCAGCCCTCATGTGGTTGGAAAATGGACACTTATCCAGGCAGAAGGGCTCTAATGGAGCATTAAAGCATACACTATATTCCCCCGCTGGGCACCAAGCAGCCAATTTCACCTGATGCCGCTGCATTACATCACTGCATCGGTCAGCGCCCGCCGACTGCTGCGGCCGAGACATGACAAACAGACTGGAGCTTCGGCGAGGCAGCGGTCATAAAGACAAACCTGAGGTTATCTCTGCATAAAAAGGTTTTATCCTAAGAATGTATAAAGCATCAAAAAGTATTCAATTACAAAATATTTAAAAGCTTTATAGTTAAAACTGGCCTCTAGAGCTCATGAAGAAAAGCCGTTTTGCTTCACTGAAGCCCAGCTGGTCTCTTCTCTATACAGGTTATATGATGATGGATACAACAGACTGAAGCACTGAGCTCTTACATAACTAAGTCTTCCTGCCAGGTCCTGGTGTACTGCAGCATCAGCAGATGCATCACTCATTCAAGACTATCCCTGCACATTTAGACGGCATAAGCATTCCTTAAAT
The DNA here is from genome assembly GCF_040436345.1 of Pagrus major. Taxonomy (NCBI): domain Eukaryota; kingdom Metazoa; phylum Chordata; class Actinopteri; order Spariformes; family Sparidae; genus Pagrus; species Pagrus major. Next base: position 36,894,350 of record NC_133219.1, on the reverse strand, counting down.
GTCCAGCGGTAATTTCATCCTGCCTCTGTGCGGCCAACAGGCTTCGCTCGGTGAGTGAACAGAGAAAAACCCTCCACTCCGTCACACTGGCAGCTCTCCAGTCACAGCAGCTGTTAAGGCGGAGGGAAAGTGGACACCGCTCTGACTGAGCAGCCTACAAACGTCCTGTAAAGTCATGCGCAGCGATGAAAGATCACATGAAAGGTGTCGCACATCATCGGACCTTTTCACCAGCTGGAGGAGAAAGGCAGCCCTGGTGAACAGGCCGCACAGGGTGCTGTGGAGACGGGGGTCCATGAGGAGAGCCAGCCAGGCCGGGGTCAACGCCTCAGCTGGAGAGAGAATAAATAACTGCACTGTAACACAACTCACACATCACGCATGAATTCATCTAACACGTTCTTATACTCAGGCTAATGTGGTACCTGACTGGAGCTCTTTACAGACTGCAAAGCTGTCTTGAACCTGCGCAGCGCTCTCCTCAGCCCATGAACACAGGCTCTGTGCCAAAGCAGCAGATTCAGAGGATTTTTCAGCCATCTGCAGCAGGTAGGGCAGCACATGTGCAGACATCACAGAGGGCTCTGCAAACACATTGGCCTCATCCTGCTCATACAGACTGGAGCACCTGAAAAAAACAAACAATTACACAACACAGAGAAGCTGTTCACACCGGGTTTTACCATCCGGTCACAAGTGAGCTTCAGGAAGGCCCAAATAGTTAAGAATGTGTTGTAGACAGCGTTTCACAAAGTTTATAAAGTTTCCCCTACCGCAACAAGTCTCAAAATTGAGGGAGTCTGGTGACTTTCTCCACAGACGACAGAGAAGAAGTCTTTAATAGTTACTGTTTACTGTATTTGAGGTAACGTACCCCGTCTCTGAGGCCTCCTTCAGCACAGATCTGAGGTCAGGCTGAGGCAGGTTACACAGCAGCACCTCCAGTGTGCCTGGACTGTCCCAGCACTCCTCCAGCAGCAGGTCCAGTAGGAGCGGCAGAGCCTGGTTGACCTGCATGAGGTAGACGCTCCTCTGGCTCTCTCCTCCTCCTCTCGCGTGGTGGAGCATGGAGGCAAAACAGGCCGCTTTCATCCTCACCTGCTGGCTTTGGTCCTGCAGCAAGTGCAGGCCTGTGTTGATCAACCTGAAAATGAAAGATTCAACAATAATAATCAATAATTTCAGCTCATGAGAGTGTTTTCTATTCATTTGGCTTCCTTCATACCTGCTCATGATGGCAGTGTGCCGTTCTCTCATTAGAGGAACTCCAGCCACACACAAAGCTTCAGCACACGCCGTCCTCAGCACCTCAGGAGCGTCTGGGGACCGCTGGCACTCCAGGACGCTACACCATCGTTGGACCACAGATATCTTTGGACTGATTTACACAGAAGAAAGTCAGAGCTGCAGGGCAGGAGTGTTCCAGTATGTAAACACCAAACAATAAAACGTGTCAGACCTGGAGTCCTGCCACTGGGAAAGCAGCAGACTAGCCGCGTGCAGAGCCTGCGACAGAAACTCTGGCCCGCCTCGCTCGTCCTCCAGGTCCCCAAGCAACAAATCCAGACACTTGGGCGGAACCGGCTCCTCCAGATGTTGTGGTAAGGAAGTAGAATCACCATCACTGCCCATCACTGCTGCCAGGGCTGCGAGGTAGGTCCTGCGGTACTCCACGCTGCGGCTCAACAACGCCTCCTTCAGGTTCGACTGGAGACAGAGAGCATGTGTACAATCCTTTACTAAATGTGCTTTTAAATGCCAACCTGGTTTTCCTGGATTAGCCGTCATCAGGCTTCATATTCCCTAAATGAACGTCACTGCATATTAAACATCTGTGACATGTGGAATAAAAGTCAAGATTCTTTTGGTTTGCTTTAATCACACACTGATGTGACCATTTCAGTGGTAGTTCAAACACCTTGTTTAAAAAGTATGTTCAGATCCCAATTTATTAGTTTAAATGATCCCATAATGTGTTTCTCTTATTATTTAGTCCTTACAACTTAAAGTACACGGTGTATTCCTACTTGCCAACCTTGAGACCTAACAAATAGGCAGGATTTCAAACCAAAGTGAGGTTCTGGGAGTCCAACCCCAGAAAATGTGAGATTCATGGACTGTTTCCTGCAATCTGCTGACATTTAAAGAATGACAATAAAATAATAATCCAAATGCAACATTAATGTGTCAAATAACTTAAATTCAACTTTTATTTCTCAGAAAAATAACGCAGAATAATTCACCCTCATTCATTTTTTTGCCTCTGCCCCTTAGAGTCTGTGAACGCCACTGCCATGTGTTTGTCAGCCTCTCGATGAGGACTGACCCATCCCGACCCGAGCCCTTTAAGACTCTCCAGGGCGTCTTAAATGTGTTTAAATATTCTTTCTCCTCTCCTTTTATTTGTGCGTCTCTGACTCAGTACAGCAGACTACACGTTGCACAGTGCCAGACACAGGTTCTGATGACGAAAAGGGGAAAAAGTTTGAAAAATTGTCATTAATTGGGAAAAATATGTGAGAATTGTGATCAGGGAGGGAAACCGGGAGAGGGCGTTGAAGAACGGGAGTCTCCTGGGAAAATCAGGAGGGTTGGCAAGTATGAGTGTCTTATTTTATTTACAATTACCATTATTATAGTCAAACTAAATCAAATAAATTAAGACAGATTTGTACTTTGTATGTGACACTTGCAGTAAAATAAATGACTGGGCCACATGAACAGTAGCCTCGATTTTCACACGCAGTCTGTAGATACGCAGTGTCGTATCTTATCACGCTCATTTAAAGGAGAGTCAATTAAACACCGACAGGATATTCATAGGAAGGCACACCTGGCTGGTCTAGATAATGTGACATGCCGGAGAGTTTATCCACATGACCTACATGAACAGAACATAATAGAAGGACAGACATCCTCAGCTTGACTGCACTTAAGTCTCCTCGATGCTATACTCCTCGAGTATAATAGTTTATAGACACACCCTTTCTTATGTCAGAGGGAGAAAAAGATCTCCAGCCAGATTTCAGCCGTAGTCAGCATTATGTTCTGCTTCCTCTGTTTCCTTCCATTGTGCTGTAAGAAGGTTGTTACACTTAAAGCTGTTTGACAGGTTTTTTTTCTCCGCGCTATAGTCTGGAGAGCAGATCGTGTCTCACCTTCAACACCCTCTGGATGACCGTTTTTAAGCTGTCCCGTTGCAAAACCCGCCCTTCCACCACCCATGTGACCAACGACAGCCTCAGGTCAGGGCTCGCTGCAGAGAAGTTGTCCCAGATTTGGCGTGCCCACGTCAGGTCCGCACATAGAAAATGGATGGCTTGCTGGTGGAAGGATGACAACCCAACCTGTGGAGAATACAGAGATAAAGTATTAGAAAACATATGTGCTGCAGGCATCCCGGTGGCATTTTGCCTAATAGCTCCTGAAAACCAATTTTCTTCATCAGTTTTTTACTTTTAATGACGGGGTCATGTATGAATGCACTGTCAAGGTGTTTTGTACGAAGGTCACGGAGGGATTTTGTGCATTTTTTTGTGTTTGAGGCTAAATAAGCAAAAATTACTGTTAAAACTGATCTGCGTTGGGACATCTCTTCCCATATTCTAGCAATAAAAGGTTTAAATGTCCCTTTAGTTTTTCATGTAAGTGTGTGTCAGTTGAGCACCTGCAGCTCCTGTTGTGGCGTCTGGAGGTCCAGCATGAGTGTGTCGCTGAGCTTCGACAGGTAGGACTCGCAGCAGAATCTTCTCAAAGCGTCTGCCACTCTGAGGTAGGCCGCCCTCACTAGGGGGCAGCGCTGAGCCCGAGTCACCAGCCACAGCGAGGCGTCCACCCTGCGCAGCACCTCACACAGGTTGGCTGACGGGGCGCTGGGAACAGAGACGCAGCGGGATGTAAAACAGCCTCTGACAGCGTGCAATGAAAAAATTTAAGACTTAATTTAATTAAGTCTCACCTGACCGTGCAGAGCGCTCTCTCTAGAACAGCTCTGATCTGCAGCAGCTGTCCGTGGAGACGGTTGTGGCAGCGGCACTCCTGTGGATTGGGCAGTTGAGCCGTCAGTTTGACGAGGATGTTCTCGTAGTCTGAGGGGGGAGTCATGGCAACCAAAGCCTTCGAGGCCATCGCTCTCACGCTGTAGATAGGACTGGCAGACAGCTGCAGCAGAGGAGGCAGGAAGTCGGACAAAGTTCTGGCAGAGGAAAACCAGAGAGGATATTCACTTGGTCAAATAATATTCAGTGTCCTCGGAGTCCTTCACCACTGCTTTGTATAAACATAGTTTAACATTTTAGGAAATACCCTTATTTAAATCCTTGCCAAGAGTTCGACAAGAGAATAGACAGACATTATTCTCGTCAGTTAGCTTTAGCTTAGCATAAAGACTAGAAAGCAACAAAATTTGCAGCAACCCTGAAGCTAACTGGTTAATACTTACCTTATATATCTTCTTTTCTTTAAATCTATACAACAAAGTGCTGTGTAAATAGTGTAAAAATGAGAATTTACTGCATTACTGGACCTGACACGTAGACGGCATATTTGCAGGATCACGTGTTCCTGTGATCTTGCATTTCCAGCTGCCCGGGCGTTCTGTGCCAGATAACGTTTCAATACAACGTGGAGGATTTTGTTACTTTCCGACAGCGACGGGCTAGCTGTCTTCCCCATTTCCGGTCTTTATGCTAAACTGAGTTTTGTCTTTTTATCCTACTCTTGACCAAAAAAAGCGCACATTTCCCAAAATGTCAAACTATTCCTTTAAGCGAGGAACCTTCATTTTAATTCCAATCAAACATCAAAACAACTTGTTTTCTTTCTTCTTCGCTGCTAAATGTGAGCAAAATATTACTGAATCCACTGGCCTGACATTAGCTTGTAATAAAAACCTATGTAACATGATGAAAACCACAGTTAATTCAGTATTTACTCTGTTGAGTCTTGGACACCGGGCTGGAGTTGTGCTAACAGAGTGAGGACCGGGTAGAGCGAGGGCTGGAGGTGTAGCTTGGCCTCATCAGATGGACCCTGGAGGTCCTGCGCTGCCCCTCTCAGCTCGCCCAGAAGGAAGGGCTGGAGCGCAGGGTAGTGGAAGAAGAAGGCGAGGGGGGACATGCCGTGCTGGGCGGGGCCACACTCATCGCTGCTGGGCCGCTGGCCGAGCATTCGCGAGCACAGAGAACCTGGAAACACATATTAATCACTGTGGTGTCAGGTGTAGAGGTTAGAGATGAGCCAAGTCATCGAGTAAATCTATTTTATTGTTTATTTTTGCAGCGACAAGGCAACTAAAAATATCTTTAAGATCAAATAAATCTGCACCTACTGTAGAGTTGCAGCGCAGCGTTCCTCATGGCCCAGCAGGGAGAGCTGAGCAGAGTCAGAGACAAAATGACCACAGCTGGAGCGAACTGCAGGACAGCTACTCCCAGACCTGACCCACGCACCAGGGCCTGCAGAGTGTGAACCGCACACACCTGTAATGGAAAGGAAACGATCACATGATCACATCTGTCACACACACACACTATCCTCCTCCTTGTGTCTACAAACCTGCGGCAGGTCCAGCGTTTGGTCCCATTTCTCAGGTAGAGGGGTTTTGGCCGTCTCCAGTAAGGTTTGAATACTGTGGGCTAACAGGGGATTTGCTTTACTGGCCTCCCCTGCTGACAGGACACACAGGATGAGCATAGGTAACCCTGCAGCCCGCCGGGTCACAGATGTGGGACGAGGAGACTGCACCACCTGCAGCCCCTGACCAGAGACAGGAGAGGGAACATATCTGTTAGCTGACAGTCCAGAGTCTCCTTTTATTTATGAAAGGAGCGTTCAAACATGTGTCATCCCTCACTTGTTTCAGCATGTTGGCCGGGATGTCCCGAAGCTCTGCATCACCGCTGCTCAACAGAGAGGCACAGAACTTGGTGAAGCCGATGCAGCATCCCTCTACTGCCCCCTGGTGGAGAGAAATGTGTTTCTCAGTGAAGATCAAGAGAGTTGAGGCGATTCAGACTTAATGCATCGAAATGGATTTATAACGTAACGTACCCACTGACGGCATCTGAGAAGAATATTCTTGAACACTTTTGATGCTCTCATTAGATCATCTTTTGTCAGAAGGCACCTGCTGGGCTTCGATTCGATGAGGATTTTCTCCACCAGAGAACCTAAAAAGATTCCTATTTCCTGATAAGACAACATGAAAGCAAATGTTATTGAGAAAAAATACACACGCAGCAAATATGCAAAGCTAAAATGTCATGTTTGGTGCATCTGGCTCTGTTTTACCTTGAGGGAGACCCAGCAGCAGGTGAGGACGAGGCTGTGCTCTTCAGATAGCAGCACACACTCCTCCTCATCCCCTTGGCCTCCTCCTGATGCCTCGGCTATTAGCGAGCTGATGGCGTTTCCCATATCACAGAAAGAAGGGGGGGCATCTACGACGGAAGAGATTTACATAAATAAAACCTGAAATGTTGTGGACCTCATCCACAAATCTACATTCTTTCTGCAGATTGCTCCGTTACCTTTTTCAGTGGCACAAGCATCCAGGTCTCCATACAGAACGCCGAGCAGCAGCAGAGAGATCTTCTCCAGCAGGCTGAGCACCTCGTCGGTCAGACTGCGGTCGAGTGTGTTGTAAACACTGCCGGGAGCCTCGAGCAGACACCTCTGAAGTGCACTCAGAACACCTGGAAGATAAGTCATGACAGATTTTAAAGAACACAAAGGTTTTCTTGGGATCATCGATATCGTGACCACTGACACGTTCACATCTGTATGTGTTAAAGGCTACATACCATATTGACATTTCTAAAATGCATGTCAAATCACGTGCACATGACATGTGAGTCTATGTTTCAACCTCGGGACATTTCCAGCTGTGTTTGTAGCGACAAAACAACTGATATTTATAAGGACAAGTCAGGACATCTCCAGTCGTGTTTGTGGCACAAGACCGGGTGGTTTTAAGGAGACCTCAACACATAACAAGGCGTCTTTGTGCTGACAAGAAACTGATAATTTTTACAAGACGTTGGTAAAATCTCCAGCTGTGTTTCTGGTGACCAAAGCAGGTAATTTAAGCCAAAATGTGATCTTTTCCTAACTCTAAGTGGTTTTCATGCCTAAACATAACCAAAACATAAGCACAGCGTTGTGACAACATAAAATTGAAAACATATTTAAAGAAACATACAGTAAGTTGCAACATAAAGAAATATAAAGGTGCAACATATCCATGATTTGCAGCATTACCATTATTCTGGCGATTGGGTCGCTGTGGATTAGCATAATTTATGGTGGATGTCGCTGTTGTAGATCTGAAGTCTCACCATGTATAGGTTTGGTCCTGGCAGCGAGCATCATGTCGGCCTTGGCTGTCAGATAGTGCTCCTCCAGCTCCTTCACCAGGGCTTTGACCATGCTGGAGGCCTTGGGGTCACCTCCACTGCCGTCGTCAGGCAGGTCCTGTGATCTAAAGGTGGAACAACAATTGATAACTGCTTATCCTTGCATCTTTACTTCAGAACGAGGGTATGTAGGAGGAGAGACTTACTTCTGAAGGAGGACCTTCATCATCAGTGCTCCCATCTGAGCCTCCTGCACTCGAGGGCTGCACAGAAGCTGCTTGGTTCGCATGAGCATCACTGCAGCGATATCATCTGGGAAACTGGGTGGGAAATATCTCAACAACAACCCGGCTGAGAGCTCCCGAATCTGCAAAATAAAATAAAAAGTCTTCATGCATTCTCAAAATCTTCGGCTTGACCTGTGTAAAAGACATACGAGTTAAATCAATGCGGCTCTACCTCGTTTGTAGAATCCTCCAAACAGCTGATCAGGACCAGCTGTTTGGTCCGGCAGGTGAAATCCCACTGTCCTCTTTGTCTGGCACAGTTAATAAGAGACCCCATACTCGCTGCAAACATTATTTCAAGAGGCTCGTTTCAATTCCAAACCAAATAATATAAAAAACAAGATAAGATTTTTGTTGGCATTTTCCGATCAAAGTTTTTCCGGACTGACCTGGAGGTTGTCCTTTCTTTTTGTCCGGGCTCCAACTGTCCGTGCAGGTTTCCAGCACCGCAGACAGCAATAGCAACACAGTCTTCTTCCTCTGATAACTGTGTCCTGGTGCCAGATAGCAGTATGGAAGTTGACCCAGCCATTCAACAAACCCTGCAGGATATACAGAAAAAGGTTTTTAAGAATGGAAAATAGACAAAGGAAGGGAAAGACAGAAATTAAGACTGCTAACAATGCAAAAAAGGCAAGGTTATCTCACCTATTCCCTGCTCCAGTATATCTTGTGCCCTCTCTGAGTCGTTGGCATCTCCTTTCTTTTTGCCCTTCTGTCCCCTGACATGCGCCAAGCAGCCGTCTCTGATACGAACCAGAAACCTCTTCACTCCGGCCTGAAGATGCTGGCGAAAAGGTGAGGACTCACAGTTGAGGTTCTGAGGAATAAACGTCCTCATTATTGACATCTCCTCTGCGGTTGGAGTGTCTTTGGTCTTTGGGCTGCAGCAGAGGAGGTTCAGAGCAGCAAGACGCACTTTGTCATCTGCAGATCCCAGGGCTAGCTGCAGGGTGTCAAGGGTTGAGCTCCCCTGCAGAGCCCAGGGAGAGCCTCCGGTCACGGCCCGATAGGAGCTCATGATGCAGGCCCAGGCGTGGAGGTGGCCGGGGTCGAATGGATCCAGAGAGGCCAGCAGAGGATGAACAGCAGAGGGGAAGACTTGAAAGGTGCAGGGTAATAACAGTGTCGAGCTGTTGTTCTGCAGAAGAGTCACATCGGACGTCAGCGCCTCGTGAAGGACAGCCCGCCAACGCCTCGCCCACTGATTGGCCAGATCCAGCTCGGTGTGAGGAGCAGACTTTTTCGAGCCGTCACACAGCTCTCGCCTCTGCTGCTTGATCAGACACTTGTAGAGCTCCGACCCACATGGTGACAGGTGATTGGCCGACAAGCACTTCAGGAGATGATTGGGTAGTTCAGCGTACTGATCCAGCACCTGGTCGATTAAAGAAACGTACACCAGAGTCAACATGACCTCTCCAACAACATAAGAACACTTATTCTGAGGTATTGACACTGTAATAACTTCTAATCCTCACCATGTCGGTACCCACGTACGGCAGCACAGCGCAAAGGCGATGATATTTGGCTTTGGCTTCCCACGGTAGTTTGATTATTCGCTGAAGCAGAGCAGAATAAAGAGGCTTCTCGGTGTCACGAAACTGCTCGCAGTCCATCTTATAGAGGTCGAGCAGCAGACTGAAGGCGCTGCGCACAAACTCTGACACACCTTCCACCTGACAAAACACAGCGATAAGTAATACGTCTTTAAATTATTTGAGAAGTCAAAATGAGGTCAGATGTTAATTAGACTCACTGGGCTCTCTGCATTGGTCCAGATAATGTGAATGAGCTCTCGCTGCAGGCTGCTGTCGTCAGGCAGAAGGCGAGCGCCCGTCATCTTCCAGATATCAGCCAGACATTCTTTAACCCTCTTCAGCCACAGTGTTAATACTGCAACCACATGTCACATTAGAACAGGTGATATCATCATTCATGCACGTGAATAAACAACCTGGACGTTAACTCACCTTCAAAGGCAAAGTAGAGACACTCCAGCTTTTCCTCACACAAAGCGCAGACCAGAGGAAACAAACCTTTCAGGAGTAAACACGTCTGAAAAAAGAAAGGAAATGATGGATTTTGGTCATGAAATCAAGAACAACTAAAAGTAAAGCGTGTTTCTGAACGTTTGGCTAGATTTACTTCATCCACGTGTGAACTGAGCAAGATGTGAGGTCGACAGCAGGTCAGGAGGCCCCTGCTCACAGCCAGCCGGTCCACTCCGTCCTCACAGGTAGGGCTGCACTGCACCTGGAGAGCACCGACGGTCAGCAGCCAGGGCTCTGAGGAGTGACATGAAAAACAATTTTCAAAAAGAAAATCTCCAGGAATTCACACTCAGCTGTAGAATCTGTAGCACTTATAGCATTTATGGGTTTTTTTTTTGGATATGGGACAACAGAGAAAGAAACGGGATACAAAGACTGTCATTTTACCCATGCTCTCACTATCTGTCCTGCAGTGTTGATGATTGGTTACGTACCTGAGTTAGAGACCTGTAGCAGACTCCAGGCAGCAGCTTCTCCAGCTCTGCTATCTGGTGCCGTGTTGACCAGCATGGCCACAGCAGTGCCTGCCAGAAGACGGGTGTCCCTGTTGCAGCACTGCGACACAGGAAACACTGACTGGTTAGTTAGTTGTGGCAGTTGTTAAATAAAAAAGGATTGCCCGTCCTTTTACCTGCCACTCAGGTGATGTTAACCCACAATCTTGCAAAACATATTCACAATCTAACTGAGTTTGTTCTTGTTAAATACAGATAGTGAAAAATATCAAGCAATGAAGCAGTGAATACAGTCACCCTTGATAAACACTTGATCGTGTGTCCCTTTCCTCTCTCTCTAGTTTTATTTGTATTAAGCTGGAGAGAATTTGCCTCACACCAGTTAACAAACTCATCCAGGATACCTTGTTTCACCATCAGTGATCGAGCCAATAAATAAATTGTCTGAGTTGTTCCCAAACGCACCAGAAAGATAACTGATTGTTGAGTCTCATTCCCAGGACGTCAAATACTGACATTTTGGGTTGGTACGGCATCCCGAACAACAACGAAGTGAGAAAATAAGAAAATACAGGCAGACTAACACGTCTTCCTCTCTGTCTGTTTCCATCTTGCTACGTCTGCGCTGATGAAATGGTTGAAATCAGTTCTGTGATGTTGGGATGTTGGCAACGACGCAAAACACAAAATAATGGATAATTCCCCTGAAATGCATGAAACTAAAGTAATGAGTCTGTAAAAAGCTTAGATATTTGTGTTCAATTGTAGGAAGTAAAAGTAAAAAGTAAAGTACAGATACTTCAGTAACAAAGTATTTATACTTCACCTCTAACAGACTGACAAGACAAAGCAAAGTTACAGCTGTACAGATCTCTTTCTTTTAATTTAACTGACTCTGAACTGATGAATGAATGAATAATCAATCACAAACCTGTCCCAGTATTATGTCCATGAGAGCCTGCAGGATCTCCTGCACTGTCGGGCTCCTGTGCTCCTCGTCCCACACCAGAGGGGCCACTTCACTGGACAACAGCTGAAACATCTGCAAACACACCTGCAGAGATGACAGTCCTCAGGTCAGTAAACAGCGAATGGACCGATTCATGAAGCACACTAGCTCTTCACGTACCTTGACAGCGATGTAACACAGCGGTCCATCTCTGAGGGATTCCTGACGCAAAACGTGAGGGAAGAACTCGGACACTTTACTCAGCAGGGACGGGTATGACTCCCGGTACACCTCACGACCAACGGCGCTGTCTTCCAGGAACATACAGGCTAGAAAATGCAATAAAGACTTGCATGAGAAATTAGTGACATACTGTCATAAAACATCATCTTAAGCCGGCACCAACCTCTCTGCAGATCCTCGAAAGACAAGATCTGAAAAAGAAGACAGATCAAAGTTATCATAAGATTATAAGATATAAGATAAACACATGTGAAGGAGGAGCTCTGTACCTGGTCAGTGTGGACTATAGAGTGCAAACACTGATGGGTTTCTCTAAACACCAGCTGGTGGTCCACCTTTGCCAAAAGCTGCAACATCTGTCGAGCAAATATGACGTAGCAATGAGATTCCAGTTTTAGTTTTAAGCTCTTTACAGTGAGCAGACGTGCTGTGGGACTGACCTGGTCCACTTTGCGACAGGCTGTGGAGATGTTGACCATCTGCAGCTGCAGGGAGATGAGCAGCCTGACCAGGAGCAGGAGGTGTCTCTCCTCTAACAGCTGCAGCTGCGGCTCTGGTGTTTGTCTCAGCAGCTGCACGGCCTCCTCCAAGCAGCGCTCCTTGCATCGCTTCACACTGCTCCTGTTCATGCGAGGCAGGATTATACATGATAAACTGTGATGAATGTGATGCTGTCAGACATGCTGAGGGTTACAGACACCAACCTGGAGGACTCAGACAGTTTGTCAGTGAAGAGCCCGAGCGTCTGGCTGACTTGGTCCTCAGAGATCACACAGTCTTGCAGACTTGTCATCAGCTCTTCAAACGACAGCATGGTTTTAATCTCTCCTCTGTCCTCCTGATGTTGTCAGACACACCGGCAGCACGCTGCTTCCCAGGTCACGTGACAACTCTTACTCTACTGTTGTCAGAGCAGCAGTCATGGACCAGCCACAGCGACACACTGCCACCTAGAGGCCACATTCTGGCAGACAGGTTGACAGTCTGAAATAATATGTATCCCCCCTCCTCAAAATGGACAGATGAAGCCTGACAATCAAATGATTTATTTTATGTGTACTTCAGATACTACTCTATAACCTCTGTGATTATGAACAAGTTTCTTCTCTTCTAGCCAAAGATACTGGGGGATACAATAAATAAAAATCATTTGATGGTCAGGCTTCATCTGTCCATTTTGAGTAGGGGGATACAAATTCTGGCAGACAGGTTGACAGTCTGAAATAATATGCTTCCCCCCCATATCTTTGGCTAGAAGAGAGGAAACTTGTTCATAATCACAGAGGTTATAGAGTAGCATCTGAAGTACACATAAAATAAATCATTTGATGGTCAGGCTTCATCTGTCCATTTGTGAGGGGGGGATACATATTATTTCAGACTGTTAACCTGTCTGCCAGAATTTGTATCCCCCAGTATCTTTGGCTAGAAGAGAGGAAACGTGTTCATAATCACAGAGGTTATAGAGTATTATCTGAAGTACACATAAAATAAATCATTCAAAGGTCAGGCTTCATCTGTCCATTTTGAGTGGGGGATACAAATTCTGGCAGACAGGTTGACAGTCTAAAATAATATGTCTCCCCCCATATCTTTGGCTAGAAGAGAGGAAACTTGTTCATAATCACAGAGGCTATAGAGTAGCATCTGAAGTACACATAAAATAAATCATTTGATGGTCAGGCTTCATCTGTCCATTTTGAGGGGGGGGAAACATAATGCACAGATTTATACTATAGCCTTCAAAATGTTCTCGATGTGGGGGTGGGGGGCAGGACCTCAGTATTTTAAAATCCTGGCTGCGGCCCTGCCAATAACCTTTTTTTTTTTGTGACACTTAATTGTCTTGAGAGGATGTTTCTCATTTTAAGTCAGTCACTGCACGCCTCTTCCTCTCCAGGCCGGATGGGGTCGCTGTTGTGCGCGTTGTCTCCTGTTTCTCCAGAACAAGAACTTTCCGAGGCTGTGATTCGCTGAAATCTGCGTTGCCAAGACAACCAATATGTCGCCCATAATCTGAAGTGAATCAAATGGCTAACGCGGTTGTTTTATTGTTTTCCTCCCGTATTTCACGCCTGGTAACATGTGTTTTACTCTTCATTTCCTTGGCTCACACACAAAAAACTGTCGGTAAGACATTATTATTATTATTATAACTACGCATGATTTATCCAGAGCTAACGTTACGCGAGCTAAGCTAACCTAGCCGATGCTAAAGAAATAACTGGCTAGCTAAGAGCTAGTTAGAAGACAAACCTGTTGCGTTAGCGTGTTTTTATGAAGCTATTACGTTCAGCAGTAAACAGAAATGTCACCCATATGTTGAACAGTTTTCCAGCCGTCATTTCTGACCGCAACTGGACCAAAGATCAGTGCACTTTTGCTGGGAAACACGTCGGACATCTCTCTGAATCTGAGGACGGTATCTCCGTCCAGTGAGACAGGTAAAAAGCTATAAAGACCTCCTGCTGCATCTGCAAATATTCTGTTGCCAGAGTACACCATCCTTCTGTTAAAGAGAGCAGGAAGGCAATCAGTCATTTGGACCGATTTGATGATGGTTTGTTTTCTGTTACAGGAAGCATTGGTCCTCCATCATGTGCAGCTGAGGCGACACAGTGGGAGCTCACAAGGGAGCAGGTGGGAAAGGTAGGAAGCCAATTGTACAGTGACTGGCAGTTGTCATGATGTTTCCAGGTTGTGTTGAGATAACGCTGAAGCAAAAGGCAATTAGACTGGGTTTATAGAAAATAAAACCTCCCACTATTAATTTATTAAAGCTGGTATATGGTATGAACATTTTTCTTCATGCCTCATGTTCCATTTCTAGTCTGCAGTCCGAGTTCAGCTGAGTCTGGATAAAAGTCTGCGTTTGTGTGGCGAGAATGAGACGGACACGGACTGCTGTCCAAAGCCACTGTGTGTCCTGGAGACGCTTCAGTTGTCCGCCTGTGTGGGCGGCACACCTCAGGCATCACTGCTGATCCAGGTCAAGATATATGCCCTGTTGGTGCCTGCTCATGCTGGATCTGGTAATTCAAAAATAACTTGTTTCTCGTCATAATGGGTCATGCTGAGGATGTGCCACATTTCAAGTAAATATAAATCTCCTATTCATTTCAGATAATAAAACAGTCATTCCAAACCAAGTGTACCAAACGCTGGGCTCTTGTCCCTGTGACCTTACATTTAAAGCATGCGATGTACGCTGCTGCTGTGACAAGGTATTTACATCTCTCACATTGTTGCAAAAGAGCATTTTAGCATGCACTGAAGTTAACGTATTTCCTCATGTATTCATCAACAATTACTGATCTTACACCCGTTCACTCTTAACAGGACTGTTCCACTGAGGTTTTGAAGCTGTTTGCGTCCCACTGCCTCCCAGGGCCTTTTGGTGGACAGGTCTCTCCTGCTCCAGATTATCAGTGCTCTGTGCAGTCTGCTGAAAACTCCGCAGACTGGTTTCCATTTTTATGTGTTCATTCTCCACCTGAAAACAACCCTTACCTCGGGCTCTTTTACCAGGGAAACACAATGTGAGAAATGATTGGATATACGTTTTCCTTCTTTCTAACTTATTAATATTTGTGTCTTGTTTTCATCATTAGTCTTTTTTCTTTTAATTTGTCTAGTACATCTAAGCGTGGCCCATCCTTTCAGAGGCCCATTTTGTCAGCTCCACTTCCAGATAACGTTTATCTTCAAGGAAGTCCCATTTTCACAGTAAATAACCAGTACTTCACTATTCCCCAGGTGAGGTGTGTGTATGTTGTTTTTCAAGTTCACGTTCTTTTGTATGTGTTACCAAAGCTGTAACAACTAATGCTTGTATATGTCTGTTCCACAGAAGGTGCTTGGGCGCTGTGTGAATAATGCTCCTGTAGCATTTTTGAAGAATTTCAAAGTGGAGTGTGTAACTCTGCTAAACTCCTGTCCAGCTGGATCTCCCTTACAGACACTACCAAAGGATTTGACAGTTAAAGCGAAGAATGGGCAAGGGGGTATGTTAGACCTGCTGTTGTAGTGCTTCTTCAATACATTGTGGGTTCTTTGAATGTCTTTAATTTTTAGTGTTTGATGTATTCCAGGTGATGCTGAAGTAGACGTTACTGAGGAAGTGGCCATTGACTTGAGTCAGTTTATTTCGAGCACAGATGCTGGCGCCTCCTCAGGTATGAAGATTACAGCACATCATCAATAAAACAACTTTAACTGACAATTAACTGTAATGTTTAAATTGATGAATATTTCTCTGAAGATGAGAGGCTGGTGTGTGAGAATGTGACCTTAGCGTTGGATTACAAATTCTACTGGAAAGGAAACGGCATCACAAGTATCTCCCTGACACACACTGTCGGGACCATCACTTTGAATAGTAGCGGTAAGTACCCAGTGCTCAACACCAGAAATAGTTAGTAGATATGTTTGCTGTAAATTAGCTTATTTTTGCTATTGTGTCTCTGTTAAGTGGCGTTAACTACAAGATATTCTGCTGAGTTTCTAAATGGAGAATTTGCTGGTGAGCCAAACTCAGGAAACCCAGGTACGAGCAAGATAAAACACTTTTTCTGAGAATGGTTTTATTGTTTTTTCTATACCATTTAAACATATTTTAATGGCAGGTTATCAGGTGGGAAGGCCTGTTATCGCTGGAATTGTGGACACTTTGGAGAATAATACAGGCTCAATACAGAGGACATCAATTAATCTTTGGAAACCAGGTAAAACCCATTAAGTCATGTTGTTGATTACTGTGCCACTACTAGCATGATATAGAATTACATACTTTTCAATCATAACACGATGACTAAAAGACACAACACCATTTTCTGATCTGGCTTAAAGTGAGTGATGGATTCTGTTCCACTGCTGAGAAGAACCCGGTTCTGTTTGGGGAGAATTCAACATCAGGATGTCTGCTGCCAGTCAGTGGACAGAATCTGACACAGTGTGACTTCCTGAGGTGAGAGGCCCAGCATGAGTTCATGTTTGATCTACTGTATATCTCTATGTATTTGTGCTGAAATAAAATGTGTTTTCTCCTTTAGGGAGACTGTTACTTCTCTCCAGGCAGCTTTGGTTACAGCTACATATGTGGCAAAGAGTGGAAATCCAGATTCCCTAACTATGACGGACTGGGTGAACATAAGCTGTAAGTAGATGGTGCAAAGAATCAGTTAATGTAATGTTCTCTCTATGTATGTTTGTGTAAATTAAATCATCAAACGTTCTGCCGATATTTTTTCTTTTTGTTCTAACTAAATGTCACACACAACATATAACTTTCAGATGTGACACTGAACTCAAGCACAACTATGGAAAACAACACAAGTTCATGCTCTGGGATTCCATCCCACCAGCATATCCATGTTTGGAGTCTTATTACCGGCACTGTAGATGGCATACCTCAAAGGGATATCCAGGCCTTGCAAGTCAGGTGTGTAACAGGTGTATGCTCATTGTACTGCACAGTGTAAATTGTAATCTTATTCAGGAGAAAGTGTTGATGATAACAGGTCACAAAATGTCCTGATTCCCATGAATATTGTAATTCTTTGTGAATTGAGAAGCTTATTTTGGTCATTTTTCAGCTACAGCCCGTCCACCTGGGCACTGGATTGTGGAGGAGGTGATGTCTCCTCCTGTGTGGACCCAATGGAGACTCAGTTGTTCCCCATCACCTCCTCCGTCACCTTTACTGATATACCAATCAACACAGGACCACCAAAAACCAGGTGCTTAACTTCAGCCAAATGAATAACTTCTACGAGCGGCCTGACTGATTCTAATCTCGAGTGTGTTTTTTCCTTTTTGACGTTTCCCCCCTCAGGTTTCAGATCAACTTCACAGAGTATGACTGTAACCGGAATGATGTCTGCTGGCCTGAGCTCGCCTTCCCCTTCACCAAGTATTACACAGGTGGGAATTTATCTAGACCTGGAAAATCTGATAGGTATTTTATCATTTCCATCCACTGATCATTCAGTAATTTGGAGAAACAGATTAATTACAGTGAGAAGTCATAATTCGAGTTTAACACTGTATCAGGTTCATTATTTCCATTATTCCACCGTCAGAGCTGACAGCCTATAACTTGGTTAAAAGGAAACTTCATCAGTTTTACACATTAAAGTGTGTTTACAGGTCTTGAGGAGTACTACTGCATATGTGAAAAAAGTAGTATAGTCTGCATGTCACTTGCATGTTGCATTATGGGTAATGTAGGCACCAGGTTTTGAAAGGCAAGCCAGTCTAGCATTGCACTCCTATAACACTGTTGGACTCATTATGGACAGTTAAAAAATCAATATAGCAGACAAGAGATATCATCTGTTTTATTCTATGCATTCCTCTTTTTTAAGACATGGTGCCTACATTACCCACAGTGCAACTTGACCACTGAAATACAATAATAAGTACAACAATAAGTGCAATTGATGATTGGTGGGTGGACCCTTAATAACAAAAAAAAAGCCACTCCCATAATTCACAGCTGCGGAACATTCCTGCGACACACTGCTTTAATTATGACAATGGATACTGACAGAACCACTCCTGACTTTCTGTTGCTTTTGTCCCTCCTAGGTGAGCCATATTCTCAGTCACTGGCTAAGGGCCTCATCTTGGTTTTCTTCTTCATCACGGCTTCAATTCTTGGGACCCCATGGAGACAAATCCGACAAGCGTGGAGCTGTGCTGCTCTTTAGATCTCGGAGAAGATGCTGAGAACAATGTGGGGGCAGACAAACATGAGTGGAGAGAATGAAAGGTTGAACAAGATGATGTATTTAAATGTAATGACAGCTTTTGTCTATTCGATATTGTTTATAATAGTATAGTTTTTACATGTTTGTAATGTGTTTGTGGGAATGTAAATAGTTATATTGATGCACCATTTTGTAATAAAGATGTTTTTTTTATGACTTTTAAAGGCTCTATCCCTTCACATGCTTTTTATCACAACATTATCGATGGGTTTGAAAGTGGGTAGGGCTCTTGTGCACATCCTCTAATCTGGTTTCAGTCCCACCTATCAGTTTGTTTCCTACGGAGTGCTGCAGAGCTCAATCCAGGATCATTGTTTATTCAAGTTTTAGGTTTCCTTTAAGGTTTCGACGTTATACAGACAACACCAAATGTAACATCACTGGTGTTCCTCATGATTCCACACCAGGCCTGATGAAAGTGGACCAATATATCATCCAACTGAATCAGGTCAAAACATTAAAAAATCATGCATCTTTTTCTCATTGTCTGCCTTGGAGGCCCCAAACAGGTTAGTTTGGCCCATAAATACTGCTGACACTTTATTTTACTCCCCTTATCTAAATTTGTTTTTAGTATTATGGTAACTGACTAGACCATGAAGACTTTCCTGTAATACAGCTTGTACTGTTAATGCAATGTAGTTAAGTATATTTACTCAAGCACAGTACTTAAGTGCACTTAACTACTTGTTCTTAAAATGAGTATTTCCATTTTCTGCTACGTTATACTCTCACTCTACTACATTTTGGAGAAAACTATTGTACTTTTTACTTCACTACATCACAAAAAATCACAAAAAATGCCGGTTTCTACAAATTGTTCCTCTAATACAATACGATATAATTTATTGTCCCCGTGGGGAAATTTGTCTCAAATGCTGCGCACACAAATGCCTCCAAGTTACAGTAAAATAAACTACATAAAACAAAACCGCACCAGCTGGTATTAGTCATAGCAATAAATGGCCCATAACAAATATTGCACCCAGCCCATGATAAGAAACACCATGAAACCATTGCACAATCCCTTCAGCCTCAAGCAGCTTTGTTTAAAAGTTTGATAGAGGTAGGCACAACATTCACTCCGGAGACACCCAGCGGCGTCTCTTACTCAGTTTCACCCAGTGTTGGCAGCAGGGACAAATAAGACACACCTGTTTTTATTACATTTTACTGCTTCTTCTATTTTAAATGAATATTTATTATCAAAATTCAGCACTTGTTTTTCAATAGCTTCCATGTAATTTGACCCAGTGACTCCAAACCAATGCTGAATTGTATTACTACTATATTGATCTTTTATTTTATATGAATTTTAGTTGTATTTGTTTATCCTTCATAATTCTCCTGACAATAAAACAAACAAACCCATAGTGTGCTTCTCAAAACTGTTGTTCAGTTTGCTACAACCACTTTGCTATGTCGGTGTGGCCTGTGTGGCCTGTGTAGTGATAGATTTTGGTATTGATTTTGAGTCGCTGGGTCACATGACATGGAAGCTATTGAAAAACAGCTGCTGAATTTTGATTAACATATTGACATAAAATGGAAGAAGCAGTAAAATGTAATAGAAAGAGGTGTGTCTTATTTGTCCTATTTAGTAATGCAGTTCTGCACTGGTTTGGAGTCACTGGGTCACAGGACATGGAAGCTATTGAAAAGAAATGCTGAATTTTCATAATAAATATTCAGATAAAATGGAAGAAGCAGTAAAATCCAATAAAAACAGGTGTGTCCTATGTGACCTGTGTACTAATACAATTCGGCATTGGTTTGGAGTCACTGGGTCACATGACATGGAAGCTATTAAAAAAAAAGCTGTTGCCTTGTAAAAATATTTTTGCAAGATAAATACATAACCCATTATCAATCAAAATAAGTGTGCTACATGAAATCAGTTTAGTATTCATGTTTTTATCATAATTTTCACTAAGTCAGCATAAAGAAACATTGTTTTTGTGTAAATCAAACAAACACTGGTAATTTATTGATGGTCTGAACTGAAAACTAACTTCACCTCGGTATATTTTAACAAGATATTGTTACTTTTACTCCACAAGTATGACTTTTAGGTATTTTTTTTCCCAACACTGACTTTTACAGACTAGTATTAATATTCGGCTCTGTCACTTTACTTTTTAAGTGTACTGATGAGGACTTTGCATGCCTGCGTGTACATCTGCCTTCAGACAGCGCTGAGGGCTCAGAGCCACCATGATGAGAGCGGGTCTGTACTGCGCAGACTCCGGGGGGCGGCGCTCATTGGTCGAAGGGATATTCACTGCCGTGGAAGTTGCTCGTATTCAACAGTGTGGAGTGAAGTGACGTGTAGTACTATGGACGCGGCCGGCGGACTTCTGCTCAGACTTCAGAAACTATGAGAAGAGTTGTGACCACATCTTTGGATATAAGCGTCCTCGGTACCGGTTGCCTTACAGCGTTCACGTCCAACTTTAACGAAACAAGTATATTTCGTCCGAGAAACAACAACAACAACAACAACAACACGGCGCTCACCCCGGCTAGCTCATTAGCTAACAGGAACAGCCTCCTGCTGCTGCTGTAACGTGTGACGCCAGCTAGCTGAAGTTTTCTGTGACTAGATATTAGATATTGTTTTTTTATCACAGCGGCAGAAAGATGAACAGCGCTCACGTCACGAAGGACTCGCCCGACCGACGTTGACGTGCTATTAACTGCTGCTAGTTGCGAGTTAGCTTCAAGCTAACATTAGCACGTCGTCTTGAGCTGGAGAGCGTCGGAGCGAGCTGTCAAAATGAGCTCCCTGCTCCGAGGTGAAGAGATGTGTCTGGCCCAGCTGTTTCTGCAGTCCGGGTCGGCGTACGACTGCATCAGCGAGCTCGGAGAACTGGGGCTTGTGGAGTTCAGAGACGTGAGTCCACTTTGAAAGTTACTGCTTGAGTTTCGTAACATCGAAAGCCCTCGAGAAAGTGCTGTTTGTTTATCGTGCTCACACACACACACACACACTGACATCTGCTGTATATCAAGGCTGACATGGCCATTTCCCCACAGATCATATCTGTTGCAAAACGCTGCTGTAAAGTGTCCTGCGCTTGCACTTCCACTGTGATGAGATGATCTGTTAATCATTCAATGCCTTGACTGCGTCTCTTGCACCTGTTTCAGCTCAATCCCAGTGTCACTGCTTTCCAGCGAAAACATGTCAATGAGATCAAGAAATGTGAAGAGATGGAGAGGATTCTTGGTGAGCGTATATGTTGATCTTTTTAATATGCAGTCTACCAGTAAAGGCTGCAAATGTTGTTGTAGATGAAGTCTATTTTGCCCCAGAGTGGGTTAAGACAAAGCTGTGATGGTGCTGTTCAAACAAAGCGGGAACAGATGAAGCCCACAGAAGGCCCTCTGAGTTAATTGAATTGAGCGCCAGTGACCCTACAGTCATGATTAATGTCAGGTGGTTTGCAGATGCGGCTGAATGAAATGGTTAAATAAACCTTTTGTTATTAGATTAAGAGAAGACACTATCGCACTGTGAGACTTTGCTTTAAATCCAAAGGCTGCTCATGAAACTTGAAATATTTGCAACATCTTTTGAGCTGTTTTCTATGTGTATTAGAGACGATCGCTGTTCATTTTTAACAGGATATCTTCTGAGGGAGGTCAAGAAAGCAGACATTTCACTACCGGAAAGAGACGTGAACCCAGTGGCTCCTTTACCCAAGCACGTCATGGCTATAATGGTTAGTTATCTGCTTATGTATCGTCATTTATCATTTTTTAAGTTAATATGTTGATGCTGGTGTCACCGCAACTCATTTCTCTCCCTCTCTCTCTGTGTGTTTACAGGAGCAGCTGCAGAGGTTAGAAGTGGAGTTAGGTGAAGTCACCAGGAATAAAGAGAAGCTGCAGAGGAATTTACTGGAACTGACAGAGTACACACACATGCTGCGGATCACTCGCAACTTTGTGCAGAGATCTGCTGAGGTAAGTGTGTCACTGTGTAATGTACACCCACACTGGCATCACAACATATCCTGTTTGTATGGCAAACA
This sequence comes from Pagrus major, assembly GCF_040436345.1. NCBI lineage: Eukaryota > Metazoa > Chordata > Actinopteri > Spariformes > Sparidae > Pagrus > Pagrus major. The sequence goes on along the minus strand of NC_133219.1, from coordinate 36,872,200 downwards.
AGTATTCTTCATAATGCAGCAATTTGAATCTGCTCTTTGGCTTGATTTTGATCTGCATCTTGTCTTTACCTTCAGCGAGAGCCCCTACAAGTTCAGTATGAGGAGTTTCCCTTCCTAGAAAAAGAGACAATGATGGATTACAGCAGCATGCAGAGGCTAGGAGCCAAACTGGGGTAAGGGATGAAATTCGGTTAGCCATATCAGCATTATGTTTCTGTTGGAGGCTGTTCAGACCTGCTATCAAAATGCATCCTGGGTAACCTAATCACAACTAGACAGCGCTCAGTAGAGGTGTGAACTCGCCCGAGACACACATTGGTGACCCATTTGAGATCTGATCTTTAAAGCGGTGTGTAAACACATGTCTCCTGGGCCGCTTCCTCAACTGACGTCCTCTGTGAAACAAGTGGAAGCCGCCACAACAAACAGAATAGATTACAGATTATTATATACTGTCTGATTTCCATGTGATCCATGTGCTCTTACCTTGTCAATGTCCACGCTCTCTGTTTCAACTAACCATTGATCTAGTGAGCGGATTATCCCCAGACTCCCTTACAGATCGTGTGACAGCAAATTCTGAATCACCTCTGTCTCATTGTGTAAATCTGGCATTAAATCCAGTACGTGAAGTTGTTTCTTTCCTTGTAAAAAAACGTCAGTTTGCTGCAGCACAGCTGTACCAGACAGCAGAGACATTAAAGAAATCGCTCAATTTTGTGAATAGTTGAGTCAGGAGAAATTATATAACTTTGTGAAACGCTGCCTGCGTCTGGACGGAGGATGATACCCGGTCTGAATGCCCTCTTAGTGTTCGAACTTGGAGTTTGACTTATTTTAGAGTTGACTGTCGTCATCAGGTTCACCAGGGTGTACCAGTTTTCACTTTTTCAACCCAGAATTATATCTCAAGCTACGAACTACATGTTTCAGTTGTTTTAATTCACGCTGTCCTCGATTGTCATCCGGCGTTTCTTTAAATAACCAGTTCCTGACTTGTGGAGAATCCAGTTAGTTCACATTCCCCAATAAATATACAGCTCAGCAACAACAGCAACACCAGGCGTTGGCAACCACTATTCCACAACACACATTTCCATTCCCCTGAGATGATGAGATATGTAAATACATCAGAGTACCAAAGCTGGCTCATCAATTTACAATATTACAGAGGATGAGTAGATACAGGCTACATACACTTCCAGAGGATATCATAAATATTTATCAGGGAACAAGTTTAAGTTTAAACTTGTTTTCTTTATAAATATTTGTAAACATGTAGCTCATACAAACCTTATTCTTTGATTTTATACTCTTGAGAAGTTGCATGTTTTGTTGATGGTGAATAGGAAGTGACCGTGTCATATCAAAGGAAACACTGTTAACCTCAAAGCCACATATCTCGAAGGCGCTAAGCCACTACTTCGCTATATAGGAAGTAACACGGCTATAGCAGGAAGCTTGTATTATGTTGAGCTGAGGCCCGGCTGAAAAAGCATTTCATCTCATTTCTCATTAAGTTTTTTCTTTTCTGATGTTGTTGCACAAAAGAGAACATTAGATTGTGGAAATGTTATTATGAAAGCAAGACAAACAATGCATGAGTTGATGAATATTGAATTATAATAGTTTTTTGAAGGTTACAGAAATTTTTGTCACAATATCATAATTGTGATCTTTTCAAACGCATTAGTATGCAGATATGTTCAGCCTGTTTGTGAACGCTCTCTTCTTTCTCTTGCAGTTTCATTTCTGGGCTCATTCAGAGAGTAAAGATCGAGGCCTTTGAGCGGATGCTTTGGAGAGTTTGTAAAGGCTTCACCATCCTCAGCTATGCGGAGGTTGATGAGTATCTGGAAAATCCCGACACGGTACGTTTCTCAAAGCGAACATTGTCGTGGATTTGTGCCAAAGTTTAATTACTTATGTCGTGTCTTCCTCGCATTAAAGTGCAGTAATTAAATGTCATCAGGGAAGGTTGGGTTCTTCGATAGATGTCAGATACTTTTATTGAGACAATAAGAAAGCTGACTGATGTAAATATGATTTATTTACTGCTTTGAAAACAAACTTTGGACCTCATCCAAGAAGTGCTTGTAAGGGCAGATCAGGCTTCTGTTTCCACATGTGATAAAAACATTTGTTGGATAAATCAGTATCCACTGTTTCCATCATTTTTGCTGATTAGATCAAAGTTAATATACAATAGTAGGCATTTATAAGCGGTTGCATATAAGTTATGACCATGTTTTGTGTAGTGTTTAGGTTCCAACATAGTTTGTTTTGGTATCAATCTAATTATTTAGCTATAACAGGTTAGAAAAAAACACATATTTGCTTGTAATGACATGGTGCATGGTTTTAAATATCACTAAAGATATCATCGTCACTTTTTGTGTAGTGTTGCTACAGCGGAGTTAGTTAAGAAACAGTACGGAGGATCGAAGAGAATTGTAAATGATAAAAAGGAAAGCAAAAATCTGAAACTATGACCAAATGTTTATCTGGTAAATAATGAGACAACAGTGAAAATGATGTTGTAAAGTCTGTTGTAAAGTCTGTTCCAGTCCTTCTGGCTGTTCTCATCAACAATAAGTGCCGTTATCTTGTCTATTCATGTTGAGTGACAGCACTAATCCAATTATCCATTTCCTCTGCCTGACCAGAAGGCAGGCATGCAGGGCTGCGACTGATCAGTGATGGAATGTCAGGACATACTTTCACTGACGGGAAAATGAGGAAAAAAATTACAAGCTATGCTTCCGTGCTTTTTTTAAAAAGAGAGTAGAGAAAGCCATGATTTTCGGCTGCTGTTTCGAGCCACGAATCTCAAGTTAATTTCGGTTTTGTGTTTAGTATCGACCAGCTTTATTTCAAGTCAGATGTATCACGGATAACGTCCATTGTGTAGATATCAAAGATCCTAGCAACACAATGAAATAAGCACAGCTGTAACGTTACTATATATTCATTCATGGTTGAGTTGCAGAAATCAACAAGTTGGCCTCTTTCACATATCTCCTCAATGCAAATTAATTGTCAGTTGTCTGCCCGGAAGTGACTGCTGCTGTTTAACACGACATCACGGTGATTCAGCCCGTACAGTCTACTAACATCCTCTTATTTTATATCTGCAGGGCGAGCCGACCAAATGCGTGGTGTTTTTGATCTCTTACTGGGGAGACCAGATTGGCCAGAAAGTGAAGAAGATCTGTGACTGGTAATTATTCATCAATGCTTTATTCTCTCGTTGTTTTATTAACGGCAGGAAATGGGGCTGATATTTGTTTTGTATTTTATTCTGCTTTCCTTACTATTAGTAGCTGTGAGTTGTGAGTAACACCCTTTTTTTTCCCTCCATAGCTACCACTGTCACTTGTACCCCTATCCCAGTAGCAACGAGGAGAGGAATGATGTGGTGGAAGGACTGAGAACTCGCATTCAGGACCTGCACACAGTATGTCTCACTGCTTGACGTGTCTGATTACGCAGATGTTTAATTAGTAACAGAAAAAGTAGTTCTACTGTTTACTTTAACTAACTGCTGTCATCTCCCTGTTAAAATATAAGCTACATAATTTAAAATATGAGCTCTCTTGATGGTTTTCTTCTCCTGGTGGTGGTTGTGTTTAGCGAAACACATGACATTCACAAAGGATTTCTGGTACGCTCTGCTCTTTTACAGTCAAATAACTAAAGACCAGAATTGAATGGCTGATTGATTTTCTAAAAGATTAACCCGATTGTTCTCCTTGTGAAGCAGTCGTGGTAGTTACAGGCTCAGTCAAGTTTCTGTCTGGAGCTTTGCACTGTGAATCGTCTGGTAGCTTTAACCCACCGTGACTGAAAAATGGAATTTCACTCAGCCCCTGTAGCACATGATCAGCATGAGGCTTCAGCTGAAAGTCAAGTTTTTTTTCCTCTAATGTGTGCTCCTCTTCTTCCCTTCTCTGTTCTTGGCTGGTTTTTCTTGTCTGACTTATTTACACAGTCTTGAATCTCATTTAATATGATATACCACACTGAAATTATCTGCTTATCTGTCACCGTGTGTAGGTACTTAACAGGACAGAGGACTACCTGAGACAGGTCCTGATAAAGGCTTCAGAATCCGTGTACACCTGGGTCATCCAGGTCAAGAAGATGAAGGCCATCTACTATATTCTGAACCTGTGTAGCTTTGACGTTACTAACAAGTGTCTGATCGCTGAGGTGTGGTGTCCTGTCAATGATATTCCCACGCTGCGGAGGGCCCTAGAAGAAGGATCGGTGAGGAAGCTCTCAACAGCGTTACTCTGTTTGACTTTTGCTTCACCCCACGCTTTCTTCTTCTGTTTATTTAACCCCGGCAGTTGCTTCATGAACTGGGGCGTTGTTTGGATAAACGCAAGTATTGTTTGAGGCATTGCTTTAATTTCGCTCTCTTTGGTTTAGTGAGGGTACTGAAAGGCCACTGTTCATTCAGTGTGCAGGCTGAGGAGGACCAAGTGTTTATTTGGGATAAAGATACATTAATAGGTGCATTGTTCCTACAGTAGTTTGTTTATCTTTTCCCCACAACTGGCTTTTTACTTATTATTTTTTGGCAATACTGCTGAACCACAAAGAGACATTATATCCACATCTTTTTCTTGTTTAGTTTTATCTTTGGATTTTGGTGCCTTCTTTTTGCAGTTAATCAGATGTTTGAAGGACACGGTTGATGCTGACATTTTGATTTGACGTTGACATTTCAGAGAAAAAGTGGAGCGACCGTTCCTTCCTTTGTCAATCGTATCCCCACCAGCGACACTCCCCCCACCCTGATAAGGACCAACAAATTTACCTCTGGCTTCCAGAACATTGTGGATGCCTATGGAGTGGGCAGTTACAGGGAGGTTAACCCTGGTGAGTTTGTGATTTTCTTTCCCCTTTTCCCTGTCTGTATGTAAAACACAAAAAAAACAATCAGTGGTTCCCAAAACAGTTCAGGTGTGCCGTGGGATTTTATTACAACTATACATTATTATTGCCGTATACAACTATACAACAAGTTATGAATGAGTTTTGAGTTACTATATCAGTATTTTGTACACATTAATTGCCCGATGCAGAGGCAAATTCTACCCTAAAAACTCTCAGGGCGCTCCAGTATTTTGCTGTTTTCATGCAATTGTTGGTTGGTGGGAATTATTAGAGTGCGACCCATTAAAGGTCTTGATTGACAGCCAATGTGAAGGAGGGTAACGAGGGAAAATGGATTTCTTGTCCGGAGCGGTTCCTCATTTTTTTTATTTTGTGTCTTGGGCACAGAAAGTTTAAACTTTCTTACTTTCTAACCACCTCCTAATGTTGTTTTTTTCCTGATAAATGTGAATATTTTTTAAAGGTTTACTTCACTTAAGTTTTTTGTTTGATTGTTTGATCTCTTCCTCGTCTCTAGCTCCTTTCACAATCATCACTTTCCCATTCCTGTTTGCTGTAATGTTTGGGGACCTGGGTCATGGAGTCATCATGGCTCTGTTTGCTACCTGGATGGTGCTATGCGAGAACAACCGCAAACTTAAAAACACAAGAAATGAGGTGAGTGAGTTCTCCAGCAAGCATTTTTCTTTTACTAACACTCATGTGAAAGCTCCCTTATGTGACCTCAGGAATGCCAGTGTGTGTCATACAGTGTGTCTGAAGTGTAACTGAGTGATTTGATGTGTTCGAGCAGATCTGGAACACGTTCTTTGAGGGGCGTTACATCATCCTGATGATGGGCCTGTTCTCCATCTACACTGGCCTGATATACAACGACTGTTTCTCAAAGTCCCTTAACATCTTTGGTTCTGGGTGGAGTGTGAAGGCCATGGGGTGGAAGTGAGTACTTCATAATCAGAAGGACTTCATTGTAACAGTACAAACATTATTTTTACAGTGGAGAAATTCAGTGTACCTGTTTGAAGATATGCACGACATGATGACATTTGTGGATTTGTTTCGTATCGACATGCATTTTACAGACACTGATGGTTTTATTTCTGCCCAACAGGAAAGAGGATATGCATGGGAATCGTTTTCTCACTCTGGATCCAAATGTTACAGGAGTTTTCAAGGGACCGTACCCTCTGGGAATTGACCCGGTGAGCAGAGAAAACTGGAGACTAGTAGTCATCATGAATTACATTGATTTCTCATGTAACACCTCATGTACAGAGATTTTTGTGTTACTTTTTTTCATACACACAATCACAGTTAAAAGCACTTTGAAATGTATTATTTCACCAGGACATGTGCACACAAAGTTACACTTGTAAACATACGCAAGCATATTTTTTGAGTGCATACATAAATGCTGAAAACAGTACTGTTTGGGACTTTAAAAGTTGGGGATATAAAACTGCCACTAACATGGAGCAGTAGTGTCTGGTGCTGATACAGAAGATTGGATCAACTATTAAACAGTTGGTTATTTGCATTTAGGATGCAAATTGTGTTGTAAAAATGAATAATGTCAGTCATTGAATCACTAGATCACCTTTTAGAAACTATACTGCAATTCTTACAAAACACAGTTAGTCATTCTTCAGCAGTTCATCTTTTACCAATCAAAACCATTTTATAATTCGGTGTCTGTCCTCTTTCTGTTGTAAAGATTTGGAACTTGGCGTCCAACCGGCTCACATTTCTGAACTCCTATAAGATGAAGATGTCCGTGATATTGGGCATCATTCACATGAGCTTCGGAGTGATCCTCAGCACTTATAATCACCTGTAAGTACCACTTTGTTTTTGTTTGTTTTTTATCTTGTAAAGCCCTCATTAGATGTTATGATTTTTAATCGCCTGCCTTATTTTTGTCAACAAAAACAGGCACTTTAGGAAGAAGTACAACCTGTACTTAGTATTTCTTCCTGAGCTCCTGTTCCTGCTGTGTCTGTTTGGCTACCTGGTGTTTATGATACTGTACAAGTGGCTTGCCTTCTCTGCAAAGGACTCCAGACATGCCCCGAGCATCCTCATCCACTTCATAAACATGTTCCTCATGCAGGGTGATGGATTGCAGCCCCTCTATCCAGGACAGGTGAGAAGCTAATAAAGCTCCGTTCCTGCTACAGCGTCACTGACCGAACAGATTAAATCTAATGTTGTTAGAAAACACTACAGACGTCACAGAGACAGTTGATGACAACATTGTTTTACTTCTTCCAGACTGGCCTGCAGATATTTTTGGTGGTCATTGCTGTTCTTTCAGTGCCTGTCCTTCTCCTGGGGAAACCAGTCTACCTTTATTGGCTCCACAATGGAAGCCACCGCCTAGGAATGTACAGGGTGCGTGTTTGAAATGCATGTCTGACTGTGAATATTTGCATGAATGTGAAACAACTGTATATATACTGTACAGCTGTGTAAATATGCTAATCTCATTAGTTTCTCTGTGTGTTCTTAGGGATATGAGCGCGTGAGGCGTAATAGTGAAGAGGAGCTCTACCTGATGAGGGCTCACGACATGGAGGAGGGCAGCAGTCACAGTGATCTCTCCTCGAGCAGCGAGCACCCGACAGAGGAGGTGAATACAGCAAAACATCTGGATCAGTACCCATCCATCTTAAACTTCCTTATAAGCAACCATACTTCTGTTACTGTCAGTGATGCTGATGAGTTTTGTTTTTTGTTGCAATAGTTTGACTTTGCAGATGAGCTTCTGCATCAGGCCATCCACACTATAGAGTACTGCCTGGGTTGCGTCTCCAACACAGCGTCCTACCTGAGGCTCTGGGCTCTGAGCCTGGCACATGCCCGTGAGTATAACTGTTACTGACTGACTACTGACTACTAACTGCAAGATTCAACTTATTTCAGGGTTTCCTTTCTTTCTTTCTTTCTTTCTTTCTTTCTTTCTTTCTTTCTTTCTTTCTTTCTTTCTTTCTTTCTTTCTTTCTTTCTTTCTTTCTTTCTGTCTTTCTTTCTTTCTTTCTTTCTTTCTGTCTTTCTGTCTTTCTTTTTCTTTCTTTCTTTCTTTCTGTCTTTCTTTCTTTCTTTCTGTTGCTAAACAGTCAATAAAAGCTCATTCTTAAGCAGAACAGCTTGAAATGTGATCATGCATAGTATTTCAAGGTATATTAAACTGTTTCAATTGATTTCACATCACAAATTAGAATTAAATGGAAAACTGATTACAGGGCTGTTTTATGAAGGCAGAACCAAACGACCATTTAATTTAATATTTCCGATATGTGTATATATCCTTGTGTGTGTGCTGTAGCATTCTGTTAATATGAGTGATGGAGGAGTTGAAGAAATCTTGATCAGTCAGATTACTGTCGATTCAGGAAAAAACTACTCGTCGCCCCTCTCGAACATAACTCAGAGTTGTAAAACTGTCAATACTTTTTTGGAGTGAAGTGTATAGTACGTCTTCAGTCTCTCCTAACAAAGTCGTTTAACATTGACCAGGGACATAATAGCCAATAACTGTAGAGCAATGACTGAGTGAGTAATGAGTATTACAAAGTTACGAGCTGTGGTTCAAAAACCAAAAGTGTATCAGTTGGAACATGAAATGTCTTGTCTTTGTATTGTTCAATGATTATACTTAAAGGTTTTTTGTAAATCATTGCATCCTGTTTTTATTTACATTTCTTTATTTAGTGTCCCAACATTTTTGGGAATCTGGGTTGTAGTAACTGGCATATACACTTTTTCTGTTCGTTGTTCACAGAGTTGTCCGAGGTGCTGTGGGCCATGGTGATGCGAGTGGGGCTACGGATGGACTCCAGTCTGGGGGTTTTATTCCTGGTGCCTGTGTTTGGCCTGTTCGCCGTTCTCACTGTGTCCATCCTCCTGGTAATGGAGGGTCTGTCTGCATTCCTTCACGCCCTCCGGCTGCACTGGTAAGATAACCGAAAACATTAAAGTGCGTCTGCCAAAGTGCCTTGAATCATCTCATTGTCGTTTGCTCATAGCAGCTGTTTGTTTCCTCCTCAGGGTGGAGTTTCAGAATAAATTCTACGGCGGGACTGGAATCAAGTTTTGCCCCTTTGCCTTCTCTCTCCTGCCCTCCAGCTTTGAACACGACGGCTTACTGTGAAGAGACTTATCTTGTTACACTGTTGGCGCTGGTTGATGGTAAACAGAGCCTTAACAAGCCAGCAGGGTTTCATGCTTAGAAACACATATTCCAGAGATGTCATGAGGTGATTTTTTGATTTCTTTTTAGTCTTTTAACAATTTGTCGCGTAAAGAACGGTGAGCTTCAACCAAGTTTGGACTGAAACATGCTGCCCTCCCAACAGTCTCAAGAACACAAGCGGCACAGAGTGTACTTTTGACAAACATATGTGTGTATAAAAGGGTTTTTTGTACGAGAATCCGCGCGCTTCACTGCAGAACATTTTGTGAGGCTCATATTTTATCAGGCATATATTGTTAGCAGTTGTTGATGTCACTTGTATGGAGAACCACATCGACCAAACGTATAAATTAGTTACAAAAATGTGCTTGTAGTATGAGATGACACAGTTGACGCTTGTTAAATTTCGTACTGGTTTTGGTCTCTTTTATTGGATTTGCTGATTAAATAATATTCTTTCCTTTATAAGAATAATATTTAAGAAAACATATCCTTATTTATTATTTTCTGTTTCCCTCCATTTCTTCTGTATCTCGTTATTTTTGGCATTAATTGAGGCATAATTGTATATATTCATGCGGTATGTTCACGAGTTTCAGTTCTGGTAGGTGTGGTTTCCATGCACTGGTTAGCGAGCCACCTTTTCCGGGTTGCGTTCTGTAGTTCTTGCTCAACTTTTTGTTGCACTGACTGCCTTACAGAAGTACAACCAAATGACAGCATACTGTATGATTCTTTTGTTTCCCTTGTAAAAAAAAAAACAACAACAAAACACTGCAAAGGATCTTTGACTTTTCAGTATTGAAAAGTGCTCAGGCAGGTGTGTAATGAGATGTAAATACTTTTACAGAATTATTTTTTAATTTATTATATTTTAAATGTTGCTTTCTGAATTAAATATGAATGTTAATGGGATATGATTTTTACTCGTATGCATTCACAGTGTTGCCTATGCGTCTGCCACTTTCTGTACCTTTTAACATTCCATGCATGGAGAACTTTAATCATCCGTTTTGTCGACTCAGCTCTGCTGGTTGGGAGCTCGTGACATCCACATTCAACACAGCGACAGTTCGACTGTATTATTAGAAGAAGATTGAATTATGTACTAATATCAGCCGCTAGTAGTATTTGCTAATTTAGTGGATTTGTTAATATTGTATGGAATTGGGTTGTTTTTCTGAGGAAAGGAGATTTAAATGGCATCATTGTCACATTAGTGAGATGTCTGCACTTTTTTCACTGGACACACAGTTTGCTACAGTGAGATGCTGCCACACATTTTTGTGTCAAGTTTAACAGTGAAACAATATGAAGTCGAATCTTTGACGTTACAAGTGGCAGTCACTGTTTTATTGGAGCAAGTGAAGTATGATTAGTTAACATTTAAAGGTTTTGGTTGGTTAAAGGGTTGTTGAGATTTCTTCTACCGCAGCCCTGATCTTGCTGTTAATTTTAATATGAAGAACTGTATTTTTTCATTGACAAACACTCCATGCTCTACTTGTTTTGAGAAAATCATCCATATGTCAATAATAAATTGTATTTTTGTTTGAGTTGTTCTTAATTGCGTTTCTTATTGCATCTGGGTTCAGACGAGCAAGTCAACACCAAAACTATTGACCGAAAGTCTTGGTGCAACACACTGGAGAGGGACTCCAAGAAACGATTTTGTATAATTTTTTATCAAATCAGTTCTCCCAAATGGTTACTCATCTATTTGTACATTTCTGATTCATAACTGATCATTAAAATGCCAGTTATACCAGGAGATCAAGGGATTTGTCATATTATTTATCAGTTTTTGATAAACAACTGAAGCGCTTCATTAACAGCCGCCTCGAAAAGTAACATAATGATGAGGAAATTAAAACAAATACAAACAAACCGACAAACGAGACACAACTGATATAGTTTGGCAAGTTAAAGTAAAATATGTAGCGACAAGATACATTTAAAATTGACATGTTAAGCTGACAAATCTAAAATTATATAATACAGTTAAATCATATGAATTATGTTTTGTTTTTCAAAAATGTCCAATTATTCATATTAAGTTAGCATCAATTTCTTTAATCATTATGATCGTCAGGTGATCTATCAGTTGTGTGGTTGGTTATGTGCAGCCACACTGAATCAAAGATCAATTAAAATGCAGTCTAGTTCTGACGGGAGGTTTTCAATTTGCTTCTGAAATAAGGATCAAGGTTTTCAGAAGCTCTCTTCAGTTTGAGACGTGACCTGCACAGATCGGTGCCTTCCAGTCAATGTTCTGGGGAAAATGTTCCTCTGTGCCTCAACTTCAGTAGCACCTCAAGGGGCTTGATGGTTGCTGTGGCAACATCCAACTTTAAACTTGTAACAGCAAGGACAGGTTAATCAGAAAGTGATGCTCGTTAAAGTTTTTATTTCTTAAAAGGTTAAAGGTGCACGATGTAGTTTAATCAGAAGAGAAAAGATCATTTTCGACTGATTCTGTGTGCCTAAATAAACAAATTCTCATTATTTTCATGACTGAATAAACAAACTGACCTTAATTTCAATTGCATACTGTTTTACTTTGTTTATATGTGGCGGACCCTGCCACCTTGCCAGCTTCAAACAGTGTTCTGGGGACCTTATTTTTCTCTGAAAACAGCTTGTTTATCCACTTATGGAATAAATGAATATTTCTGAGTTTGTATTATTACCTCATTAATATTTAAAGAGTTTGATTTCTTCTCCAAAACGACATAGTGTCCCTTTACTGTTATATGAGAGACACAAACAGCTTTGCCAACTTACCGACTGGAACTTGAGCTCTCCAGAGAGACGATGTAAAAAAAACTGATAATCTCCACCTCTTCTTCTCCATCTCTGGCCACACTGACTGTTTGTGCAGTGCGTCGCTGAGCTGCTGCTGCTGCTGCTCACTCATGTACAGATGAGAGTGAAAGCCTGTCACGGCTAAACACACGAGAGGTATTGGGTCTTCACTCCAACGCAGAGATAGGATACTGCACGCTGGCAGCTGAAGACATGTGGACTCACCTAACAGACCTGCAGCCTCAGACAGGAATGATTTTCATTTCTCTTGCCTTTTGATTTTTTTTTGTAATTAGTAATTCTACCATTGCCTGTCCGTCCTTAAGTTCTAAGGGCTGAAGATTATCCATGGAAGTAATATTTACTATTTTCTTGCCAAGTGCTTCCTCTCTAACGCCTTTACACACTCTGTTATGCCTCAGGTGAGTCTGCTGGAAGCATCAGTGGGGATGAGTACATCAGCCAGGTGGTGCAGGACATTCAGAAGTGGCCAAGGTTTTTTGACCTGGACGTGATCCATCCCTGAGCTCAGTGGTGCTGCTTCAAGAACTACAACGTTTCAACAAACTAGTGGTCTGCACGCAGCGCTCTCTGGCTGAGCTGCAGAGGGTGAGACGGAGGGGCCGAGGGCAACAAGATATAAGCAAACAGACAGACAGGTGTTGGGTTTGCGTTGTGCTTCACACATGGATTATTCTGTCCTACTTCACTTGTGTCCCCCAGGCATTGGCTGGTGAGGTGGGTATGAGCAGTGAGTTGGGTGAGGTCACAGTCAAATCCCTGCCATTTGGAAGAAGTTGGCAGCGACGCTCTTCAGTCCCTCGGCAACTGGATGATCCATTTCCAGAGGTGCTATGAACAGCAACACACACACTGTCACAGATAACCTGGTACATGCAGCCTTCTGCAGTATTCTGGCGATACAGAACAGTGGAAACACCAGTTGAGAATATATTGTTGTGCATCTTGCGTCCACCAGGTGGATGAAGGAGAGCGTAAAAGTAATGTGGCTGTCAGGACTCCATATCCCAGAGTCCTACCTGACTGCCCTGCTGCAAGTGAGGATGTAGACAGCGACAGACCAGGACAGGGAAATGAGATGACGCTCACTGTTTACAGCCTGATTAGTGATGAGTTCTGAAGACTGATGTTTTTTTCTCCCTGCAGGCAGCTTTGTGTCCAGCCTGTACCTGGAGGGAGCAGACTGGGACGTGGAGAAGGGCTCGAAGTCGTCCCCATAGAGGCCTGAGGCTACAGGTGTGGACCACAGGCTCTACATTTCACTGTTATGATGTTATTTTCCTCACTGTTGTGTGTTTCTTAACACAGAATAAGCTGCCGACCCCTGAGTACACCACGGCCTTGCAGAGGAATGCCATGGGCGTGGGGTTGGTGTTTGAGGCGGACCTTTCCAGCACCAGGCACCTCTCCCACTGGGTGCTCCAGGGAGTCTCGCAGAGCTGAGTACCTTTCACACAGTCTGTTCAATAACGGCGCCTCATGTCTGATTTCTTTAAAGAAAGAAGATTCCTCAGACTTATGAGCAGATCACAGGGAAGCCTATAAGTTATGATTAAAGACTGTACATGTTTTTAAATAGATTAATTGAGCCACATCAGAAAACTAAACTTTCAAACTTAAAATCAACTTCTCAGCTTTCACTACGTTTTCACTAGATGGCAGCAAACACCAGTCCTGAGCTCCTCAGCCTGTGCAGCTCCAGAGATCTTTATTGATTGTTAAACTGCCAATATTTCTCCAGTGGTTCAGGATCCTTCAAGCTTTAAAGTCTCTCACTGTTTGTTAATGAATAAATGTTAGTAGGTCAGTCAAGTCCAAGGTATTTCATCACTCTGTCCGTTCTAACAGAAGGGCAGTAGATGCTGAGTGTTTCTGCTGAGGTTGTGAACATAAGCTGCTGCACACAGTGGAAAATGTACCACTGACCAAAGGCTGCTAAAGTTTTCCACTTCACCCAAGTAGCTTTTCAAGCTGCTCTCTGCGGTGCAGGCAGCGTTTTGCATCGTTACAACAGTTGAACGAGCAGATCCAGCGCAGCACTGAGTAATCGAGGCTGCTGAGCTCAGCGTGCCGAAAGCAGGTGAAGTTTACTCTAAAAAATCAGACAGCCCTGCAGGATCTGGCAGCTGGCGTGGCAGTGAGGTCACAGGAAAAAAAAGAAACTGCAACGCTTTTGAGCCATAACACGTGCAACATGCATCATGTAGCCTGATCTGTGAGGGTGCAGCTGCAGTGTTGGAGTAAACTGTGACTGAGGCAAACATCCAGCAGCATGATCATGTGTTGCATTTACTTTAAAAGTCCTTGTGTTGCCTGAAAAGCCCTGCTCTGAATGGCAGGGGGTAAAGGTCAGACAGCCCCCCTCCTCAGCTCTGACTGGTACGTATCATAAAGAGTGACCATCAGGACGCGTTGACAACAGCAGGGGAGGAATCCTGTTTCCCTCTTGAATAGATGAAAAGCAAGTTGTGTTGTTTAATGAACCTACACTTGATGTGAGCGAGCACACTGAGGGCCAATCCATCTCTTCCTGATTACAGAAGCAGGAGAGTGGATGAATGGAGTGGAGTGGCCAAAATTATTTTCAGCTGCTTGTGACTGGAGAGATTTACATTAACCCCCAAACCCGCTCCGGTTCCTGCTCGGCACCAAGTGGCCTCAATAAAATGCCAAGAGTGCCCCTGAAACTAAAAAGTCTGACACATCAGATTCAAGAAAGGAAAGTTCACCTCCGTCAAAAAACAAACAAACCCTGATGATATAAAATGTCAAAATTATTAGATAAATGTTGACTTTATATCTCAGAATTGACTTTTATCTCTTAATTTTGACTCTTTATTACCTTTATTCTCTTTTTAAAATATCATAATTGAATTTTATCTCATAATTTTGACCCTTTTTCTTTTCATTTCGATTTGTTAATCTCATAATTATGACTTTTTATTACCTTTGAGCTTTTTTAAATTTTCAAAATTAAAATTTTTAATGTAATAATTGACCTTTGTTTCATAATTTTGAGTTTTTAAATCTCATTTATGACTTTTTCCTCATATTTTTTACTTTTATATAATAATTCTGACTTTTTCATCTTATAATAATGATTTTTATTACCTTTTAAATTTCAATTTTGACTTTTTTCACCCTCATAATTGACTTTTGTCTCATAATCCTGACTTTTCGTCTCATAATTATTTATTTAATGAATCTTATATTTCATCCTCTGTGTTTCTCTTTAACTGGCGCACACGAGCCTCCATACATGAGTACTCTTTGCAGTCTGCAGCATCTCTTGCAGCTGGTGAGACTCGCAGCTCAGCCCTCAGGGACCTGAGAGGTGTGTAGTCACCCCGACCACAGATATACATGTTGGGCTGCAGGTTCTGGTTGCAGTGCCTGGTGTTTGGTTTGGATCTGGGCCCGCAGCCCTGTGGTTTGCTGGCTGCTTGCACTGTAAACCTACATGTCCCACAGCTACAGTAACCTCCTGCCACTGTCTGCCCGGGCACTGATGGCTTTGACAGAGAGGCTGCAGACCACATGGTGAATATATGATGGTCATAGAGTCATGAGCCTTACTGTGTTAATATAACTTTTCATATGCAGCCAGGACTTAGGCAGAATGTGTTTTATATGCAGTTGTGTTCACCCAGAAAACAATTACTCATCATCGGCACAGCTCCAGAGATTTGAGAGGACCCTCTGAGAAGCAGCAGCAGCAGCAGCAGCAGCAGCCCATAATAATTCATTTAAAGGAAAACAATGCGTAATGTGCCGACGCCTTGAGCGCGCATTGTCCTTTGTGCGGGGTTGAAACGGGGCAGGGTAAAAGAGACCCAGCAGCAGCAGGCTGTGCTTTTAAAAGACCCGAGGAGACTATAAAAGTGGTTTCATGCCCGCTGCAGTGAAGGCTCGGCTCGATGTGCGCACAGACAGACGGAGGTAGGCAGAGCAGATAGAGAGAGAGAGGGACACACTGAACACTCAGGGTCTCACATGTCGGCTCTCAGTCACAGGTAGACACGCACGAGAAGAAGCGAGGAGTTCAGGCATTTTTCCTGAAGTTCACTCAGGATTTGAAGACACAAACGAGTTTGAGAAATCGTCCCTGGAAGTCTTCAGAAGTGCATGTTTGGTAACCGAGTAGGATGCGCGTCTTCTCCAGCCGACCCGGTTCTGTTTGACACTTGGATTCACTAACTTGGCTGTTTTTCTAACCGGGGGGAAGTTGGGGCTCGTTTAAACTTTTTTTTTTTTTTTTTTTTTTTTTTTTTCTGGCCGTCTACCTTTTCGTGCCGCGGAAATGGAACCGCGCCAACCGGAGAGCGTGTCCGCGCTCTGCAGAAGAAGTTTGCTCTGGACTGTGCTCGTACTCTGGCTGACCACGTTTGTTGACGGGACCTGGAAGACGGGACTTTACAAAACCTACTCAGCGGGGACGCAGACATCAGCCTCTCACACCTCAGTCTACCAGAAACGGTAAAGAAATCATTTCATTGATATCATTACTGTCGTGTATGAATTGTTTTACGCACAGAAAAATATTCTCTTGAATCTGTTTTTAAACTTTGCAGCACTTCTTATCAATGCATGCCTCCCATCTCCATCCATCTACCAGTTCCTATTGTCTTCCTGACAGTCGGTTTCCTTTTTCCTGTCCTGGCAGCACACAGTGCTCTGCTGACATGCCCATCCTCATTGTTGTCCCAGCTCAGCCACCGTCTCTCTCAGAGCACCTCCACTGTCTCTGAGGGTTTGTGTAGGAGCAGCAGCAACATCTGCTCCCTCTCAGCCGTCCCGGGGTTGCTCTTTAAATGCACCACCTTCTCCTCACATCCCTCCACATGAAGCCTACTCCTGGACCCCAGTATTGAAGACAGCTCAAAAGTGAATGAGAGACAGATGAGTTTTATAACATTAAAGGCCACTGGATGGAAAAGGGGGATGAAATGTTGCACGCAGTGATTGAGTTGTTGAGGGAGTTTCTGAAGGAGACTCACCAGACTAAACACACCGGCACAGAGCGCACACCAGCTCTGCTTCCCTTCTGGACTGAGCCAGTGTTTAGCTCGGAGACCAGCCAGTGCTTTCGTGATGAGAGGACGTTTCCCATCTTACAAATATTTACACTGTCAGGTTGAGTGCGTGTGTGTGGGCTGAAAGTGGCCGGAGGGCTGATAACCCTCCCTCTCTCTGGTGAGGCCTTTTGCCTCTAGGTGTGTCCAGGTGGCTTTCAGCACTCCCAGCCTCGCTCCACTGGGCTCACCTCTGCCGCTCGGCACCCCTACAAACCCAGAGGTTTGTGGACATGTTTACTAAACACAAGCAGCTGGGACTTCCACCACATCTGGGCTCGTTCTGGGAAAAGGGGACATGAGTTTACAGTCAGTGTGCCGCTGTTTCTAAGAGGAGAGAAGCTGCTCGGTGTGAGTCAGGAGGAGGTCAGTGGGTTTGAGGTGACACGAGTGGAGCTGAAAGTCTCGGTCCACCTGCTGTCTGGCCCTGATCTGTGGAAGCAGCAGTTTATGGTGTGTCAACATGAAGCCAAACAGTGGCGGACAGCAGAAAGGCTCTCTCTCAAGGGCCGGAGCAACTTGACATTCAGTGACATAAACTTTTCACTCGGGTTCAGGAACATAAAAGGAAGTAAATATTCATTTTAACCTCCACTAAGAATGTCTTTCCCCGTACCAGCCCTGTCTTCACACAGTGATTACCCAAATCAAAGGGGATTATCAACTCTTGAGTAGTTTCTCGACTGGTGCGGTCGCTCTGTGGAGGAGCTGATAAAGCGTTCGCTCACCCTTGTCCTTCTTAACGACGATATGAGCTCAGTACACCGAGGGCCCGGCGGAGGAAGCTGCGTCTTTATTTCTTGTCTCGCCCACTTCTTTATCCTCCCTCGGAGGACTTGTCATGGTCTGACAGGCAGTCTGGACCCTGTGGCCGACCTCATTCCTCACCCGTCTTAACCATATCCACTGTTTTCTTTAAGCATGGGGATGAAGATGACGGAGATTCCAGCGGGCTGAGCCCCGTGTGGCTCCGAGCAGGAAGGCTTTAGATTCAGGACATTCAGAGAAGATCAAATAATGTATGTGCTCAGGGAAAGTGTTTCACGGATATTACACGGCTAGTAATCACTAGTGGTGGATACATTACAGACAGTTAAAGATACAATATATAATATTTCTGCATTAAAGGAGCGTGTTGATGTCTACTGAAGTAAGCATGCTAACCAGCTAGCCCTGTCCCTTCCTGTCTCGAAACGTCACTTTGTAAGTTTTTTATCTCGACTTTTAATGTGATAATCATGACTTTTCTCGACGTAGACAAAATAAAACTCACCAGAACAGTCTCGGCTCGTCTCTCCACAATCACCTCTGCTTTTGTTGAATTAAATCCTATATTCACTGAGTAAGATGTGAAAATATTCTGGCTCTACGCGCTGTTTTCACCGGCTGCTGATGTCCGACTCTTTGTCGCTCCTCTCCTGTCCCGGCCTGCCGCGTCTTGACGCCCCACAAAGTCATAGTCGTTTTCAGAGCTTCTGTAAATCACCTCTGTACTGTAGCCCCTGTCACCTAACTGATCTCTGTTGGTTTTGGAGTCTGTCTTCAGTCTTCAGGCTGCCAGATCCAGGTGAGCTGATCCTGTGGAGATCCGAGCTCCTGATCCGGACACACTCTAGGGCCACGGCTAACTGAGCCATGAGCTAATTAGCTAACCAGCCAAGGATAGCTAGCGAAGAGCAGCAGTTGTTGGTTACTCTGCCCCGTGTTTTTGGAGCTACCTTCAAATTCTGAACATATTCTACAAATTACACCTTTGAGAAGGTCGGTGTCAGCTCAGCTCCACATGATGGATCGTTGATGATGCTTTTTACTTCCGTCCTCAAACACTTGAAGACGCACGGACCCGGCACGCACAGAGACACACTCAGAGCTCACAGGTGTTCAGGCCTGTTCGAAGGTCAAAGATCAGACCAGACAAAGACAGATGAGAGTTTCCCTCGTTCGTCTGAGGCTGCTGTGAGGAGTCACTTAGCCCTGATCCTCGGGGTGCTTTGATGATCTTCACTGTCCTCTGCACACCGAAAACACACTGCAGCTTTGAACCTGCAACACGAGAGTCTCTGTTAAGTCATCATTCAATCATTCAAACACAAACTGAACATAACTCTTGTCATCTTCTGTTTCAGTTTAATCTCTCGTAGGCTACTCAGGTCGTTTTCCAAGAAGCTGCAGATTAAAACCCGAGGAATGTCGTATCCCTCTCCATTAATTTCACTGTGATTGAACTCTCTGTTTCTCTCTCTGTCATGTGTTGTCGCACCACATTTATCTTTTAGATCCCAAGAGACCAACATGGCTTCATAATTGTCTTTCCTTCCTCTTCCTTGTTCCCATCGGACGTCCCCTCATGTGACCCTTATGATAAAATGACCTTTGTCTCTCCTCTCCTCTCCTCTCCTCTCCTCTCCTCTCCTCTCCTCTCCTCTCCTCTCCTCTCCTCTCCTCTTCCTCACCCTCTGGCCATTTGCCACATCTGACCATTGTCCTCTGTTCCCCCCCAAGTATTTTTCCCACAGGCAGAAATCTAGAGAAAATCCTTTAGATTTGTATCCGTGCTGCATTTCAAACATATCTTCGATGCTCGGCCCTCCTCTCCTCCTACACTACGTGAATCGCTCGGTGGATGGAGAGGGAGTTACGAAAATGTTTCTCACCAGAGTCTTTTTGCCCTCGTCAACCCCTTTCGTCGGTTCACACGACCGAACCTCCGGCTTCTTCCTCCCCACACAGTCTGCTGCAGAAAATGTCAGCAGCATGATAACGAACGACGAGGCAAAGAAGACAAGCGTATGAGCTTTTTGTTTCAGTTCACGAGCTCTCTGACAGCGTTCGCACTCATTTAGGGTTTTTGTTTCCCCCCTTCGATCTTTCACTGTCTTGGCGTCTGAAGTGTTTGTGTATTTCTTAACTATTGGCTGTGAGAGACGGTTGATGATTTATTTAGCTTGGGCCCAGCGTTCAGAGTGTGCCATGTGTGCTTAGAGACCCGATACTCACCGAGGGGCTGCTCGCTGCTTTTTTGCCAGCGAAACAGCGTGGTGCTGGTGGGTTTCACACTTCATAACACCAGAGCGCCTCCAGTAAGGGGAAGGTGTTGACTATGAAACATTTTTGAGTGAAAGACTGAGAGCGCACCAGGCACCTGTGTGCCTTAATGTATAAATCCAGACAAAAGTCAATGGACCATTGTATGGTGGTTCTCAACCCAGAGGAGATAAATGATTAGTTGATTGATCCATTAGTTGATCAAAAAAAAGTTTGATTAATTGTTTAAGTCACTTTTCAGGCAAAAATACTAAATATTTAATATAATATTTACTTAAATGTGATGATTTGTTGCTTTTCTTTGTCATTAATGGCAGTAAATGAGGAGTCTTTTTGTTTTGGACTGTTGGTCGGACAAAAGAAACAATCTGAAGACGATGCTGGGAAATTGTGACGAGCATTTTTCACAATTTTTTTTAAACATTTTTGACTAAATGATAAAAACGATTGATATGAAAATAATCAGCAGATCATTCATAATGAAATTAATATACAATACCTTTAAAAAATATCACTATCCAATGCTGTTTGTGATACCCTGGAGGAAAAATTGACACAATAATGAGGGTATAAAAATTTGGATTTTATCTAAATAAGAAATAAATATAATCAAGGTTAATATTCACATGGCGACCATCACGCTCAAGTGTCCTACAAACATAAGAAATTTTACAAATCGTCATCATTTCACCTGATTCGGGCCGTATTTCAATGCACAACAACATATTTGGTAACCCATAAGCTAACGTTAGCATCCATGCAGCACTGGTTGCAGCCCTAATGTTACCTGTACCAGGGTACTAATAAAACTTTCTAGCATTTCTAGCACGAACATCCTCGTATCTCCTTCCTCTCTGCACTGTATAAACTATCCTGCTGCCTCTGGTCAACATGTTTTGATTCAGTTTTAGCGAGCTACGTAGGTAATGCAGGGATTGGTTTCAAGCCATTAGGGAAATTGTAAGCTCTGTTCTGCCTACAGCTTTTGTTATTTCATTCACTGAAGAAGCAGCGGTTGGCATTTCCTCTCTGGTAATTGCATAAGTGCAATGCAAAGAGAGAAGAGGAGACCATAAAACCCACCCCCACATCCCCTCCTCGGCACCCCCTGGTGACAATCTTAGCTGTTCCCAGGTGAAACCTCCTCTCAGCCTGGGAAACTTTAGATGTTTATCTGTTGGGTCTGGAGGATAAGTGGTGGGGAGGAGTCAGTACCCACCGCTCCCCTCACTCCCGGCTCTACCTGACCACAGCTCCTTCAATGTCTGAAATTTTCCACCCATGATTAGAGCAATTCTTTCTGGACAAGGGAAAGCAATCACGGGGTAATCATATAGATCCATGTTCATTTTTGTAGCCTCACGGCTGATGGATACAGTGAGAGACACGGAGGAGGGTGGGCCTGTATTTAAATAACATGTGTGGCAGATGTAATTCCTACTTGAGACGTTTAGGATTAATTCAAACTGTGTCTCTAATAGTTCCTGAAATATGTTGTCTCAGACTCGAGCTTTTTACTTCTGTAACTTACAATAACTTTTCCACATTAGAAACCACAAGATCTTTGTTCAGTTGTGTGTTTAGATTATCCCAAATGTTTCCAACAATGTGGAGGAAGAAAGACGTCGAACACGTCTGAACCGAACATGAATAAAACTTTGATGCGTCGGCTCATCCGTGGACATTTTTTGCCTGAGACAGTCAGATAGATTTTCATCGTCATCGTCTCCCATGATCCCCTGCTACTTTACGATGTCGTCATGTTTGGGAGTAGAGCTGCAACAATTAATCAATTAGTTGTCAACTGTTGAATTAACAGCCAACTACTTTGTACATTTTTTAAGGAGACGATTGTGCTTTTTCCTTTCCTTCCCTTCGGTGTTTATACAGCTTCTTGTGCACATAAAAGATTTAAAGTTAAAAAGGTCAAAGTCAGCACCAACAGAAGCTCCTCTCTCCCACAGAAAACACTGCTCCTGAAACGCCTCGTCAGTGGTCTCGCCTTAAATTCATTGTGACTTTGTGACATTTGCATAATTTATGTCTATATTTTTTGGGTTGTGGACAAAACAAGACATTTGAGGATGTTATCTTGGGCTTTGGGAAACACTGATCGACCTTTTTCACGAGTTTTTAACATTTTAAAACAACGTAATTACCTGAGAGAGAATGAACAGATTAATGGACAATGAGAATAATCATTAGTCGCCGGCCTAATTGAGAGATACCTTTCGGCAGAAATGACGCGCTCTGTGTTTAATCTGGCAAAGTAACATATTTTCTAGATGCGTAATCAAAAATGAGTCATGAAAAAGAAAATACTCCTGCAGTGCTGCAGGAGCTCGCACACATCTCACCGCGCTGCGCTCTCCGGGCTGCCTCAGCTCTGTGTGTGCGGCCACCACAACATGCGAGGATTGTTAATGGGAGCTGCTCCACATCCTCCGCCTTCGGCAGTTTCCTTTAGTGTAAACCGTCTCACACACACACACACACACACACAAACATATGGTCTCACATATTGACAAACAGACTTTGATGGGAACACCCCCATCCCCACCCAGTCTTGCAAACGCGTTGGCAGCAGAACAAACAGAGTTTTGTGCCACACAGCCTCCTTTGTGGCTTCTGCATAGAGCCTCCTTTCTATACATCCATTGATTGTGTAAACACAGGCCGTAGTAATCATTTTCCCTCCTCCAGCTACAGTCACATGAAGGTAATCAGAGTATTTGTACACTTCATTGTTAATAAAATGATAGTAACATGTGGTGGCTCATGCAGCCGCAGCGTTTCCGTACGTTCACGTCGAGTAAACACCCGTCAGTGCTGCAGCATGAACTCTTCTCATCGCCGCTGCACTGTCAACAACAGATATCTGCTGCTGTTAGGACGCTAATTGAACTCTCAAACCAATTAGCTCTCAAGTGAATCATCCTTTTACACAGTTTGGTGCTTTTAGTGCTGTAACTGGACCCTCTCATGGAGTGAAAAACCTTTCAATTTGCACCCAGAGGCCTGAGATATAACTCTGACGTGATTGTAAGTAAGTGTGCTGACTCAGCCTGCTCTAAATGATCATATCCTAATCTATCAGATCGTAACCTCTGACCTTTACACGGGCGTATTTTTCCAGAGAAGGTCAGTTTCTCAACAGCCTCAGTGAATCCTGATAGCGTCTTTCTGGAAAGGGAGTAGACGACCTTACTTTAACCCGTGTTGAAAACCTCTAATCTCCGTTCGGGACCTCGTCTTCCTCTTTATTCCCTCCTGAGGGACTTCGCCTCCTCCTCCGAGAGCCGAATGCAAACGGATGTGTATTGATAGAGGGGAGACCACAGTGTAAATACAGCCCACAATGCACTCCTGCAAAATCTCGTGGCTGATTAAAAGCGTGTAAACACCATAAAGGAGTGTCAAAACAAAAGGGAGGGGGGAAGGAAGGGGGCGAGTGTAAAAACCCGCGGGAAGACAACAGCGTACTGAATGTGACTGCGTGGCTAATTTCCCCTTTGTGAGCGCGGCACAGTGTGAGTGCACTTGTTTGAAGGTGTTTTGAAAACGTACACTTCTCTTTCCTGAATTATTAACTCTGAAAATGTTCTTGTGTCTCAGAATAACTTTTCCTCTGCACTTTCCTGACTCTGTCTCTCTCTCTCGCTGTGTTTCTCCCGACAGGAACTGGTGTCCTCATACGGTCACTAAGACTGTGACGTGCCAGGTACAGAATGGGACGATCCTCCAGCGGGTCTACCAGACATGCCGCTGGCCACAGGGATGCACAGGAGGCAGGTGAGGAAGGCAAAGGGACCTTAAAGCCAAAGCTACTGTGAACCTTTTAAAGCAGCCTTTCCCCAAACACAGACCCTGTTCGTGCCATGTTAGGATCATATTTTTTAGACTTTACTTATATGCCACAACAATCAAAACAAACAGATTTCAGATATAGTCAGAGATATCCAGTTTTTGGCAGCAACAATATCTCCCACTTAACTGAAACAAACTACAGATCTATCAACAAACCACGGGCAAAATGGCTGCAAAGACACCATCACTGGCACATCTAATTCCAGTAGTAACCCAAAATAAAATAACGAACCAGAAAATGAGCATAATGTGTCTCCTTTAAGAAGAAAAAGTCAAAATTCTCTGACTTCAGCTTCTTAATTTCTCATTTGAGGACGTAATCTTGGGCTTTGGGAAACATTGATCGACATTTTTCACGAGTTTTTGACATTTTCTAGAGAAAACAACTTAATTACCTGAGAGAGAATGAACAGATTAGTGAACACAGTGAAAACAATCATAATCATCAGGGCTGCAACTTCGATTAATCTGTCGATTATTTTCTGGATTAATCGATTGTTTGGTCGCAGTTTCTGTGAGTTCAAAACTCTTCAGTGTGGCACATTTAAAATAGATTGGTGGTGATTATTTTCTGCCAGTCGACTCATCGCTCAGTTGATGAATCATTGCAGCTGTTATCTAAAAAAAACCCAAATCAACAGTAATACAAGCAATAAAGTAGCTTAAAACTAGCTAATTAAAGCTGTTTTAATGATGTGAATACGAGGGCAGCAGTGGGGGAACAGAATGGAAAATAGAATAGAATAAACGTTATTGTTCGGCCGAAGCAGGAAAACATGTCCATAAGATTAAAAGAAAAAACATCACATTACCAGAAAACAAAGATCTCTCAGTTTCTCAACAGTCGGTGCATTCATTCCCGTGGTCTCCAGCTTCCACTCTCATATTTAAGTTTACTGTCGTTGGTTGACCACATGAATTACATTTTGGATAAAAGAAGCCTTGTAGATCTTTTTCTTTGTCCGGTGTTATTCTGCAGCGAGGGGAGCAGCTCAGAGCCAAGGTACAGGAGATGTGTTTAGTCTTTAACGATTGACTGTGCTGTAAAGATCACCACGTCTTTGTCAGCTTGTTTCTGTTCACTAAAGTCAAATGCTCGTACCAAAGGGGACCATGCTCAGTCGCTTATGTGTTGTAATAACTGCAGGTTTGTTTTCTCGGTCAGTGAATGCAGCAGGAAATCTGTTAACAGTTAAACCAGTTTCTCTTCATAAAATCATTCACAACAGATCAAAGTGCCACTGCAGCACACGTTGTGTTCTGAGTGAGGAACGGCAGATGCACCTCGAAATCAAATCAGACCATATAAATATAAAAAAGATAAAAAGACAGCTGTTGTTATCTGTGTGTATGTGATGGCTCTATGGTTTGTGTGTCTTTGCAGCTACAGGACCGTCGTCAGACCTTCGTATAAAGTGGTGTACCGCACTGTGACCTCTCTGGAGTGGAAGTGCTGTCCAGGATTCAGCGGCGCCGCCTGTGAAGAAGGTGAGTCGAGACAGATAGACTAACATGACGCACATTTTAGTTATAAAGCAGTCAGGAGAGTAGCGTCAAAGGATGCTGCTTAATCATGACAACGGTTTGTATATCGGCAGAGAGGTATTTCCTTTCACACAGGCGCAGGATGCACAAGCTTTTAGGCCACTGGCTGTCGTCTTTGCGGTGTGTTCAAGTGCAGCTTTTTGGCCAAACACCCAGGAGATGACAGGGGACAGTCGGCCATCAACGCAGCTAGTTCTCTGTTGTCAGTTTGGTGCGTCAGGGCCCTCAGAGTCAGGGTGAGGAGCTCGGAGTAGATCCGCTGCTCCTTCACGTCGGAAGCAGCCAGCCATGGTGGTTCGTGCATCTGATTAGGATGCCTCCCTTTGGAAGTTTTCCAGGCCTCCCAACTGGGAGGAGACCTCGGGGGCAGACCCCAAAACTTGCTGGAGGGGTTACATATCTCATCTGGCCTGGAAATGCCTCAGGATCCCCCAGGAGGAGCTGGAAAGCGTTCCTGTGGAGAGGGACGTCTGGAAGCCCCTGCTTAGCCTGCTGCCACCACGACCCGAGCCCGGATAAGCAGAAGAAAATGGATGGACGGATGGAAGTTTTCTCTTTTCTTTCTCAGTGTTCTTTCCCTGCCTCTCTGTTTCTTTCTTTTTTTTTATCAATCTTTACCTCTTAAATCTTCCTCATTTATCACCATCTGCATCCCTCTGTGTTGATTTGAAGCCTCCGGACTGCGTGTGCCTTCCAACACACGTGTGCGAGTAATACTTTAAAACAGGAGTGATTTCCATTAGGGCTTACATAAGGCCGCCTCTGTCTTCTACATGAAGTTCAGGAATAAGATCCCTCTGCCTCCTCAGGCTGAGTCAGATACCTCCACTTTATTAATCACTTTTAATGTGTTCATTCTGAGAGGCATTGTGCTACGTCAGGGGTTGTTTCTTTCGTGTGGTTTCTGGGTTTTATGGTCCAGCTGGAACTGAGACTCGGTCCTCTTAAAGTGCCATTTTAACGCGGCTGTTTTCATTTTTAGGCTACTGTAACTGCCCACCACACACACACACACACACACTCCTACACTCCCAGTGCATAATGACTTCCCCTGGCACTGGCCCCCGTGTCTCTGCAGTCTGGCGAGAAGGGTGGAGCGTCTGTTTATGCCGGGGCCCAGGACTTGACTGGGTGTAACATAAATCGTCAGGCCTTGCGACACAAAGCACAATAAATGTTTACAGTGGTTAAAGTGGTCACTTTTTAGTGGTGCTGAAAGCGGGAAGGCTGTTTTTTTTTCTGTTTTATGCTCCCTCCACTCGAAGGTGAGCTGAGAGTAACTCCCAGCCTTCCCAGCGGCCGGTGCTCTGCTGCAGTGTGGCTGCAACTGGAGACGTTTCTCCACTTTTCCTGCAGGCTGACACATTTTTTAGACAATTATATTTATTGGCATTTTTGTTATTTCAGCACCTCAAGACAAATAAACCCTCATCCATCCCCATCAACCCTCCCTCTGTCGGTCATCTTCACATGAAAATACTCAAAAATGACTTAAAGACATAATATAGACACTATTCAGTGATTAAGTCCGAATTGATTGCATTTTACATCGCAAGTTGAGTTACGTGAGTTACAATGCTTGTAAACAAAAGAAGCTTTACATTTTTCGGTCACGTTTTTCATATTCAAAGTCACACCTGGTCTTCCCCCATGTTACTTACCTCCCTCAAGGAGGTTATGACTCCGCTTGTGTCCGTCTGTGTGGACCCCACTAATCTTTGGTGTGGCTCTAGGACTTATTTTTTTTCGACATTTTTGTTTTTCAGGGAATAATCGATTGATCGTGATGAAAAATTGTATATATTAATATCTATAAGTGAGTACAATTTGATGCAAATAAAAATCTGGATCAAGTGTGTTTGAATTAGAGCCCAACAATGTATTGGTTGGCTGATATTATCGGCCCATCACAGATAAATTGGTATATTTTATCCGATGTCGGCCTTTTTTTAGACATAATAATGATGAAAAAGATGCTTGGGGTAATTTATATTTAGTACATGTCCAGTGAGATTAGGAATAATTGCAAAAAATCGGTGTGTATCGGCCAATATATATCGATATCAGAATTCTTTACTCCCTAATATCGCCCCCAAAATTTGAATATTGGATGAGCCCACATTTAAATATGTTTGATTTGATATCGGATTAATTGCCTCGGTGGAGGTATGTTTGGTAGAAAAGGTTACATTCTGATAGATGATGTGTCTAACAGATGGATATTGTATGTTTTAAATAAATAATGAGTTTTTTCTTGGTGTTATCGAGTGACACTGCCTGAATGCCGTCCTTGTTTCAGACCCTCCCCGCTCTCAGAGTAAAAAGAAAAAACACATTCACATTCAGACAACCCAGACTTTACTTAACAAAAGCAGAGGAACACACAGTCAAACTGGGAGGAAATTATCCAATTAAGTTGTTGCTGGAGGAGATTCCCCTCCGGTTGTCATGGCAGTAGGGGGCTGTCGAGCCAGCGGGGATGCTGGGATTAGCCACTTATCTGAGCGTCGTTCCGGGTGGCTCAGATCACAGGCGGCGCTGAGTGGAAGTGACAGGTCCCATTCACGGGGCCTTTACTCTCCGGCACCATGGATGCTATCCAGGGCCACCGGCGCTTTGTTCTGCTCCTGCCGCGTGAGCAGAACCTCTTGCCAGCGCAGAACCTGATACCCCGCTGCTGTCTGCCTCGTTCGCCCGCTTTAAGGAGAAATAAAAGCTTGCCACACGGGCAAAGCTGTAGGCCGGATTGTGTTTAAATCTGTTGCCATAGTGTTGCCAAGTGAAAGTTAAAGCTGCACTTGAAGTTCAGTGGGTGCAAGTTTCAAATCCAGGTTCTTAATACGTGTGTGAGGCTCTCCACACGGTCTTTGTGGGTTTCCAGACGGCTGCGAGCACTTGTTTGACCCTGAGTTGGGCTGAATTAAAAAAAGGCGATCACCTTCGTTATATAAAAGAATAACTCTCATCCTACTGCACTTTTCAAAGTCTGCCGTCTAGGTCAGACATTAAAAACATATTGCTTTTAATCTCATAAACCTCCCAGACAGTTAACACCGGATACATACATCTTTAAAGATCTCTTCTGTTGCTTATATACCTTTGCTCCCATCATCCCTCTTGCTTGTCTGCTTTTCACAGACTGTGGAAAATGTGTGTTATCCGCTCATTTACTCAGGCTACTCTGCTTTTAACTCCACCGTTCTCTCACCAGGCCACCCCGAAAGCCCCCGGCCATGTCTGACTCCCAAGGCCGGTCTGCATTACAGCAGAGTCCACACCGGCAGGACTGTGGGGCTGTGGTTTCTCTAAGTTGCAAGAAAGGAAAGGAAGCGCGTTATAAGCCGAGAGCGCGGTCATCGATACGGTCATATTTCAAGTAGAGATGAGGGAGTTGTTTTCTCTCGTGTCCCTCCATTCTCACCCCTCCGCCCGCCAGCCGATTGGTCAACACACGTAAATCAACAAGTCCGGTCTGAGGTAAAGATAACGCGTCTTTGTTGAAGTTCTGGATTGTGTGTTTTTCAAGAACCGGAGCAGCAGAGCGCGGAGATAAAATGTGAGAACATTGTGAGAAAAGTTCACGCCAATGCTGTCATCCCGTCATACAAAGCAAAAACATTACATCACACCCGGGCTGATAAACAAACTTACTCCATCCGAGTCCAAGCTGAGAAAGATAACACCGCATCAAGACGGCCACCTTTCACATGCGCTCTCTTTTTTCTTACTTCCTCACCCTAACCTCAGGACTTGGCTGGAATTCCAGGCCAGTGGTGTAATTACTGGGTCCTAATTGTTTTCTACGAGGCTTGGGAGATATTGTCTTACTGCTGGACCTGGAGCACAATGGTCTTTATCTCTGATTGAGCCTGAGAGAAGAAAAAAAAAAAAAAGGCTAAGTATTTGCAGATGGAGGCACTTTCATAGCATGCCAGAAACAGGGATTTAACGTATGCCTGGTTGGCTTTTGGCATTCCAAGAACCTAAACGCTTGTTTTCAGATGGGATATCCCAATTTGTGCTACATCAAACACAAATATCAAAATTATACCTCATTTAGAGGCAATTTCATGATACAAGAATATCAAATGTAACCTATAAAAGCAAACATTATTGAATTAGAGTTGGCTCTCAAAGACCCTTACAGGTTGCATCAGCGTCAACACACTGAAGGGTTCCTGCACACTCAGCGGTTGCGGAAACCTGTAAAATGTTTGTATTTCGGCGCTTTCTGCTCATTTTGATTGACTCTCAAAAGTGCGAAGATGACGCTAAGAGACAGCAGTTGATATCTCGGACCTGATTTGATTTATGGCGACAGCACCATAAAGGAAATATGGCTGCAGCTTAACGCAGGAGGGGGGCCGCCGTGCAGCAAAACATATGGGGGATGTAGACTTGAATTAGCACGGCTGTCAAAGCTCTGCCGGGGGGGGTGGGGGGGTCCCCGTCAAGCCGTATCTCGCAGCCAAGCGGAGGCTGCGGTTTTTGGGTCGCAATTACGGTGTGGCTGGGAGGCAGAGGCGCGCTGTCTGTAATAAGCCGCAGAAACGTAATCTGTGTTTTCACAGCTCAGCGCAGCTTATCACAGGCCTCCACGCTAAACCCGGCGCTTTAAACATCAGTCGGCTGCAGCTTGCCATTAGCGAAAGGGAAGAGTGGGAGAGAGCGTGGACACCAGTGTCTGTCTGACTGCCAGAGTGAATGCGTGGGTGGGAGAGCGAAGGTGTGGAGGATTTGTACAGTGAGGGATGCAGCTGTTCAGCGTGATTAGCTGCTTTAATGGCAGCGGGCTTTAGGAGCTGCGAGTGGAGGGAGCCCAGACTGAGGTCAGAGGGGAGCGAGCTGAGCGAGAAGCAGGTGACCTTCCACTCCCGATCCCGCGAGACCACACAGCAGCACGACCAGGGCCGGACACAACATGGAGTCACCTTTTCATTTAGACCTCCTCTTTTTTTCTCCCAGTCGCATTCCTGGAGTTCCCTCTGTTTGCATGAGCAGGTGTTAAATATGTCTCTCGTCATTGATTCATTCACAGACTAGAATGGCACAAAGTTAGGGTTGCAGCGATATACTATTTTTTTTTTTACAGTTACAGTTACAGATTCCCTGCACTCATATTTTGGAGGTTATTTATTTGCCAAAAAACAGACAAAACACATTGTAAACAAAGGTAAAGATGAATTTGATTGCCAGCATTCAACTTTCTATAGATATTGCAAAAATATCGTTAAGTTAATTTGTTTGGCGGCAATAATCGTGGAGTGAAAAATCAGATTTTGTGACAGCCCTGATCCAGTATCGAATTGTTCTTACTCATCGATACCAGCAACCTAAATATGTCTGATTTTTTCATTAAGATCCATGAATTATTCCCTGATATATGAACGAAAATGTAAAAAAAAACTCGCAATGTTGAAAGAATTACTGGATCCTCTCCTTTAACTGGATCTGCACCAAAAGTTGATGGGGTTTATTCTGGGCCGAGACCCGTCCTCCGTCCAAGTTTTGTGGAAATCTGTTCAGTAGTTTTTGTGTAATCCCGCTGACAAACCAACCGAACAACCAAACGGAGCTAAAAAACAGATCTGAAATCTGCAGCGTTCACGCAGCTATCCAGAGCATTTACGCAGTCATGACAAAGACACATAAATCACGAACATACAGGGAGGCCCGCTGCAGCCAGCGTGCAGAAAAAAAGGCCACAGCAGCTGATATTCATCGTTATGTAAATGGCCAGCGCAGCACAAGTGCAGAGCCTAAATTGGAAGCAGCTGAAGTGAAGGCTGAAACTGGGCTGAGGGCCCCAGATGAGATTAGACATGGGAGCGTCCAGCCAGCCCCTCTCAGCCCACGCTGCTGCACTCGGGGGAATCATCATAATGGTCATTAATTAACAAACAATACCACTGAAAAAAAAACAACGACAAGCCAAACTAAAACCAAACAGCGGAGGGGAAGTTTTCTCTCCTCCTGCTCGCCTTTCTTTCCATACAGTCTTCGTCTTATGTAAGCGTGTGTTGGTTTGTGCATCACGTTTATGAAAAATCCCCAAATCATACTTCATGGAGCCATTCAGGTATTTAAATTTGGATGCATGCTAATAATTATTATATATTACTATGACATGTTCCATGCAAACCACAGAGAGAGCACACACTGCTGCAGAAAACCCTCTTGTGGAATAAAAATGACTATATAATTATGACTCCGTGCATTTTTCGACTGTAATATTGCACGGCTAACGGCAAAAGACAAGCACAGTGATGGCAGGATTTATTTTTCTGGTACATTTAGACTTTTATTTATTACAACATCTAGCTTATTAGTTGATTTCCCGTCTATCTCAGCGATTTACGCTCCATTTGTTTACCTGCGCCGTCTGCTGTCTCGTCTGATACTGATACTAAATCCAAAATGTCAGCGAGCTTCAGGAAACACATGCTCCGGCTGAACTTTTTAAAAAAAGTTTCATACATACTGAGCCTTGGTTCTGAGTTAAGTTTTATGTATCTGGGCGCGTGGACTGGAAATGCCTCTTCTGCTTACTGATTTATTTATTATTTCCCAAGACTTCCCCGGGGAATGCATTGAAAAACAGTCAGAGGGAGATAAAGTGGGCCGAGTCAGCAGCGCAAAGAAACTTTTAAGGGATGAAAATAGACACGCACACACGCCTGCGAATGCACACACGCACACGCCGCGAGCAGCTGGAGTATTCTTCTGTCCCCAATAAAGCAGAGGCATTTCCCCCTCGACCCGGCAGTTTAAGTGGACTGGTGTGCTGACTGAGTGACCCACAAACAGACAGGCTCTTTACAGATCACGCAATCAGCAGCACACAGAGAGGAAAGACGCTCTCTTCCTGGCCGAGATAAGTGAACTGGTAACAGAGCTGTTATCATGTAGGAAGATAAAGAAGAAGCTTTCAAATCCTGAACTTTTTTTTTTTTTTAAATCCTCCTCACTCGTGGAGGTGTGAGCTCTGATCCACTCAGCGTCTGATGTCATTAAAGCTGCATTAACCCACGTCTGCTCACTGCGCTTCAACATATCGCCGGCTCTGAGCTTGAAGGTATATAGAGGCACGATGATGTAGGTAACACAGCTCTCCTGTCTGTAGGCAGTCTCCGACAAGGTAATGAAGCATATTTTGACGTCACTGCCGAGACAATGGCAGCATTGATGGAGTCGGTACGCTCGGGGTCCTGTCGGTCCGTACAGCTGTGATGAGTTCAGTGGACCCAGTTGCTGCCTGCAGCGCATTGGAAAGGCTGCTAATGTCTTTCACAACCTCGGACTCGTTGCTAATCACCGTCTCTTGGCTAAATTGGTCAGAATTCCAGTATCTGTCAACTTTTTTTCTTCTTAATCTTCATTCTCCCTCTTTATTTGGCTTCATAGAGGTGCTTTTTTGCTGTATTTTCTCTTTAATGTAGAGCCAGAACTAGAAGTGTGAATCTCCAGACACTTCGTGATTTGATTATGATGTAACGATCCATATGTAAAACTAGAATGCTGGCTGATGGACCGATTTCTTTATCGACACGTTCGTCCCTCAATTTCGTTTGGGAAAGGTTCCTTCTCACAGTGTAATTACAGTCTCATCAGCAGTATTTGGTCAGACCTTCTGTGTTTGGTCATGATGTTATTAACCCTGTCAGTCTTTTGGATAAAAAGATCAGCTGTTCGTCTCTGAAGTGTGGTCTTTAATTTTCTGGAGACATTTCTTCATCAGAAGTCATACGACGTAGATGTGTTGGGTTTTAGTTTGTTTCTTCATGCATCTCCCATAGACTTCAACACAGCTGTCACCACAGTCTGGCACCAAAAGCGAGATTTGGTAAAGTAACGATCCATCCTTCTTTTTTAGGTTCCTTGGTTTCGTGTGACCAAACATCAAAAACCCAACGATATCATTTTGATTTAAATCAAAGAAAAATATCCGTCTTTTATTCCCTCGCTCCCTTTTTTCCATGTTGTCGTCTCTTTCTTACCTCTGTTCCGCGCCCACTGTAACCCCGGGTTATATCCACACTCTGGACCACAAAAACACGAAAATACAAGGAAAAGTGTGAACTTGACCAGATATATTATTCTCTCACACAGCATCAGTCTGTGGTTCTTGTACACTCCCAGTAGTCCTGATGATCTCGCTGCTCGTTTGTCACTGTTATGAGTTCATAAACATATACAACACCACATGAGAGAGGCTCAAGTGTTGTGGCTCGGTGGGTGGGGGATTTACGAAACCGACCTTCAAACCTCCTCCACTCCCAAGTTTACAAAACCACAAACAGACCACCACATCACAGAGATCTCGCTGTGTCGTGTTGTGGTGACATCATTTATGGCCTCTCGTATCTCAGACCTCCCAAACATCCCCCCTCCGGTTAGGTCTCAGTTTCCCAGCCGCTAAACGTTGGATAACGTGTAGGGTTTAAAAGTCGCTGCCCCCCGTCTGACTCTCGAGCTGTATTTCGAGCAGGTCTTTGCATATATTTCCATTTGCTCATGTGCTTGATACGGTGCTCAGTGGGGATGAGGGGAGTGGTGCTGATGGTTGTGATTAGTTCTGGACCGAAGACGAGAGTGGAGAGGAGGGTTTGGATGAACCTCACCAGCAGTTCGACCTAATTAGAGACATTCCCGGTTGACTTTTCAGAGCTGAAACCTGACAGACGATCAGGCCTTCCCCGTCAAGGAGCCAATCGTCTTGACCAAAGAAGAAATGACCTCATACGATTGGCTAGAAGAGGAAAGAGCGGAGGATAATAGAACTTGTCCTCGAGAGATCAGATGTCTGATATTTAAAGCTGGAGTCACACACGGCTGGCAAATACATGAGAGCAGTGAGAAATCTTCTATTATAGAAGTGATCCTGCAAGTGTGGTGTGTTTTCAGCTCCGTGCTTCGGCAGGACGGCGTTGCCTCAAGCCAAAATGAAGAATAATCTTACAAAGACTGCAGATTTATCTTAATTCAGGGCTTCAGTTAGCAGCAGTTAGCAGATACTCTGGTGATATGCACCATGACCTTATGTATGATCTCATGATCTTTTAATCCTAGCCATGTAGTTTTGGTGCCTAAACCAAACCAAACCGCACATTCATAACAGTCCAAAAGTCCTAATATGTCATAACTGCAAGCTTTATTTTGAAAGTCTAACCAATGGCGTATTATTGTTAACTGAGAACTTGTTGAAAAGGGGAGTGTAACTGACCTCCAGTCCACAAACACAGACATTTCTCCCCTTAAATGAACCCAAGCTGCATGCAGCCGTTCATTAACGCTTCAGTGTACCTGTCACATTTGAATCCAACAGTACAAATACAGTCAGAGCGCCAGTGTTGTCTCGCTGATATGAGCTTCCTTGTACCACTGGGACCCTTCATAGCACTCAGATCTGGGTTTCTAGGTCAAATCAGGATTCAAAAAGACTACAGCTTTTTGCTTTGGACAGTAACAGTAGTCATGTTGCTGGTGCCGACAGCCATACCACAGGGAAACACTAGGAGGGAGAGTTTGCGAAGTTGTTTCCGCTTTAAAATAAACTTGTTTTGCCCCCAACATTCATCTTTATCTGCCGCAGTGTTTCACAGAACGTGTGCGTGTTTCATGTTTGCAGGGCGCTGTTTGCTCTGCGCTAATAGAGCGTGTAGGACATGCATCATTTAGGAAAGAGCTTGTATCTCCTCCGCCGTCCCGCATCGTCTGAGGTCACGTCTCAGGGGGCTTCTCTTAATACCAACACACCCATGTGCATGCGCACTCATTCAGACGGCTTCAGTCTACAGCGCCCGGCACTTCCTTTTAACGTCTTCTTGCATTTGGAGACAAACATCGTGTTGAGATCATTGTTCAGGAAGTGTGGTATGCATCAGTGCTCCACGTCCTGTCTTTGAGGCTGGAGGAAGAGGCTGTGGCAGCGCTGGTGTGGCTGGTGGGGCAGCGTCATGGGGCTCAGCGCCAGAGAGGCCCAGCGGGGTGAGCTCATTAACAACAGGACGTACCCCTGAACCTCTAAACCCAGGCCTGCATTCCGTCCGCTCCGCTGCCCCCCTGGGACTCATCCAGGGGGGCTTTAACAGCCCCGGTGTTTTGGTTGGACCCTCGCCACAGCCAGAGCCGAGCTGTGCATGACGACTCTCCCCTCCCCTCTCCTCACCCCGCCTCAATCAGGACCGTAAATACAGTCCAGAGAGGGTGTCTGTGTGTTCCTGCTTCCTCAGGTGTTTATGGCTCTCTCACTCATTCATGCTGAGCTCGCAGCCAGCGGCCGGCAGCAAACAAACACTCACGCTCACGCTCACGCACACATGCAGACATATTTAAGGCACCGAAGAAACACCTGCTCTCACCAGCACTGACACATATATCAAGTCTGTACGTACCGACGGACTCGTGACTCAGACTAAAATTAAATCTTTACACCACGGATGACTCAAGGTCACGCGAACATGAGCCGAACTTTGCTGGGTTCGCTTCGATCAATAAACTTGATACAGGACATGGACACACACTCACTGTGTCTCTGCACAAACACACACTCACTGTGTATCAGTTGCATGTGTGCAGCATGACGGATAGACTGACGGGGCAGTTAATCACAGATCGCAGCTCTGTTGGAGAGTTGGAGCTCTGTCTGCTCTGTCTGCTGCTGTCATTGACTCTGGGCTGAGGGACACATGATGATGTCATGGCCCTTTTTATTTCTGTTGGCTGCCCTCCATGTTGTCTTCTTAAAGGGCTCCACCACCTCGACCTGATGGGGAACCCACAAGACTTTTTCTGACGGCCAGACGATCATCAAACCACTGAAAATATACAAGTTTTTAAACTACTTCTACTGTCTGTGTTCGGTGGCAGTGTTTGGAGTTAAGATATGGTTTGGAATTGGCTTTCACTTGTTGGTAGAACGATGGAAACATTAGATGGATCGTACATTATCAGCTCATAATGTGCTTTAATGATATTCCCCACTGTAATTGGTTTACATCACTGTGATAGAGACTGACGATCGTGAAGAGTAGATCGTAATCTTATTTAACATTTAAGCTGTGTTTTTAAATGAAACACTTAACATCCCCTAGCTCCAGCCTTTAAACTGTAAGAACAACCCAATCAGCAGAATAAATGTGACTACATCTCTGCAAAACCACAGATAAGTTAAAGCTTCACGTTTCTTTATGTTGCAACTTTTTTGTCTAGGCACAAAAAACACTTGGTTAGGAAATGTCATGGTTTGGCATAGAAAACGCGGCTGGAAATGTCCCGAGGTCTCCTCAGAAAACAGACTTTGACTTCCCGTAAAAAATATGGATATATAGCTGGAAATTGTCCTGAGTTCTCCCTGGATGCCGCCTACATTGATGGGATACTATCTGCAGTGGAAGATGAAATACCTGGTACCAAAAGTGAGTCGAGTCGAGTGGAAACGAGGCTTCGGACTACCTGTATAGGCTCCGTTGCTTCTCTGTGACCTCTGTAACTTGCTGAAATGTGTGCATACCTCAGACTGTAAGGTAGTTTGAATAAAAGCGTTCACCAGGTGACACATGCTTCTCATTTTACACATTACAGAACTAAAGAAAACAAAGGTTTGGCTTTAAACATTCTTCGGATGATCTCAGTGGTTTCATATTTGTAGTTTTTGTACTCTTTTGTGTTTTTTGCCTGAATACTTAAATCAGCGTCTATCTGAAATTAGACCGCAGGATCTGGAGCTGAGCCTCTGCCTGCACACAAATTGGCCTCTCTGATCCTTTTTCAAAATGGTTACCCTCTTTGGACATCCCCCGTCATTACATCCTATTTACAAAAGACCAGAAGGATTATTCTCAGTTAATGCGTTTTATATGAACCCTTCACTTTGCCTGTGTAAACCTAGCTACTCGAGTAAACAGAGCCCTATTGAAGCAGAGTTACTAAATCTGCAGCCAGATGGGTTCTCGACCCCGAGACAAAGTGGAGAATTACAGTTTGTCCTGAGAGTCCGAGCTCAGCTCTCAAAACCCCTTTCTCTTCCCCCCCCCGGGCCTCGCTCGAGCACCGGGATAATCTATTCCCTCTCTCTCATAGATGGTGAAAGAGATGAGGGTGTAAAATGAGAATGGCTGCACTGGTGAAAGGCTGGCACAGCTCCAGCGGGACACGTTTTCTCCAAGTGCTGCCAGGCAGAAGAGAGGATGTGTTTTCCCTCGTCTCTTGTTGACACTTGCAAAGACATTGGGATGGCGGAAAACATACTATAAGGGATGTAAAGAGAGGGGGGACATGGAGGGGTTTTCTTACTGGAAAGTGCCTGTTCATCATGTTACTGTTAAAAGGACAAAGAACAGACTGAAGTAATAACCGTGATGAGCATCATTCATACTTTCTCCACGAGCCATAACCACAATGTTCCCTTTGAGGTCGTTTATCTTCTCATAATGTAGCTGAACTAAAGTGAAATTAGATTTGAGGCTCCCCTTGTCTTTGTCTGCGCCGTCTGACCCTCTCACAGTCCGTGCACCGTTACCCCCTGGGTGGGTAGCCATCGGGACGCCAGAGAGGAGGAGGGGGGAAAGGGCAGAGAATTGAGGGGTGCAGGGGTTTGTGCTTTCCTGCAGAATAATGGCAAGTATTGTTCCTTAAGTGGGCAGCGCTGTATCGAGACTATCGCAGGAAATTTCTTGACATACTCATTCGGTGTCAGTCTTAAATTTCTCAGACACTTCAGAGCTGTATGTTGTGAGCCGGTCATGGTAAAGGGAGTACAATGTGTCCCTGTTGGCGCCTGAGTATCAGCAAAATCAAAGGGATGATTAAAGCCGAACGAGAGCGCCTCAAACATTTAGGAAGATGATTGACTGAGATAGCCCCGAAGAATTTAGTGCACTTTGTATTACGTTCCCTTTTTCTTTAGCGTCTTTTTATTTCCCTGTTTTCTCTTCATCTACGCTGTCAGACTGAAAAACCGTCGCCAGCAGTGATGCAGAGACTCCAGAGGTCACTACGAGTAACAGATAAGCCTCAGCCTCGGTCTGATACTCTCACTGTGGATGTGTAATTGTGATGGAGGCCTCACACGCTCCCCTCATCCACACAGGGACAGGAGAGGGCACGCTGGGAGATCAATTACAAACACCGCTCAGGATCGTTCATCCATCAGAGCAGCTCTTTTTCGCCAAGCTGGAATTCCTTTTTCCCCTGGCTGCACCTGACAGTGCAGAAACCTTAGCCCGAGCTACCACCAGTTCACTTTTTGTTCCAAAAAGTTTGCTTGAGATTTTTGTAGGAGGTTTTCTGTCAAGACCGAGGCGGCTTCTGTCAGCAGCAGCAGCAGCAGCAGCGAGCAGCGAGCAGCCGCCCCGTCGATCTGAGAGGCTTTCATCAGCAGTCTGACTCCACTCGCTGCTTCTCCTAATGTTGTTTGAGTGAAAGTTGGGGGAGAATTGTTGATGAAAAGTGCTAGATGTTGAAAGGGAATGGCATAATGTGCTACAGTTGACTGTGCAGAGGGAATGGGCGGCCATTTTACAAGATCAGGTTCACGCCGGAGGCTAAAATACTTCTTCTTCCATATTCCAAAGATGGAAACGTCCCCAGAATCGTTGTTTAATCATGTCCTGATGACATACAATCCAAACAGTCCTGAGCTTGTTTGGGACGTTGTGGAGCACAAAGTTTATACTTTCCCTTTCACAGAATGTTTCCGTATCCCACTTACAGTCGAGGGCTTGTATGAGAGGAAGGGAAAAGGACTGCTTCAGTGATGTGGCTGGAGTTATGAGTTCCCACAGATGACCGTGTACCCTGTGGCAGCTGGTGGTGGTGTTGGGGTTGTATCGGACCCAGGCGGACAACTCAAAGCGTCGTGTTATTCTTCATCAGCAGTATGTTTTATAAAGTCGGCATAGAGGAAAACACACACCTCACGTTTCGATCCCAAAATGGGTCCACAAATATACTTGGGCTGCCCACCAGTAAAGTCTATGTGTGGGAAACACTGGATAGCTACTGTTTTGCACCGTTGGTTTCACTGAAAAACTTGGATCCACATCTGGCTTATCTACATCTGGACACGGCTGCGACGCATTCCCGCTGTGACGCGGCTGCCGAAGCTGATCGCACCCATCGTAGACGATGCTTGCGGTTCTACCCGATTCACCACGACGCATTTTAAAAGCATCCCAGCAGCGATTCTTCTTTAACAGCGAGAATCGAGCCGCACAGAGCAGATCGAGCCGGGCAGCAAGTCAGACAGAAGAACGGCACAGAGCTGTTGTTCAATCATGTTTTCATGACACAGAATCTAAACATCCCTGAACTTTATTTGGAAAGTTGTGGAGAACAGAGTTTATACACAGCTACTCATGTTTACTTACACATTACAAGGACTTTTATATAAATAGTGTTATTATTATTATAGCACCACGACAACTTGTAGAGTCGAGGGTGGATGGATGGGCCGACGAGCCCGTAGTTTCCCATTGATGGCGGATCAGAAAACATGCACGTGGATCATTTTTCCAGCGGTCTCTTGTTCGTAAAGATGACGACGAACAACATACTTCATCATTTAGTTAAGATATCCTGTGAATGCTCTACATTGTACCCCGACTGTGCTCAGTGGCCACCGTGTGAATAAGGTCTCAAAGCTCTGGGAGTCACCGAGGTGTCGTCTGCGTGACTCACAGAAGGATTATTGCTGAACTTTGCCTGCTATGAAATCAGCTCTGAGGCTCGTCGGCTGTATCTCAAGTGTGAATTATGAGTTTTCACCCTCATAACTGCGCAGAAGACCAGGGAGGAGGCCTTAAGTGCTAAAACAGTATAAATGACTCTGATTTTCCACTTGTGTCGAGTCTTATCACCTCACCGCCGAGTGATGTCATGTGTAATTCTGAAGCTTTCATAAAGCTTTTAAACTGAAAAACTTCTTTATAGTGGTCTGGTGTAAAGTGTTACGTAGATGGGTGTATAATGACTTTTAAAGGTTTGGTTACTTGTGATATTTACAGCTTTTATAAGTAGTTTAACAACCTTCAGACGAAACAGAAAACAGCCGGCAGAGTCGGCACAATAAGCCTTCATGTTTTTGCGTGTAGATGGTGAAACTTAATCTCTCGATTGTGACTTTTACGAATCAATTAAAAGACGATAAATAGCGGGCGAGAGAGGGGTGGGTAAGAGGATTAGGAGCTGGTGAGAGGTGCCGCTGATGGTCCGCGTCTTGAAGTCCTTAACAAGCAGCCGCGCTGTTCTTTAACCTGTTGGTGTTCGACTACTGTGAGAGGAGGAAGATGAAGACGGAGCGCCTGTTCTCCTCACAAAACACTCCCCTCCATATCTCTGAGTGCCACGGTTTGATATATGTCAGACATTTTTTGGGCTTGGAGTCAGACAGTGGGACACATCCATCCATTTGTTTTTTTTTAGTTTTTTTTTTACGCCTGGTGGGATCAGGCCGTCCTCAAGCCAAGACCTCCACGTCGACTCTCGAGCACAACTCACGCTGCCAGATGTCAGCGGTGAAGAGGGGAGGACAGTGTGGATACACACACACACGTACATGTACACTCGAGACAGACAGATTCTTCAAATACACACACACACACACACACACACGGGAGACGTATTTAGTCGAGACAGGCCAGATGTTTTATCTCAGTATGTATGTGTCAGGAGTGCACCGCTCCCTCTGATGGAGAGCTGGAAGCTCGGCACGCCGCCACGGCTGCTGTGACCGGGACCGCTCTGATAAATTACACCACTCGTACTACGAGGGGGTCCAGAGCACTAAAAAGTCTCCGACAGAACCTGGTGTGACTTCTGTCCCCCGTGACTCTCTTCCTGAAACTCGATAATTTGTCTAAATACGACCACTCATCTCTAATCATCATCTAATTACTTTTTATTCTGCTGTAATGACGATCCTGCTGCTGAAATAACAAGAAATGATGTTCGGATGATGATTAACACGAACATCTGATTATTATATGTGATTACAACTGACAAACAAGATAATTACAATTAACAGAAACATCTTTTTTCTTCTTACCTCAGACTTTTTTAAAGCATGTGAAGCGTCTGATGTAATTTTGGATTTCTGCTCACATTCCCTCAAATCCAAGAACAGTCCAAGGATATTTATATAGTAACCGTAAAAGCCACAGACATCTACACGCACTAATATTTGCATCCTGTATCATTTTTATCTCATGCTAGCAATTAAAGGATAAGTTCACCCAAAAATGTAAAATTCAGTCATTAGCTCCTCCCCGCCCCATGCCCATGAAAGTCAGGTGAAGTTTTCTAGTCCGCAAAACATTTCTGGAGCTTCGCAGCAAAACAACATTGCAGCGTTCTCCCTAACAACTGAAGCAGATGGGGACTTGTTTTAAAATGTTAAAAAAGACAAGTGACAAAAGCATAAAAAGGCTCCATACAGCTTGTCCGGCACAGTCCAAGTCTGCGGAAGCCCCCAGATTGATTTGGAAAGGCGTCATTTACATGTGCGGTCGAGCTTGTGCACCAGCTTCACACGCTAGCTTAGCAGCTACAGTGAAGATTTCTCTTTGAATAATGTATTTTTCAAATCAATTTGGGATCTCAGGGCTTCCGGAGACTTGGATTAAGCCACAGGAAGCTGCTTGGAGCCGTTTTATCTTTTAAAACAAGTCCCCGTCTACTTCAGTTGTTTAGGACAACACTGCTTTTTTCTGTGAAGCTCAAGAAATGTTTTGAAAAGTTTGAGTTTTTGAGATTTTCAACAATCCGAGACTCAATCGTGAAGCATATTTGCTGCAGTCCTAGTTTTTGTAGAAGTTTCTGCTACAGTACGCAGTGATGTAACCAAAGCATCCACTTCTGAGTTTCTCTTGAAGTTTTTTCTTTTCCCTGATCAGCAGTTTCTCACAGTGTGGCTGTGAGGGAGTGCAGGAAGGCTGTTGTTGAAAATGCTGTTGGGAATGCCAGCAGGGAGGAGTTTGAAGGAGAGCCTGTGTTTCTTTGTAATGCAGTG
Organism: Pagrus major; assembly: GCF_040436345.1. Classification (NCBI taxonomy): domain Eukaryota; kingdom Metazoa; phylum Chordata; class Actinopteri; order Spariformes; family Sparidae; genus Pagrus; species Pagrus major. The sequence goes on along the minus strand of NC_133219.1, from coordinate 36,829,740 downwards.
CTGAGATAAGGGCACCACGTCAGCCCCTGGTGGAGCCCCTGCAGGGTCTGCGGACCCCCGTTGACCTGAAACTGTGATCACACAGTCTGTTTTATTAGCTGACAGGAGCGACGTTGATTGATTGCTCGGCACTGTTCGCCCCTCGTTTGGCCGGTTGTTTCTCGGTGCTGTAGAGGCGGCGATGGTTCTGCGAGGTTTTGATCTGTGCGCCCTCGCTGCTCTGATCCTGTAATCTGCTCCCACTCCCCCTGCATGGGAGCCTCTGCTCTGGATGTGCGTGCTTTCATCCCTGTGTGCATGTCTTCACACTGTCAGCTCTGTCTGTGGGCATGTTGTGTTAAAGTGCTTCTCAGAGATAAGACCCTCATTCTGAGGATGAAGGGAGTGAGAACACTGTGAATAGCAGCATCCTGTCTTATCTCTGCTCCTTTTTCATTTTTCCCTCCAACGGTTTTCTCATATTTCTCTCCGAGCCATCTGTTAGCAGAGGCAGTAAATTTCAGCGCACTTGCGAACCGCGTGTCTTCAGCCTGAGAGCGACCGAGACTGGATGTCACATTAACACCGGAGCACTCCATCACCTAGCAGCATCTCTGCCTTGGCAAGACACAGAGAGAGAAAGAGTTGGACGTAAACTGGAGGAGGAATAGTGCATCACTGAGAGCTGAGTCATCCAGCGCCCCCCCACTGCTGTGTCTCAGCCACAAAATGAGCAAAAAATGCAAAATCCCTCATTATGCTGTTAATAAATCTGTCTTTGCAGAGTAAAAACCCCTCAAGTAAACTGCTGATTTTATTGTTTTTGATCATTTCTGTTCCCAAAAACCCATTTTTACGTCATCCTTAGTTACATATTTCATGGGACGTTCAGAGGTCTAACCTTTTTTATTATGACTGTTGCAAAGTTTGTCGACAGTGGTTTGAGGAGTTCAGTAAAAACAGACTGTATGAAGGACTTTCTGTTGGAGTACAGTGCATGAAAATTGAAAGTACAAAGTAGCGGCATTAAAAAAAAAAGTTGTAAATGACAATTTCGATTTTTGTGAGTTTGTGGTTAAGACCTCTCAGAGCCGTGCGATGCTCCCTTGGAAGAACATTTTGTACATTTTAAAGTTAAACGCATCAATCTGGTGCAATTTGAAAGTAAGTTGGAGCTTTGTGCTCTTGTAAACGATTTAATAATAAACGTATCGGTTGTATAGATATGAACGGTGGTGACACGGCAATAAGTCACGGCTACAAAGCAAGACAGGCGAACCTGCTCCTGGGATGCTCCTGTGGAACGTGTATTGCAATCATGTCTTCTTCTTCTTCTTTTCTTCTTCTTCTTTTCTTCTTCTTCTTCTTTTCTTCTTCTTCTACTTCTTCTTCGTCTTCTTCTTCTTCCCTGTGTTTACTGACCTGCCACAGACCAACACTACAGGAACATAGTGTCTCCTACGTTTCAGAGTGTGTAGATGCTGTGTTTGTAAGTCAACGAAAGCGACTTGGCCAAATATTTATCGGCCATACATTTCACAGATACCAGTAAATGGTACATTTTGCCAATATCCGACATATTCTGCATCTCAACTTAGATTAATGTTAATTATCAGTGATAACTTCTGCATTAACATGATGTAACGTCTTTGCTATCCAACAACAATAATGATAAAGTTATGTTTGGACTCGTTGATAGCTGCAGTGGGTTCTGTAATGTTACCTCAAACAATGCTGTGTCCTCAAAACGCCTTTGTGTGTTGGTCGCTGCCAGGAATGTGTGTGTGTGTGTCTGTGTGTGTGTGTGTGTGTGAGTCCAGTAATTAATGGGAAACACTGCATGTGTGAATGTCCCATTGGCTGGTATATATGTATGTATAAATGTGTATGTATTTCATTTGTATTTAACTTTTTAAAATTCTTTCTTATTTAAGTAGTAAAGTAAAGGTGTCTGAGCTCTTCTGCATGCAGCGTCGTTCCCACAGATACAGGTGTGACAACAAATGGCCCTTATATCTTTTTTCTTTTCTTTTCTTTTCTTTTCTTTTCTTTTCTTTTCTTTTCTTTTCTTTTCTTGTCTTTTCTTTTGCTCTCCTGCCCAAACCCTCCAGGACGACCCTGGACTGGTAGCAAAACACTCGCTCTACTGTCTCTGTAGCTGTGAATGTCCCTCTTAAGCTTATCATCCCTTTGTCGAACACACAGAGCACGCGTACTTATCTCCAATGATGCAAAACACAAACAAACCGTCGCCCCCACCAACCTCTGCGGCCCACTTTATCCCCATCTGTCAGAGGGAGCAGACACGAGACAGAAACACATGTTGGAGTAACGCTGGCCAGAACTGAGGTGTCGTCGCTGGGTTTCGGTTGAGTGGGTGTGGGGGTTGGTGTTTCTCCAAGTAGAGCAGAGATAGAAACCTATGAGGAAGGAATATGAGTTAAAATCTTCCATCTCTGCTGATAAAAATGAAGAGCAGGAATCAAGAAATCAGGGCCGTGCACACACAATCAACTTTATTTGTTTGCCTCTCATGATTGCACTTATCTGCAGGGTGCTGAAATCCTCTGAAGGTCACTTTTTGTTTGTTTCCTCGGGAGTTTCCAAAAACATGCTGCGTGTTTGTCGTCAGGATCGAGATGCTACAGATAGCTCCGGCTGTATGTGGATTAGCCTTTGAATTCCTACATCCAGTGATTAGTGTCATCCCCTGCACGCACCGCTGCGGGTTTTCTCCCCGAGCACTGCACAAACACACTAATTTCCCATTATATGTGCGTATATTTGAAGATATGCTGAGTTTATTTTCGGTGTGCCCGGAGGGTCTCGCCGTGTTAGCCTTGTTGATCCTGCTGTTGTATCTCTGACAGCAGACCAGAGCTCGGCGCTCGTTGTCATCTCTGTGTATTTGTCTTGCTCTCAGCTATTTTGGTAATTCAAATACTTCACACATAATGTCATGATAAAGACTTCCTCGTGTTGTCTTACGTGGGTTAAAGAAAACCAGTTTTTTTCTGCCGGGGGTAAAGGTCAGACGCTGTATGGATCTGTCCTGAGGTCACCGCAGATCAGTCATCGTGTTTGTTTTGTCTGTCTTCTGTTTTGCTGGATGTAAGTTTAGCCCGTGGAAAGCCTGCGGTGCGATCAGGGGAATGAAGTCCAGATTGTTGCACAGTCCGTCCCGTGCATGTCTTCATCATAGAAACGGCTCCTTATACTGTGTAAACGGTAACAGGGCAGACGAGAGCCGTGATTAAAATCTCCTACGTTTATGATTTGTGTTTGTGTAACCTCAGCGAGGCCGAGGTCTGGCATACCTGCATTATTGCCAGAGTTAAAGCCTTAACCTCCTGCAGGCCCCGCCATCAATCAGCACAGTTAGCGCACTGCTGGATTAGCGTAGGTTTGACCCCTGCCAGGTGTGTGCGGCCTGTGTCGCCGTCTCACGTCTCGACTGTGGTGTCGTATTCTGCGGTGCCTCCCCCCCGCGCGAGTTCACCTGAGTAGAGGCTCGCTGTTCAAGCGCTATCACCCTAAATCCAAAAAAAGCCCAATCAGCTTTGATCCCACCCTGCAGCCTCTGGAAGTAAGTGGGGTCTAATCCCCAAAAAAGCCTTAGAAAGACACAGAGGAATGCCTGGCACACAGCACACCATTCACCCAGGGATTAGCCCTGAGAGGAGGCTCAGCTTCACATAGTCATTTACTCCACCCACTCTGTGTGAGTACGTGTGGGTTTTGTGGTGTGTGCGTGCATATGGACATGTATGCAAATTCTTGCGCGCCTGCTTGCATACATACATGCAATTAATCTAAAAGGAAAAACCTCAAGAGGACCTCGCTAACGCTGCCAGAGAGCCAGGTCATATTAGGTTGAATGCTAATTAGCAGCATTTGTTGCTAATAAAGAGTTTTTCAAAGCAGCAGGAGCGCCGAACAGGCCAAGTGATCTGTGCCAAGGCTGCGAGAAAAAAATAAATAATAGTTTAGCCAAGTGATGTCAGCGTCCAGATATATAATCAATATACAGACAGTCCCGACACCTTCCTCCGAAACTTCTTTCATCCACGTGTTATCCATATTAAGCCAAATGTATCCAAAATAACACACAACATAATGAAACTGTCTTCAGACAAAACACATGTTAAACTAGAATGGAACTCAGTAGAGCGCATACCTCCGCCAAGGCCCAACAGTCCCCTTTATAGGTGACCTCGTTTTATCGTTGTCCTTCAGTGTGTCACATACTGTCGGTTCTTATGCATGTAAAAAGATCAAAGTCTGCGCCAACGGGCCTAAAACGCTGCTCCTCAAACGCCTCGTCAGTAGCCTCTCCTATAATTCTGTGACTTTGTGACATCACACTACGTCACCGTGTCACATATTTGCATAATATACACCTATATTCAAGGTAGAGGTGAAGCTAACTGGAAGCTGAAACCAGGACAGAGCCAGTGCAGGCTCAGGCGTGGGTGAGCTGACCAATCAGAGCAGACTGGGCTTTTAGGAGTCTCTTAAAGAGACAGGAGCTATAACAGAACCTCAGAGGGACTAAAGCATGTAAACCTATTCTAGCAGTAACCCAAAGAGTATAATATGTCTCCTTTAATTCAATGAAGCCTAATCCGATATCAAATAAAATATAATAAATCTGCTAAATGTAGTTTTTTATTTATATCTGCATCAAATTGTACTCACTCTTAGATACCAGCCACCTAAATATGCCAGATTCTTGCATTATTCCAGGAGAAATTAATGAAAAAGTCCCGTCATTAAGTATTAAAGAAAGTGAGAAAGGAGCTGGGACTCATCCTCCATCCAAGTTTCATAGAAATCCACTCGAGTGAGGTAACGATTACTCATTCGTTAGTTTATAACTCAATCATTAATTCGCACAACAGAATTTTGTGAATGATTCATCGCGATGAAAGCCGATACAGTCTAATGTTACCGATGCAGATGCTGGCAGCCAAACGCTTCTAATGAGAAACAAGAAACATTACTTGTGCCTGCAGTTAATCCTCGGTAATGAAATAACTGTCTGTTCATTTGTCTGTCTGGAACCTGAAGCCGTTTTTCTTTTATAAACATCTGTAACCCAGCAATCAACAGCAGCTAATCACCATCCGGTTTGATCACACTCGACACTCCTCTGAACACATTTTTTCAATACTCTCTATTGATCCTCGAAGGAGAAAGCTGAGAGCTGGAAAACGCGAACCTGCTGCCTTTAATTATCGTTTGCTTCTCTGCAGCAGCGGGATTATGCTTGTCCACAAGACATACTGAGTGTGTCTGTCAGCGCTCTGAGAGGGAGGGATGCAGCGGGATCAGGTGGATGACGTGTGTTGTTCGAGCTCTCGTCACAGACGCGCAGTGTTGTGGTCAGTTCGCGGCCCCGTGTGTGTGTTTTAACAGGTGCACAGCTGAACAGAAATGCATAATGATGTACGGAGTGATGCTCGGAGTGGGTCGGTGAAGACAGTGAGGCAGCAGTGTTGCAGCAGACTCATCAATCTTGAGCGTGGAGGGAGTGATGTTGATCCTGGCGCTGCTCCGCTGCTGTGAGAGCTTACACATATGTGACTGTATGTATGTAATAGAGCGATGGAGCAGGACTAGGTGGATTTTTATATGATCCGATGGGGGAGACGTGAGATGTCGCTTTGGTTTATGGTTTCGTCTACTCTCTTATGTGGGAGTATTTTTGGTAACCGCTCCTTCCTGTGGTTTTTTCTGAGATTTAACTGTTGTTGTTCGACAATCTCAGTGAAGTTTTTATTTGAGGAGAGAGTATGAGCTGTCTAACTCAGGAGCTCTGCCTGTTGAGTCAGGTCCGTGTCTTCAGTAACAGACTGTATGTGACTCAGCCGGGTCCAAGACTTCTTCAGCACGTCAGATGCAAAGACACAACCGGCTGGGCTTTCATCAGCCGAACTTCCACATCTGATTTCCTTTCATGCATGAACATGAAACCTATTATTGGACCTGAATACTCAAAGTGCAGATAAGTAGCAGTGTCTCTGTTGTGACACACTGCAAGAAAAACCCTTCATCTGACCACATCTAAAGAAGTGTGTCAAGACAATATAATTTCTCATGTATTTATGAGAATACACTTTCAGAGTCACGAAGACTAACGCCAGTCATTGTGAGAAGAATAAAAGAGAGGTTCACATCCTGACTGTTTAAACACTGAACACCTTGCTGAGTTAAAGGTTTGCTGCAGAGTTTTGAAGAAACAAAGTTATATTTAATTATTTTCCTCACCAAAATGCTCTAAAATACGTGTTCAGTTCTCCTTTCCTGCCTTTTACTGGATTATTGCTACATTTCTTGTCATGTTACTGTCACTTTATGTCGACATGTTGCCTGATATCAGACTGAAATGTGTGTATATGCAGGTTTGAGTGCAGGTAAACCCCCTAAAAACAGAAGATTGACTCCTTTCCCATTGCCAGGAGACTTTCTGTTTCCTGTCTTGTGTTTTATCATCACACATCAGATCATTAACCTCATCAGACTACATCCAGATGATGTTAAAGCCTGTTTTGAAAAGTCTTACTCAGTTTTCTGGATCTGACAATGGAAAGGAACGGGACATCTCACTTCTGTATCATCTCCGTTGAGAGTTGCACATGCGCAGTATGGCAGCTGGTAATGCCCGAGGGTTGTGTTTTCATCAGAGCTGGAGACGATAAACACCCGTGTCAGCTGCAGTCATCTGATGCGGGGGTTGAATGCGGATTGTACCCATTAAAGATAAAAGCCAGATGTTTTGGGCTGTTTGTTTGTCTACTTTGAACTGAGAGAAGTTTTTTACCCCACTGAGTTTCTGAAACTATTTCAACATCTCATCAATACGAACATCATTTCTTCATTTTAACAACAGTAAAAAAATGTAAATGAACACGTCTTTCTAGAAGCTGCAGCACTCGGATCGATACAGGGGGTTTTTACTCGACAGTTTATGTTTCCACAGCCTGTTAATATTAGCCGTCGTGCATATTTACAACGACAAGGGGAATATCTGATGAAAAGATGATGCAAATGAAGTTTCTTCTCACCGACTCCTCTGCCTCCGTCCCGTTTTCAAGTACGTGATGAAACAGCGGTGTTTAGCTGTGTCAGTACGTTATATCCAACATTTTTCACTCTGACAGACCTCTGAGCGGCGCCGAATACCTCCACAGTAAACTGATCCAAACATATGAAGGCAAAATGGAGATTAGGGTGTTATATGAGCTCTCCCAAAGGACACTGACAAATCAAATGATTTGTTACGGTGGAGGGAAACGGACAATGCTCTGCGAGAGAAGCTGAATCATGAGGAAAACTGAAACAATAGTGAAGAAATATTTGGCCTACTTCTTACCACACATGTCTGCTGCTCTCAGTTCATTTATAGCCCTGCAGAGTGAGGCAAGTTTATGGTTTGCTATTGAAGCACAGTATCGTCCTGAGGGGAGATGAAATGGCAACAGTCTCTGGCAGTCGGTCCTGGCTCTGGACGGACGAGTCACTATCTGGACCGGAGCTTTGGTGTTTGGTTGTCATGGATCCCGCTGCTCGTTCGTCAGCGGGAGCGCGATTGTTTTTATTGTTTACATGGGCGGTTGAGCAGAAGTATAGGTTACTGAAACCTGTTTCTTAACAAGACTCGCTCTCGTGTGTACTCACACACAAATCATACAGCGGGAGGGGAAATTACATCTGGCCGGTGTGGCAACAGGCCTCTAAGCCGTAATAAGTGAGCGTTCGGATCAGCCTTGGACAAATAAACTGTGCGCTGTGCTGGACGTGTCCTTCAAACACTCAGAAAAAAAAAAGGATTTACTCACCCAGTGCTGAGTGTGTGTAGCAGAGGACATGGGGCAGGATGTTTAGCTGAAGGTTTGAGGATTGGCCTACGCTCTCCGCTTGGCTGCAGCTGTGGGCAGAGAGCTGGAGCGCTTGTCAACCTCTGTATGGTAATGAACAGGGTCAGAGTCGAGGGGCTGCTGGCCAGGAATTCAGCAGCGTGTTTTTGCAGAGCGCAGCAGTGTGTCAACTTTACTTCTCTCCACTTGCAGTTGCATGATTTAACTTCTTTTCTATTGTTTAGTCTTTGCAACATTTTTGTTTGTATAGTTTTCATCCTCCAAAACTTTCTTTCTGGAACATCCCGTCTTCTATTATTTTGCAGCTGCAGTCTTATTCAGTGTCGAGCAGTAACTTTGTCTAGTAACGATTAGAAATGTCACGATTTCGAGTCCAAAGCGAAAATCAAGCTCTCGTTTATGATAATCAAAAGAAGCCTCTATGAATTTTTTCCCCTCCGTCCCTGCTTACTGGCGCGTATCTGAAGAAAGAAAAAAAACACAACACTTGAAAGACGACACAGCTAGCTTACCTCCGGGTCAACTCCCAGACAATCATCCTGTGAGCACGAAGATGATCAACGGACTGGAACCAGAGGGAACTTCCACAGCGTCATAGATGTTGGGTTTATTTCTCTTGCCGAGATCCTTTACTGATTTGTTTGTCAGGACGGTTTACTTGGAACAGATCTGAGAAATCAAACTTCATAACAAACTGAGTTTTAATCCTTTGTTGTTTATTGTTGGATCTCTGAAGGGTGTTTTTTTTTTTTTTGTTGGACTCTTGGATCTTTATATTTTGGTGAATATTATTTGAACCTGCCCAACAAACCCAATCACAAGACTAAGGGCGCACTCACACTTGGCCCAGTTGCTCCGTACCGTGCATGACCGTAACTTCACTGACTTGTTTGTGGCTTATTTTGTGTTGTTTTGGTCATAGATGGCCTGTCACATTCCTGGATTTCTTGATTATGCAAGGCTGCGTAATATGCATGATTATACTTCATGTCCACGTTGCACACCGTGCTTGTGCTCGTGCATGAGCAACCGTACCGTGCCGAAGCACACCTCTTCCAACCATGCCAGGGCCAAGGAAGTGTACCGTGCTTGAGCACTGTACAGAGCACTCACACTAATCAAACAAACTGGCCTTTGGGGATCAAACGTGCATGGGCATGGTACAGATGGCCTAGTGTGAGTGTGCCCTAAATGTCAGCTAATTAAGTCTCTGTTAAACCACAGACAAGTATTTTTATGTTGCAACTTGAATTTACTATTTCTCTCTTGTCACGATGCTGTGCTTATGCTTTGGTTAGGTTTAGGCACAAAAAACACTTGGGAAGGGTTAAGAAAACACCACGGAGCAGCATGAAATACCTGTTTTGGTCGGCACGATCACAGATGGAGATGGTCCAATGAAAAAAACACCCTTTTTTGAGGACACAAAAATGACTAGAAATATCATCAGGTGTCCGTGCAAATATGCACTGGTCTAACTCGAACTGCGGACAGCCATTTTAATTTTTTTTTCAGGACAGTTAAGGAGAGCGGGCTATGACCGCAGTTGCTCCTGTCGAGTCTTGTTTCGGGTTCATCACTGACAGTTTGGGTGCACTTATTTGGTTAGATAATCCGGCTTAAGTGTTGGCGTCTTTACGACTCGTCTGATGTGCTTTTGGCCCCCATCAGACTTTATTGTAGCCACTGTTACAGTGTTCTCAGATGTAATGATATAATTTTAGGTTATAACATACAGAAATTAGTTTTAATACACCAGAATTATAATTAAAGGAAAGTCAGCTTTGCATAACCTTCGATGGGGTTTTCTTATTTTAGTTTTTTAAGGCTTTTAACGTGCTCAACAGCTTAATGCAGCATGCACGATATTTAATGTGTTGTGTGTGTGTGTGTGTGTGTGTGTGTGTGTAAGTGTAACTGTGGTCCTGGCTGTTTTCAGAGCTATTGTTATTTTGGCTGAGAGGAGTGTGGTTTAATTACTGCGGTGTGTGGGGAGTGTTTTATACGGAGAGGTCACAGACAAGACGGACCCCTCCCTGCCACACTTAAGCCACAGCAGAGGAGTGTGTGGTTTCATCCAGTCATGTCCCGGCTCTGCAGCTCTGCAGCTCTGCAGCTCTGCAGCTCTGCAGCTCTGCAGCTCTGCAGCTCTGTTTTCAGAGTTTCCCTGGTGACCACACGAGAAGACCGAGATGGAGAGACGGTGGGGAAAGAGGTTGCACATCACTGGAGAAGATGCGAAAAACGAGGTCACAGAACGAGAGAGTGAGTGACGCCGAGGAAAAGTTTACAAAGCAGCTTTTATTTGGGTCGACCGGGGTCACGACAGAGGAGGAGCCGGGTCTCATCGGGCTTCTGTGTTATTGTGTCTCTCTTAATAAAAGTGAAGGGTGTTAGCTGGATCTTCAGCCTTTGCCTTTTTATTAGACATCTGCTGCTTTCAAGTAGAGGAAATGTTAAAAGACTGGAGTCTGTCCCGACCGCATACTATCTCAAATCGGCACGCTGCGATCCAACAGATGTGCCCGGCACTAATTTTAGCCCCTTTACACAGACCGCAGCATTGTTTGCTTTCATGGCACCAACAAGATTGCTTCCATTTTGCCCATACGCTTCAAGTGTTTTTGTTTTTGCATACAACTGGGACCATAGTAAATTACAGTCATTCCATTTTTAAATTGAAATTCCTTGAAACACCACTTTTCTTTTTCTGCTTTGTGGTGCTGTCTGAGACGACCAACAGCCACTCAGGGCTGGTGATAAAAACACCCGAGACAAGTGGTTTGCAAACAGTGGAGGCGGGTTTGCTCTGCTTAGTCATTAGAGGAAGCGGCGGTGAGTGATTAGGAAACAAAGCTCTATTTCCCTGTAATTAGTATCTACGGGTGCCTTGAAGGTATTCTCCACAGTCTGGAACAAACCTCCGTGTGTTGTCTCTCGTGATAAAACCTCCTGGAAAATACAATAACCAGGAAGCGGGACAGGCGGGAGGGGAGGTGAGGTTTACCCCACAGCTGTCTGTGCCCAGCGAGGCCAGTCTCCTGCCCCAGAATGCCAATGGGAGCACATGTCTTTAGGCCAGACAAACACCTCTGTCAGCAGAGCGCAGTCACCCCACCAGTCAGACCATTCAGCCCGACGCTGCTCTGTAATTACACACCGCCGCCTGCTGTGGAGGGGTGCGGGAGGGGGCAAGCCAGACTGACATGCAGACCCCATCACTGCCATCAGCATCACTACAGGCAACGCAGTGGAAAAACAGAGAGAGTGCGACAGATAGGGAGAGTGAGTGAGTGAGTGAGAGGGAAGGTGAGGTAAAGACAGCCCTGTCTGGGATGGAGAGGCGGAGGCAGCGAGGCAGGAGACCCTCCTCCTTCCTGTGAAAGATTAGAGGGTGTGTGTGCGAGCACATCTGGATGGGCCGGACGAGCTGAAAGGAACTGATGTGAGAATCGACAGAGTCCAGAAGTGAAGAAGATTAATGAAACAACACTGCTGCTCACACTGAGCTGGCATCTGCAGCATTTATCTCTCTGTGTGTCAGAGATTTATTCTCTGTGCGTATAAATCTTTGAGTCTCGCTGCAGCAATTGATTAATTTTCAACCAATATATGAATCACAAAATATTTTAAAGAGAAAAAAAAGTTGATACTCTTCGATTCCAGCTTCTTAATTGTGAATATTTTCTGGTTTCTTTCCTCCTCTGTCACAGGAAAGTGAATATTTTTGGGTCATGGACAAAACAAAGACATTGGAGGAAGTCATTTTGGGGTTTGGGAAACACTGACTGACCATTTTCACAGATGCCACAGATTAATAGACACTGAAAATGATCTGTGAGTGAGCTGTTATTTGAACAAGCGTGTATGTTACTTCAATCAAATCCAAATTTAAAAATAGTACACAGTACAAAGTTTAGTTAAAGGTAGGGAAGGCGATTCTGGAGAAAAGATAGGGTTAGAGTTTCAGGCTGAATACCAACAATCAACTATCGTTCTCCAGAAAGGAACCTAAAAAAGAAGTGGGGGCCATCTTGCTTTGGTGCCAGACTGTGGTGTCAGCTGTATTGAAGTCTATGGGAGAAATGCACTAAAATCCAACATATCTACGTCATTTGACTTCTGATGAAGAAACACCCCAGAAAATGAAATAACACACTTCAGAGAGATTAAAAAGTGATTTTTATCGTCATGTTGTTCGCAGCCAACGGCAGTCTCATCAGCAATATAAGGTTCGGTTACCAGACTAGATGTAATTAATTATTCCCACCTTTGTAGTGACTGGTGGAGGTCTCGCTCTGTGGAGGGTGTGGTCAGGGTGGTGTGGCGAGTCTACACTGCCTTTGGGTTAAGTGTCTGTGCTGACTGATGAGGTGAGGTGTGTGTGCATGAGCTGAGAACCTCTCTGACCCTGCGTGCTCTCACCTCGGGGTCGCAGGAGGCTGAAGCGTGGTTTGGTTTGCAGCAGGTCTTTGCAACACCTCACCTACACTTGTAAACCGGAGCAGATGTAGACGGGCTGCCTCACCGCACTTGTTTTTTAACTTCAGCACAGAGCGGAGGGGGGCGAGGATTCAGTCTGGCTCACTTTCCTCTGGGATCAATTATCTGACCGATTGTTAGAGCGAGGCCGCACTTCCTTCTCACCTGTAATTGCAGCTGAACCTGTCCGGTGTGTGGGCCGCTCCGCTCTCAGGCAGAGTGTGCAATTCCTAAGGAAGGAGATGATGAAGTGTGTCCCGCCCTTTGAGTCAATCACCTAATAAAAGAGAGCTGCGACCCTGGGAAAGCGCAGTAAACACTGGCGGTTCAGACGCAGGTTTGCACCGAGCAGAGCACCGAGCCCTGACGACTGAAGCCTGTCAGCTGTTTGGGAGGTGGAAGCTGCAGATTAGTTGACTTTATGACTTTGCACTGTTGAAGTCATTTTTAAAATTTGTACTAGACAAGGACAAAGTGAGAGGTGAGAGAGGAAGTGAGAGGTCCAGGATCACATCACCTCAATTTGTCTGCTCGGATTCAAAAAACAAAACAAAAGAAACCGCTCACTCAGCAAACATATGTTCGGAGTAGCCGCCTCGTTCAGCTTGGCTCACTTCGAGGAGTACAGTGCTCCCTGTGAGTGGACTGTGTGTGTGTGTGTGTGTGTGTGTGTGTGCAGCAGCAGTCCGTCTGTCCGAGGCGGTGCAGAGACAGAGACAAACGCTTCCCTGGTCGGCTGTCAGCACCTGGTCACTAATGATGCTGCAGCGCTGAGCTCAGCTAATTGACCAGACAGAGATGGATCAGGAACTTACACTCTGCTGCGTCTGCTCGCTGCACAGTGTGTGTGTGTGTGTGTGTGTGTGTGTGTGTGTGTGTGTGTGTGTGTGTGTGTGTGTGTGTGTGTGTGTGTGTCTGTGTGGTGTGTTTGTGTCTGTTTTGATGTGTGCACTCACTGCCAGGCCCTGCACTGTCTCCCCACAGGAACCTCAAACTTTGAGATAACACAGTTAGACTTGAGGAAACAGCTCAGACGAGCCTTTACAGTTTGTGTAACGCAGCTTCTGCTTCAACCCTGTTGTCATGTGTCTGCTGCAGACCAAAGGAGAGGATGGAAGAAGTCTCACTTGTTTATACATAAAGCTCCTTAAAAGAATATTATGTAGAAATTCTTATTTCGTGTGATTTGGCGCCCCCCGCAGTTTCTGAGTGTAACGCAGCAGTTGTAGATACAGCTCCCAGGTTTCTGTTACAGTTTGTCAGATGTAACGTGGCTAAACACAAACAAATCTCGGCACGTCATAACACTGTTGTGTCTTAAAGTCTGCACAACTCAGGCCTGTAAAGCCATGCAAACGTAACCTGAACCAGAGACAATAACATCTGGCTATGACACGCTACCAGCTAAAAATCTGTCCAGATGGGCTGACCTGCCGAATGATGAAGAAATAGCGAGTTGACAACTTCGCTGACACAGCCAAACAACACAAGTCATATCAGTCAGCGAGTTCATATTACTTACTATTACTTACAGCCTTTTAATTAGTGGAGTTGTCGCCGACTACAAAAAGCCAGTGTGAGATGTTCTGTTTACTTGCCTCTTGCTCGGTCACTGTCTCTTTTCTCTTCTTAGCTTCTTCCATCGCCGTCCTCTTCGGTGTCTTCACCTCTGTCTTGTTGACGTAGCTCTGTGAGCGCTCCCCGGCGGTGCTCCGCTAACAGAGCTAACTTGTAGGTTGCTTTCAGGAAACTCTGTAAAATACAGAGAGCTTCGGCAGAGCAGCCGGAGGACATCAGAGCGACATAAAAAAAAGCATTTTCTCCATAAAATATGATCCAGTTTCCCCCAACGTCAGCGACAGTGTTGTGTGTGATGCACTGCCATAAAGCGTAAAGACACGACAAAGTCACGTAGTGCAGAAACAAGTGATAGGAGGCCGTAGTGGCTGAGACAGAGACAACATTCACTCTATTACAAGTAACTGTGACATGAAAATGATTTTGAAGCTGTTATTTTAAGGCCCGTCTGTCTGCAAGCTGCTGAGTCTCTCTGCAGAAGCAGAGAACAAATAAAGCTCAGTAGGTGATGAGCTCCGAGGATTCAGGCAGTCGGTGCAGCTGAGTGTGAGATGTGTGTTTAAGGGCTCTGGTTGGCAGAGCTAACTGGGCTCTTAGCGAGAGGGCTCTGGTTTATTTTCACTGGGAGAGTATCACTGAAGGAATGACCTTGGCCCATTAATAATACCGCCAGTGTGTGTGTGTGTGCGTTTGTGTGTTTTGTGTGCACTTTCTCACACACGCACACACACTGACAAACCCCCCCCGACATGCACACACCTTCAGTAATACGGAGCGAGAGGTGCAGCTGCAGTCCTTGTCATTGTGCCCCTTGGCTCTCACTCTCGTGGTACCAGCACCAAGCTCCAAGTGGGTTTTTTAAGGCCAGTAATAATAGCTGTGGAATAAAGCTGCCATGATAATAATAATATAATGATATAATAGTAACAGATTGTTCGTGCTTCTGTGGAATCCAAATCAAAAAATGTGGAGTTTTTCTTTGAGTGCAGTCGGTTCAGATCGAGGGCTTCCCTCTTCGCACTTGGCATGAACGTGTCTGTGGTTTTGGCCCACGAGCGGTCTGGTACCATTCACTCTCTTTCCGTCCGCGATGGCACGACTCACTTTTGTTTCACTTTCGTTATTTTATGTGTCGTTTTATCCAGTTTTCCAAAAGCCACTCCTGTCTTTACATTTTTTTTCTCTATCAGCAAGTGCAAATTTTACCATAAAAACAAAAACTATTGCGAGCGAGGAAGTCAAATCCGAAAAAGGCTGACTCTGTGCACATGTAGGGTTGCGCAATTAATTGAAATATAATCGACATCTGTTCTCCAGATGTCAGAAAAATCAGTTTGTTTGGTACAGACCCCAACAAATGTCACAACATTGTGCTTTTAGTCATTTTTTTCAGTGCAAATGAAACATTGTTGGGTGTTGAAAGTGTTGCAAATATGATCATTTCAGCTTATTGTAAATCATACGGCAATATCTGTGAAAAAACTCACAGGGCTCCAGACTAACTTCTCACAGTGGTTGCACTGGTGGGCCGAACTTTCTCATGTAGGTGCCCCAGCAGATAATGTAGGTTTTACCCAATAGTGTGTTTTAATTTAATTTCCTAACACGTTATCTAAATCAGTGGTGCCAAACTTATTCCCAGAAGCAAGCACATAAAATAAACTGCTTCTCTCTTGTGTTTATGATTAAATTTGCCAGGATAATCTTTGCAAGTTCCTCAATTATTTTTCCATTTGCCTCTCCGGGCTTCCGTAGATCCCAGGTTTCCTAAATTGACTGACTTCCTGTGAAAGACTTTGCCTGCTTCTTTTTGATGCATATTTAAAGAGATGATGACAGATTTTTGGGCGCATGTGCGACCAAACTAGTCGCACCCTTTGAGCCCTGAATCACAATATGTTTGTTTATGTTTTTAATACTTTGTCGGGCGGGCCTGATACATTTCAGCACCTTATTGGGACGATGTTTGAATACAAGATACATCCGGAGCAACATAACACAATAAATATATTTTTTAAGAAACTGGCCAGTGTTCAAGCTGCCTCAGTGTTGGAGTTAGTGATGTGCAGAAGAGAATAAATCCTGTCGGGGTTTCATCTGAGGCCAACGCAGAGCTACTGCTACAAACAATTGTGTTGGTCTGTCTAACCTGAGCTCCTGACTGCAGGATGTCGGAGCTCCTCTCCGCCTTTATACCTGCAGAGCTCCACAATACTTTTGATTTAGATAAATTCAGTGTGAAATAGATGTTCTCAGGCGTCTCATCGCTGCTGCGACAAAATTTCCTTCTGCACAATATTCAGCGCTTATTATCATGTAGTTTTCCACCGGACGTCCTTCATGACTGACTCATTATGACACACTCAGGATTAACCTTCTCACTGTGACCTCCTCTCATATCTTTTCCTCCTGCTCCTGTGAGATTATTGCGGCAGCGGGGGCAAAGATTATTCAAAGAGTGTTTGTCAACAACTTACTGAACTCTGTCCGAGTGTGTGAGAGTGTGTGTGTGTGAGTGTGTGAGTGTGTGAGGGAGAAAAGTAGAGCGAGGGAAGGCGCTGATGTCAGGACGGCCTCTGGCCCACTGAACTCTCTGTGGGGGTACTCCTCTAATGAAGAGCTCTGACTCAGTCGCTGATTCGGGCCCAGTGCAACATGGGGGCAAAAGGTCAAATACATTCACACATTTCTTTGCCTACCCCACTGGGGCAATTAGCCCACTGAGAACAAAGCGTAGATACAATGAGCCGTGTCCATGGGGGGGAGAGGGGAGATGGGGGGCCTTCATTAGCTGTGATGATGTTATTGTTGGCCGAGAGAGCGATGGATCACACTGAAGTCCTCCTCGGGCCTTTTAGGTTACAGTCACTGTCACAGGAGGCGAAGAGGGGGCTCGGATTTTAAATTTGTTGTTGCAAGACAGAGAGAGAGAGAGAGAGAAAGTGTGTGAGAGGTGTGTGTGTGTGGGGGGGGGGGACAGTTGTCTTCATGCCAAAGCCGGCTTAATGCTTCATACAATAGCTCGAGTGTGGGTGAGGGGATCTTGGCGCTCGAATGTTCTTTACTCTAGAGGGAGGAGAAGGGCCGAGAGCTAGATTTCCTATCCAGAGCCCCCCTTTGTAATTGAATGCAGCCATCTACATGAGCCGAGCTCCGGAGAAAACGTCCCCGGCATGCACACACACACACACACACACACACACACACACACACACGCACACACACACACACACACACACACACACACACACACCTCGCTTTGTGCGCCTGCAGTCTTCCCCATGTGGACCGGAGTGAGGAGCAGATCAAAGTGTGTGTTCTCCTCGTCTCCATGCGACGTTTTTATCGTTATCGAAATGTAGAAGTGCTTTTCTGCAATCTAGAGCGACTGCCATAACATTTCTCTCTCAGGTCTTACATGGTTTAAATCCATCTACACTTGTAATCCTCTGAGAAATACCCAGAACCCAAAACAGTGAAATCATGAGCAGCAGAGGTTGAGGAGGGGGGAAATTATTGGAGCGGTCTCAATTTACCCCTGAACCATGTGTTCTGTGGACTTTTCATGCTCTTCCTTTTTGCCCTCTCTCTCCCCCTTCTTTGGGTTAATCGCTGAACCTTTTTATGCTTTCCAGTCTTAAGTTCCCAAACGTTTATTTTTCTTCATGACAATGAGCTCTCCACTTTCCTTTCCTGGGTCTGCAGTGGATAGAGAGCGGATCATGACGTGTGAATACCGTCCCTCCTGCTCCAGCCCCGGTGCTGCAGGTGCTATTTCATGGCTTCTCTTGGCGTTTCTCTGTGGCTGCTGGCCACCGAACGGCAAAAAGACGTGCTTCCCGGTTGGCTAATGAGGTGCTGAACCCCCTCCGGCCTCTTGTTTGTTTCAGGAGCACCTGGGCCGACCAGAGCCAGACCAGGCCCGGACAAAGGAGTCAGTCTAGCATTTCCACAAAGGTCTGCCCATTCAAGACATTCAGAACCCAGAGACACAAACTCCCACACTTCATAAAATGAAGGCAAGACAGAATGTGAGCCCAGACAACCCATTCTCTCTCCGCACAAGGAAACTATTGTTTGTCTTTACACGCCCTCACTCCCAGGCTTTAGGATTTTTATACTTTATAAACCATGAACACTGTTTATCTCTTGGAAATGTAACAGAGGCAAAAGCTGCAACTGTCTCCTGACTTCCATATCAGTGGACTTGCAACACAAATGACATATTGACACCTGCAGCCTTGAGTCAGTTGAGAATCAGAGATTATTTCATGTCTCTTTTTCTTCTGATTCTTCAGTGGTTTGTCTCTCATCTCTGTCGGTCTGGATTAAGTCAGATAACTGTGTTTATAAAATATAACAAAATCGTGAGAAATGACCATTATAGCCCAGGGTTGTGTCTTCAAATGCCTCATTTTGTCCGACCAAGAGTCCAAAACAGCCAATTCTCAAATTTGATTAGCTAAAAATAGGGAGCATCTGTGTGGTCCTGCTAGAAGGATTTGTTCAAGTAATCAATCATTAAGCCTCTCAGCTCGAATGTCAATGCCAGGTGTCCCACCATTTGAATACCACATTGTGTATGAATCTAAACATCGTGTTTTCAGGGTCAAGAATTCACCAAAACGTCCTTTTTTCTGTGCCTTTATCGTCTGTTACAGATGCAGGGAACCAGCTTGTCGCTCAAGAGGCAGTCAGGAAACCATCCACGCTACGCCGCCCGCCTGCACGCACGGGGGAGACAATCTCCAGTAAGAGCCCTGAACATGTTACAGCTTTTGATAAGGGGTGTAATGGTGCATGCATAAACATGTTAAATGTTCCTGACGGTAAAGAAAGACATTTTCTGTTCATTTATTTGCTCTTTTTTGTTTTTAGATTGTCTCAACTGCAGTCGAATCACAGCTCTGAGCGACAGACTGAACTCTCTGGAGACGAAGGTTTGGACTGCACTCATTCAGCCACAGTGTCCGAATCACTGAGAAATATGATATGATTGCTTAATCGCCCACATTTGATTTATGCCTTCCTGTACCAGGTCCAGTTACTAAGTGCCCCTGCCTCCGTATCACATCGCCACCTTCAGGGTAAAGGAGGAACCGCACCAGAGGCCTCATTACTGATGGGGGCTGTGCCCGCTCAGGGAGCTCCTGGTGAGCAGGGCCCTGCAGGTATCACGCTGTCATGCATGAATAAGTTTTAAGTTAAGAAATACTGCATGTTTCCGTTAAGCGGAGTCCAGGGCTTTTGTGTTTTGATAATTGGGTCAGAAATCACTCCTTGCAGCTTTTTCTCTGCGAGCTGCAGCTCTTTTCCTGCCCTCTACCTGCTCACCTCCGCTCGTATCCTATTTCCTCCGCTGCACATTCACTCATTTCCTTTAGCAAAAAGCCGGGCCCGGTTGTCTGTGCTGCTCACTTTCAGCGCTCTGTGGCTGTGTGAAAAGCAAACACTACAGAGCATGAAAGTCCTCTCTTCTCCTGGAGTCGAGCCCAGTGCTGGCTGCAGCTGAAAAGTTCACCAACCCTGCTGCTCCGTCAGAAGAGAAAGTGTAACAGTTTTGGTAAAATGAAAATGGAAATGGGTGCTCTGTGTGGCTCCTGCATTCACCCCTCCCTTTAGACACCTACAGTACATATAGTTTGCTCAGCAGGGAGCAGTAAAGTTAGACTTTGAAGATGTAAAGGACAGGTGTAGAGTCACATAACAGACATGTTTGCATCTATAAAGTGCAACACATTCATTTGTGGGGTTGTTAGCAGAAGCTATGCTATGAGTAAGATTCACACTCAGAGTTTTTAGTGCCACTTTTGGGCCAAAATATGCAAGATACCACATGTCATAATCATATTTTACGATTACGATGACATTTGCTGAGTGTATTCATGATTCCAAGGAAATAAACCCTTTTGACTGTACTCACTGCTCGGCAGATCCTCAGGCAGAGATGAGGAGCAGCTACCTTCACAACTTTTTTCTAGTAGTAGAAGTCTTAAGACATGACTTGAGGCAATTTATCAGACTTTACACAGCCCCCTCAGGAGCCACAGAAGGCTTTATGCAACTTTTTCTTGCTAAAGCAGTCGTATTCCCAAGGCCTGCAAACACAGTTTGATGAATACACTGGATTTGAGAGCCTTCCTAACATTCCTGTAGCCAGAGGTCTGCATTAAACCTATCGCTTATGCATAATTAGCAGCGTGTGCCGGCTACAACCCACATTTGAAGGCAGTCACAAAACTACAGAAACTCTTGCTTTTCTTTAATTGATAGATAGTATTTTGGAAATTTAAATCAGCCCTGGTGATGATGACAAAAACACAGTAATGAGAGAGTTTCCAGGTGGTTTGAGCCCAGATTTTTCCCACAGAGCTGCGCCTCTCAATTAAGCCACATCTCTGTTTTCATTACAGGTCCTCAGGGTGAAAAGGGGAGAGATGGGCTTCCTGGCAGAGATGGTAAATTGTAACCATAGTTCCCTTTCAGTCAGTGTAAAACCATTTAAGATGTGAACCAGTTAAGGCTTCGTGATTACTCATGACTGTTTCCTCCTCTCAGGGAAGCCAGGGTCCCGAGGGCTGCCAGGTCCCACTGGGCCTCGTGGGGATGCCGGGACAAGGGGCCCATCTGGAACCCCTGGATCGAAGGGATCCCTGGGTCCTCAAGGTGAGAAGAAAATATACAATGAAGCTCGTCCTTGAAGATGTTGACACAGTTTGTCAACAAGCACGTTGTAAAGATTTGTGTGTGTCGCTGAGAGGTGTCGCAGGGCAGTTGTTACTTGCCGGTCCACTTAATCTATTGTCCGGAGAACAAGATGCTTGAATGGCTCTCTGTTGACCGAAGACTTGTGGAAACAACGCCGGAAAAATGAGAGAGATCTCCAACAAAAGGCCGACCGGCGATGTTCTGCTCCGGAGTGTTTGTCTTTCTCTTAAAACCACTCGGTCAGCCCACAGACCCTCCGGTGGTAAATGCTGGAGCGTTCCAGCGGCCTGCTGGTTACTTACTGGAATTTGGGCATTTGGTTGGTTGACTTTTAAAATCATATGTTTCTAAAAGTGCTGCTCCAGCGGGCAGCATTTGGTTTTCAGGCTGTGTATAACGTGCCGCTGCTCAGGGTCATAAATCTGCTCGATGCACTCAGAGCTGGTTATGTACAGATAATGAATGACCTGTTGGGATAAAAAAGTAAATCCACAGGCAGCTGTGACTTGAATGATAATAAAGTAAACGGCGGTGTAAGTGTGTCACCACATCTGCTCTCGCTATAGGCTGTTTTTCCTCGGCTCTGGATCATGAGGGGAGTGCCCCCTCCTTGCAGGCTCACATATGACCCCTGCGCTGTGCCTGCTGCTGGGGCAGAGATGAGATTTAGAGCAAAAGTTAAACTACAGACCCACTTTTCCGAGAAGCGCCATGTGACTTTAATCTGAAATGAACATGAGCTATATATACACAAATCCCAGGTCCTTATGATTTCCATATGCCTGTGGTGTTATTGTTTTTTCTATCTCCATTACTTCATAAGTACCCAAAACCGGCGCTGCGCCCCGCATCCGAAGCTGTGTTTTTCCTTATTGTGCTGATTTTTTTTCTTTAAAGAGAAAGATAAACACAGGACTGGAATGTGTCCAATGTCACGGAAAATGTAGACAAATGTGCTCTCGAGCTGGAGGTTGTGGGAAAAGATGGGACAAAAAATGAACTCACGTTGTTTGGGGGAAGTGATATTGTACGTTATGACGAGTCCCAATAAGTTAAAGGAGAGTTTTATTGCAAACTTTGACTCATATTTTGACACGCCGTCTCCCCGCTCCTCTGGGGAACCATTATCCTGCAGGAGAAACCAAAATTGTTTTCCCCAATATGTCACATAGACTCTGAAGGGCCACTTTGATTGGCCGTTTGAACCACTGTGCCGGAGATTGTAGCTCACGGTCTCCCCGGTGAAGCCAAAACACAGCCGGTCGTGCTGCAGTGTTTACCGAGGCTAAGTGAAAACGGCCCACTTGGGTGTCAAATCAGAGCTTGTAATAACTTTACCTTGCAAAGCAGTAATTAGTGGACTGTCATTGTCAGTTGCATCATTACATAAACAGAGAGGTGGTGAGTTCGGGTCCGTCTGAGGGCAAGAGGTGGTGTTTAGGGTGCAGCATTACCTCAGAAGAGTCCAAACAAATGAGGTCAGATGTAGCTGAGGTGGTGCTTTTTTTCCCACCTTCATAAAGAGTGGACCCGGCTACAAGCTGTTACTTAAAAGCTAGCGGTGAGTGTGCAGGGAACATTTAATTTACTATGAAGCGGTGCCAATAACACTTTGCAAGAGTTTAATGGTGTTTATTTGAGCTTTCCCATGCCCCTGAGTGAGTTCCCAGCACCGGACCATTAAACAGCCTCCTCCTGTTAATTACATAGAAACAGAGTCAGAATCCTACATTTCTCCTCGTCGGTCCAGCTGCTGATTTAACGCCACATGTGCACAGATATAAAGGAAAACACACACACACACACACACACACTCCTGCCAGACACTATTATGTCGTATCACTCAGCGGTTTATCTAATCTGTTTCCTCTTTAGTCTTTGTCATAGTTTATCCTCCTGTCGTCACATCACCCACAGTCATTTATCACTATCCTCCTTTAAAAAAAACTTTTAAGGCCTTATTTTGCTTTGGCATATTTCATATCTGTCACCACAGTGATGTTTCTGTCCTCCCTCCTCTCAGGCCCCCGTGGTCCACAAGGACTCCCAGGAGAGAGGGGTCTACCAGGCCCGCCCGGCCCTCCAGGTCCTCCAGCGCCTGCCAGTGCCCACATCCCAGAGCCAGACCACAGTAAGACCTTGGACGACTAACAGACTTCCTACATTCACCATGACACACATTACACAACGGACAGCTAAAAGGGCTCTTTTGTTTGTTTGAGTCAGAGTAGCATTGCACTCTTTAAACATTGTTTAAATTTTTGATTGACTGTGAAAAAAAAAACCATTGATGCCACATTCTTCCACCATGCCCACAATCTAATCGAATGCAGAATCTGTGGGACAAGGATTTGGTACTGGAAGTGTTCTGGAGTCCATTTATAGTCCGAGTAATATTATCCAATCACATGTGAGCGGTTCGGTTGCATGCAGGTACTCCTCGGCTATCATATTTTTATTTGCATTCATATCTGTTTATAGAGACTAGTCATCTCTCAACTCCACAAAGGTCTGGTTCCCTCACTTCTTTCTTACTCCAAACCCCAGATTGCGTTTTTATTTTCAGACTTGTAATCTTCAGACTCAACTGATGCTGACTCAAGTGACATCAGCGCAAAGATCTAATAAGTAACATTTCTGCAGTAAAATGTCCACAAGTGACTAAAACCTTTGTTGTACATTTTGTTGAGTTGTGTACGTACAATATCCCAAATGTTTCCAGCCATTTTCAAACCCAAAGAAATCCCCCCCCGCTTCAATCATCCGCCCCAGATCACTAACCAGTGGACCTCTGTCAGGGTCCGGACCAATAGATTATTGATCATTATTACATTTTGACAGGGCATTTCTATTTTATCCAGCGTAGTTTTTCTGGCCTGTCTGTCATTAGCAGCCCAGAAAACCCATATTGCACGTGTTGTTAATCACTAATGTGACGCCAATCGACCAATCGCATCTACATGTTGGGTGGCATTGTGATTTGGGTCAGACAGATAAACAAACAGATGAGAGGAAGTAAAAAAAACAGCCAGAACAGCTTTTTAATTAAGAATGGATTCTTACATGTTTTTTCTACCCACAGACAGTTCAGTATATCTGAGACTGCACATGTGTCGGGGGGGTTCTGGTTGCCTGGTGCTAAAACTTGTTGGAGAGAGTCCGAGCGTGAGGAAGGAAGATGTTAATACTTCACCTCGTCTGTGAAAATATTCCTGCGGACGCTCGTCAGATAGGTTTTCATTGGCAGCGGTGGTTGTCTGACAATGAAGACGACGACTCTCCTGATCCCACGCTGCTTCTTTTCATTGTTTTGATTGAGAGACTGTGCATGTAACTGCCGTGTATGTCCTGAACCCAGCACGTGCATGCTCACAAATTAAGGAAAGCCTTTGCTCCCAGACAGGATGATGTAGGTTTTACTGATTTTCTAGCTTGACTCTTCAAACTGTTAATATTCACGTGTATTCAGCAGCCCCGGCAGACATGTTCTCTCCTGTAGCGTGAGAGCTCTTGCAGGTTTTCGGCCTTATGATGTACAAAAAGCAACAAAGAGAATGAGAAACAGTGGTAATCCTTTAACTGCTACTTGCTCCTTATCGTCTCGAGCCAAGTAGAACGGATTCAAAGAGTATTAAACGGAGGCAGAGACAGTCTGAGGTTGACACAGACTTCACATGCTGGGACGAGAACCTGTCCATCACTGATGTCACTCAACAACTTCCAGATGTAGGCCTCCGCTCAGACAGCTGAAGGGGAAGGGGGGGGGAGATGAGGGGCCTGCACCGGCTCTTTTCAAGGTCAACACATCGGTGGGTTTTATGTGTGGATACAGCGGTAAAACAAAGTATGCAGCGCGCAGATTTGTAAGCTCTGAATTCCTGCGCGGAGAAAGCTGTGGGTGCGTTGAGGTTGGCACGATGATTTCCGAAAAACTGCGAGCCATTTCTTTTTACATCAAAGTAACAGCAGGGGACGTGAGGAGAGAGAGGAGGGAGGGGGCTCTGTCCTGGGCTTCCTTTGGAAAACACTGGCTTATTTGGCTTTTACGTCTGCATCAGGAGGTTGGAATTCCCTCTCTGCAGAACAGGAGAGGGTTAGTGAAGAGGAGGAGGAGTGTTCGGACACTTTAAGCTCCAGATCCCGGTGCGTTTTTAGTAGGAAATGAAGAAAGTGTGTAGAGAGAGACGCAGCGAGGTCGGCCCTGTTTTGGATGTCACCTCTGTGAGCAGCGTTCTGGCAGCCGGAGGATGTTTCTGGCTTCCTCCTCCTCCTCCTCCTCCTCTCTGTATCTCCTGAAGCCTCATGCCGTGATTGGATCTGCGTTTCCTGTCAGTATAAAATGACCCAATGACCGCACATTTCCTGTATCGCTCACACGTTCACCACCCTCTTCCTCTTGCGCCTTCTCTGCAGGCCCATTTTGAGGCAGAAGTTCAGTTGTTGTTGTTGTTGCACAGTCGTAGCTCTTTACAGTATTACATAACTAATTTTTAGTGAAAGTGAAACACTGATCTACTAGCAGTGCTTTTGTGAAGTGTAGGTTACTACTCTGTTGAAGTCATCAGGTGGAAGTTTGAGTATTGGTTGGAAAACACTGCCCTCTGGAGGTTACCCTGATGTAATAACACAGGAAGAGTTGATCTTCTCAGGCTGCAACATCAGCAACAAGAGTAAAACAATGAAAGGCTTCGTTCAGGTCCTAAATAAAAAGAAAGCACTGTAACAGACGTGCCATGGGAATTTCAAAATAAAGGCGTATCTATAACGATGGCAGCGATATGAACCGATGTTTTCACTTTAATCGATATAACGATCCGGATCGATGTATTGCTACACCCCTATTAGCTGGCTAGAATACCCTGAAGTTTGCAAACACATTAAGATTAAGAGTGTTGAAAAGTGGTGGGGACATACAGCTCAGATGGGAAGACATATAAAACTTATGGCACTGTGATGGGGGATCGTTGATTGGTCTCCTGCCACTTCTCATCAAAAAGTGACGCTCCAGATTGAAAGCAATTATTGAATCTAGAACCAGTGAAACCCTTAAAGGCAACAAGATAACTGATAAAATAATACTAATAAATACTAATAAAAACATGTTTGGACAGCGAGTCTTTGTGAGTGAGTCTTTATGTATTGCAGATATTCATATATCAGCTTTGTTCCTGTTTGCAAACACTTTCTTTAGGACCTCCTAATTAAACACGTTTTCTTTCGACCACAGCTCGTGGAAAAGACTCCTTCTACACCAACACCTTCCATGACCCACGAGGGTCTCCTGTTCCAGGACCTCAGGGTCCCCCCGGGCCCGTCGGTGAGTTTGTTTTATGTGTTTACTGTGTTGTGTTTGTGAAACTGTGACCTCACACCGGAAGATACAATGAATGCAGATGCTTTTGCATTCGAAAATACAGCGAATACATGGTGACCAAACACAAAACACGCCTCAAAGTTGACTCCACACACTGAAAACTATTCTGAAGCTATATAAAGTTATTAACGCCTGCAGGTGTTCAGGCTACTTTATTTGTACCTGGAGGTAGATTTGGTTTGCAGTGTGAATTCAGGCACAAAAAGGCTCCAATAATCAGAATTTCAAACAAGAACAATAACAATGAAAGCAGAAAAAGATAACTTTTCAAATTCCCCTCTCTTCGCATTTCCCTGTTGTATTACTGTTGGCGATTAGCAACAAGACTACCGCTAACAGCCCGGCTATTGGCCCAAGTAAAATACAACCTTAAGAATCCTAATTTCACCTAAAATACCCGGTTGTGTTAATAAATAAGCAGCTTTTGTTACTAATCAAGTAGAAAGAATGCCAGTTTTGTCTTGAGTCTCAGTGGTCAGAGGAAACACACACATCAGCAAGAGAACAAACTTTAATACAACACTGGCACTCTCCATCGAGTGAATGTCCGTCCGTTCACTCTTGTTTTAACTCAGTTTCTATCACTCTCCCTCTTCTCCTTCTGTGCCTCCTCCAGCAGGAGGTTACCTGAGGATGGCGACCAGGGAAAACAATGCCTTTGTGCTGTAATTCGTCCTTAGTTTTTGCATGAACAATTGAGCGTGGTGTCAGGGCGAGTAGCGTAGTGAAAGTGAGTCTTGTTGGGATCCAGTCTATTTGTGGATGGTGCCATTTTTCTACAGCCGGTACACTGTGCAGTCAGTATTTACTTCAGAATGATACGTTAAAGCAGAAAACTGCTGAAATAAATCAATAAAATAGCAGAAAATGGAGGTATAATAAATAAACATCACTTCTATCACAACGTATGTCAGGTTGAGGTCATCACTTCCTTTCAGAGGGTAAAGATGCTTATATAAACCTTTTCATGTATCATGCAGGTCCTCCAGGTCCCAGAGGCCCATTAGGACCTCCTGGCCCATCAGGACAGAATGTAAGCTCACTCACAGTATAGTGCTGCCCTGCAGTCACTCACTGAGTTCAGCACTGTCACATTTGTCGCAATACACATGAATCATTGTCATTTTGAATTTCTTTCCTGACTCATCACAGGGTAAACTTGGAGCCCCTGGAGCGCAGGGCCCTATTGGGCCAAAGGGAGAGCGTGGGGAGAGAGTGAGTCCCCTTCAGAGCTCCACAATGTTTCTGTCTGCATCCTTAAACAAAACTCTCTGTGACATGCCTTTTGGTTTTTCAGGGTCCTTTAGGTTACCCAGGAGAGCGGGGCTTCAGAGGCGAGCCGGTAAGCCACGTCCACCCCGCCGCCTCGAGTGCATGAAGGGAAACATCAACACATGTCATAGCTGGTTATATTACTGTAAACTACACTTACCAGATCAGAGAGAGCTCTCTCTCTCTCTGCTGAACTAAACCGCTGCACCGCTTTCATTAATGTCTCTTCACACTCAGTTATTTTCTGTTGTTAATATTCTCTCGCAGGGAACACCGGGTCTCAAGGGAGAGCCAGGAGAGAAGGGCTTGCCGGTAAGAAAGTAGTTGGTGGTAGTTGACAGTTCACACGGTGACACAGTATCTGCACTGGAGGGTTTTACTTTGAAGATTTAAAGAAAAAATAAGATTCCTTTGTTGAACATTTAATATTTTCTCTGTCTGTCTAACCCTTATTTTTCTTTTACCTCTTCCTCATTTTACAAGAGCAATCTAAATGTAAGATATTTTTATTTATGTCATCACACGTTCACTTTGCAATGCAACAAGTCTTTTCAGTAACCTGATTTAAGTCGAACCATGACCCACGTCTCAGGTTATGGTTACGATCTTTTCTACAGTCACCATGTTTATGTTTCTCTTTCTCTCTCGAGTCCATACTTTCCTCCCTGTTGATGGTTCATTAAGTCTGTTTTATATTGTTGTATATATAATTTTAGCTGTCATGTGATTATGTGCGTGAAACCTTTTGGTGTTAATGTGTTTTTGTTTTTGTCGGTCCTCGGGGTGTGCTCTGGACTGCTGTCCCCTGTCACGACACTGTCCTCTTGACCCTAAAGCTGTCTGACTCCCTCTGCAAGCTACTGTCCCCATGGCTACCTTTCACAGTCACCTTTTCAGCATCTGACTTTGGCATATACATATTGATATAAATACAGAAAATACAGTAAACAACCATGCACCAGCTTGGACTGGGTGAAAGAAATTTGAATTCAACCATGCTGTCTGCATCTCTAATTAGTTTCATGGTTACGGATAAAATGTTTCAACATGTATATGCCAAATGACTCCATATGTGTCAGTGGTGGGTCCTGTTGGGTTTAGAGGTGTTGTGCTCTGATGTGAGTGGAGTGGATACAGCTATCCTCTTTCATCCCACAATGCAACCTTGCATGATTTCATCTTTACGTTCTGCACCACATAAACTTTACGTTGTGGATGTTTCTGACTAAATGTATCTAACACTGAGTGAAATAACACGGTGCCGTTCAAACAGAAATAAGGCAAAGTTGTTGTTTTTTATTTGCACACACATAACATTTCATAAAATCAGATAATTACAAGATACAAGATCTGTCAGGAGAAGGACAGGATTTAACAACAGTCCCCTTTAATTCAATCGAGCCTAATCCAATTACTGCATAATTATAATTTAATCAGAATCTCCATTATGTTGTGGAAGAATAATAGGTTGATAAACAGGCTAATACAAACAATTGGTACTTTTCTGAATCTCCATTGTCTTAGCTGCACATATAATCAATCATATAATAGTCAACCTCTTTGTGATGCTACAGGAAATGTCAGTGGGTCACCAACATCAGAAGGTTTTGTAACATGAACGTCATATTTAACAGTAATTCATCCAAAAGTTGTTGCGATACTTCACTGAACCAAAGCGAGGGAGCGAACCCACAAACTGACGTCTCTACAGCATGTGACTCAGTCAAACTTTGCCTTTTTTCTTCAACCACTCAGTCTGTCCTCTTGTCTTACTAATCAGATCATTTCATAGCGGGAGTCGCTCACCATGGCACCAAAAGCTTCAGCTACTCTCTGCATGCCTCTTGTTGTAATGGTCTCTTGTCTGCTTTACTTCTCTTCTTCAACTACTTTTGTTATTGTCTTAAAGGTATGACTCATGAAGCCATCGCCTTATCTCTAAAAGACAAATAAATTAGATTTCAGTGTAAATCTACACTGGCTTCATTCTGTCAGGTGACAGTGGATAACTTTTGTGACCGCAGCGTTAAGAATGAAAGCTGTGGTGCTGAAAGAAATACTCACCTGGGCTTAATAATGAATGCAGATGGCATGAAAACCCTGGGAGAGTGTAACCCAGCTGTGTTATGTCACCAACGTGAGGCTGGTCTGTAATGTGCATGCTGATGTCGCCCAGCCCAGCATGGCAGAGTCTGACTTCATGAAGCAGCATGGCCAGAGAATGAGGGAGATACAGCGAGAGAAAAAAAATACGGGGATGCAGATATGTTTGAGAGTGCTGGGCAGACATGTGGACTGTTTTAACCTTTCTAACTGCTGAACTGTACTGAGAGAAAAAAAAAACAAATGACTTGCATCTTGGCGAGCAGTTCTTTGGCTTGTGCTCCTTACCTTGACGGCTGTATCTATCTTCACAGGGGGACGGAATACATCAGATCAGAGAGGCGCTGAAGATCTTAGCCGAGAGGGTTTTAATCCTTGAGACTATGATCGGTATTCATGGTGAGTAGGAGGCCTGAGGCAGGGTCAGCTTTAGGCAGGGGTCAAAGGTGGGAGAGGGGGGGGTGTGTGCTCACACTCCCACCGTACCTCACTGCTGGGACAGGGAGTGGAAACAGTCGCGAGTACAGCCCCGGGACTCAGGCTGGTGTTTCCACCCCAATCACACAGTCCCCCCTGTCACTGCTCTCTGATAGGACATTAGCTTGCAGATGTTCCACGACTTGCAGGCAGACCTTGAGCTTCTGGCTCGCAGGGTGACGCTGCTGGAGGCTATCATCTGGCCAGGTAACGCTGAGACTTCCTCACCCACAGCTCTGCAAAACTGACGTGAAGCGTTAGAGCGTTAGATTACCACTTGTTACTGAACTGCTGAATGTTTTGATCTAAACACTGAAAAGTAAAAGTAGTCTTTTTTTAGAAATGTATTTTTCATGTATGAATTGTGTTGGATGTGTTGGTTATCAGCGCAGATATTACTTCAAAGGCCCTGAAAACAAAAAAAGAAGAAGCTTTTTTACTAGAGATGTGGTCCTACAAGAACATTTTTATTTTCTACCAAAGCTTTAGTATTTTTGGGTTATTTCACATGAGATATTTCTGTTTCTGATTTAACGCGTGTGGGGCTCATTTTCGAAAAAAGATGATGTCACATACGGAGGATTTAGCAACTCTTGAATCTAAATCAGATGACAGTTTACTTGTTTGGGTGTTGCCGATGTTGCTATTTAGTCATGAATGTTCCTGAGAAAAACTAAGATTTGAAACCAAGTTTTCAAGGGATTTAATCTTTTTTATATCATTAGTGCTTTGTAGGTTTACTATGTCTGGATGGCTGACCAATCGTATTATTGATGCAATAAAAACTGTTTAAGTCCTTAATTAAGTGAAACATACAGACAGTCGCTGGTTTTTGCTTCTCAAATGTAGGTACATCTTCAGATTTTGAACTTTTGGTCGGACAAAACTGTCAATTTTACAAAAATGTTATCTTTTTTTTCGAACACTGTATTGATGAGACAATTAATCTTTAGGAAAAAACAAACAAATGTATTAATAATGATAATAATCGTAGCCATACGAGCCACCAGCAGATGCACCTCCTTAACAGCAGAATCAAGTGAAGAAGGATTTGTTAAATCCTTTGAACGTTGTACGGAAGCTCAGAACGGCCGTGCTCGCAATTTATTTTTTATAGCTGTTATCTCAAGATCACAAGTTAATTATTTATTACTGTTTTTACGTAATAACAGTTTAATTCATTTTGACATATTTAGGAAACAAAAGGCAGATTTCTCATTTATAAGATTGATAAGAGACGTACAAACACTGATCTGTGAGGTTGGCTTGGGAGTGTCAAAGCAAACTATATAAACTTTTTATGAAGTTTGTTATAAGAAAGTTTTCACAACTGATTTGATATTTTGGTCTTTACATTTTGGTTATTTATTGTAGGGAATATGCTTCCATGCTGTGGTCAACTTGAAGCATTAGGCTGCAAATTATGTATATAAATAAGAATGATTGAAGTACAGTCTGATGTGTAATCAATAATGTGTACTCTTCGATCTGACATTTTCATCTTAAATCAGTTCCTGCAATCGTCAAGAAGCCATTTATGCATGCTGGGATGAGACTGCTGATCTCTGATAAACATTATAAATAATACAATAAGATGACTGAGCTCGGGATAATGAAATAAATAACTTGTGATCTGAAGATAGCAGCATTTAAAAAAAATATTCCTGCTAAGTACGCCGCTCTCGGCTTCCGTGATATTGTGACTCGTTAGTTTATAAATTATTATAATACAATAACTGGGCCACTGGTATCGTATCATAATAAGAACCCACTCCTGTCACCTCCATGTTAGCAGCTACATCAGAGTAGACTTGGATTAGGGACTACAGTGTCCACAAACACTGATGGACAGCGAGGCCCCGTTCCAACTGCTGTCTTTCTTCAACAGAGCCTGATCTAGGGTCTGGGGATGGACCATTTGGCACACCCCTCCCTAGTTTCTACAGAGATAAGCGAGCAGGTGCGCTTCCATATCGACTTGCTTCTCCTCTGTCCTCCGACACCAAGGTTCGAGGGAAGTAGCTCCCCCTCCCGCTCACCCTGAGGATCACAGGCTGGGTTGACTCCCCCCTCCTATAGGTCTCATCGGCACTCAACAGATTTAGACCTTATCTGATACCCTCCGTGGGCTTTGCCGTCAGATTTAGGATGGGGGACACCTCAGGGAAACTCCACTGATACTCCACAATGCTCTCCTCCATCTGGAACCTGAGAACTAGTTTGACCCCCCCACCACCCACCCATCTCAATAACCAAACACTTATCTTCCCATAACACACCCTGCAGCTCCTCCTGTCTCTCACTTCTTTGGCTACAGAACTAAAGCCTCAGAGTAAAGATGTTTGCAAAAAAAAAAGGAAAATCTCAATCTTCTGTGGTGCTCCTTGAGCTACGAGTTCTGGACAATAAGGGTCATTTAGAGTAATAAATTAAAGGAGGAATCAGTTGTGAGGAAACAGACTGGATTTGAGTTTGTATTGCTTTCACAATGTTACTGCAATCTGAAGAGATTCCACTATTTAAGTATATTGCGCATGTACAGTTTGCAGGACACAAGTACACACAAAAAAAAAACCTCTTCCTCTAGTATTCATTTTGTTATACTTCTATCATATTGTTTAACTCGATGTTATGTAGTGCACTAAAAAGATGAAGTCATCTCCACTCTAACTGAGATACGTGTTGCTAACAGTGATTTGTAGTTTTCTGGTGTGAGTGTTTCCTCCCCCCTTCAAGTACGTACTGATGAAGTGATTTAATACGCAACAGTGCAACAAAAAAAAAGCACAAACATTTGGGTTTGATTGCATATCAACGACGATGTTAGTGAGAAAACAACTCTGCAAACTGGCTGTCCATTCAAGATGTTTAATAAACACACACGGAGAAAAAAGCAAAACTGTTAAAGGAACTTGAACATATTTTTACCACTGTTGTGTTGGTAAATTGCTTAAACTGTCCTGATGAAATTGTTTTTTTCAGCTTATATCAAACCTATTGTGAAACTATTTAAAATGATCATTTGTAGTTTATTTTGTATGCTGTTGTGTAACCATTTCATATTTCAAACTTTTATTTCTTGCAAATGTGTTACTGTGTTAAGATAATCCTGTCTAGATGATTGGTGTAATAAAATGATGTTCACTGTTTTGTTTTTTTTAAAACATGTCGCCTCTCGTCTTTTGTGTCGGTGTTCATTAAACGTGATCGCAGCAGAAATAAACATCCACTCTCTCCAATGTAAACTTTATGATATAGAAACGGTCTCCAGAGCAGTCCAGGTTTCATCTGTTGACCTGGAAAAAGAGCAACTTCCATGTGAATTCCTGTCATTAAATAGCTCTATAAGTCGCCCACAGGGAAACATCTAATATTAAAGCTCAGCAAAACCCAAGCGTAACGCATGTCCAGTTTACTTCACAAATGCAAATGCAGTGTCAGTCCAGGTGAGTGAGGCTGTCTATGTGCTCTGCGGTGTCACGGGGCTCTTTCCTTTTGACACCACCACTGCTTGTTCTCCAACGCTGTCGTCAATGAGCAGAGAGATGGCGCCATCTAGCTGTTTAGAAGCTGCTAGTGCCACGACGGCTTTCTCTGTGGGGAATCCCATCTTCTCCAGCTGCTGGAGTCTGAGAGGAAACATGAACGATTACTTTTAATCACATAATTTAAACTGTAACAGGAAATAATTTTAGTTAAAAAAAACAAACAATATATTACATGAATTAAGTTATCACCAACCGCAGGGAGGAAACTGACGATTTAGGAACCTCCACTTTTGCATTAGGGTCGTCTGGAGCATCCTGTAATGAGGCCAGTATCCCTGCCCTTAGCATCTGTTCCTCCAACACGTCGGCCTCAGACTGTGCAGCAGTATCTCTTATTATCCAGTCAGGCACTGGATCCCCCCATTGGTGGTGGTTCAAAGCAGATGGATCCCTCAGGAGGGGAGCAGCTGCCTGATCTACGGGCATCCTATGAGGAAGTGATCTGTAGCAACAGATGAAGTTAAAAATGATTAAATCAGTGCAGGTACCAAGTGTGACATTTGATGTGAACGAGATGGATCAGACCTCTGTGAGGTAGTGTAGGTGGGCAATCTGAGGCGGGCTGACGTGGGAACATATGCCCAATCAGGAATACAATCCAGAACTCTGTATTCTTCCAGCTCCTGTAACGACCCAATGAAGGACTGATGATCTGGGAGGTACATTAAGTATGATTACAAAAAGACTTGAGAGTGAACCAGTGTTATTAAATTATACACATTAACGTGTGTTTACAGGTCTTGGGGAGTACTACTGCATATATGAAATAAAAATATATCAATATTCCAGCACACACCAGGATACGACTGACACAAGTTACATTAAAAACGAGGGAGAGAACTACGCGCTTTGCATGTAGCTTCAGTAGATTCATATATATGTATACATATTTTACACAAAATGGCAATGTAGTTTATATTTTTGTGCAGTGGAATTGCCTATTATTGCTGATTTTCTGAACCTGTGTTGGAGAATGTGACCTTGTTGGATTCTCTGCTGATCAGCGTCTGATAATTTAAAGAAACACCTGTTGGCAATTAAGCACAGAGCGAATCTGATGAAGCTGCATGCGAACTGGTAGTTCGCTCCCTCTTGTCTTGAAGGTAACTGTTAATAAAATAATGTCTATCGTATCCTGGTGTGCGCTGGAAGACTGATTTTTTTTTTATCTACTGCGTGTACTGGCTGCACCCAGAAGAGAAGCAGGAAATCTTCCGTTTTTGAGTACAAAGTCCTTTGTGGCTCCAGAACAAGCTGCATGTCATCTGAGAAAATAGCCTCCAGTGATGTCACTCAGTGGCTAAGTTGCATTGTGGGTAATGTAGGTGCCAAGTTATGAATAGGAAGAAGAATGCGTGGAACAAAAAAGGCGATCTCTCTGGTTCTGCTGTATTGATTTTAATCATTTGTTTTTGGTGTTATCAGTAATGTGTCCAAGAGTATTAGAGGAGTGCAATGCTGGACCAGAGGACTGTTTTCAAAACCTGGCGCCTACATAACCCACAATGCAACTTAGCCACTGAGTGACATCATTGAAGGCAGTTTATTATGTTAGATGCACCAACAACAAACATCATACTACTTTATTTCCACATATGCAGTATGTGTAAGCACACACATTTAGTTGGTAAAAGTTAACCGTGCCTCTTAACAACAGAATATATTTTAGTTCATGAATAAGATGACTGCATACACAGGAAAGGATACAGTTGTGTCCGATGCATATTGTGCAGAAGTGGAGAAAGGCAGGTGTCCCGGGCAGCAGCAGCAGACCAATCAGCAGAAGAAGCCAGGGGAGAAACCAGACTGGCAAACACCTCAGCAGCCTCCTCTGTGTCACCTGACGACACTGAGCTGTAAACAGAGCCAGCTGGATGGCAGAGTGACCGCAGATCCGACTTGGTTCACCGCTGCCCACGAAGAGGACCAGGGCGTAGAGAAGAGGTAGTATGATCATTGTCAGGATGGAGAGGGCGAGGAAGGCGACTGTTCCCCAGCGATGCTCCTGACATCTCCCAACCAGCAGCAGGAGAGCCACACTGACCAGGAGGGAGTGCAGGTCATCATGACTCAGAGCATACAGGAACACATCTGAGGAGGAAACTGCGTTATAAGCTCTGATTTCACCAACAATGCAATGACAGATGTGTGTGTTATTATAAAGCACAGTTACCTCTGAACCTTGGGAAGTCTCCACCTGGACCTAAGCTCAGATTTGCTTGGATGCCCCCAGCATACAACAGCAGCATGAGCGTTATCAATAAAAATGTTCCCAGACAGAAGCCAGGGCGATCTGATCGAAACCAAAGCCATCCTGACAATATACGATCGAGCATTATTTAGGTTTAACTGTACATTCAACACTCACTTGTCCTCTTGTGGCATAACTATGTTTATCAAGCATCTGTACGTGCTCGTAGCAAGCGCAGCGTCCATTTTGATCACAATGTTGACAGTGGGAGCGACGTAAATCCAAAGCTTTGGCTGTAAAATCCTCCACAATTTATCTTGTTAAATCCTCTCTGGCTCGTTGTAGCTACTCGTACGATTAAGCCTACGAGTTAACCGCTATTCTTAAAGTAACTACGTCCTTGATACGTGAATTATAAATGTTTTTAAAGAAGAAAAAGCCTGAAAATACATTCATGGCTCGTAGTGGAAGCTCACTTCACTTCCGCATTACGTCACGTTGCTTCTTTGTTTTTATTGGTAGTTAGCAGGAGGAGTGACAGACCTCTACCGCCACCTGTCGGACAAACTGCAAGTGTGCACCACTGTTCACTGTAGGAAAATATGTGCTGGTCCCAACCATATATATATAAATATATATATATATATATATATATATATATATATATATATATATATATATATATATATATATATATATATATATACATATAGTTATGCAGTCATTTATGGTTTCCATATGCAGAGAATATCCATTTACACCTCTGAAAACTACATTGCTGCATAACTGATAAGTGTTCAGACAAGCTTAATATTTGGTCCTTTGTGAAATATTTTAAATTGTACCTATTCAAATTAAACCAGTAAAGTTTATTGGGGAAATCAGTCTCTAATGCAACTGCTATCAACTCATAAACATTTGAAACATGACTATGGGCCCCGACCATAGACACTGCTCCTTTGTAAGCGAAACATGATGGGAGACCCTGGTTGAATCTTTAACAATTAAGTAAATTTTATAGGCTTATTAAATGTTTTTGTTAGTAAAATCTTAATCTGAAAATGATTTCCTGCCTTACTTCTGTACAGTTCATTACATTACCACTTTACACTTATTTGGCTGACAGTTTTATCCTTTTTTTTTTGTGGTTTTCTTTTTATTTATTTATTTTTATTTTTAACTTATTTTATTCTATTGTGTACTGTGCATTGTCTCTTATTTACTGTAAGGTGTCCTTGAGTGACAGAAAGGCGCCTATGAAATAAAATGTATTATTATTATTATTATTATTATTATTATTATCCTCAGCAACTTGCAGAAAGTGCATCGATCCTTATGGATACCACCTGAAATTGCAAAAATCATGCAAGTGCATCAACTTCTTCAAATTAGGTGAACTGTTTCAAGTGCTACATTAAAAAAAACAACGGTTTTTATAGTTTATACTAGTTGAAAATGCTCACTATAGATTCTCTTTCTCTCCAAACACCAGATTATTGACCAGGAGGCCTTCTGATTCAGGTTTGTCTGATATATTTCTAGATTTGCCATTTACTTTTATAAATGACCATCTGTGTTTAAAAAAAAGAGCATGCTTTGCAGGCATAGATTAACTGGAGTTATTATATATTATACTATATTATACTTATTACACAGGACATTGACAAGCATCTGCAGCAGTATCTGATGTGGGCGTGGCAGAAAAAGCCAGGGTGCGTATATCTCGCGAGAGTTCGTGGCTCCTGCGAAGAGAAGTACGTTTCTCCAGCAACAAGCTCTGCTCAGTCGTCTTGCACACAGACATACTAAAATGGCGTCGGCTCCGGGTGAGTGGAAAATTTAAACATTTTGCAGTAATTATGAAGAAACTGTGTTATTTACTGGAAACAGCTACTTGAGGACGTGATTTTTAAAGAGCCTTTGTCGGTACAATCCGTCTTTTTGGGTTATATCGTGTCGAATATCGTTCAGTCTTAGCTTGCGCTAGGCACAAGGCCTAGTCATGGTAGCTAGTTAGCTCATCCAGTCGTTGTGGCTTTTTTTCCCTCTGGATGATTTTTGTTAATTTCTGCATACTGAAGTTAATAACGGACGCCAGATTTAAACGTTTACCAATTTTTTTTTTTTAAATACATGTGCCCATAATGTCTGTACGCCTTGGTTAATTTCGCACCATCTTCTTTTAAACGGACGCCCGGTAATTGTCTGGGTGTAGTTGAATGGCGACCTAAATACCGGTCTGTGCAGCGTGCTACTAGCATTAGCATCTCCGCTCGCGCCTAAAGACTGTTTTGTTTGAATGCGCCACCTTTGGCTAACAAACCTGTAACTTCTCTTTAGCAGATTACAGCTCCTACAGTCAGACCAGCACTCAGCAAGGGTAAGAGTCTTCACATATATTTACAGAAGAGATTAATTATTTATGTGTATACATTTATTAACGTTGTTTGAGTTCATAGTATCACTTCAGTGGTACTTAAAGTGTTCACTTAGGAAATGTTAGACTCTTAATTGTTCATTATATGGAAATATGAATAAGATTGAAGTGGCTTGACTCAAACACTTTGATTTGTTTTAACAGGTATGCCTCTTATGCTGCCCAGCCCTCCCAAAGCTATGGACAGTCGGCACAGGTGAGATTTATCAAGATTGTGATAATTGTCGTCTTAATTTCACAGATAATTTGAAAGACTAAAGTATTTATGTTTTAATGTCTTTTAAGGCATACAATGAATTAATCAAAATGTTGTTTTTTGATGTGTCTGTTAATGTTGTACTTTGGTTCATGTCTTTCAGCAGAGCTATGGGCAACAAAGTTATGGATCCTACGCCCAACCCGCTGCTGCTGACGGCAGTTACACCCAGACAACCCCTGCTTCAGGGACCTATCCACAGCAGCAACAGCAGTATGGTTCCTCATATGGCCAGCAAGCATCAGGTCAGTTATTAGGATATGAGCATTTGGCATAATTTTATAGGATAATGAGGCATGCTCTCTGATCTGGTCCATATTTGATTGAATTTATGAAGCGTAGACGGCAAACACATAGGTGGTTACATACGAATCAGATGAAACTCATTCATAAACTTTTGAAATCTGACAAATTGAATCAGTCTGGCTGCTAAAATAAGATTTCGAACAGTTGTGTTCTTGCAACGTGCCACTTAATTATATAGCACATCAAGGTAATGTTACCTAAACATGCTAATCTGATCTATTGAGTGATATTGTTATGTTTTCTACAGCTGGATATCCTGCTGCCCAGTCTACCACTCATAGCTACTCCCAGTCAGCCCAGGGTTATGGAGCCAGTGGTTATGAGAGCACTCCTGCTGCTGCTGCTCCAGCTGCCTCCCAGTCTTACGGCTCTCAGCCAGGATATACTGCCCAGTCTGCCTACCCTGGATATGGCCAGCAGGCTGCTCCCACTGCACCACAGAGGTAAGTACCCGCTGGTCATGAACCAAATAAAAAGTGAATTTGACAACAACACATATATCTTATCGACTGATTTGCCCTGCCTTATCTCATCAGTTACAATGCCAACAGCCAGCCGGCTAGTTACAACCAAAGTAGCTACTCCCAGCCGGCAGCATATGGC
Source organism: Pagrus major (assembly GCF_040436345.1). Classification (NCBI taxonomy): domain Eukaryota; kingdom Metazoa; phylum Chordata; class Actinopteri; order Spariformes; family Sparidae; genus Pagrus; species Pagrus major. Next base: position 36,790,546 of record NC_133219.1, on the reverse strand, counting down.
CAGCAACAGCCTGGCTACCAGGCCCAGCAGGCAAGCTACGGCCAGCAGCAGGGGTACCAGCAGCAAGGCCAGCAGCAACAGGCTCCTCCTGCTTACCCTCCTCAGGCTGCTAGTTCCTATGGACAGCCCCCAGCCAACCAGTACAACCAGCAAGGTGGACCACCCAGTTATAACCAGTCCAACCATTACAGTAAGCTTTGCTTTTTACCCACACCTGATGGCTGTTTTCCTATCTTCATGAATATAGTTCAGTTTAATGTCACTGTAAACATACTACTGTATGTTAAGATGCATTTGTGCTTCTCTTGTATAGGTAATTACAGGCAGGATGGCCAGGGCGGAGGTTCTGGTTACTCTGGCTCTGATTCCTCAAGGTACCCAGGTGGAGGGGAGAGCAGGGGCCCTGGTAGGGACGGCTTTGATCGAGGGGGAATGATGCACCGTGGGCGTGGAGGCATGGGCCGTGGCATGGGGTAAGTGTCTTTCCTTAGCGCTTAACCTCACTTATTTTTGACTCTACAGGTGCTGTGGCCACTTGGGGCAGGGCTGAGACGAGTTACCATCAGAAACGTAATCAGAAAGTAATATACCAGCAATTTATGAAATTTAATTCTCTTTAGTATGGGAACGTCATTATTTATCAGCAGTTGATGCTAGTAAATGATGGACTTTTATAATGCCAACACTGGCAGCAATTGTAGCGGTTCTCATTCAGTTTCTCTCAGTCCTGCCTCTCATTTGGCCAAAGGTAAGAAAATGGTCTGTCCCATTTTATTTTTAAATCAAAGTTGATTTTGGTCAAAGACCTGTGCATAAACATTTAGGTTGAACAGCATATATCCTAGAACATCATTTGATTATGATCTAATATGAATAAGTTAAACTGAGAGGTTGCATATTTCGGGATTGGTCAGGGAATGTGATAGAAGCATATTGAGAGAAGCTCTTATTTACATATCAAAACTATAATGGGTATCTTTTTATGGAAGGTTCAAACACTCACTATCCCAGCAGCCGCTTTTTTTAAAATCATTTTTTCACTATGATGCATCAATCCCTGTAGGGTGGTACAGTTGCTGAAAGAAGAATGCAATCAGAAGTAAAATCAAGCAGATGTTTTGGTTTTCAATAATGTCATGCTGTAGTCCTTAACTAAAAGTTAGTGTGTCCTGCAAGAACTCAAAGGATTTATAAATACAGTGGCCTCAGTATATTCTGTTGCATTTCAAATGCACATTTATGCTTTATCTAGTCCAATATATGGGTCAGTATAATTCCTCTTGATAAGGTTTTTTCCCTTTTTTAAATAGTCACTGTTTTTTTGTTTTTTTTTCAATTTGTAGGTGGTTTAATGCATTTGTCCTCATTTCATTGGCCCGAATAAGCAATACCAAAGAGAAAAATGTCACCATAGACCTGGTGTCAATTATGCTAATGGCAATGGAAGATCTTAGTAATAAATTGCATTGTCTACAGAGATAAAGAACCATTTTTTCCCTCAAGTTTCTCAGTAGTCTGCTTGGTTCTGTAACACTGATCCTAAAAGAGGATCAAAATGTATCACTTGACAGAGACAGTCTGTTAAACGGGTTTTTGTGGTCAGTGTTTTCATATCCAGCCAAGCCAAAATTTCATCAGTGAAACCTGCAAACTTGCATTGAGGTCAAAAAACATTGAGAGCAAATTTGATATGAGTCAGTATTTCATTTAAAAATAATGACTATAACTATAAATAACCACTGTTTTGATTTGAGTTTTCTGGTGTCACGTGTCCTTGATAAAGTTAGATGAAAATAGGGGTCCGGTTATGTTACAAGACATGGGAAAACATTAAGACTGTGTGAACAGACGTACTGTTTTCAATACAATACTAACAATACTTCAGGCTGTAGGGATTGTCTTAGTGCAGATACAATTATACAACACAGAAGATACAGTCCATGGATTTTGGTGTTGTGTGATACAGTCTTGGCTTGGCTGCAAAAAATGGGCATTCAGGTATATTATACTATTTGTATCGTATGTAGATGTGTATCACTCATGATAGTGAAGGTTTCATCAAGCTGGTCAATGACGTATTTACTCTGGTACACTCATTGAAATGCAGTCAAATTTGCTCTTGATGTAGCTTTGGGTATTTGGACAGTTTGCTCCCTGTAAATGCACATTTTTCTACTATTCTGTAGCCAGAAGTGGTTTTGCCAAACCCCGAATCAGATTAGGTGACATCGGCGCCCCTGAAAAGGATTTGAAAAAGTTACCAAGAGAGGGGCCAGGGACATAAAACTGAACAGAGGTTGTACTCTCCATTTGTTTTGGTTCAGATTGGTTGTTGTTGCTGTAGAACTAAAATATGTAAAACATTACATTTTTGAATAGGCATGTTTGGTTTCTTAAATACTTCAGGCGGTCCTCAGTATTAATCTTGATGTCATGACACAAGGGCACAAAATTGGCACGAGCTGAATGCCGGAAAAATGTGCAAGAGTGGCTGGTAGATTTGCTTCACTCACTGCCCAAGAAAAACAATGGTAACCTAGTGAGTGGCTGGTAAAATTTGAATATTCACAAACCATTTGACAGGTGGACAAAAGTTTATTTGGCACCTGCTTAACACATTTCCATGTCAGGATCTGTTTTGGGCAAGAGCTTTTTTTTTAAATTTATTTTTTAAACAAGATCACGTTTTGGGTCAAGCATGAGAATCATCCGCTGTCATTTCAGGTGCTCTTTTTCTTTTTTTAAAGTTCTTAGATGGTTGCATTTTCTGATTCACACGTTTAAACCTTTAATAAATCAGAGTTCTCTTTTGGGTATTTTTTGGTGCCGCAAATACACAAAAATGCAGTTTAATACAATATAGGAATCTAATTTAGCAACTCTGCAGTCTTATCAACATAGTGGAAAATAAGAATGCACATAAGCAAAAGACATAAATAGGAAAAACAACGCTAAATACATTTATAAACTTGGATGTAGCAGAGATGCGTTTATAGTTAAAATTTCATTTTAGGGTCAATATTAGCTTTGCACAGGTATGTTTGTCTGTTGTGGGGGGGAGGGGTTGCACACTGTCATTTTTGAAATGTATAAACTTGTTTTGTGGTTTGGATTACAAATGTTTGATCACATTCTTTTGACCACTTTTTTAACATGCTTTGTCACATTTATACCGTACAGGTAACAGTGAGAGCCATTTAAAACCATCTATTCTCTAAAAAGTATCTGTACTCAGTACAGAGGCGCCAACTTAAGCAGCAGGAGGGGAGCTAAAACAAAGATTCGGGGTCTGCGTTTTTTCAAGAACTGAGGATGGTGTTTGTTAAGCATGATGGGTTTACAAATTTACCAAGTCTTTGTTTTAAAGTTAACGTAACCCTGGTGAACAATGTAAACATTTGTTTTTGGTGTTTTTGAAGTGAACAATGTATAATTGTTTTTTTTGTTTTATTTCGTGGTGAATGTGATCACCGTATCCACTTGTGAAATTTCAGATGCATTGTGTCTATTTTTACACTTGCACACATCTGATTCAGCTATAACTGATGTTAGAGCTACTTTTTATTGGGGGTGTTGGCTCATTTCTGGTTAAAACTCTTGACTTCAATGCATCTGAAATCCTTCTACCTGTGTACAAATGTTTTGGGTTTTGTCACATTTTCAAAGGCCGTGAAAATACTGTATATTAGTCATTCATATTTTTTACACAAATGTATCCGCTACTGCAAACTGTCACTAGAGTTGTACTCAGCTAGCTAAGAAATGGCAAATAGCTAATACACTCATCCCCTGGATTAGATTGTGTTTTTATAATTTTGGGGAGTTTTTTAAGTTGCTGTTTGGCTAGTTGGAATGTTTTGATTACTCCCTCAATCAAGCCACTTTGGTCGAGCCATGGAAGTGGCTGTAAAAGGGAAATCGCCTTCATATCTCCATTTATTCCCCCATAGCAGCGCTGGAGACAGAGGTGGCTTCAATAAGCCTGGTGGTAAGTTAACGAGTATTACACTGGTTAGTCCTTTTTGAAAGCCTTTAAACTTTTTGAGCAAATATGTTTCGACTATTGATGTGGCTTACTTTGTGGTATGAAAAACAAAATTGATTTACATGAACACATCTGAAAATATTGGGGAATTTTTTTCAATGCCTGAGACCATTTTCCCTGGGATACTTGGTACAAATTCAGTTTCTGCTTATGGTTCGACAATGAGTTTTTGACAGGTTAATGACAAATTTCCACACAACTGTGTCTGTTACTGCTTTAACAAATCTCATGAGCTGAATTCCTGGGTATTTTTGAGGGTTTCTAACTGGTCTAAGAGGCTTTTACACAATTACTTACCAAAGGGTCTGAGGTGTTCAATTTTCAATTCAATATCACTCGTGCGAATTGTGGTGTACCATAAGGTGCCATTTTCAACTTCTCCTATATGACTGACAGTGGTTTTAATTGAGTGTCTGGATTATCTTGGTAGTACTCCTCAGGTGTTGTACACTGACCTTTAGTTGCATGCACTGACTTGTCTCAATCTGTGTCTCTTCCCCTTGACTGATGGACCACAGGACCAATGGGCGGTGACGAGCGTGAAATGGGTGAGTAGAGTCGCGCTAGACGCCTTGTTACTTCTTGACATTGGTGGTTCATACAGTGAATAATGTTCTGAAAGATTGCATTTTTACTGGATATCTGTTATGTATTTTTTGAAGGACGCCCTGAGGAGCAGGATGACTCTGAGAACAGCACCATCTACATCACAGGGCTGACTGAGAAGGCTAACCTGGAGGAGATGGCTGAATTCTTTAAACATGTTGGCCCAATCAGGGTAAGAAGAGCTCTTAACTCCTTAATGTTAAAGTAAGCTAAACTAATAAGGAAACCAAACTAAATCAACTCTTTTCATGCGTCTAGATTAACCGCAGACTTGGCCAGCCTGCTATCAACATCTACACAGACAAGGACTCGGGAAAGCCCAAGGGGGATGCCACGCTGTCCTATGAGGAGCCAGTCTGTGCCAAAACGGCTGTGGAGCATTTTGATGGTACGTTTTATTGACCGTGCACATCAGACCAGAACGGATGTTGCATATCATGCATGATGAATTAATATAACTTGTGAATGTGATTTTTATTTTTATTATTTTAAATTCTAGGGAAGGAGTTCCAAGGCCGAAGGCTTAAGGTATCCATGGCACGCCGCAAGCCCATGATGGGTGGAATGAGGGGTGGCATGCCCATGCGAGATGGCATGATGGGTCGTGGAGGTAAATGTCAGCTATATTTGTTAGTGTTGGACTGTTTGGGGGCAAAAGGTTGAATAGTGGCAGCTCAGTGTCTTGCTTCACATGAAGGCGTCCTGCAGTAGAAGATCAGCAGTGATCTAAGTTGCTGGAGATGGCTGAAAAATATTTTTAAAATGGTGGAAATGCAGTAATCATTTTATAATGTCCTTGTCTTATCAGGTATGATGGGCCGTGGAGGAGACCGTGGCGGTTTTGGCCCACGAGGTGGTCCACGTGGTATGGGCAGAGGTGGACCAACAGGAGGCAACATGCAGCAGAGAGCTGGGGACTGGGAGTGTCCTAACCCGTATGCATTACTTCATATTGCAGTGTCGTCTTTGGTGCCTATTTTGTATCAAAGTTTGGATTTTAATGTATTTAATTGTCTGTGGTCTTAGGGGTTGCGGTAACCAGAACTTTGCCTGGAGGATGGAGTGCAACCAGTGCAAAGCCCCCAAACCAGAAGGGTTAGGTGGTGGCCCTCCATTTCCCCCTGGTGGTGACCGCGGCAGAGGTGGGATGGGAATGCGTGGAGGCAGAGGCATGGACCGCGGTGGGCCAGCTGGAGCTGGAGGCCCAGGTGGCCCCGGAGGTTTCCGCGGAGGCTGGGGAGGTGACCGCGGTGGATTCAGAGGGCGTGGTGGAATGGATAGGGGAGGTTTCCGTGGGGCCGGGCGTGGAGGACCACCCATGGACCGAATGGGTGGCAGAGGTGGAAGAGGAATGGGCCCACCTGGAGGCAAGATGGATATGAGGTAACAGTAAGAAGTTTTCTTGCTCTGGCCATCGAGTAGCTCCAGGATTGACAATATTTAGCAAATGAATGCAAACCTGACCAGAACAGTTGCTCTACATATTGGTGTAAAGACCAGACACTGAACGGAGTTCTTTCACTCACTACTTTTCTGCACCTTTACTGTTTTTTTTGTTTGTTTTTTTTTAGGGACCATCGCCAGGAGCGCAGAGACCGACCCTACTGAAGACTTTCTTGACAGTTCCTCTTGTGGAATATCATTTTTAAGACGAGGATTTTTAATTTATGATTCCATATTTTGATGGTCATAGAACTGCTTTCAAACATCTTGTGCAGTTTCATCAAGCTCATGTTTCCACTTTTTTTTCTTTTTTTTTAGTTTACCCATGTTTATGCTACGTCTTGTACTGTGCACGTTTATTTTTGTTGTTGTTGCTTTTTTTAAATATGCAGATTAGTTTTGACATTGTATTGTACACCATTGTTCATTCGTTAACATAATTGCTTCCCCTTTCCCATAACTGGCAATTGTATAGTGACGAATTTGGGAAATAAAATTTTAATGATTTGATGTTTTTTCTGTTGTCTTTACTCAACTTTACAAAAAGAAGCCGTAGATCAGCTGTAACAAAGATGTCAGTGCAATCACTTTTGAGAGTTGTTGGTCCTAAAAATGTTGTTGTTGTTGTTGGTGAAGCCATATTTGCCTAAAGCCAAAATTAAATGTCCTGACAGCTGCAATTAATAACACAAAGTGAAACAGATGTTTAAACAATGCAATTTCATGGTGAAGTCCAAGGCTGTAATGACAAGATGGAAGCAGTCCCTTCCCTGTTACTTGGTTAAATGGATTTTTGCTCGCCCACAGATAATGACTTGGCCCTGCTAAACTCATTCCTCACTGATCTGTGACTTTCAGAAGTATTGAGCAGCTCTCTCCCTGCAGGCCAAAGGGTTGATCACATTACAGTGCCTGAGCATTCTTTGGATTGTCACTTACAAAGGCTATTTCTGTATTCCTAATTATGTGAAGGGCACTTCAGATTATTCATATTTTTGAGTACACCAACTATCCACCATTTTCAGACCCATACTACGGCTCTGTTTTATTTTTTTGTTTCCACTTTTCTGCTGTTTTAGTTCTTGGCTGTGGACGGAGCACAGCTGCAGGGCTGAACAGCTGTTACATCTCTTACCAATAGGTGGCGCAGGTCTGCTGCTGCAGTCCTGAGTCAGACGCTGGCTCGGCCTGGTCTCTGGTGCTTTGCATCAATGATACTATCAGTGTCTTTGTTCACACAAAAGACTAGGAGGATGCAGTGCTTCAAGCCATTTCCTATGAATGATTTGATTTGATTTTACCGTTCATATTTAAATCACAGTCAACAGATGTGAGAGCAAATTATTTTCCGCCTTACAATGTGACTTATTGTTGCCATAAACCGCCACAACACAGCTCCTGTAGTTAATACATCACATATCTTGAGCCGTTTTAGACTTTTCTCCTCAGACGTTACTATTTCAACTGCATTCATTGAGCAGTTTTCTTTAATCAGGCAAGTCATGTTGAATTAAGTGCTGTTATTAATCACAGATGTCAATCCTTGGCACGTTTTCTATTCCAGCATGTGGCAGGCATGCGTCTCTTTGATGTTTCCTTTTCATACACCTATTGGGTTACCACCGGATAATCCTGCCAGGAGTATCCTGTCAAAATCATTTGGTTAAACAATATATTATAACTGCAGTATTTACTATTAAGCAGTTAGTTTGTGTACAAATTGCTTTAGTTGAGCACAGTTGCTGTTGCAAAACTAAAGGTTGAAAACACATCTATGTCACTAAACATGTCTGAAAAAACATTTTTGAATACAGCAGCTGGCTTTTCCTTCAGAGCCAGCAAGTTTAAGCCCTGAAAGTGATTTAGAGCAGGACACAGTTGTTTTTCCAACTCCAGGACTGCTGTGCTTTTTCTGGAAAAAACAAAACTTACTATTATTTATCATAAATAACCAGTAGGTCACTCCATCTTCACTCAAAAAGCTTACGACTTTGTGGTCTGACCTCATGATCTCGTTCCTGATGTAGATACAGTTATCCCTCAGGGAGACCCTGCTGCAGCTGACATCTTGAAGTGCCCCTCATTTGCTGTGGCCAGTTGTTCTTGTGGATTAATAGTGCTGATTTCTCCCCCTATTTACTGACCGAAAAGCTGATTCATCCAGGCCCAGAAAATGATCTCATCAACCCCCACCTTCTCTCTCTCTCTCTCTCTTCTTCTGTCTCTCTCTCTTCCGCCCCCTCCCTTCCTTTCTTTCTCTCTCTTTCTTAAACAGACATGTCCCTCTTTTTTAAATGAAAACACGCCCTCCTTCATGCCGGTGGGCATTGCTTAAAATTCAAAAAATCACACACTGGGAGAGAGCGTGAGCTCCTCTGATGGAGGGGAGCCTGTGATTTGTAAAAAAGTTGTTAAATGAGATGATGGAAAATAAGTTTTTGAACATTCATTTACATACAATTGAAGAGTATAAGGGTTAATGCAGCAATTTTCAAGATAAGAGCCCCCTGCACAAGAAACCATTAAAACTGCAGCTGAGTTTGACGTCTCAGTTTCTAATGGTGTGCTTTTTTAAGTTTTGGTGGTGAGGCTTCCCTTTTGTTTTAACAGATGGCGACTTTAAAGCCTGAGGCAAGCTTTACCTGTTTTTGAAAATTTTAACATACCACGTAAACCCGAAAATCAGGTCGTTTGCACCAATGTTTGACCCCCTAGTTTCAAACCTCACCTTGAGCTGGAACAACAACAGTGTGTCTTGATTCTCAGTCTTTTCAAGATGATAAAGAATGAAAATGTAAAGTTTTCCTGAGTTAACTTTACACACAAGATGTCTTAACTTACTATCTAAGTGCCCCCCAAAAAAGTAGTCCTCTGCCCTGCCCTGCCCTGCTCTGACAGCAGCCCTGTTATCTTGTGTGATAGTTGCTCATTTCCTATCATGCACACAGTAGATCATGTGCTCTTGAATTGGCTTCTTTGACCTCTGTTAACAAGCGGCTTGATTAGCCTCGACTATCAACTGTATATCTCTCACTATCTGCCTTTTATAATCCACAGTCTCCTCCTGTGTCTGTCCTCCGAGGTGTGACTTCGCTGTGCTTCCCACAGAGCAATAATCACACATTGATTGCAGAACGTATAAGAGGTTGTGACATGACTGTTAAGCAACGCAGCAGAGTTACGTCTTCACCACATCCTTCAATCATTAATAAGATTATACAGTCGGAAGGGAAATTCTTGTGCTGAGAGGAGTCGATGTCTCATGATGCTGGGATGCAAGCTTTATTGGCCTTTATCACTCCAGGCTATTTTGTAAAGAGACCACACACAAAGGCTTCATTATTCAGAGACTGTGAAGCCCGCTTATGTGGAAATCCCAAATGATAAATGATAAAAAATGTATGTCTCATTTTCCTACAGTGAACAAAACAGCCTTAAGACAGAACAACATACAGTTGAATCAATAATCCTGAACAACATAAACCCTGGTAGTGTAACGATACATCGATCCGGATCGATATATCGATTCAATGATCCAATAAGCATCAATGCAATTGGAAAACATTGTTTCACATCACCGCCATCGTTAAGATACGGCTTTATTTTGAAATTTCCCACGGCACGTCACCTTTTTCTGTCCTTTCTAAACAGTGCTTTGTTTTTATTCAAAAGAAGAGATTGTTTTCTATTTAAATGTCTGAACATTGATTGAGTAATAAAATTGTCAAATCATATTGTAGTTGCTTTTTGTGAATTTATATAAATGTAACTGAATCGAATCGAAATCGTATCGTGATATCTGCAAATATCGTATCATTGTCCAAAGAATCGATATAATATCGCATTGTTGTCTAAAGAATCGATATAATATCGTATTGTTGTCTAAAGAATCGATATAATATCGCATTGTTGTCTAAAGAATCGATATAATATCGCATTGTTGTCTAAAGAATCGATATAATATCGTATTGTTGTCTAAAGAATCGATACAATATCGCATTGTTGTCTAAAGAATCGATATAAAATCGTATCGTGATGAAACTTGCATACTGTACAATACATACTGTATTTACGCATAAGTTTGAGGTATTTGTACTCAAGGAAACATTTTTTCCCTTGCAGATTCAGATATTTCACACTAAATATGATGCATTGTTACAGATAATACAGTGTAAGTATTTATAAAGTGTCTCTGTCACTGTAGTAACTTGTGCATCCTGAGTTGGTGAACATGGGGTTAAGTTTTCCTCCTCTGCCGGGCGTTGATCCTTCATAATGGGATGTGCCACCGAGTCGCTCTGCTGGTCTAAGCTACAGCAGGTCAACATATTCAGCGGGAGAGGCGGGCCTATCTGCGGGGACGATGAGCTGCGGGCTCACTGCTGCTCAGTGGTCGTGATTTTTTTCATCGATGCGGAGCCGAGCTGACACACAGGACATGGTGACACGTGGATTTTTGCGTGCGAGAGGACACACCGGCCACCGGTTGGATTAAAACTGCGCGTCGCATGGGTGTGTATCGACGTCCCGGACTGCTCTGCCCCTGATTCCCGGTCCGGGACCCGGCGATGCGCTCTTTAAAGGAAACGGGTTTCGCAGAGACATCCGGAAAACGCATCCATGCGCCACGGACACTCCGCATCCCGATATGCCTCTGACAACACAAAGCCTGGTTTCAAGGAGCCTCCGATAAGAAACCGGCATGGGTGCGTCAACACGGTTATTTGGCTTTATTACGCGGATGAGGCTTCGGAGCGCAGTTGTGCAATGAGACAATCGGGAATCATCAAGTAGACTTTATTGATACAGAATCCGACAATATGGCTGATCAGAGCAACATCCAGTCCGCCGCCTCCAAGAGTATCCGGCCTTTTAAATCCAGCGAAGAGTACCTGTACGCCATGAAGGAGGATCTGGCGGAATGGCTGAACACCCTCTACGACCTAGATATCACTGCGGACACCTTTATGGATGGGCTGGGCTCGGGCTGTGCCCTGTGTCGGCACGCCAACAACGTGAACCGCGCCGCGCAGGACTTCCAGCTGGAGTACCCGGAGGCTGCGCAGTCCATGAAGGTGCCATCTAAAGATGTGGTCTTCCAGTCGCGCAACGTTATCCCCGGCTCGTTCCTGGCGCGGGATAACGTGTCCAATTTCATCAGCTGGTGCAGGCAGGAGCTCTGGATCAAGGACGTGCTCATGTTTGAGACCAACGACCTGGTGGAGAGATGCAACGAGAAGAATTTCGTGCTGTGCCTCCTCGAGGTGGCGCGGCGCGGCTCCAAGTTTGGCATGTTGGCCCCCATGTTGATCCAGCTGGAGGAGGAGATCGAGGAGGAGATCCGGGACCAGGAGAGCCTGCGGATCGATGAAGGGGAGCCGGCTGAGCCGAGCCCGCCCAGCAGGTGTTTCAGCCGGAAAGAGAGCAGCAGTAAGAGTGTGGAGGATCAGGGCGAGGATGAGCCTGATCCAGAGCCCTTCATCTGGCCCCAGAAGAGAGTTTTATGTGACATGCGAAATTTGGATGAGTTGGTGAGTTGAAAATATTAAAAACACAAAACACTGTGTATTAATATCCTGATGCAACTACCCTGACTAACCCTAGACTCCATGGAAACCCCACATTGTGTCATAGCTGCATTATGATTCATGCAAGTCATCATATATCAGTGTAATAATCTCAACAGCTCAGTTTCATCACCACTACTCATAACACAAGTGTGAAATACAGTCTCCCACAGGCTCCTCTGGCCTTGGTTAGAAGTGAATATCAATCAGTGTGTTTATTATCTGGTGCTGAAGCAGCTGATAGAAAAACCACAGCAAACACAGAAATGTGTCAAAAGTGAAGCATCCTCTCTGAAAACATCACACCGGTGCTACGAAGAAGGCAGGCGCCCGGATTCACTTTGCATCTACGCATGTCCGGGCTGGTAAATTCCTGCTCACCTGTGGAGGGTCAGTGTGTGTTTGACACCCAGAGTCTTGTCCCGGGCCGTCTCTGCGACATTTTGCCTGCATTCCTGCAGAAATGTCAGCTCGGCCCTCTACGAGAGATTGAACTATTTGTGTCTGTCACCTTCAGCTTCCCACATTTAGCTTTAATACGACATCCTGCAGGCGATGAAGATCATTAATCGTGTGCAGCAACACTAGTAAAAATGTCCCCTTTTGGCAGTTTGGCTCTGATATATTTCCTGTCCCGCGGAATTGAACTGGCTGACCTTTGCCCTGCCTGCCGGCTGCACATGAGCTCATGAGAGAGCCAAAGATCTTGTCAGGGCCAAGCTAATGAGCAGCTCAACATGTGCTTAGACTGGTGAGTGGGGGAGCGCAGCAGTCAGTGTTTTCATGTCGATGAGAGGAACAATGTCCGTCTTTGGCACCAAAAGATGTGAAGGCAAGCAGGGAGGGAGGGAAAGAGGGAGGGATGAGGGGAGACAGTGGACAGTCACCCTCGTGCCGCTCAGGCAGCAGAGCAGAGCGGTTCTGGTGTGACCTCCACAGACAGAAATAGGAGCGCGTGTGGAGGAGGATGTGCGCTGTTCACAACCAGACTGTCTGAGTATTGAGGATTATACAAGCAGAGTACATTTTGGGACAAAAAGAGCACAGGAAAAGCTACACAGCGCATGTCTGTCTTTTCCTTTTTCTGTCATCCGCGCTCACACAGCCCTCATCGAAAGGTGACGGACAGAAAACATTTGACTGTCCTCCATCCTCCCTGTCAACCTGAGGAAACTGCTGTGCTTGTAAGCTGCACAGAACAGCCCACACAGCAACATGAGGCTCTTCAAACGAGGACCTCTGTGGAGATGAGAGGCCGCGATATTAAAATAGTATCATCCAGGGTGCTCTACAGTAGCTGTACTCACACATACTGTCTAATGGCTTCAGCTGCTCGTGGTCAATCTCTCATTTTGAGGTCCAGACTTTGTGTGAGACGTTTCTCCACTGAATTACCTTTTAATATCCTGGAGTGCAGGGTGCTAAACAGGGAACAATCAAAATTAAATCCACATTTTTTTCTTTCTGGATCAATATCCACTCAATCAGGTCTTACTGCGAGGCCTCAGGCTTCTCCGACCTCCTTAACACCGGTCACAAGTTTATCCTGCAGAATGCTTGTCTGCACTTTTCTCAGTATTTCCGTCTCTTGTAGTAGCCTCACAAGAGATTAGTGTCTAGCTCTTACTGGAAACTCATTGCTTGAGTGTCTGACGGGGAGGGAGAGCAAGAAAGTTAAAGGGCTTAGTTTCATTGGTCCACAGCTGTGACGGCAGACGGTGTATCTGCTACCTGTGGTCAGGTGGGCAGAGGCGACTCTCCAGCGCCATCCAACATGGACTGTATTTCACAGGATGTTTTTGTTATTGACATTAGTATTTACTGATTTTTCTCAGTATTAGAGCCGGACTTATATACCTATTTTTGGGCTGTTGCTGATTCTGATATTAGGGAGTAGAAATACCAGAATCAATATATCGGCTGATTGACATTTTTTTGGCAGTGATCCCTCAAATGCAGCGATGAAACACGTGAGACAAGCATTTATATGTAATTCGGATGCCTTGGGGTTGGTGACCGGCCCGTCCTACCAACCCAAAGTGTCGAGTTGGGAATGATTGATCCGTTAACAATAAAGTTTAAATGACACGAGAGCACTGAAACAGTCAATTTCACTGGGAATGTAATAATTATAATTGAGCCCAAGCATCCTTTTTCTGCTTAATAATCTCTAAGAAAAGTTTTCATTGCTGCATGTCAAACAACAATATGCCGATATGTTATTCTGTATCTCTGATAGGCCAATATCGGCTGATCATATCAGCCAACTGATACATTGGTCGGGCTTTGCTCAGTATTGAGCAATTCTTCATGATAACTTAACTTTGAAGCTGCTTTTCAAACAATACATAATTTATCAACCTGTCCATGAGCTGCATCTCTACTCATGATCAATAACAGTATTGATGAAGTGTCACCAATTAATTACAAAGGCATTAACTCCCGCAGAGATCTGCACAAACAGCCTCAGATGCTGAAATGCTGCGAAACTCTTTACTAAAACCTTAACATGAGCCAACAGATGTTTGCATCTGCCGTACCTACGATCACTTTTTATACACGAACCCAGCAGGTTGATGAAAATGTGAGCTGTACACAGTGTGTGCATGACCGCCAAGTTATTTTCAGTGTCGATGAATCTGCCGTTGATTTTTTTACGATTAATCGATGAACCATTTAGTCTATAAAACATCACATTGCTTCTGTTTTCCAGCCAAAAGTCCAAAACCCAAAGTCTGTTCGTTTAGAATAACGAGTAGCAAAGAAAAGCAGAAAATCCTCACGTTAAAACAGCTCAGTGATATTTGTTGCCTCAAAAAGAGGCTGAAACAGTTAAATGATTATCAAAATAGTTGTTGCAGCTCTAATATTGATAGTAGCGAGTATCCAAGATTATATTTATTTATTTTCCAGTTGTAAAGACATTAATAATCACATATCAAGACCAATGTTAAATTCTGGTACGCTATTTCTTTTTAAAAATAGTTTTGGCATTTGTTTCTTGTTCATCTCAATAAGATTTGTCCACTTGGCAGCTGTTTATCCGTCTGTATGCTGTGTAGTAGTTGGATGATCAAACTAATCTTCTTGTTGAGTCCAACAAGACAATACAAGTGTAGTGATAATAGGATTACAGGTCATTATTCTAATGAGTGTAGTCGCCTGCATGCATACAAACAGCAGGATCGTTTAGAGGCACACGTCCCTTTTAAGGACATCTGGCTGTTCTGTAATCAATCACAGTAACAAAAAACGTAGCTCCAAATATTGTCAGATATGATTTGTCCTCCTACACGCAGCTTATGTAAAAGCAGAGTGACTCAGTAAACTCCCGACTCTTAATGCAAACAGTTGATGTGTCACATAAGCAACACAATAGATAGTTAATCTTCAGGAAGGTGTCGTCTATCCGGTTTGCTCTCCTGGTAACGACTGGCCGTCACGTAAACACTCACCGTCCCTGTGTCTGCCCGCTACGTGTGTCGTTACTCATCCCCGCCGTGGGACAGCTTTCCACCGAGTTGAGGAAGTAACCGCCGTCTCAGTTCCTTCGTCATAGTTTGAGTCAATAAATGTTCCTTTTTCCCACTAATGGAGACTTTTTTTTTACAGACAGCAGCTGGTTCACATTACTATATATGCCCACATACAGTTTATCCTTTGCATTAGGGGATTTTCTATCATATCACCCATTATAGTGTAGGGATTACGACTGAAGCTGTACTTCCCTATACGCTGCAGGCAGCCTGAGGTAAAGAAACACGGTCGTCTCGCTAGAAAAATGACCTTTTTGTGTATTTTCTAGGTCTTGCAATTAGACCCCAGGCTAGATTGATAAAACACATACATATCTGTACAAACTGACACACATGTAATCATTTGAATGACACCTCCTGACCCCCTAATGCACACTCCCATTGTTCATATGTTCAGTGCATGCCTAGGTATCTCTGCAGTACGGCCTTTGTCGCCTTCCTTCATCCGCATCTTTTCCTTCTTCTTGTTCAGTCACACAAACTGGTTCATGTCTCTTCTCACCCCAGGCTTCAACATTCAGTCATACATGTATGAGAAACTCATTCCCATCCCCCCACCCCTAGACATGATAAAGACCACAACAGTATGTCTTGTCGGTGGCATTGAGGAGGAGGACGTGAATAGACTGCTGACAGCGGGGTAATCAAAGGCTGACATCTCAATCAAAGACGCTGTATGGAGACACCAGCAGAGCAGAGAAGGAGGGGAAAATTGCGTGTATATTACGCCTGTATGCACCGTCTGCTCCATTAACCTTATGGTCCATTTTGTGCATTCAGGGAATCAAAAAGAAAAAAAGGGGAGTAGACAACAGATAGTGTGCCTAGAGAGACTTTACTGTACACTCTGTTAAACCTGACCGGAGTGGATGTAGCTCTGGGAGGGAGAGCTACAGTAGAGAGCGAGCGAGAGTGAAAGAGAAAAGTAGGTCATCATGCTTTGCGTTGGGTCACACTCATACGCTTTGCTGAGAGAGCGTGGCATCCTTCAGCGTGTCTCCCTCCTGTGTCACATGCGCTCGTGTTTTTAGGGGTTTAATATTTTTATATATTAATTTATTTCTTTACCCTCTAGACTTTGCACAGCAGCAGCACAGACCAGATCTCACTCCTCCTCCTCCTCCTCCTCCTCCTCCTCCTCCTCCTCCTCCTCCCTATTTTCCATGCAGCAGGGTACAAGTGGAACCAGCTGACTGTGCACTTTGCACATTGCCCCGCTTATGTCTTTAACGCAGCGTTTGATGATATCAGCCCGATCGTTTGCATGATTATCATTTAATTGGGGTGTTTTATTTGAATAGGCGTCTGTATGTGTGAGCGGTCTGGTGATTCTCTGCACCTGCCCGTCCTTCAGTAGGTCATCTTTTCCACTAGCTTCAACTGCCACAACTTGGTGCTTAGTGTTTTTGAGCCTCATCAAAACAAACCGGCAAAATGGCTTCGACAGCGGTCTGATATTTAACTTCTTGCACCGGGTGATTACACCGCTGTCAGATTGAGGCAGATGAATAATAGAGTTATTCACCTTGCAGCACTGAACGCCTATTAGATTCATGTATCCTCCTCCCCCCACCTCCCAATGGGTTGTTTGTCATGTGGCCAGAAGGTAGGCATCGATTTGTAGAAGATACTTTCCTTGAAGTGGTGGATGAGGCCTGCCCCGGAGCAGATATGATCACATCTTTCACTCTGATCAGAACACCGGTCATAAAATATATAAAGGCTTGTTGCTTGTTGTTAAGTAGTTCTTACGTTTTGTGGATTGTACGTCCGTCCTGTGGGAAGTTAGATAAGAAGCTTGATAACGGCAAGTGTAAAGCCAGTGTGACGTCACCCACTGGAGCCAGAAGTGACTGATGATGACTCATGTACTGTACTTAGGTACACTTTTGAAGGTACTTGTACTTTACTTGAGTTTTTCCATTATCTGCTACTTTATACTTCCACTCCACTACAATTAATTTTACTCCACTACATTTATTTGAAGTTCCAGCTTAGTTTGCAGACTGCATGCTGCGTCAGAGCCAACGTAGCAGATTTTTAAATTTGTTTCTGTTTATTGAAATTATTAAGATTAAAACTCTAGTATATATACATCTGTGTAAATGTATGTATAATTTACAGTATTTTAACTTGGACATTTGTTGCTAAAGTACATTTAATATCAGATACTTTAAGACTTTAACTGAAGTACGATTCGTACCGGTGACTTTCACTTTTATTTCATTTATTTTAGCATCTTTACATTACTTAGCATGTCATTTGGCTACTTTATACAACACTGCCTATGCCTCTATACCGATTGACTATCCCAGCACGCACTGAAGCAAACCCTGCTGTATCGTCTCTTTACTCTAAATGGGACCATCATTTACTAAATGAACATCATGCTGTGTTGCAGAAGACTTGAAACTAGCGATACAGATCATAAACTCATCAGGAGACAGTTTACTTAGGTAATGCATAAAGTGAGAAGTAGGGTCATTTTCTCATAAGCTTACATACTTGGCTGTAACTTCTCAAACCCAGAAGCTCCGTTCTTACTTTATACTGTCAGTGGATGCGGTAGATATAAAGCTATAGCCAGCAGCTGTGTGTAGCTTAGCATTAAGACCTGAAATGTCTCACCTGGCTCCGTCCAAAGGAAACACAAATCCACCTTCCAGCACCTTTAAGACTCGCTAATCAACACATTATCTCTCAGGTTAAGCTGCTATTAGGTGCGCTGTTTATTTGCTGGTATGATGATTTTGTAGTGAGCGAGGCTTTTTTCTGCCTTTAGTGATTTTCTCGTCCAACTCTCACATTTCCCAACGTGCTAAACTAATGCATTCTTTGTTTGCGCTCAATGCCAAAGTAAAAACATAACTTAGGATTTCATTCCGTCTGTTTTCTCCCAGTGGAAGGTTACTGACACACCTGGCCCTGAGGCGTTTATCCAGCGCTTGTTTTTCCGTCTCATTTCTGCTGGTCTGCTCTGTTGGACCAGCATGCAAACATTCTCTAAATACACTTACTCCCATGATCTCTCCAGTTTGTCCCCTCAGGCTGCGGCTTCAACATTATCATCATTCATTCAGTCATTTGTTACCGCCCTGAAGCCCCCAGGTTGATTAAAGAGATAATGTGTTGCAAAGAAGGCTGTTTCGATGTTTATGAGATGTTGCACGGTCGTCCACAGAGGAGTCGTTTATACAGGCTGTCAGAGCGGTGGTTTAATAGAGGATAGACTCTTGATATGTAGCTGTTTCGAGCGTGCGTTCACAGGCTTTAGGAATGCTTGCTGTGGGTGGTGGAGCAATAACCACTCAAGTTCCCAAAAATCTCCCTCCTGCCAAGCAGGCGCCCCCAGTGGCTTCGTTTTCTTGTCTCTGAGCTTATCTGATGTTGAGGTTGTTTTATCTGTACAAGTTTCCAGTCTCGGCAGGAGATCCTCGGGGCAAGACGATAAACTAAGAGAGGAGTGTTGTTCTCATTTTCCTCATCTTAAAACTCTGTACGTGACCATAATAATCTTTTAATCCTTCCAATTTTCTCTACCTTTTGAATGTATTCTGTCATTAGCCCCCTTCAATCGAAGTCAACTTCTGGAAACACCCTCGTGTAAATTCCTGTGGAGTGACTTTGTTGTAATGTTCAGTTTTTATTGTCAGAGTTTGGCAGTAATTATCCTTCGCATAGCAATCATGAAAGGAGCCAGTTACAGCAGGCCAGCACACCTCTGTTTGATGACTGCAGCAGAGCAAACTGTGCGGTCGCACATTGTTGTGTCATGAGGAGAAACTGGCAAATATTCCAACGGATGTGTGGCTTTGTTGAGTGCATTAATGAAAGTTGGATCGCAGTCTGAAAGCCTGAACCAGCAAACTACGACTACATCTTGTGTGAGAGCAAACGGCCACCTCGTGCGTTCCTTTGTTCGGACACCGCATCTTAGTCCGCATTTCAAATCAGTGAAGAAAACGAGGGGAATCAAATCTTTATCTCTCTCCTCCCATTTCCTCTCTCCATCCCCAGGGTTTGCTCAGCCCTCAGTCTCGGCCTATCTCTTCCATGAATGGTCCTTCAGATGTTTGCAGGTCAGGAAGGAAAGGCACGGAGAGGCTGTTGACTCACACTGAGCAGATATGACGTGATCTGAGCAGCGCTGGGGATCATTAAAGCAATACGTACTTAAACTTTCTGGAGCTGCTTAATTCATAGGAGATGTCACAGCATTTTCAGTCTAAGAACGAAAGTGTTTCTTTCTCCGTTCAAGCAAAAACAAATCTCTGCATTCCTATCTTAAGATAGCTGCAGCAGATTCCCAGTATAGGGGCGTGCTGTGGATTGTTCGCTCAGTTTTTCTCTCCCTTCTTTTCTTAAACATCTGCAGCTCTCACTGAAAGCGTCTCTCATTTGACCCGCATGCATCCATAATTCATCCTTCAGTTTTTCGCAGTGTTCCAGCTCCACTTCCGCATGTTTCCTGCGTGACCTTGTCGCTCTCTCTCTCTGCCTCCCCCCCCTCTCCCCTTTAACTCACTGTGGTGTGTGAAAGTGTGTGTTCTGGATTCAGTGTGCCCGTTGTTGACACAGCGAAGACATGGGAAGTGCACACATTCATACCAGAGGTTTCCACTGAGCAAATATTTCAGATGTCAGGGCTGCTATTGATTAGGGTTATTATTAAACACGTTGTGGTGCTCATTGTTTCATATGAGAGTCCTTCACCGTCTCTCTGGAGGGAAAACGTATGACCTCAGCTGAACAGCTCTGGGGCGAGAGAAAGGCTTCAGTGTAGCAAAGGCTGAAAAAAAAGGAAAAGAAGGCAAAACTGTACAGTTAAAAGGGGAAGGGTAAGGCTATGTGTGTGTCTGTAGCCATAGCAATCTTTCCATGAACTCACCAGCTGGGGTTTTTCCAAACAGGGCTCGTCCACCTACTGACAGAATGAAAGACGGAGTGACGGAGCGGAGAGAAAGAGAGAGAGGGAGCAGAAATGTAAGCAAAACAAAGAAAGCAAAGACAAATATAGGTCCGGTCAGCTAGCGCACAGGCTAAAAATACAGGCTGAAACACAACAAAGAGGAGGAAGGCTGGATGGAAGCAGGTGAGATTGGGAACAGACAGGCAGGTGAGATGCAGAGGCTCAGCGCTGATCCCACCCTTGTTTAATTAGCATGAGAGAAGAAAGAAGGGTGCTGTTTCAAGAAAATAACACGTAATCATCTGAATACACTATAATGTAGGTGTTATAGAGCAGCCTGCTCACACACACACACACATCATACCCCCTCAGCCCTGTATAAGAGGTGCTGTAAACACTCAGAGGGTGGGAGCTCACAACCTGAAATTTTCCTCCACACCACTCAAATAATAATGGCCGCCCCTGCACGCACGTTTGTGGAGCAGGTATTCTTCTCCTCTTCCTGCGCTCCTCTCCTCCTCCTCCTCCCGCTCTGCCGCTTTACTTTCTCTCCCTCGTGGCCGACAAGTGCGCATACGCCTTTTGTCTGAGAGAGACGCCAAGAAAAACACTGCCAACGCTGCCAGAGCACAGGCCTATACAACACAGGCGGAGCTCGCTCCACCCTGCAGTTGTGTCTGACTCCAGTTGCCTAATAAGCACCCCCAACCACAGCAAGGGCACCGGCTCTGACTCCCTCGATTCAAAACCCAGCTGGCAGCGCAGGCCTGCTGACATCATCACCAGTCTGGTTTCTGAGCTTCTTTTCTCTCCTCAGTTTTATGATGTCAGAAGCAGAAACATTGTTGTGTAGCAGCCCGAAGAGGGACGCTGGGACAGTATTCATTAGCATGTCCACATATGTATTTTTGTGCTTTTGTGACACTTTGCGGTGAACTAAGTAACCAAAATGTTCTGTGGAGATGAGATGAAACGGGGCTTTTAATGTGGTGAGAGAGCCGGGCGGGGCCCCTCCGTCACCCAGGAGCTGCTCGGAGGGAAAAGTTGGCAGGAAGATGACGCACACGCACTGAACACCCTCACGCTCAGGCAGCCATGATTGCTCATTCCTCACACCATAAAACAGACTCATTGTGTTGTTGACACATAGCACTCAGGACCAGCGGGGCTTTGGTTACAGTTAACGTGACTAAACATGATCTCATATGTGGACCATGAGCTGAAGAACAGGAAGGGGTTTCTTGTCAGGTTCCTCTCGGATATGTGTCATGTTTGTGTGCTGAGGATGCTAATCAGCTCTGATTTTGTGCTCCTCAGGTGCGTGAGATTCTGGGCCGGTGTTCCTGTCCAGCTCAGTTTCCCATGATCAAGGTGTCGGAGGGGAAGTACAAAGTGGGAGACTCCAGCGCGTTGATCTTCATCAGGGTAAGCTCCTCGCCTCACCACAGAATTCACCGTGAACCACGAGATGTGTCTTTGTTTCCACGTCATATGTTAATAGATAAATAATTAGAGAATAATTATGTATTATCTGTGAAAATGTTGCACAAAAACTAAATAACCAGCGTTTAATTGACTAAAAACTACAAGAGCTTTGTCATGTATTTCGTTGAGTTGTGCACATAAAGTCGCCCAAATGTTTCCTCTGAAGAAACATCAGATGATACGTCAGACTGGGGATGGAAGTTGGCGAACATTAATACGTCACCTCGTCCACGAACATTTGTGCCTGAGTCACGTCAGGTAGATTTTCACTGGCAGTGTCAAAAAAACTCCCACGATCCCACACTACTTCACAGATAGCAAAAACAAGTCCACACATTAGATAAATGCTCCCGTCTTTAGTCACATCATTCCCATCAGTAATTATAATATTGTACTCGCTGTGTTAAACTCTGAGATATGGGAACAAAGCAACGTCACAACAAAGAAGTCGTACAGAGAAAGAATGATAACTATTGTTGCAAAAACAAAAATGATGGGACTGTTGATGGTGCACATCCATCACACATCACAGATCCAAATACCCACGCACTACCATCTTGTTGACACCTTAGGAAGACCATTCGCGGTAGAAACGTAGTCACATTAATGTAGAATAAATAAAAATAAGTGTGAAGGAGATGGCAACGTGCGGACACGTACTTCTTCTGCAGATTATTGTGACCCACCACCTGCCAAAAATGATAATTCAATCCGCCTGTGCCTCCTGATGATCGCCTGGTTCAGCTTTGACCCTTTGTACTGCACACACATAGTTTCCCTGTGCTCTGAGGGCTTGTTACTGTCATTTCGTGTGCTTTCATTCTCTCACCTTGAGAAAACAGTGTTTAATCCAACTAACTAGTCATATTCCTCTGACTTCTTGTGTCTCCCGCCCCTTCAGACTCACAAAACAACAAAAAAAAGTAGACCTAGGTTGTAATAAACCTTTCCTTGAAGTCTATATTTAGCTGAATTTATATACACAAGCTACTTTGGCACACGGGGCAGAAGACAGTGAGGCCTGCGGTAATTGCATGGAACCATACGGTGTTGACATATGGCATCATATGTTGTTTCAAGGATTATGTAGCAACAGATAAAACCTGCTCTCGGCCGCACCGTGGTTCAGTGTATGTAACAGTATTGTGATTCCTCTCTCTCATGTGTGTGTTTACAAGCTGCCTCGGTCTGGCCCACTCCCAGGACTGTACTTTTTCCCACTGAGACACAATTAGAGCTTTAGGTCATTTCCTGAGTTGGTCCTTATCTGGGTCGTAGCCTGTTTCTGCTCGACTGTTCGTCTCGGTTTCAGTTTAAGAGCTGCCACGGTACCCACATGAGGCCTCGCAGGACCGGACAGGAAGGCTCGTGGATAGCAGGGATCGATTTGGTCTCACTTACCCTAAAATGTATCCCCAGCCGGATTAATGGACTCTCCGGATGGCATTCCAAGTCGTCTGCATTACATTAGAAACCTGTCTGACTGGCAGTAATGTCAATATTTCTTCACTTTTAGTGGCACCACTCAGTCCAGGCAATCCCCTACATATGAAAAAGCTTTTTCTACCTTTATAATTTGCTTTACATTTACTCAAAAAAGTCTTCAGAAGGTGTCATGTTTACTGAATTAAGCAGGATTTACTGTAAGAACGATCAATGTTCCAGCCAGTCTCCTTTTTTAAGGCAGACTTTATAGTGTTGTCCAGCTTTATAAAACATAATTATGGGATTATACTCTCCGCTATGATGCAGAATAAAGTGGCTGGCTGTGATAATGAAGTGAAACAGAGACAGGATTGTTCTCTGCATTTTCCATGTGCGTCATAAACACTCATTTATGAACACTAAAGCTATCATTAGCTGCTTTTTTTAATCAATCCTGCAGGGGAGGGAGATCAAAGTATGAATTAGAAATGGGAGACCTTTCACTGCTCCCTAAAAAAAATAAATAAATAAAAACCCATAACCCTCCAGCTCTTCTCACCTCTCCTCCCTCTTAATCATTTTCATGTAGTCTAAGCTGCAGTGTGAAGTCTCTGATCTATGGAGGCTCGCGTCTGCCATTTTCAGTGTACTAGACATATACAAACATGCATGTTTTGCAGTGTGTGCGACTGTGTGAGCCTTTGACTCGTCAGATTAGCCCTCTTCACACTGCCTCCGCCCTCTCCTGATTCCTCACTGGGGATGACAGCGATTATGCGTATGCCCCAGCAGCTAACAAGTGCGGCCAACACACTTCCCTTATTCTTCTGAGGGGAGGGAAGCGGGCAGCCACTCTGAATGCCAACAAACCTCCATTCAGCTGCCAAAAGCTCTGACAATGATCTCGGTCGGAACAAGGGGATGAAGTGGAGAAAGGGAAATGGGCGAACGGGGCCACATGAACAGAGGGGGGAGTTAATAAGGCCTCTTTTGTCCCGGGGGAGGTCGCTCCCTAGTGGGAGGAGGAGATGCCTTCAGTCGATGGGACACGACAACTACAAACGAACCACGGGCTTAATTTTTGAACTCGCCAGCAAGATTTTAAGAAGAAATTGGTTCAGCCCGCCCCCGCGATGATGACATGTAGAAGTACTCTCTGTTCGCTGTTGCCATAGAAACAGGGGATCTGGTCTCTCCACGCCGGTAAAGACTGTGATACCCCTTTGGTGTTTGGGAAATTAGGCGGCTAAGCCACACATCTAAAGAGGGAACATGGTCCCAGAACGTTTCTTTAGCCTGAACACACTCACTTTCAGCAGAGCTGCAGCATCATGTATAAAACATGAAATGCATAATAAGGTTGCTGGATGTGGAAACAAGTGATACAGAATGCAGGAAAAAAACAACATTTAATCATACAAGCGTTTAGAGTGTAATTTAGATCATTTAGTGTGTGAGTTTGCTGCCAATAGCTGCATAATGTCTTCTGTTCTTGTCTTTCTATCACCTCAACAGCGTTACATACTTGCCTTCTGTTCTCAGACGTCTATGAGCTGACAGTCTGGAAATTGTGACTGCACATTTAGCATTTTAAAGACCCCTGGATAATTCTTTTTATAGTCGTGCAATTATCTCACTCCAGTTACACAAAGATGATTCCCGGTAGCGGTTACCGTCATGACAGCTACTCCTCCTCCACAGTTGGAAAAAACAATAACAAATTCATTCTAAAGAGATTTATGCCACATCACCACCTCTATTACAGTGTACTGAACACACCATGCAGATATATTTTGTCATGTCTGCTGTCTCCTCCTGTTCTTGTTGCAACTTTATTCCTCTATGATGTTTTTGATGCGATCAAAATATGATATGAAAGTCGTGCGGCCTCGCTTTGCTCTGCTGGCACACGACGGTCACGCAGCATCACACAAACCAACGTAAACCTGTTACCGACATAAGGCCAGAGCAGAGGAGAGTAAGCAGTTTATACTCTCAGGTCTGATAGAGATAAGCAGATCAGCTGTTTTGACGGATTTGATGTAGTCGGGGAGGGAGGCCGATGAAAGGACTTGTAGTGGATTGGCGGAGATTGTGTTGGATGGAAGGTGGGGTCAGACTTAGGTTGCACATGACCGTGTCCGTGGCCTCTGTCTGACCACGGTCAGGGACCCGGAGATGAGACGCCGTGCCACGTGTGATTCGGTGGAAACAAACTCTGTGCCAGCCCACACAGATGCACCATTATTGCTTTGCCTCGCCTGCCCTCTGAGACACGGGTACAACCTTTAAAACATGTGGCTGACAGTCCCTGTTACACAACCCAAGGCAGGGGGGATGCGTCCACGGGGCTGTCACATCAGTCAGATTGTGTTGCTTCAGTGAAGGCAGCTTCTGCCTGGAGGGAGCGTGGCTCTTTGGTCCAATCTTGCGGATGTGTGTGCCTCAAAGAAGAGAGGAGAGTAGGAAGTGACATATCCACAAACCCCCCTCTGTTATGCCCTCTCCTCTCAGCTGAGATCCCAGTTATCGGGAGAGGAGCAGGGAGGACGGCGGGGGGGTTGAGTTGTGACCATGCTAATTCACCCCGCTACCCTCTGAAAACACGGGGAAGCCAGCTGAGAGGCATGAGAGAGAGAGATGCCAAAGAAAAGAGTGTCTTTCACAGCACTTTGGCTCTTTATTATGCTGCCATACTCTGTTTTAATTGTGAGTTGGCATGGCAATGAACAGCCCCTCATAATGGCAGCAGCTGGGGGTGATGTGGGAGAAAGAGGAGGTGAGGGGGAGGAGGAGGCCGGGGTGCATCTAGATGTTATGTAACACTGAAGGCCGGCCAGCCTTCAGCAAGCCGCCCCACTTGTGGAATTAGCATATCTATTGACTTGTGCAGCGTGTGTGGTGGAGCTGTATATCAAAAGGTTTAGCTGTTTTATTTGTGCGTGAATGTGTATGTTACTCTCCGTTCATCTATTGAGACCTTGTTTTCTTCTTTTTCCTCCCTCAGGTCCTGCGGACTCATGTG
Source organism: Pagrus major (assembly GCF_040436345.1). NCBI lineage: Eukaryota > Metazoa > Chordata > Actinopteri > Spariformes > Sparidae > Pagrus > Pagrus major. The sequence continues at coordinate 36,764,505 of NC_133219.1, read as the reverse complement.
ATGGTGCGTGTCGGAGGGGGCTGGGACACATTAGAGCACTATTTGGACAAGCACGACCCGTGTCGCTGCGCTGCTTTCGGTGAGGTCACTTCCTATTCCTCGTCAGCCCCTTGCAAAAAAACAACTTGGCTGTTGTGTCTTGGCGATGCAGCATTCGTGATGCTTTTAAGATGAGAAACAAATCACAGCTGATGTTCAGTCTAAACATCTAACTTATATTTATGTAAATCTAAATTCTGTTATTTCACATTTTCTGATTTTTTGCTCCTTTGTTTCATACTGAAACCAGATCAGAATAACATCCAGGCAGGAAATGTAGGTGGGCAACATGACGCAAGACTGTATTTGAAACTGTGCAGTCACTCTGAGTCAATAATAGGAACATTACTCATGATGTTTAAAAGGAAGTTTAAACTTAGACTGGTCGAGTCTAAAACATGACTACTCAAAAAGCAGGCAAAATCAAGCACAGTTTAATCTATAAGAGCCATTTTAAACTGTTAAAGGACAAGTTCAAATGTAAATTTGGTGATTATCTACTCACCCCCTTGCTGATGGAAAGTCGGGTGAAGTTTCGTAGTCCGCAAAACATTTCTGGAGCGTCACAGCAAAACAATGTCTCCAAAACAACTGAAAAAACTCAGTGATCCTTGAAGCTTGTCCAGTGTAACCCAAGTCTCCAGGATACACAAGATCCCAAATTGATTTGAGAAGATGTTATTTGCACCCTTGACACAAGGTCAAGCTCATTCAACCACTTCAGATGACTCAAGCTTTTCCACTTTAAAAGGGGGGTAAATAAGAAGAAGAGAAAGTTTGGGATCTCAGGGCTTCAGGAGACTTGGATTTTGAAGTTAAAGTCCGCATCTGCTTCAGTTGTTTAGGAGAAAGCTGCAGCGCTGTTTTATTGTGAAGCTCCAGAAATGTTTTGTGGACTATGAAACTTCACCTGACTTCTCATCTGCATGGGAATAATTAGATAATGGCTGAATTTTCATTTTTGGGTGAACTTATCCTTTAATAAAAAATAATAAATTGAATCAACTTGTATTATCTGCTGCTGCCACCTGATCTCACAACACATTTGTGTAGCATGAACTGGACAAGTGTCCGGATCATTCAGAGCACACTGATACATGTTCATAACTATGCTGGGTGGGACCATCCCTCCTCAGCCACGGGTCAGAACTGCTGCTGAAGCGGTGATGTCAGGGGCCGAGCGTTCGGCCCGGACAGCTGACGCTAGCTGAAACCATGATTGGTGTTACATTTCTAACCACAGGAGGAACCGTGTTGAAGATCGTAGAGTATTAAGTGATTACAGAAGTTCTATAAATGTTCTTCCTAAATGGTGGGATCATCAGCATTTCTCTGGTTGGGTCCAACTAAGGGAAGAATTCAGTATGTTATCTCCTGCTGCGATCTAAGAGCTTGATGGCACCGATGTGGTCAACTCTGATATATTTCTGGATCTCTAAATGACTTTAATCCTTGTTTATTGTCTGGCGATGTTGGCTACGAGCCCGTTTTAAACATTGTTATCAATCCGTCTCCGCAGCCCACCGCTACCACCAGGCTAAAGCCAGTGGCCAAGGTCAGGGAGGCCACAGCAAGTCCTCCAGCGCCCACTCCTCCCGCTCCACCAGCCCAGGTCCACACTGGCGAAACGATGGCATCGCACCGTACAAACCTCCTGACAGGCGCTCCTTGGATGCCCCCTCTGCTCCATGTGCCTCCTCCACCACCTCCTCCTCCGCCTCCACACGGCCCGGCCGCTCTCGTAACCCGTCTGGCTCCACCGAGCACGACTGCGGCGGGGCGCGTACTCTGCTCCCACGGCCGCCACGAGACCGCTCAGAACCGCGACACTTTAATCCTCTCAGGTGAGTTTGTTGTCTACGTATGTGCGTGGATAAGTATGTTGGCACGATAAGAGATTAATCCATCTCAAGTAGCCTGGCAGGGCGAGCTCCCATTCTGCCTTTTGCTCTTTTATGCCCACAGAAGAGAAAGACACACACACACACAGACACACACATACAAACAACTGGGAATATACACAAATACACATGCCAGGAAGCCACAGATTAGACCCGAGCAGATTTATCTAATCTCAGGTGACATTGCCCAGACAAATCCATCACACAGCGCCGCCCTGCAGCACATCCTAGTGGCTAGAAAGGTAGACACCGAGCACGATTACTCTCCTTTCTCCTCACTCTTCTCTCTTCTACCTTCATTCACTTAACCATCGACTGTCTAAAGATGGCTGTGATGCTGTGCGAGCTGTTGCTTAAGCCTTTCTTCTCTTGCCAGTGCAACAACAGATGGTCTGAGTTAGTACGAAGCCAGCGATAAATGAAACCACGCTTCGGTTTGATGAAGCGACATGTCAGTGATAGAGAAGTGGCTGCTGACATCAGAGCAGCGGCATGTTAAGGCCGTTAAACGTGGCTCCTCCTACGAGACACAACGACATTAAGATATGCTGCTTTTTCCTGAAGCTGTTAAAGGTTAAGCCGGTCACATACCTTCCCTATATGTAAGAGTGTGAGGGCGCCATTGTTTAATACAATTTGCAGCTGAGTGGTGGTTTACTTTGGCTTCTGTCCAACGTATGTATCATCTCTCTGCTGAGCGATGGCCCAGACCAGACGTCAAGGCATCAGCTCATGCGAATTAACCCTGTGTGGGTGGGTCATCCCCTTTCAAGTGGCCCCAGACCAGATAAAGACTAATCTGACAACTATCCCTCGACAACTGTTCACAGCTAACTAGGGAAGTAGGTCAACAGGTGGGCAAATTATCATGCCTGGATATATAAACCGAACTTATTGCTGAGGATAACTTTAGAAAGTCCGGTGTAATTAAACTATAATTAAAGCCAAAACCTGTGATCAAAATGAAAACAAAACTGTATCCTCGCTACTCAAAACGCAAAACACTGAGCGATGGCTCTGTTGATTCGTGGATTCTGGACAAAACATTCCCTCTTTTCTGATGCTTATAAAGTTTTAGTCGGACAGAAATAGTTGTGAACCTCGGGGGTAAAGCAGGCCGGTGTGCTCTGTCACGATAAGTTGATAAACAGGGTTAGGGCTACCAAATGCTATTTTCTTATCAACTGGGTCTTTAAATATTCAATTAAGGACACATGTGCTATTGATGTGCACTTGGCAAAGTCTGTCTAGGTTTTTGTTCTTCCTGGACGTGAAGTCCAGGAGCTGATTATACAGTTAAACCTGATGCTCCTGCTGTGGAGTCGAGTCTCTGAGAAAGGGCAGTAATGTGTGTCGGGTTAGAAAATCTATAACGAGTGTGTGGTGTTATTATAAAAATAAATGACCTTTGTCTCCTTCATATATTCTAGGAATAAGGAGACAATGTTACCGGTGACAAGACGTCTGTCTGGAGACAGCGACTCCTCTACAGCCTCCTCGAAGGGAGGAGGAGGTGGAGGAGGAGGAGGAGGAGGGCGGTACTCTCTTGGTGGTGCATCACGCCGCTCTGGTGAAGAGGTCGTCCTGATGGTTAACCGAAAGGAGGGGAGGCATATGATTGAGAGGCCCGGTGGTGGTAATCAGACACCATCGCTGCGGCCCTCGCTGCCCCGTGCACGCAGCCAGTCTCGGGAACGTCCGGGAGCACTCGCTCCGATACTCAAACCCAACCCACCACAAGGATCTTCTGATGGGGCGCGGACATCCCGCACAGAGAGGGGTCGCTCCATTGGAAACGAGGGCCCGAGGAGGCTCCACGCTCCACGGTCCCACAGCCAGAATAAGTTATCGAGCCGTACGCGGTCAAGCGACGCCAGCCCGGGACCTGCTTCCAGCTTCAGAGACCCTCAACCCCCACCCTCGGACAGACGAGAGGACCTTCGGGCCAAACAAATGCCCCCGTCCTCTCCCAGATTAGGTGGTGGGTTCAGCAAGAGGCAGTCGTCCTCGTGCTCTAACTCGCCAGTTAAAGGGCTCCAGAACAACAACAACAACAGCAGCCCCAGCAAGAAGACGATAACTACTCCCAGACCTCCTGCCCCCCGCTCACCCTCCGTAGGAAAAGGTAGACTACTCCCACCGGTCGCAGGAGGTCGACGTTCACCACACTCATCGCCCCGCAACTCACATCATCACGCTGCACGCTCCTCTCGGACACTACAGGGCGCTCGCTCCGCCGGGAGGGGCCACCATAGGAACTGGACTGGCCTGGAGCGCCAGGAGCCAGAGGAGGAAGAGGTGGGCCTCAGCTTCCAGATGCTGCCAACACTAGATCCCCAGAAGGAGCAGGACCTGTATCGCAGCTTTGAGGCTGAGTTTCTGGCCAATACGCAGCAGGTTAGAGGAGTGACGAGCAGAGCCCCAGGAGGAGCGACCCTGCAGGGAGCTGGGACACACTCACTGCCAGCACCCACTGATGCTAACGTCACTGACTCTGCTTACTCTTCTTCTAACTCCTCGTCCTCCTCCCTGAATGTGGGCGCAAAGATAGGAACTCTGCCCGACCTCAGGGAATCCAAGAGGACTAACGCCCGTCCCTTCTCAATGGACGACCCCTTAAATTTACTTTATGGACACAATTTTGGAGGACCACACAACTTCGGTGAAGGAGAGCCAGAGCACTGGGGGGAGCGTGGAGGAGGTCTCAAGAAGCTCCCAGCCATCTCCAGCTCCATGGAGGAGAGGGAGCTTCCATCTTCACTGCCTGGTCTTAGAGACTCAGAGTCAGACAGACTGATGAACCAGGTCCCCTCACAACCTGCTTTCCACTGTAGGAATATGAACGGAGACCATGGAGGGTTTTCACCCACGGGGGGGCTGACAGGTCAGCAGGGTCAGCTCGGCTGGGGCACAGGGCCTGAAGGAGACGTTCCTCTGGAGAATCACCAGCCAAACTTACCTTATGACCTAGAAAATGGTGATGGCAGTGATGACCTCCCACCTCCCGAGGCTTGTCCGTCACCTGTGCCCCTTCCCCCCTCTGAGGACTGCTCCTTCAAGGATTCCTCTAGTGAAACCTCCTCCATGTGCTTCAGTCTGAGCGAGTCTCGCTCTGAATCCCCCCCACCATCATCAAACATGGCCAACGGGGACACCGATGGAGAACAGTCTAAGAAAGGGCAAAAGACGGGGGTAGGCCCCATCTCGAAGCACAAACTGACAAGCAGGATCCGGCCTCGCATCGACAACAGGCCGGAGAACAGCCCCTCACGCATCCCGACCCCGGTCAGCTACAGAGATCTGCAGGCTCACGACACGCTCTCCCCGTGCAACACCCCACCGATGTCCCCTCAGAGCTCGCACTCCACCGGTCGTCCAGCCACGTGCAAAAGCCTCCACCAGGCCTTCGCAGACATGATCCATCCTCAGCCACGTTCCCCAGCCATGGGCAACAAAGAGTGCTCGTACCCTGGACAGTCGGGGAGCCTGGACACTGAAGCTTGGATGTAGCACAAATGACACAGGAGGGTTGTCGTCGTCATGAACTCTGACTACTGTGTAAAAAAAGACTCATGAAGACTGGGCTATAGACTGTTTTCACTGCATGTCTAACACTCCTTCTTTTTCACTTAGTCTCCCCCTGCAGGGGCTTCACATTGCTTTTATTTTGCACTCAAGCCAAATTATTTATTACCAAAGGAAAATGGTCTTTAATATTACTTTTATTGTGATTTTAAATGTGTGCATGGGGATGCTTCTGCCAATCATAAGGTGTTCTTCTTCTTCTTTTTGTTTCACTCGGTCGATACAGAGCGATGGAGATGGAGATAGAGAGAGCATATGTGCTGCCATGTGCCCCGTGGAGGGGCATGGTGAAGTGCCAGGGATTTTAAAGCTGCGTTTCCATAAACAGTGTAAACACTAAACCTTTAGTCACATGGATTAGCTCCCTCTTGTGGTTTTGCCTCAGCATCTCTGCTTGCCTTGATAGTCAAAATACTGGTATGACTGTGATATTTCCACCCTCTCACATACTCACATTTACAATATACTGATAGGTAACATAGACTCCATCATCCTCCTGATCTGTGTACAGTCGTCCGCTGGTTATTAACGTCTGGTGTCACCTTCTCACAACAGTCGATGTGGTCGAAATAGATATTTGTTTTTAGAAAAAATGCTTAATGTGTAACAACTTTATGTTCAATGCAGTCAGAGGTTTTAACTTTATTTCTACTTTTAAGTGTAAAAACAAGAGGAACGGTGAAGGTTGTGTTACTTTGCGTCATCGTCACTGAAGCAGAAGTGTTGAGAGCTCTTCCTCTGGAGAACAGACGCAGCTGCACCTGTGCAAAAAGTCAGTCGCTTCGGTGAATGAATGTGTAAATATACATTGTCGATGCGCTCCCTGTCAGAGGCGAGTGTTTTGTATATATAAAAAGGCATTGAATATACAGTTTAATGTACATATTCACTGTAATGAGTTCTGTGCTGCCTTAGCTATGCAATATCGGTGTTGGAAATGCCTTGACAATTCCTATTTGCCTTAACGTTTATTAGCAGGTTAGTTTTTTGAATGTTTTTTCGCCCACTAAGATCTATTCGGTAAAACACTACATTGTCATCGTTAACTGTTTATCATGATAGAAATTGGGTTTTTTTTTTTATGAGCGTGAATGTGGAAAGAGGTGAGGAACGTTGCCAATTTGAATCATAAGTTATACTTGATGTAGTGGTCATGATAAAGATATATAGCCTAATTTATTGCCTCTGAATCCTGTGAGATGTTTTGAAACACAAGGAGCCAGATAACCTAGTTAGCAGCAGATGACACGATCTGTGGTGACACCCAGTGGCTAAAAAAGAGACATGTTTTATTCACAGAACAGAAAAAGATGTTTTCCTGACACAGAAATTAAATTTCTCCCTACGTTTTGAATGCTGGTGCAGATCAGAGCCGGTATTATAAGGTGAAGTTTGACGGATGAACGACGTAGACACGCTCACAGTCCCAAATCACTGGACTGTGAGCCAACAGTGCATGAATAATAGATAAAGCAACTGGATATGTTCTCTTGTGAAGCTCTTTCACAGTCGTCAAGAGCTCGAAAGGTCCAGCTACTGTTTTTTTTGGTATTTAACAAGCGTGTAAAAATATATTTGAAAGTGGAAACGTGGGAATTGTAGCGTCGGTGCCCTGGGGACGCCTCGTCACCTCCCAAAAACATCACGGATGAGGTGTTTTTTTGCAGGGCACAGACGCGGTGAAGAGGCTCGGAGGGGAAAAAAAAAGAGTGTGCATATGTTTGTGTACATACTGTTTGAGAATATGTACAGAGGTGGAGTGAAGAGGGACGAGTGATGTTGGTTTAACTTATTTATTTATGAAATGAAGCCTGATTGGGGCTCAATGACATCAGCGTCCTGTCAGGTGAGCTGTAAGTGTTTTAGGGGGAAAAAAATCCAAATGAGGTGGAGCCCAACGCTAGAAACATGTACTTTAAATATTAAACTGTCAAGAGACGTGATGATGAGGTTGAAATCTGATCTGACGGGCAAATTAAGCACATCTGGGCTGTTTGCAGTCTTCACAGATACAGTCATTTCTGATGCATCAGTATTTTGTCAGCTGATCAGTTTCACCTGTACGAGCTGATTTTATTCACCTGTATTCTGATTGTTTTACATTTGGATTTTATTTTTGGCTTATTTGCATTTTGAACTGTGACTTCAAACAAACAAACGCGTCATTAGACGTCGTTATCAATCACAATAAAACATAATCTGCTCTTTATCCTGCACAACTACACGAAATGTCATGAAACTCTTCTTCTTCTTCTTCTTCTTCTTCTTCTTCTTCTTCTTCTTCTTCTTCTTCTTCTTCCTCTTCTCTGTCCCTAATCAGCGAAATCTGAATGTTCATGATCAGACAGTTTTCTTGTTTGCTAACGTTATTTTCACTTAAAAACACCAGTAAATATTAAAAAAATGTACAGATTTGCTCGACATCGTGGAATTTGTATGTATGAAATAGCAATACTGCAACATTTCACTGTTTTTTGAAGTTGAAAATGCTGTCAGGTTGTTCTTGTAATAAATATTTTTTTCCTCTGAAGTTCACGAAATTATCTCTGATGAATTTTTCATGTGGAGGCTTTTTGGCTTACAAGCAGACTGGGGTTTGGATTTTGAGGGAACTTCTGCAAGTGCCTGTCGGAAAGAAAACACAAAATGTGAACGTGGATGACGACAGTTTTATTCTACATGTGCAACGTGATTTACTAACGTTATACTAACTTATATCTGATGATCTCTTGTGGATTTTGCAGTCTAAGGAGGTCGAGCTGGTTGTCTAGTAATTGGAAGGTCACTGGCTCGAATCCCTCCCCTGGCTGCATGTTGAAGTGTCCTTGAGCAAGACGCTGAACCCCAAATTCAGCATCTTGCATGCATCATCAGTGTGTGAATATATGTGTGAGTGGGTGAATGTCCACTTTCTTTGGTAAAATAAACCAGCTAATCATGTTTCGAGAGGTGTTGAGGTAACTTTATGGTCACTTTAGAGGCTGCAGGTGCTGCCAACCCTCTTTAAATGGACGGAAAACAGTGTGAAATGATATAAAAGTCACGGATTTGATATCAGGATCACTTCTCATGACACTTTAATGAATTTATATGAGTGTGTAAGTCACATTTAACACTGTGTAAACTGCAGCTTGTAGAGGTCAGTCCACTGCAGCTAATCTTAAGAAATTGTTAAAATAAATAAATAAATAAATGTGTTACCAACATTATGAGCGTCTCTGTGAATGAAAGCTGACGTCGGTGTGTTTGCAAACGTCACTCGGAGCGAAGGCGGAAGTGAAACATCCAGTGGGAGGGGACGGAGGCCATCACAGCCCCCACTGACGCCTGTCACGGTAAGATGTTTGTGGAGGTTTTTCCTCTCCGTGTTCATTGTGCGGCGGGTCTAATTTTAACTCCAGAAGGTACGGCTAAGTCGTCGGGTAAAGGTTTTGAACCAGGCCGATAGATTAAGAGCTTAACTATCCCGGCAAAGGCATCCTTAAGCCTGTACTTAGAAGGTCATGTCTCAGCCGTGCGAGCTGAGAAAAGTGGCCAGGCGCTAGCTGACACTGACAGGCACACACAGCTAGCCTCTGTAGCTAGCACTAGCTTCATTTCAGCTAACTGCTGCAAACATGCAGGAATGGGCGAATCAGTTATGCGTGAGTAACCGGCTGCACAGCCATCCGGACAGTTCAGCTAACCTCACGTTGTCGTTACATATTTCAGTTTTCTCGCTTTTTGCGGATGATTTGTACACACTTGAGCTCGCTATGCTAGCGCTAACGTCGCGGTAGCTCGATGCTAAAGCCAGCTAGCGAACCTTTCCTCTACTTTTTTTGGGGGAGGCTAAGATAGCAGCTTAACTCACAGTCAGCTTCTGTGGAGTACTCATATTGTCTGTCTGGAAACTATCCAAGAATACACTGTTTATTATTTATGCTCAGTATGGCGTGAATTATCGTACAAACGTGTTGTATTCAGCTGCATCGTCTTGCTAGCTCCGTCGTCAGCCGTGTTAGCGCATCGTCTGTGCTTGACTTGTGGCTAACAGCCTGTCTGATGCTGACAGCCACCTGAAGCTCAATGAATAACGAAGCTGCTACGTTTTATAAATGAAACGCTGTGTTTTGTTGATGCTGTCACCTGTTACCAATAGCTAGCTAACGTTAACAAGTGATGGGGCCTTTGCTGACAACATCTCTCCCTGCTAGCATGTTTATGAAGTTTCATTCAGTCACACGTTAGCTAAAGATAAAGGCAGTGTTCAGTGATATTATTGTTAAAGCACTTTTCTTGTTGTTGTATAGATGTATGGTTTATGTCTCCAAATAGCTATCTGAAGTGCCATCTGATTTAATGAATGAACAGCTAATTAAATAACAAGTGTAGGCACCTGCCATCAGTGTTTGTATTATGTAATGCAGTTCAATAATCATTATATATGAAGTGTTTATAGCTAAAAAAAAAAGCATACTTAATGTTCAAAGTCAACATAATCTGATGATTACAAACATGGGATAAGTTATGTAAAAGTACGCTTCTGTTAAAAGCGTCACAGTCGGATGGTTTCGAGTATTATTTTACTCATAGCAGGAGAGTTTCTCACTTAAATCTGAGTTTCTGTTCCTTTTTTTTTTGGGTTAGACTTCCCTTCATTTCCTTCAACTTGAACGACATTCGCTTTTAGCAGGAAGTATTGTTGTGTAAACGGGAGAAGATGTTTCTCAGAGAGGCGCTGGGTCAGTAGAGGGGAAATCAACAACAGGAAAGCAGAAAGTATTTGAAGGGTTGACTCGCCAAGTTCGCCACATTCGTGCTGACCGAGAAGTTGTTTTAAAGAGATGATATCCATTGTTTTTCCTTTCTGATAGACGGCTGCCGTTTGTTCAGGAGAAGACAGGAATTCCTTTTATTTCCCTGTGCTTGCACTTCTAGTATTTCCTGTCGCTCTCGTGATGCTCCAAGTTTCCGCTCGTCGTCTTTCTCACCCTCACTTGTCTTTTTGCAGGAGAATCGACAGTTTGGATCCAAGATGACGGACTCCAAGTACTTCACCACTACCAAGAAAGGTCTGATGGCTCGCTGCTTACACATTCATCAGATAAATTATTTAACCAATCGATAAGTTGATAGCATCCATGCAGTGTTTTCAAGCAAGCGCATGGTGGACTTCAGCTGGGTGGTGCTAAATTATTATCTCCACAAATTGCACTACATTTTGTTAATGTAATGTCGTTACATGTTTGAATATCACTCAGTTAAAGATGCTTACTCGGGTAAAGATTGTAGCAAATCCTCAAGAAAGCCATGTTCTGTAAACTTGAGCTGTTGAATATAACAAAACCTAAAACTAACCTCGCCCGACCTTAAATTTGAGCCACAGATGTCATCACCCTGCGTTGTCTCGCCATTTTTACAGCGAACAGAGCTGCACTGGTTATTGTAAATCAGATTAGACATATTGAGCATTAACTGACAGATTTGACCGTCCTGCTGTGCCTCCTGTTGTGTTTTTGTTGCACACGACCCAAAAACTGTGCATGTTCGCACGCACCGGGCTTAGCTTCTTTCAGTATCTGCTTTTTTTTTCCTGTGCATCTGCCCGATGTTGCTGTGTGGCAGTCTGTAGTTAACATCTTGGAGGAGATTGGGAGTGATTAGCGGTTTACAGTTCCTGGGAAACTCTTAAGTAGGTAGACTCAAATATAAGCCCAAAATTGACAGTGTACTGACAGTGTGTGATTTTTATAGTGTAATTCATAGCCAGTGGGTTTGTCAGTGACACTGCACTGAAATATAAATACAGTTTAGCCTCAGTCAGTTTTGTACATCGCACCAAAACAAATCAAAAACCTCCGTAATCCTTGTTGAGATGTTCACACGGTGACATGATGTAGTTACAGTACAAAACAAGTTAGCCCTTCTTCTTCAGGTTTTCTTTACTTTTATTTTTTTTTATCCGTGCGAGAGAACAACTCTGTGGGTGATTAACTATTATTAACTATTTGATAATCTGCCCTCACATTCGCACATGCTGTGCAGAGAAACAGAGAGCGAGATGTTCTCTAGATTAACATCGCTCCTCCAAACACAGTTTTTAATGCAACCTCTCCTATTTAGTGTCGGCCTACTAATGCCGTTGTTTCCGTTCAAGCTTGTAAGAGCACCTAGTTGTTGCTGTGACATTTGGTACCACATTGGTTTCGATTGGCCACATAGTTAACGACGAGCTTCCTCCGCACATGGCTCACCTGCGGTTGTGAAATCGGGGGTTAAAAACATACCGCTGACGAGTAAAGTCAACAGAGCAGCAGACAAATACCGGGAGAGAGAAACCCGAAAGGCGAGGTCAGCCAGTGGGTGTGTGCATTAAGGTGGACAATTAATGAAGGCAAACTTTTAAAGCCTTTCACTCATCAACAGTCAGGTCCATGGCTTGTCACTCTCACTTGTTATCGGAGCTGTAAGTCTGCTGCTGTTCAGATACTTACAACGCCAGACAAACAACTCCTGCTGCAGATTTAATGTAAAAGCCTTCGATCACTCGGCCATTAGGAGGCTTATAGGCAGCACCATCTATTGTGCACTCACATTCACATTCACATCACATTGGTTTCTTCCGGCATGTACACCTAAACACCTGAAAGCAATACAAGCCGGCAGTATCAGAAAACTGCTGCGGGAGTCAATGTCCTGGTTCTGAATGAGGGATTCTGAAAGGATACTGTATTATGTCGGCGTATCCACTTTCCAGTTTTCCTGTTGTGAAAAATGTGCTGCACATTCGCCCTTCAACTCCTTATATCACAAATATATTACATGATGTGTGATTCCCTCTTTTCTCTTGTGTGTTCACAGGGGAGATCTTTGAGCTCAAGGCGGAGCTCAACAGCGACAAGAAGGAGAAGAAGAAGGAGGCTGTGAAGAAGGTCATTGCGTCTATGACCGTCGGCAAGGATGTCAGGTGAGCCAGCGAACATTTAAAGTCAGAGACGCAGGAACTGGAATAATTAACTGTAACACATTATTGGAGTCAGAAGTTATATAACTCGTTGTCCCCTCTTCAGCGCTCTGTTCCCAGATGTTGTGAACTGCATGCAGACGGACAACCTGGAACTGAAAAAGCTCGTCTACCTCTACCTGATGAACTATGCCAAGAGTCAGCCAGACATGGCTATCATGGCTGTCAACACCTTTGTAAAGGTAAAGCTTAATCCATTATAAAAAGTATTTTTAATGATCTATTTATTATTAATTCGTACTGTGCCATAAAAGTGTGTGTCCTACAGTTTGTGAGCCAAAACATAATGAAAGAAAAACAGAAGTATTTTAAGAGGAAAGGAATACATTTTACTGGGAAATTGTGTTGTATATAGAAATAAATTTAAAAGTTATGATCTCTCTGAACCACCCATCTAGGACTGTGAAGACCCTAACCCTCTGATCCGGGCCCTTGCTGTCCGTACGATGGGCTGCATCCGTGTGGACAAGATCACTGAGTACCTCTGCGAGCCGCTGAGAAAATGTCTGAAGGACGAAGACCCGTACGTGAGAAAGACGGCCGCCGTGTGTGTAGCCAAGCTCCATGATATCAACGCTCAGTTGGTGGAGGACCAAGGCTTCCTGGACACCCTTAAGGACCTCATATCTGACTCCAACCCCATGGTACGACTCCTTTGAGCAGCACACTAGATGGCTGGGTTAGCCCCTGCTCTGTCTTTAACTGATACGCCCTGTGCTGGCATACAAATGACCACCATGTTGCCAGAATTGTGTTAGTTCAATGACCTCTCTTTTATATCTCTTTTCCTTTTTATCTGTACTTGTCTTTTATCTTTAGGTTGTAGCAAACGCAGTGGCAGCGCTGTCGGAGATAGCAGAGTCTCACCCCAACAGTAATCTACTGGACCTGAACCCCCAGACCATCAACAAGTTGCTGACCGCTTTAAATGAGTGTACAGAGTGGGGACAGATATTCATCCTCGACTGCCTGGCCAATTACACACCTCGCGATGACCGTGAGTCCCAAAGGTAAGCGAAGCCCTTTTATTAACGTTGCATGTAAGATGGCAAACATTCACAGTTTAATTTTCTGATCCTTCTCCCCCAATTTCATCAATGTCTGCCAGCATCTGTGAGCGTGTCACCCCACGGCTCTCGCATGCCAACTCCGCGGTGGTGCTGTCAGCGGTTAAAGTTTTAATGAAGTTCATGGAGATGCTGCCCAAAGACCTGGACTACTACGGCACCCTGCTGAAGAAGCTCGCCCCGCCACTGGTCACTCTCCTCTCTGCTGAGCCCGAGTTGCAATATGTGGCGCTCAGAAACATCAACCTCATCGTACAGAGACGGTAAATGTGGGGAGGTCTTTTGCTTTTCCTTTTGTTTTATTGTGTGTTGTGTTACAGTCTGAGTCGATCGCCACAAATAACAACAAATGTCTCTTTTATAGCCCAGAGATCCTGAAACACGAGATGAAGGTCTTCTTTGTGAAGTACAATGACCCAATCTACGTCAAACTGGAGAAGCTGGACATCATGATCCGCCTCGCATCGCAAGCCAACATCGCCCAGGTAACACGCCCGCTGCAGTAACACATTATTGTGTTAGAAAACTTGTAAAACATTTATCTTTATAGATAACGAAATGATCTGAGTGACACCACTGCTCATCTGTCTGTAGGTCCTGGCTGAGCTGAAGGAGTACGCCACTGAGGTGGATGTGGACTTTGTCCGTAAAGCGGTCAGAGCCATTGGCCGCTGTGCCATCAAAGTAGAGGTGGGTGGAGATGATGTCATATTGTCACTGGATGTTTTGTTGGCCTTTGTAAACAATTAAAGGCCAACAGTGAGACACAGTTCCAGATCAGAGAACTTTGACAACTAACTCATCAATTGTTGCAGCTCTACATGCAGTCTAAACTGTTTCTGACTGATTTTATTCCCTCTACTTTCAATAGCAATCAGCAGAGCGCTGTGTCAGCACACTGCTAGACCTCATCCAAACCAAGGTCAACTATGTGGTGCAGGAGGCCATTGTGGTCATCAAGGACATCTTCCGGAAGTACCCCAACAAGTAGGTTCCCACGTAGCCATGTCAGTGTGGTCATATGCGTATTGTTTGCTCACACTGGCCGTTCATATTGAGACATTTGAGATGTGTGACGTTGTTTGTCTGAATTAGATGCTTTGCTTTGTTGTCAAATCTGTAGTATTGACTCACACAAACTGTTAAACACAAGCAGACAGCGTGTCTGTTCCACATCACTGACCCCCAGATTATTCTCTCTTGCTGTTTAAATGGGCAGAGTGAAAGCTCATTAAACAGACAAAAATTGTTTTCATGTTGGCATTCATCCCGATACGGCATGCGCGAAAGCTTTTGGACAAGAAAATTGTTAACGGTAACGCAGAGAGTGTTCGTGGTGGACCGCACTGAACAGCCTGCCTTGATTGCACCTGGTCGAAGGTCAGGTTTATTCATCCGGAGCGTGACTTTCTACTGTGGATCCGACAGAGTGCATTCATGTGCCAGACAGAAACCTCTCCCACACACCACTGTGGAGTCGTGAGTCGCACAGGGAGCAGCTTTGCAAAGCTTCCAGCCTCGGCTCGGCTCAAGCCTTCAGCTGTATGAGTCACTACCCACTCAGACTTCTGCCTTTTCTAATTAGAAATCAACTAAATCTTTTTGATTTGGCAAATCTTGTGATTAAACCATTATGTAAATGGAATTGTTCATTATGAAACATTTAGTGCAGGTTAGATATGCCTCCACCACAGGAATTTACCCACCACAGCAGAAAAAATTGAGCATCTAGTCCTGAAGACGGAGCTAAAAGGACAGTAAATATTGCATTTACATTGTCAGGGTGCCAGAATACACGGCTCCAAGGCAATGCTAATGTTGCTCTGTGTCTCCTGAGTGTTAAGTAGGCAGCAGTTGATGTGGAGACTGTATCTGTTTCTTGTTTTTTTCTGTCCCTGCTGGTCCCAACAGAATAATTCAATTTCAGGACAATTGGATTAATTTCCTCCGTGTGATTGTTTATATTTCAAATGACATTGTCTCCCCTAATATATTTGTAATATTTGACCGGATGCAATGTTGTTTTGTGTGACTGTGTGCAGGTATGAGAGTGTTATTGCCACTCTGTGTGAAAACCTGGACTCCCTGGATGAGCCGGAGGCGCGCGCCGCCATGATCTGGATTGTGGGAGAGTACGCTGAGCGCATCGACAATGCTGATGAGCTGCTGGAGAGCTTTTTGGAGGGTTTCCACGATGAAAGCACTCAGGTGTGTTCAGGAGAGTGCAGGGAGGTTGTTAATTTGTCCATTTTTGATTTCAATTAGTGGGCAGTGCTCGCAGTAAGTAGCACATTTAAGTTTCTGTAGTTGGAAATAATTAAAGCCTTTGGTTAGCTGCTGTTAAACACTGAAAATGGAGGACGCCACACACAGCACCACAGAGAACTGGTCTCGTTAAACTGAGAAATGAAAGAGCCCTAGATGAGTAAGATATTTTGTATTAACTGTGCTTAAAGGGAAAACGTAACAGTAATGGTACATTTTTTTCCAATCTGGGTCAGACACATTTTATAGAGAAGCCAGCTTTCATTCAGAGGAGTGTTGTGCAATTACACCAGGCTTACTTGTTTAGACGGCGCACTATTTAATAGATCGATTTCCCATCTTATTGCCTTGGAGAGGCTTTTCTGATTACATTCGGTGGTTTCGTGGGATAGAAAAATGTTTGTTTTTGTGCTGTTGTGTGGCAACGGCAGACTAAACTAGTAGTTGGAGCAACAGGGTGTGACCATGGGAAACCTAAGCCCTGAGAAGTAAAATGAGTCTCGACTTTGTTTATTTATGTGTTTACTGTACTTCTACACAGGTCATCGTTAAAGGATCATCATTAAGATGCACCTTGCTACTGTCGTGCAACTTCATGCCGAATTGAACGTCACTGGCTGCATTTAAAAGTACTAGTAAAGGAGTTCTGACATGTACTGTTTGTGTTCACTTGTTCACCTGTAGGTGCAGCTGCAGCTACTGACGGCAATCGTCAAGTTGTTCCTGAAGAAGCCCACTGAGACCCAGGAGCTGGTGCAGCAGGTGTTAAGCTTAGCCACACAGGTGAGAGAGAAAATGCTCACAGATACAGTCTACAGATATGTGATAATCCTCACCGTGCTGCCTGCTACTCTGAATGCTACCCATGTCGTCCTCAAGTAGTTTGAGGCTTCTTCAGTTCTGAGAACAGAACTGAAGAAGCCACTTGGATGAGAGTTGAAACGTCTTCAAGAAACTGAAACAAGTCCAGACACCTATCGCATAGCACACTTGAAACCCTGTGAACGTTCTCCTTTTTTTCAAAGGTAATAAAAATGTAAGGTGTCAGTCTGCCTCGTGCATCAGCCGAATCTTATCTGTACCGAGGCTGACTCAGTTTTTGACATCTTTGAATCACTGCTCAGTCTCTCATATCGGGGCCAAGACGAACTGACATTAAGTATTTATTAAATAAGCTCCATGAATAATAGTCCTTCCTCTTCTCGCCTCCATCTCTCACTGCAGGACTCTGATAACCCAGACCTCAGGGACCGCGGCTACATCTACTGGCGTCTGCTCTCCACAGACCCTGTGGCTGCTAAGGAGGTGGTTCTTGCTGAGAAGCCCCTGATCTCTGAGGAGACAGATCTGATTGAACCCACACTGCTGGAGGAGCTCATCTGCCACATTGGTACTCTGGCCTCTGTGTACCACAAGCCTCCCAGTGCCTTTGTTGAGGGCAGCCGCGGCGTTCAGCACAAGAGACTCCCTGGCAGTGCTGGATCGTGAGTCATGCCCTTTTTTTTTTGTTTTTTAACACCGCAGGGAAAAGGGGGTTTGTTTACTTAAGTGGACAAAGCTTCTTGACCCGGCTATTATGTTACACTTCAAATTTGCTGAGTGTCACACTTTCTAGCAGTGTTGAGCTGTGCATCTGTTCTTCCCTGTTCCTTCCTGCCTTTTAGATACAACACATCTATTTGTTATCTCTCTCAGTGGACTACATGGAGTTATAAACGCAGTTTAATGGCAAACAAGGCTCGCAGTCTATGCCAGACTTTTACACAATGGTTTTGCTGGAGACGTTTTTCTAGCGAGGCGTCTCTGTTTGATCTGCTGCCATGTTAAACTATTTCTGCTATTCTGTTTTGAAACATCTTTTGTTGTTTTGGCTGTTGTCACATCTTCCATTTCGTGAGCAGGAGGACATTGACACTTTTCTGTGGTCTTGCTGGCCTCTTTTGCACAATCGCTTGTTTTTTTCATATATATATAAAACTTGCACAGAAACTTCTACTTCACTACTGACATTTCCGACTTGAGTTAACTGCTGTCGACCCAAAGTGCGGGGCCGTTGCTTGGAGAAGGCTTATGCCCATGTCCATATATATTTTATCTCAGGTAGAAATTGCTGGCAGCGTGCTGGATAGGAAGAAGCACTTGTGCACTGAGAGACAAAGCTCAGCACATGACTTAACACTCAATAACTCTCTTAAAGTCTTAAATGCAGAGGCAAAACCAAACTCTTGCATAATACAAGTGTATGTTTGAGTTCTCTCTGAAATATATCTTTATTAGTCACACATTATTAGGTTATAAAGCATGCTTATTTATACATATGGCGTATTTTCCACCAGACATTTTGGCTGTTGATATTTTCATCCGACAGTCAACCACACATATCTGGCAGCTAACGTAAACCCTGCTCACACTGTACATGAAAATCAGGAACCAGGAATATCTGCAAAACAGTTTGCAAATAAGTGACAGAAAAGGGCATTCACTAAATTAATTATTTTTAATTTCCTGTAGAGGGGAGAGTGTTGACAGCCCAGATACAGGTTCTGCTGCTGGAGTTTCTGAGGCGCCCCCTGCTGTAATCCCATCCCAGGGAGACCTCCTGGGAGATCTGCTTAATCTGGACCTAACACCTCCTACTACCACCGGACCGCCACCAGCTCCCTCCTCTGGGATGCAGATGGGTGCTATGGACCTTCTCGGAGGAGGACTGGACAGCCTGGTAGGTTGTCTACACACCGCTGTTTGAGTGCAGCCATCAGGCTCTGAAAGGCTGGCTTAGCACATCTCAGTGGATTTAAGGCTTATTGTCATTAGGACCGAGTGATTAAATGTATCTTTGTATTCTTTTTTTCTACCTTTTGTTGCTTTTTCTTTTTTTCTTTTGACTCCTGTGTGTTTTCCTTTCTTTGTTCAACGCTGCACCTGCAGATGGGGGATGAGTCTGAGCCGGTAACTACACGGAGGGAGAGGGCAAAACATTTTTAAACCATGTCAGGCCATGTTAGAGGATTAATTTAATGAGCGCAGTTCTACTCTAGTTCTCATGCATCATTCTGTAATTTTCATTCGTCATTTATCATCTTTTCTTATCGTGATATCTGTAGGAAGCATGCTGTTAAATCCTTGAGTCCGTCTCTTTTCTTATCTCTGAGCTCTGCGATTTGTTTCATGTTTCAATCAGCCACCCATTCCCCAACGGACGGACACCCCTCAGTCACCTCAGCTCTCTCATCAGTCCCCATCGCCCCCCGATTACAGCCCCACTGAGGTTGGTCCAGGGGACCACGCTGGACCAGTAAAGGCCAGCAACAGCTTAGAGCCCCCTCTTGTCCCCTGTTGTACCACTGTGTCCCCTGAATAGTCCTCCTCAGCAGTCATTTGTGCCTGTTTGCACTTTGTTTATGTTTCTCATTCCATTTAGGTGAGATTTTAGTACATTTCCCCCACGTTTTGTACACAGTAGTTTAGCTTTGTCACTGTGTGGAATCACTATATGTCTTGCACTTCCAGTTTTGGTCACTGTACTCCCAACCTCTTCATCATCACAGTAGACACATTTAGTGAGTAGCATTTGAACAAAACCTTTTGGATTTTGGACAATAAAAGGTCAGTTACATAAGAGGAGACATTCTCTTATACTGGTGCATATCTCCTTCTTATTTTGCTTGTTACTAGTATAAACCCCCATAGCCGTCACTGAGACATCAGAAAGACATTTCTGAGACCCTCCACCACTCCATCCACCCTCTTCAAACCCTCCATCATATAATTTGAGTTTGCACCAGTAGATGACCTTAAATTTCTGTTCTTCTTCCTCTCCTCTCAGCTTGGCGGCGACCTTGGAGGAAGTCCTGCTGTAAGTCATTTTATCTGAGGTTGTTGCTCTTGGATTGCTCTGTAAAACGTGACATTGAATGTTTTTTGAGGTAACCTGTTGCTTTCTGACCCACAGATGGGTGCTGGTTTTGGTGCACCGCCAGCTACAATGCCAGCTTCTTTCCCTCCCCCCGTGAGCGGCGGTCTGGATGACCTGTTCGATCTCGGTGGTAGTGTTGGTATGCCCATGGGAGCCTACAGCCCTCCTAAATCAGTGAGTCTTGATAAGCTGGGATCGACTTATTATAGAATGATGTAACAGCAGTGGTGGGGTCACTAATGGAAGAACGGATCTTGTTTATGTTCAGATTTGGCTTCCAGCCATGAAGGCCAAGGGTCTGGAGATATCTGGCACGTTTGCCCGCCGTGCTGGGGTCATCCAAATGGAGATGACCCTCACTAATAAAGCTATGAGTGTCATGACTGACTTTGCCATCCAGTTCAACAGAAACAGGTAAGATCATTGACTCAGCAATGTTCTTAGCTTAGATTTTAGTGTGTTTTCACATTTTGTGACACCTTTTTTCCCTCCTGTGTTCCTCTGTAGCTTTGGTCTCGCTCCGGCCGGCCCACTCCAGGTTCTCACTCCTCTCAGCCCAAACCAGAGCATTGAAGTGGCCCTTCCCCTCAGTACTGTGGGACCTGTCATGAAGATGGAGCCTCTCACTAACCTGCAGGTAACAGCTTCATGACATTCATTTCCCCTGAAATTGTTAGATTTGGTTTTGATTGAATAGGAGGGAAACCTTTTCGATTTTTCATGAACTGTCTCTGGACTGACGTTTTGAGCATCACACTTGTGACAGTGATGCAAGCTGTCAACAAGATGATCGTCAGATGTCAAGTACAGACCAGAGGCACAGTGTAATGTATGCCAACTTTTTTCAACACTGGCCTTTTGAGGACACCAGTGCCTCCAATTTACTGTCCTAACGCGGCTTCCTACTGGGCCTCAGACATTGTGACAGCTCTCTGTCAGAGCTGAATGGTAATGCAAGCAGAGCTGGTAGACATGACAGCTTTTTAAGTTTTTGATAATCAGATAAAAACATTGCTTTCCAAATTAAAGTTGACAATGTTTCAACTTCTTAGTCATTCATCTTAATATATCCCAAGTTTAAAGGACTAAAACATCAAAATGCTTCATGGTTGAAATACTTCTGAACCTGTCCATCTCTTGAAACATTAAGTTTTGTCCCGAAAATAGGACCAATGTTGTCTTAACCGATTTGTAACGCATCCTCCCTGTTATTAAGCTATACTGTTGAATTCCCATGCCGTGAATAAAAAAACGGGATTGAAACTTGAAACAGCCGTCAGAGCGGCTGTGATAGGTGGAAAACAAAAAGCGCAGCGGTGGCTGGCTTGTTTTTGATCAGGGTGGTTTCTTTTAACTGGGCAGAATGGTGGACGGGTGCTGTGTGCAGCTGGAGAGAGAAGATAAGAGTGTCGAGGGGGATGATAGAGGTGGAGGCGGTCATTAGTGGTCAGACAACACATGGCTCCTTTGTTTCTCCTGGCCTCAGTAGACCTGCTAACCTTTCTACTCAACTGCCTCTGGGCCCTGCTTTGATGAGAACTGCTGTCTGTTCTGACATTTTCTCGGATATTTTATTTCGAGAGCTTCTTCATGTATTTTGTCTCGTGGAAGATAATCACAGGATATTATTTTGAGTAGTCTTTTTAACTACTGACGTGGTGTAGCGCCGCAGTCAATAAAGCCCCTTTCTATCACAAATCAGCACTTTTTAGAGCAACGCTTTTATTACCTTTGGGTGCAAGTTTCATGAATATTTTGCCACCGTAGTGCCTTCTTCATTGACACGGCGGTTCAATTTTAAACATATCAAAGTGGTGACAGGATTGCTTGTTACAGAAAGAGATGGGAATCAAGAACCGGTTCCGGTTGAGAAGAGGTTCCAAATTGCCCAATCCACTGGAGTGATATTCCCCAAGCTTATCAATTCCTTTGATCGATGGTAGCCTGGTTTTCTGACATTTGCGCGTTGCAAAACAGTGTCTTCAAAAACTTGTCTATGTCAGCATCTAAGCTGCTGTTGGAGAGGAAGAAACGGCTGAAAGTGTGGCTTCATTTCAGGAAGAAGGACGACAACAGTTCTTGTCATTTCTGTAAAAATGATACATTTATGGAGGGATGGAAACCAACAATGTGCTGACACATTCTTCTGCAGGACATGGGCTTTAATTCTTAGACCGCCATGTATTTCACACTCGACACACAAGCGCCACTGCTAACCAACTGAGCAGCCGGTCCATTACACAGGGGAAATATTCTATGTTACAGTGATATAGGCGCCACACAGGGGCCACACGATTGATCAGGAATCAATAAGAGAGAGAGTCGGACTGATGAGCAGAAAATCGAAAGTGGCCTTAGTATCATTGAGATTGTTATCAGATCCCATCCATAGCTACAGAAACAGACATACAGTATGCCTGTTCAGTTTTAAAGAATTTCTAAAAGGCAATCTAGTACAGTGGTTTCCAAATTGGTGACCGCTGAATTAATACTTCTGTCTTATTAAACATATGGATTTTGCTGCGCCTGTCTGTCACTTGAGCTTAAGTAAATCAAATTCTGATTTCTTCTGATGTTCCTGTTATGGCCCTCAGGTAAGGCAATTATCGATTAATCTGTCAATTATTTTATCTATCACAGTTTTCCACAACAAGAGTCGTCGGAGTCAGATCGATTAACTACTACCAGCAGTCTCAATCCTTAAGTTATGTAGTTTACAATCAGAGGAGACTAAGAAAACAGGCAAATATTAAAAAATGCATTTTCCTATTAATCATCTCAGCTTTAGTTCAAAGTTCCTTCTGGACATTAAAATACGCGCCTATCTAAGATGATGAATGGCAATCAGAATCTGGACAGTACTTGAGAAAAGATGTGCTGACCCACGTAGCAAGAGCACAAAAATGTCTTTTTGCCTGACACAGCTCTTTCTGTATAACTTGCTGTGTTACTGGCAGTCCTGCATTGCACCCAGGAATAAGACGCCCTGATGAATTATTCACGAGACCTTCCTCTGTTATCCTCTGGCCGATCTCACTGTCCTTCTCTCAGCACTTTGTTGGTGAGCAGCCTGATTGATAGCACCGGCTGCCACCTGTCAGGTCTTTTTCTTCTGGGCCCATAGACCGTTAAAGGTCCTGACTGCTTGTCTCTTTTTGTGTCACATCTTTTATTTTTGGGGTTTTATTTTTAACCACTGTCTGCTATTCTTGTCTCCTTTTCTATGCTCATCTTTATTTATTTCAACTTGCTTAGCACTTTCTAAAGGCTGTGTAGAAAGAGTAATGTTTGATGTAATCAGCTTTTAAGTGATGTTTGCTGAAATTCTTTTGCAAATTGAGACCTCATGATTACTCCGAGACACAGTATGATGTGTGTGTTTGTGAAAGAGAGAGATTTCTCAGGACTGCAGCCCTCTTGATTCAGTAAACAGCACACATAAACCAGCAATGCCCATCCTTGAAGGGCACTTGTAAAGTAATTACCCACATATTGCTTCTTGTTCCTCATCCTGTCGTCCTCCTCTGCCCCCCTCCTTGGATGTAATCACTCTGCAGGTGGCTGTTAAGAACAACATTGACGTATTCTACTTCAGCTCCCAGTACCCCATCAGCATGCTGTTTGTAGAGGACGGCAAGATGGGTGAGTGTCTCTTGGATAAATCTCTTCACTCCAAAGTCTGAAAACCAGGCTGACGTCAAAGACATACGCAGACGTCAGTATGAGCACGTGCACAAGTTTGACGTAGATGTGTGAGTCTGTCCGCTCGTCTGCACCCGCTCAACTCTTTGGGGTATTCAGTTGCTCTTAGGTTGTGCACCAGTGCCACTGTTTGGCCTTTCCTCCTTCTGCCTTTGTGTGTTACTGTTTATTTATTCTGTGAAAACCTGCTGGCCTTTCTCCCCGTGGAGCCTCCTGATGGGGCTAGCAGCAGGGCAGCTGCCGGTGGCGGCGAGCTAATGCTCTGGAGCCGCAGCAGGAAACCAACTTAAATTTTTTCACTCCCGGGCGTACAATATTACCTGTTGTTACATTCAGTGTGTGCTCTGTCTTTGCCACATTCAGTTATTTGTGTCTCCACATCCACAGAGCGACAGGTGTTCCTGGCCACATGGAAAGACATTCCTAATGACAACGAAGCCCAGTTTCAGATCAAAGACTGCCATCTCAACTCAGGTAATGGAGGATGAAACGAGAATGCACTACCCGAAGAACTCCACACTGTGCTGCCATGTCCTGCAGATTCCCCATATGTAGAAATAACCCAACAGAGCAGTGGCCATCTCAAATTCAAATCCTTGCTAATGAAGCAAATTGTATTTTATGAGAGCTCATCTGCTACAGTCCCTATTTACGTGTGATAATTTAGTTTCACACAGGCGTGAGAGCAGCTGAACTGGAGAATAATTCCTAATGACAGCTTAATGGAGATTTCCCCCCACAGATTAAATTTCTTCTTCATCAACACAGAGAGAGGGTTTCACATCCTACTGGGGCGCAGCAGCAAGACAGTCTGAGGAGAAATGATTATTTCAAATTAGTGACTGCATCTTTGCTGCACAGGCAGCCTGGAGTGAAATTTAAGGGGATAATAAAGGGGAAAAGAAATCCTGCATGGTACATTAAATGACTGTTTTCAATGGTTTAATACAAAAATGAGCTGTATTCTATTCAGATGGTTAAAGTAGTATAGATGTAACCGCTAAAATGTTGACTTTTTTGTTGTCAACTCTTGAACATGTTCCCTCAACAGATGCCGCTTCCAGCAAACTGCAGGGTAGCAACGTCTTCACCATAGCCAAGCGTACAGTGGAGGGTCAGGACATGCTGTATCAGTCGATGAAACTCACCAATGGCATCTGGGTTCTGGCTGAGCTGAGGGTGCAGGCAGGAAACCCAAACTACACGGTCAGTACTGTATTAGTTGTTTTATACGAATTCATGAGTTTGGTCACATCATTGAGACTCAATTCTGACTTGATAAACAACTATTGCCCAGTAAAGAATGATGTTTTTAAGTATTAAATGTCAAGATTAAGATGCTCATTGAACCACGATTACACGTTGAGCAGTCAACTTTCATCATCGGGCTGCGGCGACTTTAGGTCCTCAAGTTTTCCAAAGGCTCCTGCAGTGGTGTGAATCCATGTGTCTGTCACTTATTGGAGAATTTGGTTTCTTCCTTGTTTGTAGCTGCAAATCAGAGCACAAACAACTCTGACTGCACCATTCCAGTGTTATGTCTCATGTGTGTGTGTTTGTTATCTTGTAGCGTGTGACCCCCTGTCGCTGATCACTCAGAGTGTGCAAACCACAAAGATTACAAGACAGAGAGTTGAGAAGTGTGAACGCGACATCGATCTGACGACTCTGAAAGTCGTGTAGTGTGACCGAGGCATTAAGTTAGCCTGGGTTGAAGTTTTCGCTAACTCTGTGGCCAACCCCCTTCACTTTTAATCTATTTATTCACCAACAACCTGCCTTAAAATGTCTGCAAACTACACTGCTACATTCACCCCTTTAACAGCTGGGATCTGTGTATCGCTGCAGAAAATCAGTAGTCAAACTAATATAATACTGATACTGTAGCAGCGAGCCTTAAACTGAACACATGAATGCGCAGTTTGTAGGTCTCTTAATAGCATGTTCAATACATTGGCTTGACTGGCCGCGTTTTCCTCAGATCTCTTACCCCATGCTGACAGGAGAGCGGCTGCTTAAATGTTGCCAGCAGCAGCAGCATGCATTAATAAAGAGCGCTGAGTTCACCAAGGCAACTCTTACAGGAGCAACATGTAAAAAATTTTAGTTTCAAACATTAAAGTTAACTAAAATAATCTGCACAGTGTACGGGAACAACACTTCTGACGTGAAGTAAAAGACGCTAAGTAGAATAATAACATTAGTCAGTGTGGTGGAGTTAACAAAACACCGTCACCACTGGACATTTTTCCTTGATGGGGACAAATGACGTAGCAGAGACATGAAGGAGATTGATGTTCAATGAGTTGTGAGTGTGGTGAAGGTTCATTGATTAGATTTTGGGCTAGTATTGGTGACTCACCTGTGTGTTTGTGTGTGCACATGCGTATTTGTTTGTGTTGTCACATGACTCAGCCCTGTCGGCGTCCCACGGTCTCTGCTCTTGATGGATTGTGTTCGGCTTAGAAAATTCTGCGTGACTGGTCCAGAAGGAGGACCTTGGTGTGACTCTCCTCCCTGTTCATCACTCAGGACTGCCTGTAGATCATGTTTTCTATTTATAAGGTGGCATTAACCACCTACTTTTATTACCACTACTACTTTAATGTTTTCTTCTGTCTAGACAAGTCAATTTGTTCTAACTTCATGTAGGAGACTTGGGAAAATACGGCTTAAGGAGTATTTCGTGGAATTAATTGACTGAAGTGAAAGATTTTTACTTTATGGTTATTTGTGGAGTATTTATTGTGTGTCACTTATTCTGCTGGGGGCGGTGTGCAGCTTTCATTTCCTCGCTCTTGATCGGTTGCATTTTTATTTCCCCTGTGCGTCCCATTTGTGCCGTAACCTCATTAATTCAGGACTCTCAGCACTGTACCCCTCCTGTCATTTCATGTTAATTTTTAAGTTCAAATTGCTCCTCAGCGAGGCTCGTAAGGCTCCCCCACTTTGTTTTTTGCAGAGGGATCATAAATTGTTCAGTGTAGAGGAGACTAGACTTCCAAGTTAAGCATGCTGCATGTACAGTGTGTACTCTGATGCTTGTCTCCGAGAGCTGCTGGCTGCTGCATGGTCTCTGCACTCTCTTGGCACGGCACATTAAAGCCAAGCTGCTAAAGCCTTTTGTCAGCAGCTATTTATAGACCTGAAGAAAGTACAGCCCTGCCAACGGTTATTGTCTGGATTTTATTCTGCTTCTTCAGACGAAACATTAAAACAATTATAATTCATTTCCTTCATTGAGACGTGAGGAAGAATGTTTGAATGTCACTGTTTTTGTCTTAAAACTCGATTGGCTTCAGCTCTCCCATGATGCCACACTACTTATAGCTGTGGCCCAATTATTATTATTATTACTCTGTGCTTATTCCAGCTGAGTTTGACTTTGTTCTGCATTAACAACAGCCTTAATGGACAATATTTCCCCACAATGCAATGCACAACGAAATGGAAGATCTTGAGAAAGCAAAGTAAAGAACCAATCACAGTATTTGCATGTTTAAATGCTTTAATAAATGACAGCTTGAGTTTACTACAAATTAGCAGTTAGTCTGAGATGTTGCTGTTGTGCAGATATCAAAGACGCTAGCAAAGCAACACGGCACATAAAATGGGCACAGTAGAAACATCTCAAAGGTCGGATCACCATGGTAACTGTTTATATATTCAAACGTGACACATGAGGCTGAAAGTGACAACAGAAATAAACAAGTTTGAAAAACCATAGTTTTACATATCTGTGCAACGCTACTCAACCACCAGTCGTCTGCTCGGATGTGATTGTTGCTGCGTGACGTCACGGTGATTTGGTCTGTTGCATCTTTGAATATATTTTTGTGTTTCTCTTCTTAAACCTGCAATGCAAACAAATCCTGAGCACAGCAAAGGATCAACAGCTTTTACTTTTAATGCTTACCGTGTTTGTAACAAGTTTGTCACCTTAAACCTTTTAGCAACAACACATCCTCACGACTAAATGGGTTCATTGTCAGCGTCTCCCAAAACGTTTGGTTGGGTTTAGGAAAACGTGTTTTAAGTTGAAATCACTACGTTACTTCTGTCACTTCAGATACAAATGTACCTGTGTTACCTCAATTACTTCGGTACATTCGTTGTGGACATGACATCACTTCACTACGTTACTAAGTTAAAAGTTAAAAGATCTCTCTGTTGACTTCTGGTTTCAGCTCGAATGTCCTGTGTCTGTATTCAGACTTTTCACTCTTTATACTACTTCGCCTTATTTCCTCCTTTGCAGCTGTAATAATGACCACAGATGCTAGAGGTTGCGGCCTATCACCAGATGTAAATACGGCTCATAATAAACTGTTTTCATTTTCAACCTAACAGGCTCGTTAGCAAACAGTTGCAGCTGTTACAGAGCTGTTACTGGCAAATAAATGTGCAGTTTAACTCTTTTACCTCTGTTTTTGGTCTCTATCAGCTCCTGAGGGAGATATCCGGCTCTTCAGTTGCTAAATGTTACACCATGTTCACAACACAAACACAGTTAACAAATAACACTATTTGCCACCGCGGATAAACAAAGAGCTGAAACATAATATAAAGTTCTATCATAGAGTCAGGTGATATTTCTCCGTAGCGTCGTCATTGGAAACTTCTTATTCTTAAGAAAAAAGCATTGTTAATGTCTGATTGGAGCCACTTTAAGTTTCTAATTTTGAAATCGTCAGTCGCTCTCAGATTGATTCATTAGTCTGACCTCCATCGCAGCTCATGTATTCTTTATAGTGTATGTAGTGGAGAACTGGGGCGCTGCTCGTCCTTTTGACATGAAGCATGGTCTTCTCATCTGCCATCTCCTGTCCCCATGGCAACTATTCGCCCGGTGATGTTGGCTGATTTCCTCTCTCCACCTCTTGAGCTGGTAATTCTGAGGGTTTTGGTTGAACACAGAAATGGACACCAAAGTGCTGCACTGCACGCAGATACAGAATATCTGCCGTCCCTGCAGACGAGCTCAGAGATACGGTTTTCACGTTCATGTCCCATTTAATATCTCACAACTTGATCATTGTTGGTAGTTTTACAAATAATATAACAATATGATGACGTACCTTTTTATTTGTGAGGTTTGAAATGAACTGGATCGACCAAAAACAGACAAACTGGTTGTTTCACTCAGGATGAGTTGATCGTGGTGAATTTCCAATCATGAGTATCCTCACGTGTGACTTGAGAAAGCTACCTTGATAACATACAGTCCTATATTGATGTCTTGATTAATTTTCCATAAATTGTTATATTATTACCAATAAATTATTCTAGCCGATAAATAGAGCCCATAATATGAAACCAGACTGCTTTCGTTGCTTTAACAAGAGCAGCATTTACAAACTCTGATACAGTAGGCGTCTGTTTTTACCTTGAAAGTTGGTTTCAATCCACCAATAAACACAGAAAAGGAGGAGGAGGAGAAGAAGAATACCTCCAGGTGTGCATGAACTACAGGTTAGGAATTTCTTCTTAAAATACAAACATGTGAAGTTATTGTTTATCGAATCCCCACCGGCCATGAGAAAAGCAGATAAATTATCGTATCGGCTGAAAAAACTCCATATTGTGTACCCCTATAAAAAAAAAAAAAGATTAACATATCTAAAGTTAGGATTAAGATGCATACAACTTTATCACACCCTGATCATTAAATAGCCGAGTGTCTTTGCTCTTCCCTAACGCAGTGCCGCTTTGCCTCATCAGAACTGCAGCGCTTCCACGTCCCCATTTATGCAGGTTTCTCAAAGACTCCTGCTGCGTTCTGCAGCGAGATGAATCCACGTCTCTGTCTCTACTTTGGCTGAAAGAAAAACCTTTCCATAACACATGATAGCACCGTTTTTATAACTAAACATTAGAAAGACAGAATTATGTAAACACCTTGATACTTGAAATTCCCTGTCTTGGCAAAAAAAAAAAATCCTGTCTCTCCATCTGTACCATGTGATTGCACCTCCTTCGTCACTTCAGTAGCTACCTGCTCCTTATTTGTCTGTTTCCCTGCTTCTGTACTGTTAATATAATCCTGATTTTCTAGCAGCAAGCCTGAAGCTGAACACAATCGTGCCGCAGTTTTTAGGTCTCTTAATAGCAGGTTCTGCGCAGTGGCTAGACCATCCGCATTTCCTCACATCTTTTACCCCATGCTGACAGGAGAGCGGCTGCTTAAATGTTGCCAGCAGCAGCATGCATTAATAAAGAGCGCTGAGCACATAGAGGCAACACTTAAGGAGCTGCGCAGTATTGTTGCTTTATTCCACTGCAGCCCTGTGGCATCCACCACAACACGCTCGCATCGCCTTTGTTTGATTATTAATATCCAAACATTTTAATAATGGCGGCAGTCTCAGAAGACAAAACATGACTGGAGCTTCAAACATGGACACTGTTTTCCTGAAAAAAATATATTTTCAGGACTATGAGACAAAACAACAGACGTTGGAGGACTTATTGTGACTGAAAACAGAACTTAGACATAATGTTCTTTGGATTTAGTTTCTTATCTTGCTGCGTTGTTTGTGTTTGTCACTCAAAACTAGTCACAGAGGGTCTGCACTCGCTATCTTTAGCAGATTTGCATTGTGACTCCCCCCCAGACGTTTTTCCAGTGGAACAAATGTGATTCTAAGAAATGACACTGATGAAAGCTGAAAGAACAAGTCGGAGGCAGAACGGCTCCGTGTGGACGCAGACGGCTGTGTGCGTTTCTGTCAGGGAAAGAAAAAAAAAAGCTTGTTTTCTCACATCACAGAGACGTTTGTCTGTGACGAGAAAGCGCTGCTGTTTGTAATTACGAAGCAATTAAATAGTGGAAAGTTTTTAAAATATTAGAAATAACAGTCTTTGTGTTAAGTGCAGCATCATGGCAGTATCTGTCCTGGTACAGTGATTCCACGTCTCCAGCTGCCGTGTGTTTGCTGTAAAGAGTCAGTGTCTCCTCTGGATCTGAGGAATAAACATCTGCAGTATGATTGTTGATGGGAGAGAAAAACTGTATAAAATCCTAAACCGACTCCCTGCTGGGAAATAACATCAAAGATCGGAGAGGCTGCATCTGTTTTCCCCAGTTTATGTGTCTGTATTTCTGTCAGTATTCAGTCTGTTTCTGACTGAATTTAGCTTTTGTTTTTTGTTTTTCATCTGAAAGATATTGAATTTTGAGACTTCTGCAGTTTGCCTGATGAAGACCTTGTAGGTCAGAACAATCCATTAAGCTTGCAAAGTACCCGTCCCCTTCCCGTTTCCTTTGTTTGTTGTGCTTAGAGATGTTAATTATTAATCATTAATCACCTTTAAGATTTGAACCAATTAAAATTTTGTTTGCCTTGTCGTTCTTTTGTTAGGAATCCATAGTATCGATACAAATCAGTTCAAAATAAATCTGGAAATCA
Organism: Pagrus major; assembly: GCF_040436345.1. NCBI lineage: Eukaryota > Metazoa > Chordata > Actinopteri > Spariformes > Sparidae > Pagrus > Pagrus major. Next base: position 36,733,615 of record NC_133219.1, on the reverse strand, counting down.
ATATATGCTGTATGTTATCAAGCCAGACGGCAGATATTCAAGCTTAACCCGATAAAGAAAATTCACCACGAGTGTTGTTTTTTTTATCACAATCTGTGATTTTACCTTATATCCTCCAATCTGATGCACAAATACATCAAAAAGTATCAAATGTTTCAAATTAAAACACAAAATACTGGTTTAAGAAAATGTATTTGATTAAGATGTATCAAAAAATATAAAAAAAACGCTCCAGACAAACTGATATTATCACATTTTAGCCGTTTAGTTGCATCAGTTTGGGTTTGAGTCTTTATTTAGCATCAAACAAAGATCATGTCGATGCTTAAAAAACGTTTTCTAATGGAAGCACATCAAACATGTTTAATATTATTAATGATTAACTGATAATCCGTTGTTAAAGCAGCCGACTGTCAACTTCCATCACTGGTTTTGCGGCTTATCCTGTCATTACTTCGTCATACTAACACAAGCTGTGATTTATTAGCTAATGTATCGATGTGTTATCTCTTCTGTGTATCTCGTTAAAGCTGTATGTGATTTGTTAAACTTCATGTCCCACAGCAGGCGTCTTCTGTATTGACCTGTCTGTCAAAACCTTTTCTGCACCTTGACAGCCGAGTTACGAAGTGAAATCATACTCATCCTGCTCGTCTGTCCTCTCCCTCAGGTGTCTCTGAAGTGCAGAGCTCCAGAAGTTTCCCAGTGTGTGTTCCAGAGCTACGATGCGATGCTGAAGAACTGACAGCCCCCGACGTCGACCCGGCCGCTGCCCCTCGCAGACTCCCGGCACCTCTTCCTGCTCTCCCCTCACCTGACCCACGAACCATATTACAACTTCACTCAGTGCGGGAGCCACTTCCTGCTGTGTCGGGCCTGGAGGCTGCACTCTGTATGTCATTCAGCTCTTTAATTAGGATGGTTAATGATGATTTCTGTCCCATTTTGACCACATGGCTGATTGTTTTATTCCCCTGAGACTGCAGATATTTCTGGTTCACTCTCTATCCTGTCCCTCTTTGTGTTTGTTGGCACACCAGTTCCAGTTTCTGGACATTTTATCTCATGATAGATCTTCTCAATGATCACCGTCACACTGAGCAGGTGCTCCGCTCGCCCCTGCCGGGCCCGTCCTGTGACGACCTTTATTCTTTTGGAGACGGACAGCCGTGTGACTTGTATCCCCGTGACTGTTTCCTCTGCATGAGGCTCTTTAATCATTAGCTAGCCCCATTTCTCTGCAAATTGGAGTCTATTTTTAGCGTCTGCAATCAGCAGGTGAATCATCAGCGTCTGCATATTTATTTAGGGTACTTTGGATTTAAAAATGCGGCTGAAAAAAAAGGCTTTAACTCTCCCTCCGCCTGCGTGAAGTGGAAGGTGGCCGTCTGGGCCGTGGAAGAGACACATAAATACTTACAAACTACATTATTGTTGTCTTTGTCATTTTGTAGAGTTTTCTCTAGCGTGTGGTCGGCAGCGGGATCGGATCGTCTGAATGTCTGATGTGTGCCTGGAAATGTTTGTCGTTGTGTGTTTATTTTAATTTCTTACATCAATATCTGGACATTTTATAGACTAGCAGCAGTTGTCCGCTGCCAGCTCTCTTACTTAGTCATTCCATGGTTTAATTTGTGTTTGTAGTCTTGTTAGTGTGCATGTGGCGAACTGGGAGAGAGCCTCAGGTGTTGAGGACGAATCAGTGACAGTCGATCGCAGCTCTCTCTGCCACTTTGCTCTCTCTGTATCCTTATAGCAGCTTTCTGAGTACCACGGCCACCTGAGATGAAGGCTCAGGTGAGATATCTCTAAACTTTCTAACACTTCTGAGTAATACGTGTACACGCAGGTAGCAAACTTAGCTTGAGAGAAAGATAGAACAACACCCAGTTATCCCTGTTTTACCCGCAGACTCCAGATGAAATTGATTCCTTTTTCCGAGTCGTTACACTGAAGCCCTTTTTATCGGCTCCGCAGGATGTTTGCACTTTCTCTATAAGGCCTTGTAAAAGACTACAACGGAGGTGGCTGTGTATTCTGAGTGTGTGTCTTTGTGTGTGGTGACGGCTGATTCATATGAAATGCTGTATAAAAAAAGAAAAGAGAAAAAAAAGATAAAAGAAAGAAATCAAATGTTTAATCAGATGCTTTTTGGTTGAGTTGATTTTGTTCATTGTGTGTACATCATTTGAAAAAGAACTATTAAAAGTCTTGATAAATTCACTCGCTCAGTCTTTTATTCAGTTTGTCGACATTTATGACGGAATAAAAGTTAAAAACGATCTGTGCCAGCGTCACAGGACCAGAACGTTATCTCAGTGTTTGTTTGCTTGGCAAAGTTCACATTCCCAGAGTCCCCTGGAAGCCGGCGTGCATTGTTTTCACACACACTTAATAATCATTGATGACATTTGGGGCGTTCATGTTTCTTCTCATGCTCGGCTCAGCCTTCACAGCTTTTGCATACAAAGTCTCTGAGTGTTGTGAAGTCTTGAGGTTTATCCACAGCCGAGTGCATCTTTGAGGTGCGGCAGCTCCTCTGAAGCAGTGACGGGGTCTTTAAAAGGTCCGAGCTGCTTGGCAAAGTCTAACTGCATCGCTTAAACGGGAAGACGAACAAGCTCCCGTCTCAGATCGGCTCCTCTGTGGGGGATAAAGCTGCAGAGTTACTGACCGGAGAGGAGTCGCGTCTTCCAAAGCTGTGCCAAGCATTAGTCTGTTAATGATGTATTGATCCTATGTGATTTATGCCTTCCAACAGGGGGCGCCACTGCACTGCACTTTGTTAAAGGCTCAGTCCGTATAAAGCAACAGACTCCCAAACTGCTGAAGTTAATAATATGTACAGTGTCATGGCAGTAACATTAAGGGATTAGTTTTATTTCTTTCCTGGCCTACAGCGCATCAGGCCACCCACCACTGCCTGATCATTATTTATATGCAGCATTTAAACACTCAATTTAAGCCTTACAACCTGTGGTGGAAGATTTCCAAATGTATAAATAGCAAAGTGTCAAAGCAACAAACCTCCACTACAAGTGAAAGTCCTGCGTTCAAAATCTTACCTCAGTAAAAATACAGACTTATGAGCAGTATCAAAAGAAGTATTAATAGTAAAAGTACTCATCAGGCAGCAGAATGATGCCTGATGAGTACTTTTACTATTAATACCTCTTGAGTCATTGTTAGACATCACTGTGTGAGCAGCATTTCAGTTGTTTAGGAGAAAACTGTTTTACTGTGAAGCTCCAGAAATGTTTTGTGGACTATGAAACTTCACCTGACTCTCCATCGACATGGGGTTGAGTAGATAAAGACTGAATTTTCATTTTTGGGTGAACTTATCTTTTAATTTCAAGCCGTCGTGCTACTACAGCTAACTTAACTGTGAAGTTAAGTTCGCACCGTCATCTCTCGAGCTCTAAAAGCCACGAAAAGGCCAAAAAATACTTACAACTAACATGGTAATGACCACCAGACACATTTTCTCACTTATTACGGTGTGCACGTACTAAAATCTGCATCAGATCAGGTGAGATGTGACACCGTGTGACACTGAGCAGATACTGCAAGAAATTACAAAAACCTGAGAGGACAAGGATCGAGACAGCCGACCCATTTCTGTTATCACAGCAGGCAAATAGGTTTTAGCGCACTAAGCATGTGACAGGTACAGGTTAGAAAGTTAAACCAAAGAAGGAACGTCATGGCAGTAAACTTTTTCAGATCTTTATTCTGTGATTTGGTCTCAATTCAACTCCTACTGTTACAACTTAGTGTGGTGGGTTGAAACAATGGATCTCCTTGTATTTGACTTGAATTAATGAAACCTGTGAGTGGGTGGAAACCAATCTCACATCAGACATTCTGACAGGTGGGATTAATGACACAAAGGAACGCTGTGTTCCCTGCAGGTGAGCCGGCTGCAGGGCTTCAGGTACCGAGCATGCCGACATGGCTTAGGTTGACACTTAATGGAAAGGAGCCGTTGTCTAATTGAGAAAGTATTAGTGGATGATTTATTAACCGTTAAAGGTGCAGTTTGTAAGGATTTCGGTTGAAAACATTTAAAACTTCATTAGAATTATTGACAGAATTGTGATGCACAAAAAAATGTATCCAGCGTTTTGTAGACGCTTCTTTCACAATGTTAGCTTACGGGAAAGAGTCATTTTTGGGCCCCAGTGCATCACGTGATGATGTTATTAAACAGTTTGGCCACTACAATAAGAGAAAGAGAGCCTGGTCCTGGAGGCCTGGTGTCCATGGATCTAACAACGGGAATCTGGATACAGGCCAAAAAAGCTCGACTTCTGGCACGGTAGATGGCTAACTTCTGGTTTAGCTCCCGGCTAACTTGTATTTGAATAAAAAGATTTAATCATGCAGCTCTTCTAGACATTGCAAATTGTATTGGACCCAATGGCTCAAATTATGATAGTCAAACAAGTTATTTCGGGGGGCTTGTGACGCAAAAAAAAAAAAAAATCCACCGCTTCTTTCACGATGTAGTGTGACGTTGTAATAACACCGTTTGGCCACTACGAAGACTGGCTTCAAAGCCTGGTGCTGTTCCTTGTGGCCCAGCGCGGTCCAAAGCTCCCAGTCTGGGCTGCTAACTGTATGGCTAACTGAGCTAACATGCTAATGGCAGCTACATTTAGCAGCAGTTAGTGATTCCTCTGGTGATACGCTGCCCCCTGGAATTCAACAGGTGGTTAATTCTTCCATGTTGCACCTTTAATAAAACCACTTTTCTGACTTTTATAATGTCTTATCTCTTATTAAAAACTGGCTCCGCAGTGAGAAACTGGAGCTTATAAACTCATCTGCAGTTATTGTGAGTGAGCCTCATGTCTCATGTTTACTCTCCTCTCTGACTGGATGTGTGACCACTATGTGCTGCTGCTGCTGCTGCTGCTGCCACCCAGCAGTGATTGATGGGGACACATGACCCGGCTGCCCTGCCCGAGGACCCTCTCCAACAATCAGCCTCGTCCCCTCAGAGATATGATGCTCAGTCTTCTTCATGACCCTCACACTGAGATGATGTACAGCGTGTGTGTGTGTGTGTGTGTGTGTGTGTGTGTGTGTGTGTGTGTGTGTATGTGTGTGTGGCCTACTCCTCTGTCATTTATGTGCGGCGTATGGGAGCCAGGAGCTTCACACGCCTTGCGCACGACATGATCCTATTGGATGAGAAGGGGCAGGGGATATAGAGCAAGTGATGGGAGAGAGAGAGAGAGAGAGAGAGAGAGAGAGAGAGTGTGTGTGTGTGTGTGTGTGTGTGAGAGAGAGAGAGAGAGAGAGAGAGAGAGAGAGAGAGAGAGAGAGAGAGAGCAGTCCTCAGCAGCTCATGTCTCTCCAGCAGCAGACACACAATGCTCGTTAATAGGCTCCAGATGCCTTCACAGAAAACGCGCGTCAGCCGGCTGCTCTGGCTGCCTCTCCTCTCCTGAGCCGGCACAGATGTGAATCCACCTTCCTGCCATCGACGCAAACACAAGATTATGGGGCTGCATGCGATTTCGGAACACGTGGGAAGCCTTTTTTGAAGAGGCTGGCGGCTGCGCGCCCGTCCTCCGTGTGATGGAGGAGCGCGCCGGCGGTGCTGCATCGGTGGAAATGAGTGAGAGGTGCGGAGGAGATAATCAATGAAGACACCGAGGACTCCTGTGGACAAGGTCAGAGTCTAGCCTGGGATGAGATTATGTCCGTGCGCGGACGGCAAGGACGGACTTTTACGCTTCCTCTCGCGGGGGGACGAGGTCGCCCGGGGATGTCCCCTGATGAAAAACCAAGAGTTTCTCTCCCTGTGTCGGATTGCAGAGGCAGCGAAGACCTCTCCGTCAGCATGATCGCGGCTGAGCTTTAATTTTTTTTTTTTTTTTTTGAAGCTGCATGCCTTGGAGATAAAGTTTTCCCCCTCCTCTGATGAATCACCCGGCCGTCGGTCGGTTTAATCGCACGCAGTTTGGGTTGATTTGAAAAGAAGAAAAAAAAAAAGCGGCTGGGGTTGAAAAATTCCAGCAGAGCAGCCGACGAAAACGCAGCAGCGGCGGCCAGCTGTGCCTCTTCTGGACGGTCACATCTGTTCGTTGTTGTCGTCGCTGTCCATGGTGCTGAACTCGTGCTCCAGGAATGGTGGAGACGCTGAGTATCGCAGTCATCGGCGCTCCCGGAGTGGGGAAAACTTCTATAATCCGCCAGTTCATCTATAACGACTTCTCGGAGGTGTACACGCCGACCAGGACCAGATATGTGTACAGACCCTCCGTCATACTGAACGGGAACATGTATGAGCTGAAGATTTTGGACGTCCCGCCAATCTCGTCCTTCCCATCGAGCTCCAGTCAGGTATAACTGTCTCTGCGTGAGGACTGATTTGACTTGACAGAGGAGGGTTTACTCAAACCTCACCTCGCCTCACACCTCATCTCATCCATTTCATCTCCACTTCATTTCCCCCCCCCCCCCACACACACACACGTGCCCCCCACCTGCTCACAGCCAATGGCATCCCTCAAAGACACCAGTTTTATTTATTCTCACATCACTATCAGATGTCTCTAGTCTACTAGTTGCTATGGAGACCCGACTGACTTAAAGCATCGCAGAGCTGCACCGGTGAGGAAGGACTGCCAGCTTGCATATTGTTGTTTATTAATCACAACATGTCCTCTGCAGCCTCCTGACAGGTAAATTCACCTGGTTAAACTCTCCCAGTTTTTTTAAAAAATAGAGCACGCTGCCCTTTTAGTCGAGGCCACAGGTCAGATGGCACACCTCATTAGTCAGAGACACAGCTGATTGCAGGTTTGTAGTAGTGTGATCATTATTATTCAGGGTTTATCTCAAGCTTTCTGGTAGATTTTCATCTCGGGAAGTTTTGTCTTTGGAGGGAGGGGAGGCTCACATTAGTTCTCAATAATGCACATTAGAAGCATGACTGGATAATTTAATTGTTTCTCCGGCCTTGAAGAAATATCGCTTCTTTAAGTAATTTAAGCGATGAGAGACAATCCATTGGATTACAAAAAAATGGAATCGGAAAAACAAATATTTTTCGCCTCAATAGAAATGAAGGCAGCCTCCCGCAGATATTCCTTCTTCTCTTTAAAGAGGTCATATTCTGCTTTTTGGGGGTTTTTGCCTTTCCTTTATCGTGTTATGAAGCATTTTTGTGCCTGTTAAAGGTTTGCAAAGTTACTCTCTCCCACAGAAAACACTGCTGAAACACCTGGTTTGGAGTCCAGCCTTAGTTCTGTAACTTATGTGCATCACTATGTAAAAGCCGTTATGTAAATATATATTTTTATATATTTATTATAAAATATATAAGCTCCAGTCAGTCAGCAGACAGTTGCTACTGCTGTAGCGGCGTTATTTTAGATCACACTACCTTGCTCAGCATGACCCGCCCTACTCTGCCTCTGATTGGCTACATCTTTCTCATTAGGTGATGTGCAACTCACAAGATTGAACAGAGGCGAGATGTCTCACTCTGTAGCTAAAACGGAGCGTTGAAGGCACAGTGTGAAGCGAGATGCTGCAGCAATGCAACATATGAGAAAAATAATGTGTTTCTTGAGAATTAAAGTATGTAAACTTATTCCACCAGAACCCCCAAATAAAAGTATGAACCTGAAAAATTAGCATCGTATGACCTCTTTAAACGTTTCAATGCAAACAAAATGTTAAAGGTGCACTATGCAGTTGTGGGGAAGACATTTTAATCAGAGGAGAAACATCTTTATTGACTTTCTTGACTGAATAAACAAACTGTCCTACAAGAACGACACAATGTCATCCTGTTTGACCTCGTTTCAGTCTGAGGACAGCTTGTTTACTCCGTCATGGAACGACATTTAGTTTGTGTTATAATCTAATCAATTTTGTCAATATTACCTTTCTGTGTTTGAGTTTATTTTCTAAAACTACACAGCGCCCCTTTAAAATGATAGCTAGTCAAATCAAAAAGCCCTAAAAAAAACTTCTGTACGGTGTGTTTCTGTTGCTGCTGTTCGTTATGAAAAACCACATGAAGGACTTTGCATTTCAAGTTGAACTTGTCCGTCAGAAGCATTTTTCATGAGTAAATCGAGCATTGATTTCTAATTGTAATCTGCTGTTTTGTAGTCTGATAACATAATCGCGAGTTCGTGATTAGTTCGGCGCAACTGAAAATTCAGTTGTTATCTACTCACCCTCATGCTGATGCAAAGTCAGGTGACAGTTTGTAGTCCACAAAACATTTCAGCAGCTTCAGAGCAAAAACAGCGCTGCAGCTCCTCAACAACAGAAGTAGATGGGGACTTGTTTTGTTTTTCTTACCAGTGTTTTTATTACATTTTTAGCATCATGTAACACTCTGTAATACTCGCTGTACACAGTAAATGCTGTAAGGACAGGAGAAAGGGTAATATATAAAATACATATATGCATCCATATTAAACTTATATACACACGAAAAATACAAACACTTTCTCTGGTTAATGGCCCAACAGAAAAAGCTTAGGCTCTAGTAAGATTTGTCTTGAAATGATCCTCTCGATCAAATCAGTCTATTGATACAGCCCATTAACCATTTATACTGTATTAGTTTAAGATGTGTATCTATTGACATTTTATGAGCACTACCACATGCTACCTTCCAATCCCTCATCTGATATTTCAATTTGCAAGTTTTCTTTCCAGGCGTTCAACTTGTGGGACTTGTTTTAAAAAAGAAAAACATGAACTGGCTCCTTACAGCTCGTCCAGAAGTCTCCAGAAGCCCCTGAGATCCCAAATTGATTTGAGAAGACTTACAACCTTTTTAAAGATGAAGTCTTCACTGTAGCTGCTCGGCTAAAAGCACCTCGTCTGAGGTGGGTGCACAAGCCTGTCAAGGGTTGTAAATAACGTCTTTCCAAATCAATTTGGGATCTAGGGGCTTCTGGGAGACTTGATTTATGCCGGGCGAGCTGTATGGAGACGTCTTATTTACTTTTTCCCCATCTACTTCAGCTATTTCGGAGAGCACTGCACGCTGGTTTTGTTGTGGAGCTCCAGAAATGTTTTGTGGACTATGAAACTCCACCTGACTCTCCATCAGCATCAGAACAAATAACTGAATTTTCCTTTTTGGGTGAACTTATCCTTTAAAGTACAGGCAACGCTGAATATGATTATGAGGCATCAACAGTGTGAAACAGAGGGAGTCTGATAGCAGAAGACTTTTAGAAGATCTCCTCTTGATTTGAGTAACTAGAGCGGCTGAACCCTCACATTACCTCCAGCTGAACTGACACGTTTGACACAGTGTGACGACTGAGGGGTTTGTCCCCATTCACAGCCAGAGGAGGAGGAACACTTAAAGCGACCAGAACCTGTTTCAGTACGAGCATGCGAGTGAGAGATTTGGTGTGAAAGTGTGAAAGAGCCGTGGCCCACTCCAGGCCTCTGTTGCCTCGAGGTGTGTCCGCTGCGGAGAGGCTTTGACGCCATCAAGAATGAACTCTCCAAGGTCACCACACCTGACTCTGCCGCCGCTGCACACTTCCCCTCCTTTCGCTTCCCTTCAGTGTCACGCGTAATAGCCCTCCCAAGAACAGCTGTGGTTATCTGCACAGACAAGGTGCCGGTGAGAAAATGAGATCGGGCCAAGGAGGACGGAGAGAGAGAGGGACAAAAAAAGAAACCCAGCTTGAACGTGAGGCCTTGCTGTGCGCTCAGAAGACTCGGCGATAACGTGGAAAACATCTGACAGGCCGGGCTTGAGAGGCCAGAGCCATCATCCTGTCTGAATTACATGTAGCTGTTCTACTAGATTAAACATTTTGTTTGAGTGGTAAGAGGTCTGCAGAGCGCTCCTTTGTTTCCTGGCCCATGGAGACCCCTCCGTAAAAGACTGATCGAGTTTCTTCTCCTCTATCTGCTAAACGGTGTTTAACCCCCATTAGGGAACGAGTTGGTAGGTGTGAGCAGAAAGCAGGAATAAGACGGCGATGAGTCTCATGAGTGTGGAGGAGTGTTGTGGTGTGTGTCACATGAGAGAGAGAAAAAAAAAAAAGCTTTTAAGCGCACGCACAGCTTGATATCATGTCGGATCACACAGTGTGAACATTTCATGCTCATTTCAGAGCGTGGAGCGGTCTGTTTGGCAGGCTCTTTGTGGAAGGTATACAGGCGGAGGAAACCATTAGCCGAGCTCTGCCACAACATTTCTATCAGACAGATTTATGGTCGCTCGTTGGCTGAGGAATGACCCCGCCAGGGCCCCGCTGTACTTTTTCTGTCCCCGCTCCCTGTCATGTCCTGCCTGTTCAGAAGCACCGCTCTCTCTCTCGCTTTGTGTCCTCCATTCAATGAGAGACGGGGAGACATTTTTTGACTCTGTATTTTACCCCCGTGGGCGCAGAGATGGAGCCCGGGGGGTCAGAGGAAGTGGACACAATGTGAAACCTGATTGAAATGTACTTGCAGTACACTGGCAGATTGAATTAAAGCACAGCTCCCTGCTGGAACACAGCCGGGGAAATAAAAAAAAAGAGCAGCGGAGGAGACAGAGGGAATTTGCTGCAGTCAATTAGAAAAGGTTGCGCGCAGTCTAATGGACACCGAGGAAGTAAAGGGTTACCAAATGTTCTCAGGAAAATTTGTGATGAATAAGCTGCAGAATGGAGTGAGTCAGTACGCCTCCATGCTTACGCAGCGTGGCAATATCTCATCAGTTCAGATTATGTTTGAGAGGAGAACTGTAATGTTCTGGCAGGATACTTGTGACCCCATTTTAACCACGTAGACAGACATTTTTATCCTCTCCCGTGCTGGAGACTGGACCAAGATTTCTACTATCTTACTGCGATGGTGTTATGATTTGTTTGCTTTGCGTTGTGTCTGTTGCTGATAGCATTACATTTAGAGAGCATCTGTTACAGAGTGTCAATAGGATGTGATGACAGATGGATTTAAGCCTGACAGCGGACTCAGAAATGATTTTTCTTGTTCGTTTCTTCTTGTTCTCTCTCTTTTTTTTTTTTTTTTTTGTTCTTGCCATCATGTATCTCCATGACTTCCTCCCACACAAAATGCTCCGCTCTCCCTCTCCTGCTCTTTCTGGACATTTTTCTCAGTTATCGCTGTCGATACTGTGTCTGATAACAAGGTGGAAATTATTGCTTTTCCATGTCACACATTGTGATACTCTGACTCTCGCAGACGCTGTAGAAAATGGGATGTGTGTGCATCTGCAAAGCCTGTAAAGAGGCACACAAACCAGCTGTCAGTGTCAACAAATAAATACAAATTAGACAACTTACAGTTAGTAACAATAGCTACGAAAACTGGCTTCAGAGCCTGGCGCTGGTCTTGGAGGCCTGGGTTGGACATCCATGGATGTATAATCGAGGTGGACGAGGGTGCCACTCAGCCTCGCTTCCAGGTTTGCCCCAGTGGCCACTTGTGGTATTGCAGCAGCCCAAAAATAATTCTCCCTATAGAGCACAATTTCCCTCCAGCTTAGAAAAAGGAAGCAAACCCGCAAAAAAAAACAGAAACTAGAAAAAATCTTATCAATCGTCTCGTCGATCACTCGACTAGAAAGCGAATAGTCTATGCGTATTTCCCCAAAATGAAGAGCTGTTCCTTTAAAAGCTTCTCAACTTGTGTTTGAAAATCATCAGTACATCAGACGTCTTCATATTAATTAAAACAAAGTGCAATAACACCTACAGATATTAATGGTTGCCTGGTATAGGTCACCTGATGAGTAATGGAGTTTCATCCTCAGGGGACGTAATAGATATTAATTGTAAATCCAATGGCGTGGCCTCTGTGTGATATATCTCTAATTGCTCGGCCCCCCTTCCCCCTCCAGGTTACACCGGCCTCCCTCCTGCGCTCGAGTATTGATCCATCACAACCGCTCATATCAGATAACACCAGGGGACGCGACGACGACGCTTCTGTCATAGCCTTCTGCAAAACTGACCGCGGCCTGCCACGGTTGTCAGGGAGACATGTTGTGTTTGGCTCTCGGGGAGCGAAAAGGCTGAGATGCTCTTTTTGTTAAGAAGACCGACTGGAGGATACAGACAGTGGCACCACACTTCACATTCATGCTCCCACGAGCGCACTCTCACATCCTGCAGGCAGCGCACACACAAATAAACATGCCCACACATGCATTTGAGATGTTTATCAGCCGGCGTAGCGCTGCGGTCCTGTTCCTCCTGTCCTTATTTTTGCCTCTTGTTTGTGTTTTGAAGGAGCAGTGTGCTGTTTTGTTGTTGCTGTTCGAAGCCCCTCCTCCACATTTTAAAAACAGGACTTGGATGACAAAGAGATATGAGATGAGAACACGAGCTGCTATTTTTAGCCCCACAGGGATAAGAGGCTGCAACTGAAGCCAATGTGAGCATCTCCCGTCGTCAATAGCCTCAATTATCAGAAAAGGCTTAGCTGCAATGATTGTCAGAACGGGGGATTTGTGTTTTTTTCCTTTGGCAAAAAAAAATAGGTGAATGTTTTGTTTGGATTTCAGCTGTACCGGACATTTCACAACAGAAGTGACAGATAGAAATGACACCTTCTGTGACATGTTTTTCCCCTGCTCTCTGAAAACTGATTCAACCTGGAGAGAGACAGACAAAATAAACACATTTATGCCAGTTTTCACAACACAGCGCCCCCTCCTTACTCCCTCTCTGCTTTCTCGTTTCACTTTTAATGGCAGCGATCTTCGTGCCACGTCTGTCTTCGTGCCTGATCGGCCTCATTATCTCACCACTGATGTGCGAGGCTGTTTTTCCTCCTCGCACTCACCTAGACGAACGAACGCCCCTCTTCCAAATCGAACGAAGGCAAATGATTCCTCGCTGACACAGATGCGTTAACGTTATCGTGATTAGAAGTTACACTAATCATCGCCTGCTCCCTCAGTCACAAATTATCAGCTGATCTTATTTGCACAGACTGCCTGTAAGGTGTATTGATCTGAAAAAAGCATATTTTCTCCGTCCTTGGGCGAAATATAATTAGATTTCTTCTATTTTAAGTTGCACAAGCTGTTGCAGGAGGTGGAAGAAAGAATATAAACGCCACATGGGAAGATGATTTCCATCATATCAGTCATCGCCTCAAAACACTGATACAGACAAGGGTCATATTGGCTCTGTGCTAATTAGAGGCAGAAAAATGAAAGGAGGTCTGATAATCAGCACTTTGATATCTGAGTTTTCAAAGCAACGAGCACACGTCGCTGCCAAACTGTCTGTGCCCGAGGTGCAGGTGCATCAGGCAAAGCAACCAAAGCCAAATTACTAACCACGTCAAGCGGCACGGCTTTGAAATTCACAACAACAGATGAAACAGTGAACAGCTTCAGTGGTGGACGTATATTTGTGTCTCAGTTCTGATAGCTTTAGACACAAATACACTGGCACAGTGCTAACTTAGAGTCTGAGGAAAGATAAACATTTTAAGGGAATATGTTTTAGATGAGCGGCTTCCTGGAGTCCTCGCTGGTTGCTTGGCAACTTCACAGGGACTACAGGTCACTGCATCCGGCCGAGAAATAGGCTGCGTCCGAACTTTCATACTAATGTGCTACTTAGTGCGCTGTGTGTGCGCTTATTTTTGCTACTTTAGTGTGAAACCAGTTGTGTGTGAATCGTGTACTATTTCTGGGGAGATATTACAGCGTGCAAGCAGTGGATACAATTATCCCACAATGCAATGCAGTACTGACAACAGCGACCAGTGTTCGTGTACAGTGCATCGTACTGGCTTACATACATTTTATTGTCTTTCTTCATGGTGTTATTCCAAAGATGAGGATATACTTTGATAAACGTCATTGGATGCTTCAGATCTCATCAATAAAAACACTTTTACTAACTTCAGGTCGGAGAATTAATTAATGCCTAATTTAGCTGTTGGGCCACAGACTGAAGGGAATGACAGCTTGAGTTTACCTCAAATTAGCAGTTAGTCTGAGATGTGGCAGATGTGTAGATATCAAAGATGATAGCAGGACATAAAATAAGCACAGCAGAAACCTCAGATAGGTCGAACCTCTGTGTTTTACCACCGACAGTTAGGGCTGAAAATTACAACAGAAATAAATTAGAGACCATCTTGCGACGAGATCACACCAGCTGCGATGCCCATTACACGAGTGCTCAACGCTCATGGGTCGGCTCACAGCCTTCAGTTTATCTCAGCTGCACACGTATAATGTTTCATGAGTGTGTCTTGCACGGTGCACATCTGTCCACAGACAAACACCTGGAAAAGTTCTCAAAACAGCTTCTGTGGTAGTTCCTGTGAAAATAGGTGTTGATGACTCACAGAGACTCGGAAAGCAAGAAAAAAGCTCCATAAAGTTTCACGTTGCACGATGCACGCTAAGCGATACGTCAGAAAAGATACATACTTCTGTTTGTTGGCACAAAAGTATGTTGAACAATGATACACGTATTCGCTGTGTAGTCCATAGTATGCAATACTGGACACATAACCCTCCTCTGAAAGCACAACTTGCTGTCTTTACACGTCATTTCTTCACACAGATCAAAAACATAATGATATAATGTGTTGAGTAGTGAGCTCTAAATGTCGCGGTGAGCAGATTTTGTTGTCTTTGGACAGAGCCAGGCTAGCTCTTCCCCCCTGCTTCCAGTCTTTATGCTAAGCTAAGCTAACCAGCTGTTGGCTCCAGCTCTCCTCTGTCATATAGTTTGTGCATCTTACAATGTCTTACAATATTGGTTTTGAGTACAGTATCCTGCTAAATGATAAAGAATACAACAGAATAGGATTGGCCTAACCTGCACACAGTCCCTGGCAGTCTCAGAGAGGCTGCAGACCCTTCATTAGCAGTGTGTGTGCACCCCAGAGGTTATGTTGACACCCTGTCTGCTCATCCCTTGATCCTCCCCTGCCTTCTTTTTCATTTCTTCGACATTCTCCCCGGGCCACGTTTGTTTCCAATTTCCCTCCGTTCAGCAGATCTTTTTCTTCCTGTCCCCTTAAGTTCCTCTATTTTCCTCTCTCTCTTTTATTTGACCAAATGCTTATAAATTCATCGCATGCTGTTAGAGGCGGCGGAGGTGGCGGTGGGCGGTGGGCGGTGGGTGGCGGCGGTGGGTTGGTGAGAGCTCTGGGAAACACAGCATGACTAGAAGAATGGGTCAGTGTGCATCTATTGAAGCAACTGTTCCCCAGTAAGGTGCAAATGAACCCACTTGTGCCACGTGTTTTTATTCATCACCATCAAACAAACGATGCTGTTCGCCCCGCTGCATGTGCACGGCATCACAAAACTGAGCCACACTGCAACAGAAGTTGGAACAGTGTTTGTTCCTCGCTCTGCTCCTGACAGAAGGCCCCGTTTGCGTATCTCTGATAAGCTGTAACCTCTGTCACTGTCCTTGAACACGTGCAGCTAGGACACCGTGCAGTGCTTACTGCTGAGCAGTCACCATGTTTTATGACTTCCTTCCCAGGCTGTGAGACTCACAGAGCCCGGCCTTCTCCAGGACTTCATTGACTCTGCACTTTTTTTCCACAGAGGCCGAGCAGCAGAGCAAGACCAACTTTGACTTTGAGCCAAGGAGCTTCGGTATAATTACAGAAACACATGCCACATGCTGTTCATCTAGCTGCTTTCTGCAATTATTGTAGGTACATTATATGCTGGCAGATCTATGAGGCTGTCAGGCACAGCGGTGCTTTGGGCTTAATGGTTATATCAGCATATCGTCTCCCGTTGTGTCAAAGAAAATAGGCTCGACGCGAGCAGGATTATGTCTGGCATGCAACGTTCACCATGCTTATTAGCACGGTAGCATGTATGCTAATCACAACTAAACGCAAAGAACAGCTTCGAGTTTTGCTCGTTTTCAGTCGTAGAAATAGAAACTCTGACCTGATGGTGGCGCTACATGAAACGTCAGAGGATCAGCGAGTAGTGTCGTCACGATACTGGAATGTCTAACTTTGGTACAATACCTCAGAAATATCAATATTCGATACCAAGTTCGATACAACGACAAACTTAAACAAAAAAAAATTAATAAAAGATAGATAACAAGGCTCATGAACTGTGTTAAGGACAACAGCATTTAAGATAAATTCCTTCTGATAATAGTCAGAAAAGTGAGAGAAGACAGCCTATGTGGACAGAGCGCAGGCCCGCCTTCGGAAACAAGAGAGCACGAGGCAGCACAGCTGGTATCGGTACCAATACTGTGGAAAATGAGAACTGAAACAGTTTCAGATATTCAGTATTTATTGATATTGAGGTATTTTTGAATGTGTATCATAGTCATATCAGTCAGTAGTTGTCAGCACACATTTCACTCTGATCCACAAATATCAACCTCACAGTGACACTGGAGGAAAAGTCAGGAGCTCCTCAAAGTCAGCAGGATTCATTGTACAAAAAAGTTAGTGCCAATCCATGAGATATTTCACACAGCTTGAGGATCACCAGATATTTCATTCTGGACTGTAGTAGTGGACCGGCTGATTGACTGACCGGTGTGGAGCTGAAGCTAAAATGTCTGTTTGTTCATTTTTAACAGTTTTAGGGTCACCCTGACCCCACAAGAAATATTATAGTAAAACTACAGGCAGCAGTGTGTCTTCGATCATCCTCCTGTTTTTCTGTTTCTACATATTTCTACTTATAAATTTGATCATGAAGGCTACAATATTGTTTATAATTGAGAGTATTACAGATGACAGAATTGCGGGACTGAGAGGAAAAGAGGTGATTAAAACTCTGTTTGCTCCTTCAGCACCGCTGACATCACCATGGATTTATTGACACATTCAGAGCCCGGGTCGGATCCATAGATTCAATCGCTATTCTATCAAACCTCAGTCAGAATAAAGGATCGGTGAGTCCGGCAGACTGGACTAACATATTCAACTAAACAACCCCTCTGCCCCTGCGTTCTCTCTGCTATTAGGAGACGGCAGGTTAACAAGCGGGGTGCATTTGGGTCATTTAACAAGAGGTATGACATTCACCCCGTGTGCCCCCTCAAACTGCCTCCTGGTCATACTGAGTATCTATTTTTTTGTGTTTCTCTCTGTGTGTCTGTCCTTTAGGAGTGGCTGGATTTGCGCTGCAGAGGCGTCCGCAATGCAAACGCCTACATCCTGGTGTACGACATCTGCTGCGTGGAGAGCTTCGAATACGTCAAGATGATCAGACAGCAGATAGTGGAGCACAGGTACGGGTCAACCGCCGGTTAGCGAACGCACAGCCGCTGACATTCAGCTTGTTTACTCTCACTTGTGGTTTTTCTGACGACATCGCCGCGTCACCTGCCTGGAGACAGTGTGGCAATTTCACAGCCCTGTCGCAAAGCTGTACAATTACACGTTTGTCACCGTGTGACAGTGACAGATAGTCTGCCGCTGGTGATATCTTTTAATTCAGGACACTCCGCCCTGCATCCTGACAGTTTTAGAAATGACATTTGATTCTGCCGTTGCTGCTTGAGAGCCAGCGAACATGTCACCAGTGATTTAAAGGCGACCTATCATGCTTCCCCCCCTCTTTCCTTCAGTGTCATACAAGTTCATGTGCATGTGGAAGGACTGAAAGTTTAAAAGGTCAAACCTCTCTCCTACAGAAAACACTGCTCCTGGAATGCCTCTTCAGTAGTCCCGCCCTTTATTCTGTGACTTTGTGACATCACACCACGTCACCATGTCACACATTTGCATAATTTATGCCTAGCGGCTACTTTGGCATGTAGGAAGCGATTTAACACAGCTGCTGTGTTGTTGTTAGCGGTGCTGGCTCAGGCGTGTGTGAGCTGACCAATCAGAGGAGACTAGGTATTCAGGAGGAGGGGCCTTAAAGAGACAGGAGCTAAAAAAGAGCATTTCAGACAGAGGGGGGATACAGTGCTGCAGAACTGGACAGTGTGAGATAACCGATGTGTTTTTTTTTTTGCACTAAAGCTTGTAAACCTATTCTAGTAGTAACCCAAAATAAAATTCTGAACCTGAAAATGAGCATAATATGTCTCCTTTAAAGCCTAGCCAGACCAAGGACAGAGTAGAGAAGCACAGTACAGGAGGGTAGGCGATGATATGTTGAAGGTCTTTTGGCCGGGGAACCAATACAAGAGCCACAAAGGACTCAACACTTGAGTGAAAACAGACCGAAGGAAAGGCATCACCTGCTCCGTCACCCTTGCAGTCGGCACCACCTGCATATATTTACATACTGAAAGGTGCAACGAGTGGCCTTGTTTGTTCTGCTATGTCCAAACCACCACTGCGCCGATAATCTTCACCCTCTCCCTGCTGTTCCAAATGTGTTATCATGAACGTTTATGGCCCATGACAGAAAACCATTACCACCAGCAGCTGGGGGAAGAGACGCAGGGTGAACGCTAGAGAAATGGAAAACAGGAGAAATGTGTAATCATCGGGAAAAAAGATGTGAGGTCAGACGGGAGGAGGGAAGGAAAAGAGCAGCGAAGGGAAAGATACTGTATGTTAACTGAATTCATGAATAATGGAGGCTGTTAAAGCACAAGGTGGCTTCTTTTTTTTTGTTGTACTGATTTATAATATTTCTCTAAAATGCTGACAAAAGCCATTCAAAACCAGAATAACCTTATTCCTTCTACTCTATTCTTTGTTAGCCCTCTAGCATGAAGCCCATGACAAGGTCCATCAATCCTTTATAGTTTCACAAAAGACACCCGCACACATACGGTACATCTTGTTCTGCTGAAATACACAAGCTGGAGCAGAAATGCGAGTAGATATTTTTAAGGCTGTTATGTGAGCACAACCTGTGAAGAGGAGAAAAGTGAGATGATTCCTGCGATGTTGTGTTTTTTTTTTTCCAGCCCTACATCTTTAAGGACTTCGCCTCGGGGCTCGAGAACTGTACCGTTCCTACATTTCTCTCTGTGTCTTCCTCTGTTATCTGTCCATCTGTCAAGGCAGACGCGCAAATATGCATAAAGCATGCGAGTCCTTGTCAGAAGATGAGGCATGATGTAACAAAAAAGAAAAGGTTTATTCATTGTAAGAGGGAGAGATAAATTGTTAACGCAGCAGCTTTAAGAATTTATGCGTCAGCTGACATTGAGCTCTGTGCTCACGGCTCCTTCAAGTTTCATAATGAACCAGATTTAATAGTCCTCATTGAATTCAGCTTGACCTTCTTTCGCTTTCAGAATGTTATTTTTCTTCATGAAAAACAATAATTAAAGCTTTCAGCTCCACCGACTTTGGCAGCCAATCAAACAGAAAGCCTACAAAATATTAATCTCATTGTTATAAATCCGATTTTATATAATCAGCCTTCTTTCCATCAAAGTATTTGCTCTACAGTTTAATCCAGGATTTACTCTTGTAACTAATTTTCTCTACATCGTTCTCTGTTTTTTT
Source organism: Pagrus major (assembly GCF_040436345.1). Taxonomy (NCBI): domain Eukaryota; kingdom Metazoa; phylum Chordata; class Actinopteri; order Spariformes; family Sparidae; genus Pagrus; species Pagrus major. Next base: position 36,714,199 of record NC_133219.1, on the reverse strand, counting down.
AAGTGGAGCGCCAGATTGGATTTCCAAGTCGCCACCAATGAGGTGTTGCTGGAAACGGCCGGACCTGATGACGTCCTCCTGGATGTGTTTTCTCATTAACACTGCAGGATTACAAACACAAGTCCTGAATCTCTAATTAATGCCTACCTCTGGCTTGCCGTACAGTTTCACACTTACAATAATGCTGTAAACCAGTCGCTGCAGAGTGTGGTGGGAGGCCCCTTGAGCCTGTGAGCTGTAATCCTCCAGTCCGCCCCCGCACACCTCAGAAAGGAGGAAAAACTGCACACAGACATCTTGCATACGCCCAGGCAACCACTGTGACAAACACCGAGATGATAACTGTGCTTTTTGAAATGAACCTTTTGTCTTTTTTCTCTTCCCTGCAGGGAAGGCAGCAGCAGCGAGGTGCCAATCCTGGTGGTGGGCAACAAGAGAGATCTGCAGCGACAGCGCTTCATGCCTCGCAGGGCCGTGTCAGTCCTGGTGAAGAAGACGTGGAAGTGCGGTTATGTGGAGTGCTCTGCCAAGTTTAACTGGCACGTCGTCCTGCTCTTCAAAGAGCTGCTGGGCATCGCCGTGGCACGTGGCATGCGCCAGAATCACACCTCAATCCGTCTGCAGGGGGCGCTACAGAGGAATCGCTGCACCATCATGTGACCCAGAGAGCTCCCTCCACCCCTCTCACCTCAGGAGCAGAGCGGCAGTGGAGAAAAAGGACTTTTTATCTAAATGGCTGGAAAATATACCCCGTGGCCTCCTGCTTTACTGAGCTGATTTTTCATAATGAGGTTTATTAGACTCTTTGCGCTGTAAAAGACACTAAAAACGTTCACACAAGGTCATCCAACCACTTCCTAGTCCAATTCTACCAAATGTTTAGATGCAAGGAGGGAGGTAGACGAAGAGAAAAGCAGGTGAAAACACAATGAGCATAGCACAGTTATTTTTTTCCTCGCATCAACTAGACAGGTACACGTCTGAGGCTGTGCTTCCCAAACTACACAGCAGCGGGTCTTACCGAGGGTTTGTTTCGTGGCTGTAGCCGGGCCTGACGGGATGGAAGCCGTGATTGTGAGACTCTGAAATGGAGAGGCAGCAATATCATCGAGTCTTCCTTTTGAATTTGTCATATTCAGTAAGACACTCATATCAGACACATTTGGATTTCTTAGAGGGTTTTGCAGTTAACGGTTAACTAGAACGACAGAATAACAGCGCTTACTTCTGGGGAGGTTTTCTCGAAATGTACAGATAGATAGTGTTTGATTTTAGATTCTGAGGAGTAGCCTGCCTTTTTTTTTTCAGTCCCTGTCCCTGTTTCGAACTCGGCCTACGGTGAGAGCTGTTTGTTCAGACGAAGGGTGTTTTAAGGTTGTCTTGCAGCAGAAAATACTGCAGTCCTTATCGTGATGTACTGTAGGGCTTTAATCTGCTCCCTCCCCTCACTCAGTGTCTGTTTCTGATGAATACATTAAATCCAGGGAACTGGGGACCTGCAGGAGGCTGCAGAGCCTGAAACGAGAACCTGTGCATGCAACGTGGATGTTTGTGTGTGTGTGTGTGTGTGTGTGCATATGTGTGTGTGTGAGAGAGAGAGAGAGAGTGAGGCAGAGGGAGCAAGAGAGAGGCAGGTTTGATAGCTGACATTCAGACACGCAAAGGACACCCACAAAAAGATAAGAGACAGATGTTGAAGCTTTGGATTAGGAAGGAGCAATAAATTCCCACAGGGACGTCCTGACTGACTATACGTACCACCATATTGTATTAAAAATAGATTTAATCTACTCTCGCTCAGATATCCTGCAGAAATAATGACGCAGACCTCGATGACTTCCGCAAAACACCCCATGAGTGCATCACAGACACACAGGGAATCTTAATAAAGCTTTCATATCAGTATCTCAATAGTATCTAATTGGTAATGTTGTGAGATTAACAGTTGCTTTTTTCATTTGATTAGGCCTAGCTCGGTAGTTTGTGAATTTGGCAGACCTACTGTATATAAGAGTGATTCATAGAGTTATTGACTTGCATGCTTTTGTTGGTAGAGCCAACGGGTCAGGGTTTAATTGCACTGATGTTTAAATTTGATATCGTGTTTAATTTTTTGTATTACATGTTTTTTTCTGAGCAGCTGAGTGGAGTGAATGTGGTCGTTTTTCACTGGCATGTAAAGAGCACAAGCTCACGATTCCCTCCGAGATGTAGTGTTGAACCCCTTCGATCAGGGCAGATGGCTGTGTGTAGATCCTTTTTTTGTTTTTGTTTTGTTTTCTAGGAGAAAAAAAAAAAAGAAATATGTAGCAGAGATACACTAGAAAGCAACTGTGTGTAGCATGAGTTCTCATCAGTCTGTCTGCTGCGCGTTTCCAAATAAAAAGGGCTACAGTTTTTTATCAGAAACATTACTTGTATTTATTTTTACTGTGTTAGTACTGTGAGTAATTTTTGGTTTTATTTTGACACATGATGAATTATTAAATGCATTTGAGAACAGCAACCCTCCCTCTGGTCACTTTTCAGTCCTGTGCAACAATCTGTAAACACCACGTGAAGATCATTTTGACAACATTGCCATCTTGTGGTAAAGAGATGTTATCAGGAGACAAATCAGAGGCTGACAACAGATCAGGCGTCACAAACTAAACCCCCTCCAGGTATTTAATGTAGGATTTGATCGTATTAAACAAAACTAGAGCATCCTCTTGGGATCTCCCTAAGATCATAATGACCTACTTTTACTTGAGTTAGCGTTGTGATATTGAAAATAGCCTGTATATTGACAAATTCATACATTAATTGAGTAATTAAACAGTAATTTTCCATGATATTATATTGCATGTGTAGCCTGATGGCTGATGGAGGCTCAAAACATGACAATGAGATTTTTACGGTATGATAACCTTCTCAGAAAACATCACGGTTTCACGGTTTCATGGTATATGATATTATTTATCAGTTACAATGACCCTTGAAATGGAAGATTTTCCTTTTTTAATTGCCATTAATATTCAGGCAGAATTGTAATGATCGTACACAGACTCAACATTTCTTGTGGCTGTAGTCAGGTTTGTTATTTATTGAGTTGGTTGTAAACAGAGATGAACGTATCCGAGGGCAGATACTCCACTTCACTGTTGAAGGGGACAATAAACAGAAAACAGTCACAGGAGAAATTCCTGAAGGTGCCACCAAAAGTACTGTTATACTCAACGTAGAGGAAAACCTGATGACCAGGCCTACAATTAAATCTGAAAGTCCATCTTTCAGTCCAGTCGTCAGGATAACATTTTAGCAGTTGTATTTTCTGCACGTCATAGGGTACACGACATTTGTAAACCTGACACCCCTGAATATTTTTAGGACAACACGGGACATTTTCTAGCCGTGGTGGTGGTGACAAAACCAGGTGTTTTTAACGAGACCTCAGGACATCTACAGGGGTGTTTGTGGCGACAGAGACAGGGAGCTATTTCAAGCAAAACACTGTGATTTTCTAACCAAACCAAACATTTTCGTGCTTAGACCTAACCCTTTGTGTCAGGAGAAAAATAGTACTTTTCTGTAAAAGTTAACATTTGCAAAATATCCACCCACTATGGTCCGCCAGCACCACCAGAACCACAGACAGAACCACTGTGAGGCATACGGAGGGGGGGAACCAATCTTTAGAAACTTAAAAACACATCGTTCTGCATCTTTAATTAGCAGTGTTTTCATTGCATTGAAACATGCTTATGTTTCCAATGACAAAGGTTATTGATTACCTCACCGACAGACACCAATTCATCAGCATCAATACCTGCAAATCCCCCTCTGCTCCCCTCTGCCGAGGTGTTCCCCAAGGCTCAGTTCTCGGTCCCCTCCTCTTCATCCTGTACATGCTTGGTCACATAATCAGCCGTCATGGACTTCAGCTCCACTGACATGACATCCAGCTCTACATCTCACCGCTGCCACTCACTCAACCCTGACAGACTGCATCATGGAAATAAAATCCTGGCTTCAAACCAACTTCCTCAAACTGAACTGTGATGAATCAGAAATCATCATTATTGGACCTAAAACTCACACAAAATCCACCCACAACTTCTCCCTCACCACTGATGCCTCTGCTGCACTCCCCTCCCCTCACAACTGAAACCTAGGTGTCATCTTTGCCTGCATCCGTCCATCACTGTCCTTCACAGCTGCAGAAACTGTCATGCACACATTCATCACCTCCAAGCTGGATTACTGCAACAGTGTCCTCTATGGTACATCATCCACAATACTCAAATAAACTCCAATATAGTAGTATATATATATATATATATATATATATATATATAGTAGAATTTAATACTGTGGATAAGAAAACCTACATGGTTCGATAACCATCAAGCCTAAACGTGACAGCTCTTTGGATCATCTGCCACATTAAAGTGTGATGGAGATCAGGGACAAGAGATTGTTGTTGGGCCGTTATTGATCCCCTTAGTCCCCTCTCTATGACCCTGTCTATCCCATGTACCCTTTAGTAAACAAGTGTCAGTCTGTTTGTGGTAATTTGATTAAAGTTTGGAGAAGGAATTCAAACTCAAAATTATATTTATGATGTAATAATACAAACTCAGAAACATTTATTTCTTCCATAACAGAGTGAACAAGCTGCTCTCAGAGGAAAACAAGGTCCCCAGAACACTGTTTGAAGCTGGAAAGGTGGCAGGGTCCGCCACATGTAAACAAAGTAAAACAGTATGAAATGGTGTTGTCCTTTAAAGTGACTAAAATCATATCACATAATAAAAATCCCATATAAAAACATTACCTCATCGCGATCCATCCTGCAGTCGCCTTGTCATCCGCTTCCTAAACAAATCGCTCTGGCAAAGATCATTACGACAGCCGGTGCTGGTGTCGTACCAGGGCCCGCCAGAATCAACAAAAACTGAGCGTTCCTCGTCGTCACTTTAAGGTCAGTTTGTTTATTCGTTCATGAAAACAAAGAAGGTTTGTTGATTTAGTTTGTCAGCGATGATCTTTCTATTCTCCCCAAAAACTACATAGTGCGTCTTTAAATACAGTTTTATTTGTGAATATACACAATATAAACAAATACAATATCATATCACAGTTCTTTTGATACCAAATTGTGCCTTAAGATTAAAATACCCTAATGATGCAGGAAGCTACCAAAAAAATCAATCAACAGGTGGGGCCCCTGTGGAGTACTGGGCCCCCCAAATGTGGATGAAGTGAAGGGGGAACCAGATGTTTAACATCACTGTGCATCTTTATCAATCAGTATATGTTATGAGTGTGCAGCCAGGTGTTTGTTTCACACGACATTACAGCGTGTTTCTACTGTGTCAGCTCACCTGACGGCTGCAGCTCACCTGACGGCTGCAGGTGAGCTGACAGCAGCAGGTCTGAGATCAGCAGCATGTCAAATGTTTAGGAATGTTTAGATAACAACGTCACGTGGCGCAGCTGTGAATCATAGACTTGAATTGATAGAGCGGCCATTTCTCATTCAAGGTCCATACTTCATGAGTGACCCGGTCGGCAGCCGCTCCCCTCCCGATACCGGCCGACACCGGACTGTCTGTCTGGCACCGTCCTCGCGGGGATCAGCGTGGGTTTTGGTGGCAGCCTTTGTTGGTTTACGCTGAGGCCGCGTGAGGAGTTTCCTCTCTACCCAGTGCAGCTCTGTGCTCCGAGTCCTCTGCAGTCTGCATCAGCAAAGTGTTTTGGCATCACTTCTCGTCCTGCCTTCGGCGTCATGTGAGCGGGGTTCACGGTGGTCTCTCTCTCTCGCCCCCTGGACCGGACCCTTCCCTCCCGTCGAACTCATTTCCTCGCTCAGGTAGTCCCCCGGGGTGGCGTAGTGTCCCCGGTTTATCCTGCGCCCCTTTCGGCGGAGCGGCGGAGCGGAGGATGAGCGAGCAAGGGAAGGGCTCCTCGGCGTCCGCCTCTGCCGCGGCCCCGGCACCGGGGTCGGACACGTACAAAGGCTGGCTTTTTAAATGGACCAACTACCTGAAAGGGTACCAGCGGCGGTGGTTTGTCCTCAGCAATGGGCTGCTTTCGTATTACAGGTAAAATGTTCTGCCACATTTTCTCCGACGAAACGCCAACTGGGGGGCGCACAGCCGGTCCTCCAGCGCATCCCCACAGCTGGCTAGCATCAGGCTAACGCTAGCTGTCAAACGGGGAGTCAGCTGTCTGTTTACTTCGAGCTGCTGACAGTGACAGACGCGTAGACATTTTACTCTGACTGGCTGTGTGTGACGGAAAGACACTGACAAATACAGACACACACATAGCAGCAACAGCTTTAATGTTTTTTAACTCAATAAAGTGTCAGAAACGTGAGTAGTTGGCACAGACGTTGAGCTAGCATACTGAAGCTAACGCGCTAGCCTCAGTTGGAGACGCAGCTGCCCGCTCCTCATTGACACTTTAAACGTCAATTTAGTAAAGTTGACGTCCTCGTTATTAAGTTTTATGTCAATGTCGCTTTGAACTTTTTTATTCCGTGTCAACGTCATCTCATTTTTGCGACATTAACTCAAGTCATCGCTTCAGCTAACGTCACTAATGTGTGGTCGCAGTAATGAGAGAGCTGTCATCGTCATTAGCCGCGAGCTAACGTTAGCTTTACACAATAAAAAACACACCTGTGGCTCAGGTGCTTCTCGCTAGGGGAGTCATGTTTCCACAGGTGTGTGTGGAGGCACAACACATAAACAATGAATGGATCATAGAGCATGTCCACATATTAACCCTCCTGTATTTCAGTATTGGGTCTCAGGAGCAGCTTGGATGGATCAAACTAAACCAAACTCAATTTATTCTCTTGATTGATCACATTAATGTTATGTGGACTCACTGGCAGGTGAATCACTGTCACGTGGTCCAGTCTGAAGGAGCTCAACCTTGACCTTGGGAACAGTTTTGTCTGAGAAAATAGTCTTAACTCTGATGTCCACTTTTCCTGTGTCCGCTGGTAAAGATGGTTACATGGTTGAAAGCTCTTGAAAATTTGGAGAAAAACAATTCGACCTCTGAGTTTTGTCGCACGTACGCTGGATTGCTTTCATTGCTTTTCATTGCCTGCCACTTGCATGTTTAACCGGCTCGCTTGCAATCACTTAGCTGCTTTTTATCGATGGTGAAGGACTCAGCTGTTTCGCCTCTGAGGTCAAACTGCCCTTGGTGCGCTAATGAGGTTTGTCCATTCATGATTAGGCCTCACATTTAGACCTTTTGCACTGTGGGATGCAGCAATGAAGCACTTAATGATGCCTTACTGTGTAGAAGAAGAAGAAGAAGAATCATTACTGGTCACATGCAGTCATGCCACGCACATTATAGTGAAATATATCCTCTCCTGCATGGTCCACATACAGGGAGTGATGGAGTATTTGCTGCAACAGTTGTTCACCCTGTCTGACCCAGTTTTCCTAATTAAATGGTTCAGAAAGGTGCGCCCACGGGTGTTAACCTTCCTCTGCTAACAGAACTATTAGTCAGAGCCGTCACACCTTCAAACATGCGATATGATTAAGGTAATCTCCTGATTTCAAGCCTAATGTGTAAAATGCAAAGTTTAATTGCTCACAGTACGAAAAATAATTAATGTGCTACTCAGCCACTCCCTCTAGGAGAATTGCCTTTTCAAATGTCAGCTTTCGCTGAGAGGTTAGAGTTCAAAATCAGCTTTGAAGCTACCTTATTTAAAAGCTTCCCTGTCAGTGCAGGGATTTGGGTCTGACTCCTCTGACTGCAAGGCAACATTTTGGCTCATGATGCATCCCTGCACCTCCTGTGGTCATAAATGCACTCTGCAGAAACATACATTTTCAGATTGGACAGAGAACGTTCTGTACTGATCGCGCTTGCCGAAAACAACATTTGGAGGCCATCTCATCCCGTGCAGGCTAGTGCCAGACTTTCTCAAGCAGCCTGATTGTCTTTTGTTATCTGACACAGAGGTTTTGTAGCCAAAGCTGCACTCATGCCTTAGCTTGGCTATGAAAGGAAAGACGCCTGTTGCCTCTACCCTCTATTAATAGTCCATTATGTTGGAAGGTGGCTGCCGTCCCTGAAGTAAAGGTAGCCCGTCGACATCTGAGCACAGATGCAGTGAAGCGTTCCCCTTCCACCGATGTCTTCATGGCAGACCACATTGTGCCTGTCTGACTTCAGGCTTTGTGTTCTGTCTGAGCCGTCCCTGGCCGACTGTCTGCACTTCTATTGTGAGCGAAGGAAAAGGGAAACAGACAGATGTGACAACATGTTAATTAAAATGTCTTCACTGCATGTCAAGTGATAATTGTGCTGATCTCAGATGTACGCTGTGCCGAACATTTTTGTTCTTGTCCTGCAATTATTAGACGAGTGCGCAGAGAAATATGCTAGTTATAAATAGCTGCATACTATTATACTACCAGACACTGTGTTATTAACACTTAAGCTGCTGTGTACAATAATATTGTCAGTGTTTTACTTTGTATTGGAAGTGGAAGCACAGTAAGGATTTAATGAAGTCTGTGGATAAGTATGTGACATGATTTGATGGATTACACTATCATAAGAGGATGCACTTTAAAGCCAGAGCCAGTCTTGTCAGATTCAATATAGTCCAACATGCATTGATCAGCTGTATTTGTTTGCCCTTTCTTAAAGGCCAGTTCGTATTTAAAATCAATAACGACCGACTGCCAATTAGAAATCTAGCCAATAACCTGAGGGATTACTTTCATTCCCAAAGCCGACTGTTGTCAAAGCAAAGGCTTAGTTCTCCAACCTGTTGCTGGGAAGCCAAAGTCCATTTGGGGACCATAATCAATGTTCTGACTCTGTGGATGTACTGACACACTCAGCACTTGTGCCTGTTAAACTGTAATGAGTTTTACAGAGATCCGACGCTGCACTTGTTATTGATTACTTCTGGCTCTGACACTGCAAGGCAGGCTGTCTTTTATTCCACGTCAGCCTCGCGGTCTTTTTTAGTTTAAATCCCAGAAAGAGCCTCGTTGCTGCTTTTCTCACGAGGACGTGTGATAAGATCTTTTTTCCTCTCTGAACAGCTTTCAGTTTTAATTTCTTAATCGACTTTTCCTCCCAGTTTTAATACTCTCGGTTCTACTTACTCACATCTTAACGTAAATCTGGCTCGGTGCTTTAGGGAAGATTACAGGGCATTAAAGCTTTGAGTGCTATTGGAGCTGCCCTGTCGGTGTATCCGGCCTGGTCTTTCATAGTAGAGCCGGCCTGACACGTTTCCTTCTCAGCTGCAGGAGAGTAACTAGATAGCATCAATTTAAGTGCTCGGTGGGGGTTCGGCACCATCGTGTCCCTTTTAGAGAGTCAGGTTATGGTGTTGCTGCTGGCACGCTCAGCTCCTGGGTGCAGGGAGACGTGGAGGGAGAGCGCTGATCTCGCCAACCTTGGGCCCAGCTGGAGGGTAGAGCCTGGCATGAACCCTGTTTACTAGCCTGGCACATCAGCAGAGTGACTGGAGCAAGAAATGTGGATGCTGTGATCTAATCTTGTTAATGGGCTCTTCGTTGGTTTTAGCACCAGGCTACTGTGTGTGTGTGTCTGTGAAAGTGTAACCCTGTGTGCGAGCCTGTCCGGGTGGCCGACGTGTTTTTTTTCCGTGAAGGTGAGAGCAGCAGAGTGACGTTAAAGAGAGCAGGGAGTCCAGCCACATTCTCTCCATCCCATTGTTTCAGTCTCTCAGCAGGTCATGTTATCCTTTGCATGTTGCAGTATCATTGCTTTGGTTTTCTTGTCTCATGTTTCCTCTCCGTCTTCAGCACGACACGTTCCCCAGCGTTTCTCTGGCTCTCTCCTCCATATCTTGTGATATTTCAGCCCCCAGTCACAACAAAACCCGTCGACATTCTCACGCTCTGGGTACTGTGCCCTGTTTCCTCTGCCTGTCTGTGAATGTCTCCTCATGCTTGTGGCCGTCTGTTCTTTGTTGTTCACTGGTTGTTGTTCTGTCATTACATGCTCCAGATCGGTGGATTTGTGTTTTATGACGATGTGTGCACATGGGACTGAAAGGTAAAGCACTGCAATTCTCTCCCGGCTTAGCGCAACTTGCAGGACCCTCTCTCATGCCCTTAGCTGCCCCCTACTCACCTTGCCTTAGTACCTTAACGCCTTTGTAGTCCTTATCTCTATTTCACAGCTTTTGTAGTTTCCTTGACTGTACAATTTCATGGCCTCTGCATGGCCTCGCCTCCCCACAGGGCAGAAGCGATCAGCAGGACTCTCATCTTACTCATCAGCAGCTCATTCACTTTGTTGACCCACTTACAGCCAGGACTCTGCAGCTGAGCACGGCTGGGCTCGGCTGGAGGCCGGGCTGTTCAGGATCCCCGCCCGCCCTCCGCACGGCTTCGCATGGCCCCAGTGCGGTCTTGTCTGTACAACTGATGTGCACAGAGCGCCGGCCGGAGAGCGGTACACTGAAGCGCTTGTTCTGGATTGGCATCCTAACAAGACTTGACTTCAGCCAGTAGGAGCAGTGTGAGGGAAATCACTGCCTGGCAGAACTTATACATTCACTTCAACCTCTGACTTAATAAGGCTGCAGCCACCATGTCAGTGCCGACTGAGACAGGAGCTGGTGTGGAGCTCGGTGTTACTGAGCAACAGCTGCTCTTGGCAGTGAGGGGCTCACGAGTGGATGGATGAAGTTCACACCCACAGACAAATACAGACGCATCCACGTGATTGCATGGCTGCATGATTTAAAGTGGCTATTTCTAAAATATGGATGGGTAATCATGTGACAATGAGGGTTGAGGAACATGTTTGTTTAGACATCCACCACAGCATGTGATTTCACTGATTAGTTGCTGCTCTCTGGTTGAGAGTGTTAATCAGCAAAATCAGCGGCCTGTGGCTGTCGGGGTGAACTGCATGTGCTTTAGCTCTCTGAGGGCCACGATGGTCCATGCAGCTTAGCTTTTCTGACCGTGACAGACTGTCAGCCAGCCAGCTTTTCTTAGCACCCAGTTGTAAATGCAACGTTTCTCTTGAATTTACTTTCTTTCACTTCAGCATATACTTGTAACTCTGTTCGGAAAAAGACCTTATTTAGAAATTAAATTAAAAACTCTCTAATGATTAAACTACTGATTCTCTGTTTTGGATGAGGTACAGCAACTATTAAACTTCTCTGCTGCTGCTGTGCACACTGTCATGCTATGCAGACATTGTTTTATTGCACGAGCTTTTGGAAACTCAACGTACAACGCTCTCATGCCTCTCTGTTCTAATCTCTCGCTCTGCTACTTCGGCTCTCTCCCCCACTATCTCGTACTTTTTTCTACTACCTCTCACACTCTGTTCTCTCTTTGTTCACACTGTCATTCATTGTTTGGTTTTGTTCACTACAGAGGCTCGGAGCGAGACAATGGCCTCGCTATCTGGACTACTGTGGCCCACTGAATGTGCAACAGTTGGTCTTAGTGGAGGCTGCACAGAATACCCACAATTCAGCTCTCTCACAGCAGGGCAGGCAGGTCACGCTGAGTGAATTAGAAGCTCAAACTATCCTATTTGTTTAACTTAAGCTAATGCAGGTTTAGATTTCATGAATGGGTGACTGTGCCACAGAGAACATGTGTGTTTAGTGAAATAAGTATTTCAAGTGCTGCTTGGCTTTCAAAGTGAATGTTTATATAATGTTTGAGCATTTCTCTGTCCCTTCTTGCCTCCCTGCTTGTGCTTGTTGGCCGTATGAATGTCAAATACACCATCCTACCTGCGGTATGACAGATAAGTCTATTTTTTTCTGCCTGGTATTCTGTTGCAGGACGCAGGCAGAGATGGCCCATACGTGTCGTGGAACAATCAACTTGGCCACGGCGCACATCGACACAGAGGACGCCTGCAACATCGTCCTGAGCAGCGGCGGCCGCACATACCACCTGAAAGCTAGCACGGAAGTGGAGAGGCAGAGATGGGTCACAGCACTGGAGCTGGCCAAAGCTAAAGCCATCCGCATGATGAACGATCAGTCTGGTAAGAGCAGCTGAAGCAAGCAGCGATTTGATTTTTATATGGAAAACTTAAGCTGCATGGCATGCTTTTTATAGTAAGAGCGTCATACACCCATGAGGCACTTACGCAAGACATTAATGGTCAGAATTTAACCTTGATAATTAGGCTGAGCTGATAACGGCAGTCTTTGGGCAAACACACAGTACAAGAGTGCGTATTGGCTTTGTTAGTTTAGTTATCAAGATTCCTGAGATGTCAAAGGTGTGTGCAGCAAGGTCAGCATGGTCCAGCCTAGATATTTGGATATATTTGATTTTCCAGTGTCCCCTGCCAGTTCATATTCAGCACAGCTGGTGTATCAGCTCCTTCTTTACTGTAATTCAGATTCCAGACTGAGCCAGAAGAGGGCAGCGCTGTCTGCTCAGTTGAGTTGGAAAACAAGCTTGATATGCTAATGGTGCTGTGAAAAACCTGGGCTTCCATTCAGCGGCCTCCTGACAACAGGACAGTCTCCTTTCCAAGGGGACTCATTCTTGTACGGTTACATAAAGGGTCGCTGGTCAAAGGCTGTGGGAAAAGCCTGGGAGGACCGTTTTTCTTCACATTTTCACCCTGGCGTCATCCCAAAGCCTCCCTGCCTCAGTCTTCTGCAGACAGGGTCTATAGAGGCTTAGACAGGCTATATATTCCTCTGGCCTCCATTTGAAAGTCAGATCACCAAATATAGACTGTGGGAGAATGTGAGTGCTTTTTAGCTCACCAATTCCAGTAAGCAGGAGAGAAAGGTTGGTATTTTATATTTAGAAATGGCTAGGCTATTGTAATACCCACATATTTGATGAGTGTATGTGATTGTTTGTTTGTGTGTGTGTGCAGCATGGTCTGGTGTCGAGTACACCTACCACAAGCTGCTGCTCTTTCTTGTATGCTGCCCCCTCTTAATTCGTTGTTTGCCTCGTTAACCTGATGTATGTGTTAGATAAACGTTTATCAGGCACAGATTAAGTGGGAAAAACAGAAATATAAAACATTCACACTTCCAACATTTAATTTTACACCCAGTGTACCATCCTGGGCCCATTCCAGGATCCAGTGATTTAAAAAGGATGAAATTAGAGCTGCAACACTCCGAAAAATAGATGATTGACAGAAAAATAATTGCCAACTATTTTTGAAGTAACTTCATGCAAAAATGACAGAAAATGCTGTTTTCAGCCTCTCACGGACATCTTTGTGTTTTTGGACGAATACAACAAGGCATTTTAGATTTCACCATAGACTTTGATGGACATTTTCCACTATTTTCTGACATTTTATCGACCAAATGATTAATCAGATTAATTGATTACTAGAGTGCATACCTCCGCCAAGGTCCAACAGTCCCCTTTGATTCACTCAAGCCTAATACAGTACCAAATAAAACATATTTAAATACGCTAGATCCAGATTCGTATTTGGATCCACATCATATTATACTCACTAATAGAAACCAGCCACCTAAATACGGCTGGTATTTTTCATGAAGATCCATGCATTATAACCTGAGAAATTAATGAAAATGTCGAAAAACACCCTATCTCGCAATGTTTCACAAAACTCCTGGATCTGTCCCTTTATCCGGATCTGCACCAAAAGTTAATAGGGTCTGTTCTGGTACTGAGATCCATCCCCCATCCAAGTTTCGTGGAAATCTGTTCAGTATTTTTATTCTAATCCTGCTGACAAACCAACAAACAGAAAAATAATAGTTGGTTGCGGCTCTAGATTAAAATCAGACTTGAAATGCAGTAAAAAGAAGCTTCTCCTGATACAGTTTGATGTCAGGCAACCTCTCCTCAGTCCAGATATGATGTGATAGCTATTACAAGCTGATGCTATGAAAGGGAGGCAGTCATCAAAGTTGACCGGCTCGCCCTTCAGCCACTGACTGTTTCGTTTTCATCCCGCTCTTCTGAGCAAACGTTTGACATTTGAATGCTTGAAATCGCACACCTGCCTCTGTGTATCTGAGATGCTCTCGAGTGAGTCCGCTGCCATTTGTCACACCGGGGTCACCGTTGTCTTCATTGCACGGTGTAGATTTAAACACTGTCACTCAGAACCTCCTGAACTGTTTGCTGAATACACAGTTCAATCTCTAGCAATTATTGAATGAGCGTTGTAATTGCTTTGTCATGCGTTAGACTTTTATTTTATGAAGCAGGCAATTGTTGGTACTTTGTTCAAGCGTTGACTCAGTAACTGCTTTAAAGCTTAGAGGAAGAACACAAGTGTCTTTGTGTTTTTCCTAACATTTCCTTTCACAGCTAATCTAAGTGTGGGAGGAGGATTTAAGAGGATGTGAGAAAAGGGATGCTGTGTGAGAAAATTAAGTATCTCTCGACGCAACTGCGACAGAGAGCAATTCTTCAGTGCCACAGTGAATGATTATATATGTTGTCAGTGCCTATCAAAATTTGATTTGTAGTTAATTTTGGAGGATCTCAGTCTTTGTCAGTGGAGTGAGACAGACACGGATCAGTATCAGGGTGCGTACACATTCATTAACCCGTCCTCTTTCGGCTTTGTCAGTGGAACAAAGAGCTCACATCGATCTCCTCAGAGGGGGAACAGTGTAAACTCCTGGCACATCATGTGTGTAGATAGAGACCAAAGTTATAAGTTGATATCCTCGATGTGGCTTGTTGTTTCACCTTTATCTTCTTTTCTATCTGAAAAGCAGAGTTTAATCCAGCGTTGCCCTCCTGGTCCAGCTCCAACCTCAGTTCTCTCTCTGCCTGTGAGCCATGAGATTCTTTTCCATGTACAGCTGACCTGAACCTGAATCAACTACTCGAATTTCTCATTAGTACCGGTGTCACATCTGCAGCCTTTTTCCATTTGTAAGCCTTCTCTTGTAAATTGCCTGTCCTTCCATGAGTGCATCTTGCTCTAATTTAGCCTTAGATTGGATTTCTAACAGTTTACAGAAGCTGCTGCCGGCAGTCTGAGGAAAAAAACGTTCAGCAGATGGCAGTGTTTCCCTTCGCTTCAACACGACCTCTCTCGTGGGTTCGCCTGCTTTGTGTTTGCCGCTGCTTGTAAAAAGTGGGATCACGGCGCGTTGAATCACTCGTTCCAGTGGTGGCTCCTATTTTGAATTTAACACAAGGGAAGATTTGCTGGTTAGATGGTGAATTTTTAGTGGATCCTGCTGGAACGGTTTTATTTGAAGTTTGGTGGAAATAATTGAGGAATTCATCGATGCTGAAACCCTGTCAGCCAGTCGGTGGTTTCTGTGGGGTCTAGTTGAGTTCACACTGATACAGCTGAGGTAGGCGGGAGATTAAGCTAAGCAGCTATAGATCCACATGAGAGGCTCTCTCCCCCTGAACCTCACCCTGTCTGCCCAGCATGAAAGCTGATGTGTATCTTGAGTTCTGCAACAGCAGTTCATTGATCAGCGTCAGCATTTGATCAGTGGAGTCAGTCTGGCAGTCCTCGGCTGACGTTTCACTTAAACTGACTCACTTACTGGTGCGTGAGTGACCAGATGTTTACATTTATCCTCTTGCTTGTGTTATTTTTCTCTTTCACATCCTCACTGCTGCTCTCCCTGTACAGTAAAAGGTAGTGCTCTGTCCATGGTCCTGAAACAGTGTGAGGGACTGAGCTTCATCTGTCTCACCCCTCCTTCTCTCTCCCTATCTCCTGGTCCCGATCATCTCCCTGTTTTTTTTTTTTCCCCTCCATTCGCTCTGGCGCTCGCTCTTCCTCTCCCTCCCAGTCACCCTCTCGCTCGCTGTCTGGTTTTCCTGCCTCCTCCCTTCCTCCCTCCCTTCTTTCTCCCTCTCCTCCTCCTCTCACTCTCAGTAAGCCGTTTTACTCTGCTTTTCATCCGGCGGGGTTTTAGTCCTGAATGGAATGACCCTCTGCTTTCTCCACTCGTTTTTCTTTTGCTTTAAAACGTTGCTATTGTCCTGCAAAGTCTTGGGGGCAGAAAGAAGCGGGATAAGGCACAGTTTTTTCCTCTTGTAAGTATGCAGCTTTTTCATCCTTTTACGTTGATGTGCTCTGGAATGTATGTGCATGTTGTTTTTGTCTGTACACATGTGTGTCAGCTGTTTAGAAATGCTGCAGCTTATAGGTGAATATTGGTTGATTTGTAGTGGATGAGTCAAGGATATCTATTGTTAGACAGAGGCTGTGGACAGTAGACATAATTAGATCTCATTCAGGAGACAGACTCTGCTTTGAAAACATTGTACAATTGTTTAAGAAGTCAGGAAGTAACGTGTAAAAACGTTTCTCCGTTGAGCAGCAAATTGAATACATTGACGATTAATTACTTTTTGGATGCATTTTTTCCCCCTTGTGAAAGCCAGGGATGAGTCTTTTTCTGGGCAGGGCAGGAGACTCCGGTTGTATGCAGCCTTCGTTTTATTACACCCGTCAACATGACGATAAATTCAGACACAAAAGTTTTCAGTAACAGTGACATAATTTCCTGGAAATGAATGTACCAGTAAGTTGATGACTCACAAGAAGATTTTAATGATTAACTGATGAAGTGACAGAGATAAAAATAAAACACACTACTGCACACCTACTGTATTAATCATACTACGCTTCATCTCCTGCACTACTTCCTGAGCTCATGAAAGGATGTTATGAAATGACAGATGGCATGCTTATTATCGTCATCAATTAGTTCTGCAGCGGCCGCGTATCGAATCGCTTGTCCTTGTTTGTCTCGGATGTAAAAGCGCGTGCCGGCAGAGGTCGATTTTGCTAGATCAGCTCGGTCCCCGAAGACGAGGGAGATGGAGACAAAGCGATCAGAGTCAGATTCTGTCTTGTAACATAACAAACATCGCTGCCAGATGAAGCCCAGCTCTTCACAGAGATCACAAACGGCTGCGGCTGTCCAAGTAGTCAACCTGCCAAAAATCATCCTCTGGGTGCATTTTTTTTTTTTTGCTTTTGTTTTCCGGCCATGTTTAACTTCTTTCTTTTCCATCTGTTCCAAATGTAACACCCAAGTGTCCCCATGAGCCGAGACCTCTGCTGTCCCATAATGGATTTGACCTTTCTAAACTCACATTCCCTCTATAAACTGCACGTCACACCCACCACTGTTGGCTGCGCCGACACATCGATCATGGAGTTACACGCCACCTGCTTCCTCTCCCACTGGTCTGACCTCACTCTCTGAAACTCCATTGAGTCTCTCTTGTCGTTTTTCTTTGAGTATATTCAACACAACTAAAGCTAAAAAAAGCCTCCTGGCATTTTCGCTCCTTCATGTACATTTTAACTTCCTCCTCTTTATTCTTGTCTTCCTTTTTGTCACACGGTGCTTTTTTAACGGCATGTTGAATGAAGTCTTGACACAACGGAGATGCCACTTCCTTCTTATCTCAGCATGCTAAGACATTAAAAGCAGGTTTCTTGGCTGAGACCAAACTCACCACACTGGGTACTCAGCAGAAACCAGCACACGTGTTGTGGCTTCTCCATGTCAACCCTCTTCCTGCTATTATGCAACAGAAGTGGTTTAAAAGATGTACGTTTTGACCACAGTCCCCATTGCCTGTGAAAGAGCAAACAAATAGCATTTTTCAGTCAATTTCTGGATGTTAAAACTTTTAAACGGTAGCATCATAAGTCCTCTAAGTGTTCATTTTGGCACAGGATTTATCTAATCTTAGTGTGTTAGTCTAAGTAGTCTTAGTGAGATATTGGATTAGAAGTCATGTTTTAGTATTTTAGAGTTTTACTCTGGGTTTCACTGAATTTTAAAAGCAGTTTTTTGAGGATGAAGCTGTCACCAACTTTGAAAAGGGATTGTTCTCATCTATTGTAATTAAAGCTGCGAGGATTAATCGAATAGCTGATCGAAAGAAAATTAATCTCCAAATATTTTGATGATCAGTTGTTCATTTTTCAAGCAAAGATTTTCCAAAAATGTGCTGGTTCTAGCTTCTTAAATATAAGGATTTGCCACATTTCTTTGTCATTTATGAAAGTAAATGAAGAGTCTTTTGGGTTTTGGACAAAAGAAGCATTAAGAAGCATTGCTTTAGTTCTCTGGGAAATTGTGATGAGCATTTTTCACAGTTTTTTGACATTTTATAAACTAAAATCAGTTAATCATAATTGTTATTTGCAGCAGTAATTGGAGCGGTAGCTGAAAAGGCATTGTTTACTGTTTATACGAGACTGTAATGCTTCTCACACACCACTCGACAGCCGAACAACAGCAGCCAGAGAACCAGAAAAGCCAAAACGTATTCAGAAAGTTCAATTAAATGAAAAGTTGGGATTGTTGATTTCTTTTTCAAATACTTTTGATTTGGTTTGACTAAATAAATGATCTGTTTCAGGAGCACGACTGATACTGGATTGTTGGGTTGATACTGGCATTAAACAGTTTGTTGACATTTTTTGCAATATCAAAAACTTAATCAACTAATCAAATACAGTTTAACAATAAACTGTATTGTTCAAAATGATGTTAGTGCATTGTAACAGTAGATGTTCTCATATCTGAGGCCAAAATCAGCCGACTATATTAGTCATGCTCTACTGTCTCTACTTCATTATTTACTACGTGTGTGTGTGTGTGTGTGTGTGCGTGTGTGTGTTGATATGATATTGTATGTGGGAGTCTAAGCTGGATAATTAGGCTTGAATATTGCGCTGGTATTACTCTCGCCTTTTCTCTTTCACATGGGAGTTTCATGGGTCCATTAATGATGTTGATCACGCCTCCTTACAGTCGGTGGACGGTGCTACTGAAGTACTGTGTTGTTACACTGTCCACACTAGACTGGTGCTTTTGTTCTGACCTTTGTTGTACCGGGATGTGTCGTGCTCTGTATGGCTCAAGTGTGTCCAGCGACCTGCTACATGCTGCAGTAAACTGAAGTCATTATTAGACTCCCATTGTGTCCCAGTCGACACCCACATTTTCTTTGTGTCGCTCGACTCTGTGGCTTTTTCTGCTTTATCAGCAGAGAGCAGAGGATGAGAAATTGAGAGCGCTGATTCGGGCAGCGTCATTGAAATATAAATTAGCTAAACTTTGTGCATTCGGTCCACTAGGACAATAGTGGTTCGATATTCAGGTTTCCCATTTTCCTCCTTTTTCACCCTCTTCTGTGTTGTGACACCTTCTTCACCTGTCACGATTAGCTCTTACCAACTTCTGATCTTCTCCCCACTGCACTGCAGTCTGCCATGTGGGCTGGATATTGTTTTTTTTGTGAGTGCTGTGACAGATGAAAAGAAAAATATATTTTTTTAATGACGTAGCCCTTTTATCTGAGCTCTTGGTTCAGTACAGTAAGCATGATGACAGAATAGCTGAACTTAACATTAGAAGCTGCTGGTGCACAGTGTGAGACTGAACGGCTTCATCTCTGTTTGTGGCTAACAGACTCTCTAAGTGATGGTGAGAACGATTGTTATAAATGTTCCAGAAAGAGAAACATGTTTTTTTTTGTAATTATTTTGGGCTTTCAGCTGTTTTCACACCATTCTCCTCTTTCATTTACTTCTTGTTTGTGCTTTTTTTTTTAGTTTTCTGTTGAGCCAGTCTGCATCAGGCAGCATTTGTCAACACTTTCATAACTTCTCATTATAAAAGGAAGGCTTTATGGTCATAAACACTGAACAAATGAACAGCTGTGTTTATGTGTGTGTACTGTTACATTTTCCATTCAAAGAGTGTACATTTAAAGCAGATTTCTGCAGCCATTACACTGAGTATGTGCACAGTCTTAGACACGATAGAGCCTCATTATTTATCACCTACCGGGTAGATTACTGATCGACTTTTGGTGCATGTCATTTGCATATCAATAAGAAAAACATATCTAACTATCATTATTTCCACATGCTTCAAGACAGGTGCAGGGATGTTTTTGAAGACCCCCTCAAACATAAAAATTTTAAAGGCACAACTCGCAGAGGTGCTTATGATGCCAACCCCAACAGCTGCCATGCGAACATGCTACCTGGGCTTGAGGTTATTTGTCAGTGATGACTAAGAGCACTCAGGGCTGGATGATTCATTGCCCCGGTGTATAGAGAGTCAGCTGTAATTTCACTCTGCTGCGTGGGGCTTTGATATGAAGTGTTGTGTCTGTTCGCGATTGCTAGATCATCAGGTTGATGCATGGTTTCTCTAATATGAGTCGGTGCAGGCTGACGCAGGAAGCAATTACCGTTAACTCTAACATTTGTGGTTAATTAAAGATCTTCCACCTCCTTTCGGATTAGCAGGTTATTATCGCCACAGGAGGAGTCGGTCCATTAGGAGCCATCACTTTCGGGCTTGTATGTCACAGCAGTCGGTTCTAGTCTTTCGGGTTCTTACATGTAAGTTGTCTTCTGTTGCCTTAGTGACAGCGAGGCAGCACAGTGTCTCGCATAATGTGGTCTCTTCTTGGCATGGATATGTAACATTAATATGGCCACTGCTGCTGGAATCGACGAAGCCAATATTTTAAATGATCTGAAAATGAGAATGTGTCTTCTAAAAAAGTCATTTTTTTCTTCCCACGATGAAACCGTTTTTGTGACCTGAGCTGTTTGAACTGGTTTTAATGAGCTCAGTGCTTGTTCATTCAGCCTGTGGGGAATGTTTTGGTTCTTGGATCTTAATGCAGTAATTGGCATAATGAGACTGTAACTCGTGCTCTTTAAACGCCCTCTTTCTCTTTAGTTTAGCTTTCAGACTGTTTGGCCTTCGACTGTCTCCCCTCCAGGAAATAAACAAGGGAATATGAGATTGGATTTCTGCTTAACTTTGGGATTTTGAAAGAAGATCATGTGATGTTTGGATCAACTTAGATTACACGGAGCCCAGAGCGTTTTTTTTATACTGGATCCCCTTATTGGAGATTATAGACGATTGGAGTCATCTATATTTGGAAATCAGGGTTCAGGGTTTGATTTAATTTCTCAACTTCCAAAATGAAAATGGCATAAAATAATAACCTCTAAATCTAACTTCTATTCATCTACATTCATGTGGTGTATGTATACAAGTGTTGATACTTCTTATAGGTTATATTTCTTTAGTATTAAAACTAGAGCTGCAACCTGTCATCCTCAATTAATCTGCTGATTATTTTTCATCGTTTAGTCTAAATAATGTCAAAGAAATTGTGAAAAACGCTTATCAAATTTCGCTGAAGCCCAAAGTTACGTCTTCAAATTGAATATTTTGTCCAACCAGCAGTCCTAAATCCAAAAACTCTACATTTAGTGTCTTAAATGGCAAAGAAAAGCATCAAATCCTTACATTTAAGAAGCTGGAACCAACAAATGTTTGACATTTTTGCTCGAAAAATGACTAAAACGTTACTCGGTTATCAACAATTGGTTGATGGTTTCCTTAATCTCAGTTTAATCCAGAGATAATACTGCAAACCACATTACATTGAGAGTAATGTCTAAAACAGAAGACAGAACAGACAAAAAGATGATGTATTTCAAAGGGTGTTGATCACGTTTGTCTCTCTGTGCAAGGTTAAACATAGCTATATTAAAGAAGAGAAATGATGAAGGTCAAGTGTGAAATTAATTGAGGTTTCATGCCTCAGCACCCCTTCGAACATGCCCCAGGACATTTAGGGGATGTTATTTATTTACAGTCCAACAATCCTACCCTGTCAGCACTTCCCTCACCTCACTTACAGCCCACAGCAGCCCTCCCCCTGTTACCTGTTTCTGCTGTAATAAGATATTTTAGAAAATCCCTGCAAGACAGATATTATAGTAGACAAGCTCCACGTGAAGCTGTAGTAGTGTTTTAAATCAAGAGGGACTCCGTTGGCCTAATTTGCACTGCTGTTTTCGCACATTTTATCCACGCTGGATAACACATGGAAGAAGGAAATGGTAGCATGAAGCAGTCGCAGCCGTTGCTTTTCTTGAAGCTACAGTCCAGATATATTCACGACATTCCTTATACATGTAAGATGTTTTCAGTGTAAAAATAGATGTGTGATTAGGGAGAGGCTGCCTTCCGCATCCAAGGTTTCCTGGGCAACTAAAATACATTGATTATTATCAGTAACTCCCTGAAGAGAATAAACTCTAATTGATGGCAATGGTTTGAATGCAATTTAGAAATTCCACAGAGGCCGTGTTTACAAAGGAAAGTATTTCATTACGAGGTAATTAAAACCACAGATAGGCACTTAGATGCAGCCATTTACAGAAACATGTTTAAACGCACTTAACAGAACATTATCTGATATAATTTAAAATGATAAATACATTTAAAAAAAAATCATAACATTGTCACATTTATGTCATTGCGATAAAGGTAATAATAATAATGATAATAACTTTATTTGTATGGCACTTTTTTAAAACACATAGTTACTAAGTGTTTGATATAAAGGATAAAGTGCTCAAGTCAAAACCAAGTGTACACACAGTACATATATACATACATAAAAACATACATACCGACATATATTTATATACAAACACAAGCATGATGCACAGGCAGACATGTAGTACGAGACGAGAAATTAATGCAAGTGAGGCTAAACAGAGAATTTATAAAAACGCTGAGTTTTCAGCAGCCGTATAGAACAGACCACCGACCACTGGTGTACTTTGTGTTTGTTTGTCTGGATTAATTACAGTATAAGCCATTAAAGTTTTTGGTCTTCTACAGCAGATTGGTTGGATTTACAATAAGATGTCCTTGTTTGTTGTAGCTATTCTCTGTCTAAGTTTATGTGATTCAGACTATTTGACTATTTTTATTATTGATATCTTAAATATTTAGATTAGCAAAAGGATTTGAAATGGCAACAATGTGATACATTTGGTTTATCACCCAGCCTTAGGTCTGGGTGACTAGCTTGAAGTTGTTATCATGATTATAATAATAATATCTGAGTGGATTGTAATATGAAGTGAAAAATGAGACCTTAGTAATTAGTTGTAAGTTGTTTATGCTGCTGGACTGTGGATGTGAAGGACTCGGATCAGATTTTCCACAGCGGTCCAAAGGATGTGACTTCATGCATGTTCTCGAGTGCCTCGTCTCAGTGCCTCTCTCCGCTCCGCTCACAGTTTAAAAATGGAGTCCGCTTACATAAACGGCCAGCTTAAAACAGAAAGTTCAATAACAGGATATGGTCATACTGTACATTATTATTTGATTCTGCTTTAAGTACATAGATATATATATTGAATAATTACATATAATTGGTGTAATGTGTATTCACAGAAGGGCACAGTTAACTGTAGGGGGGGGGAAATAGTCCAGGTGGCAAAGGTGACCTCACAGTACAGTGTGATATGTACACTGGCAGTGATACTGAAATGATAACCTTCACCTGCTTTGAAAGGGGAGGGGATGAGGCTCGGTATTACAGAATGAATTGTAAATGCATTGGTGCAGTGACGCTGACCTCTGTGTGGGAGGTCGGATTTGAAGTTGTCCGTCAAGCTAGAAAGATATTCTGACAGAGGACAATCAGAGGAGGGACGCGTCATTTCGAGAGAAAATGGACATTTTATTAAAGGATGTTTCATTTGACCTCTCGACCTTGGTCTAGGAACATCCCTCTGAGTTAATAATAAATCATAATATAATCTGAAATCTTCTCATCAATCAGGTCTCATCATACGTAAGCTCCTCATGGAGTCATTTTTGAAGCGACATAGCCTTTTACTTAATACCATCTCTGCCATTTAGCCTTCCTGAAATACTTGGCTTTATCTGTCAAGCTACGAAAGCAGCGGACAGGGGGGAAACAGAGAGGAAGCAATGCATTCTGGTCTTAGATGACTGCTGGCTGCCGAGTCCTATCTGCTCTCTGCTTCAGTCACTCACTCCCTCCCTCCCTCCTCCCCTCTCCAATCTGCACTGCACTGAGAGAAGCATGTGGAGGAGAATTGTAAATGTGCCGAGCTTTGTGAATGTGTGTTTCCGGAAGAAGGGGAAGCAATGCAGGAGAGGAGATAGGAACTACAAGAGGGAGCGCCTGCAACGCTCCCCCGTCTGCTTGCTGTATGTATGTATGTTTGTGAGTGTGCACGTATGTGTGTGCACCCTGCAATGCTGAACAGGGCAAGTCGCTACCTCAGCCCCCCCCTCGCTGGGATTATGTAGTTCTCGGGGCAGCGTTGCATCTCAGGGAGCGTGGAGTGGGATCAGGCCTGCAGAGAGTGGGATGAAGGGCCGGAGCTGCTGGGAGTCGGGGACCGTCCGCTCCCTCTGCAACTCGGGCTGCCTGAGTAAACTCAACCAGGGTCAGTACAGCTATGGCTAAAGCTATAACACAGGAGCACGGAGCTGTCACACTCCTCTCCATCTGTCCAACGACAAAGCCTTCCTCATCCCGCTGTCTCCTCCTCATCGTAATGTGAGAGGTAGCTGTCATTCCTTCATCCATCTGTCATCTGTCGCCATGGATGCTCATATTTTTCTGCAGCCTCCCTCAACAATGCAGCGCCTCACGCTGTAAAAACAGCAGTCTGTCATCTCTCCTGCACTCCTCACCGCATGCAGTCACCTTCCCTTCTTTTCTCCTGTGCTGCTCTCGCTCAGACTCATTTCCCCTCTTTTCTTTGCGCCTGCTCCACCTCACATTTGCATATGGATGAGTCGGAGCTTGCCAGGCCTGTACGTGTTTTGTTGGCAACGTGCATCTGTGTTCGCATCTGAAACTCCAAAAACACGACATGCTGCACACGCGAGGGTGCTAGAAGCTGTCCCCTGAGTGCAAATGTGACAAGTTTTTCATGTCATGTAGTAGGGTGTTGAGGGCAGTGACTAATTATTTGTCCTCTGTCCACTTATAAGCAATACTGCATAACATGTCGTCCAAATAGGAAAGGGTTTTGCACAGAACAAATCGATATTCTATTACAGCTCATGGCGGTTTAATAGCATCCTACAGTTCTTTCTTTCTTCTTTATGATTATATTGTTACCTTTGGAGGAGCACTTCCCCCTCACTGTCTCTTCCTATTCGATCTCTCCTCGTCTCTCTCTTCATCTCTGGTTTTCTTGCCTGTGGCAGAGTTGGACAGTGTTGAGTTGAACAGCTGTGCTCTTAAGCCCTGGGCTTTCTGTGTCTGCTCACTTTGCCTGTTTGTTCACTGAAATGAGTTTTGGCACAGGTGGTATAGCCCATGTTGTTTTAGGACTTTTCACAGTGGGCTTCGGCACACCCTCTTCAATATGAATGTCGAGATGTGATTAACTTAAGAACGAGTCTAAAGCAAAACACATCACCTCTCTGAACACTAGTCTGAAATCCTCCGAAGACATTACAGTACAAGCTGTTCTATTATGGTGTCATGGCATCCTGTCAGAGCTCAGAAGCCTTCATATAGATGTCCTGTAGCTCTAAGTGGAAATACTGCGATACAAAAGTGCTTTAATTTGTTAATAAACACTTGATTTTTTTTACAGCTCTTGCCCAAATGTTGCTCTGGCTCTGTGGTAGGCATGGACAGACATATAAACAACTGGCAAAGTAATGAAAACAACGTCTGTGGTAGTTCCTATTTGGTGTCTCCAGGACCACATTTTGCCATAACACACACACGTACACACACACACACACAAACTCACAAAGTGAAAATATTACCAGCCTACGCTGTCACGGCTTGTAGCATAACAAACATAGAGATGAACTATATGAATTTTAAATCAGAGCCAAATCAAGCGACTGAATCAACCTCCACTGGTACCAAGACATAGTAGAACATAGTTTAATGTAAATGACTTGGAGTACAGAGTTCAGTAACAATGGTTAAACGTTGGGCTCAGGGCCAGTAAAAACCATTTTAGCTCAGTAAATTGGAGAGCCTACTGTTCCAACTGGGCCACTGCTTTAAAGAGTACCAAATAAAACAGCCTGAATAATAAGATGCCTTACAGTGGCGCAGACCCCCCCATGATACTGTGGGAGGCTTACACTTGCCAAACAATCATCCCTGGTTGTCAGCTATGTCATTGTCACTGTCATGGAGGCAAAGCTCCAGTTTTTGGCAGGATTTGGGATTTGTGAAAAATAAACGAAGAGAGAAGCTTAAAAAAAAAAGATACTGTACAGGAGAGAGAGTATGATTGTTGACTTGAGGATGAATTCTTAATGCTAACAAACCTGATTGCTATCTGACAAGCCTCTGAAACATTTTGTGACTTCTGTCTAGTTAACTTTAACACAGTTGTGATCTCCCTATGGTCATATATACACAATATTATTTCAAAATGGATGATTAGAGCACAAATGCAGCCAGATGTCTGCCTCTTGTACTGTAATAATCACAGAGAATGTGTACAGTTTTGCCCTTGTACCATAATTTGTAGGTCCGGCCTGGTCATTCACATTTCTCTATTCATGTCTATTATTGTAAATGAAAGCAGTCCCTGGCCATGAAAAACATTTATTCATGAAATTGCAGGTTGAGTCATTGATAATCAGTATCATCTGCAGTCACACAATGAAATGTTCTCTTACCCAGTGGGACATTTCTTGGTGTACTCAGGATGCTGTGATCAACAGAATTATGTTGAGTGGTTTGTGGACATGTGGAATCTCACATGGTAATTTACATCACTTTGATAATCAGTTCTCGGTGACGTACTGGATGTCTCTGCTTCTCAGGACATTAAGAGTCAGTGTGCACAGTTAGATATAAAACACACAGTCACCACACATGCTGTTTTCAGGGGCTTTGAGAGCAGGGGTCAGGGCTCTCATCATTTTTAATATTTCAAATATTCATGCACATAACTTAAGAGGACTTCAGAGACACACCTCTACTACTCCTTTGCGAATAAGGTCACTTCTTTTCCTGGTTTGATTTCCACCTTTCATGGCTCATTATCCTGGAGTGCTGGCAGCCAGACAATTAGCGTGATGGATCACGATCGTGCTATCATCCTGTGTACTGTCTCATGGATCACAATCCTGCTTAATCTAAGTGAAGATAACCTCACATACATGTTTTTGATGGCGGAGGAAACAACTTAAATCCATCTTGCGAATGACGGACTCCGCCACTAACAGTTAAAGCTACTATATAGAGATTATGTAGATATATTTAATGGCTATTTAGGAAGAACAAAGACTGTAATAATATCAGAAAAAGGCTCTGATTTCATAAAAAATGTAAATATAACTGCAAGTGATGTTGTAATAATAACAATACTGCATCTCGAGGATGTGTTGCAGTTTTAAATTTGTGTACACGTGTTAATTAATGAGTAGCTACTTTAAAATTGTGTCACACAAGCAAATAATTGTTGTTGAATCGCACCTCATATACAGTAAATCTTAATGAGACCAGTCTGTCAGAAGCGTTCATATTTTTGAACTTTATCTTTTTATGTGCCAGCCGTGTTTTACACGAGCCAGCTGTCACCAGACGCTCCTCCTCTCACAGGCTGAGCAGCTGCATGTAAATGAAGAATTTATGTGTGTGAGCATGCATATCGTTAATGTGTGCCTACCAGTCTCATGTAGCTGGGTTTTAATGAAGCCTTTTTCCCTTTCAACGATGGAAACTCTTTCATTACTATAGTGTACAGTACATCAGACAATGAAGAGGTCACTGCAAACTCTTTCATGTTGTACACGCTGTGATTCACTGTCTCTCTGGAGCAGCAAACTTATTAATATTACTGCAGAATAATCCTGTAAACCCTGTCACAGTCACCATATGTGTGCAGTGGACATATCAGTTAGTATGCTGAGGTTGTAGGACCATTAATGACCTCAACCTTCATGCTGTTATGCAGTAAGCAAGAGCAAACTTCCTCTCGCAGATTCGTTGCACCAGTTGGGAATTTATCAAATTTACTCAGCATATTAGAGTATAAATCTATAGTTTAGTAGTCAGCAGACTGATTGTTTTTCATTTTTTGTCTACCCTAGCACATTATAAGATATTACTGAATTCAAACTCATTGCTTATTTGCTGCAGTTTGCTGTTAATCTTTTCTTTTGTTGTTTGCTGCTCTCTGAGAGTGTTCGATTGGATACAGGGCCAGAGCTGTACTGCAGAGCTTTGGGGACAGTGATGAGTTGCACTGCACAATTTCTCATTTGCTTGTGCAGAGCTGAGTGCCATGTTACTGGGTTTAACCTGCTGTCTTCTCTGTTTGTCTCCCCGTGATGCATCTCAGGGGAGGTAAGGAGCCAGTTAGCAATTACTGGCCAGGATTACACTTCCCTCCTCTGGGACACATCCTCGCTCTTCATCTAGCTCGTCCTCTCTCCTGTTTCTGATACACTTTTCAAATTATTCTCTTCCTCTTGCAGACTCCATCAAACAGCTGCAAAACAGTCATCTTCCTTTCTCTTTGCTGTCAGTACTGAGAGAATTTTTTTCCAACCACAGGTACAACCTGTCTCTGTGCTAAAAATAGGGCAGCCTTCAGATTGCAGTTGCTTTAAGACTGCCTTATTGCAATCAATATCTCAAATTCATAATTGTTATGATTCTGAGATGTCTTTCACAGGAGGACTGTCATGATATCAGATTTTTCACGTCAAAATAATTCACCATAACGATGTAATTGTGAGTTAATTAAACATATATACACTACGCTGTGTTCAAGTCACCTCTAACCTCTTTTCGTACACTGAACATGAACAGTCAATCAGAGTGATATCTCTCACTGACGAGACGCGCCAATTCTACATGCTCAATCAGCTAAAAAGCCGCCAATAAAGGTTGTCCAGTGCCAACAGTACAGGACACAACGAAACAGCTAGAGCCACTGACGCTCACTTACAATGCCTGACGGGCGACAAGTGGCCTGGTGTGTCAGGGCCTTCAGACATAACTGCCTCACACTATCACATGTTCACACTGGTGTATCTGAGCTGTGAAAATTAACTGTAACAACCATTAGAAATTAAAGCGAGCTTGTTTTCTAATTTTCTGACACTAGTTTTCCATCTGATTAGGCCTTCCAGTCTGCATAAATACCATCTTTAATCCGGAGGGGCAGTACTTTCATTTCTCGCAGCTGCTCGACGTGCACGTCTTCCTGCCACAGGGTGACGTCTTGTCAGCCAGAGGCCTGGCTCCACTGATCTGACAGCCTGTCCTCAGGGACGAGCAGATAGACGAGCCCCGACAGTGGGACAGCACGGAGACCGCTGCTCTCCCAATTACATTCTCCCACATCCTATTCCCCTGCTCTCTCTCTCCCTCCCTCGCTCTTTTGTGCTCAACACAGAGATGGACAATGAGGAAGGAGTGAAGGGCAAAGGAAGCTGTGCACATGCTGAGGAGGAAGATGGATGTGTTTGCAAGTTGAAGTGTTGTGATTTGATAAGGTAAATTATATCACCATCCTCAGAGGTCGTGGGTTCAGTGTGGAGTGGGTGGGAACTAAAAACAGACCTGAATTGGTGTCGATGCAGGGTGTTCGCCAAGGTGGTAGGCTGTGGGGGAGGGGGAGGTAGTCCGACCTTGAGGCATGACTGGCGTGGTAATGGGCTCCTGGCCGTACCTCGTGGTGTCGACTTCGCTACGGAGAGCCATCAATCCACATCTGCTGCCTGAAGGGAAGGGGTTGGAAATGTGAGGGGGAGCGCTGAGCAGTGATGTACAGACACCATGTATTGGCTATTTATTGACTCAAGTTTAGTGTGAAACCCTGTCTTCACTTTTTATCCCAGGTGTGAGTCATGTACAGGTGATAGAATACGTTTGGGCATCTGAAAGGGTTTTCATCTCCAGTAGTCAAACTTGTGCGGTAGTGCTTGACATTTTATCAACGCCCTATGGATCTGGCCCAGTGAACCAAGAGGACATTGCAGAAAGGGCATCTCTGACATACTTGTGGAGGCTTCATTTTAGATCGAAGAAAGCTTTGTGTCCTGGTTTCTCCCCCTCGGTGTTGTTGACCGACGCCCAAAATGTGTGTTCTCACAGCTCACGACTTGTTTCAATGAGCTTTTTCATAAGAGAATTAGTTTTGCAGGCGGCGAGCAGTAAGCAGAGTCTCGTCCGAGCAAATATGCCTTGGTACATGTGACAGTTTATTTTTAAGTGCCGTCGCTTAGCTGAACTCATTGGCAGAATGAGGGTGAATAATAAGAGCAAGGCGCCCCTGCAGTGCTGCAAAATTCACTCAGCCATGTATATTTGTTTGCTCCTAAACGTCCCAACTGTACATATCATTTAATACTGGAAAAAATCATTAGCTTGAGCCAATCCACTGGCATTAAAATGTGTTCAACTCTCTGGAATAGATTCAGACATAGTGCCCCATGAGTTTCCTCCTAATCACCACCCAGTGTCCCTCCAACAGTATCCTGCATATTATCCAGACGCTACTCTGTAATTTCACTCTCTCAAATGTGGACGTGATGAGGAGCTCAGGGGCTGAGTTCCCTGAAGGTCAGTCAGTGGTGACTTTTTCCATCAGAAAAAAATGTCTCATGTTTCTGTTTGATTTCATAAAATCAAAAATGAAGATTGTTGGTTTGTCTGCTCCTGACTTATACATGACTGGAGACCTCCAGGGGGCTTTTGTGTTGAAACTTTCACTTTCATAACAATGACCGGTTGTGCATAGATAGGCCTGTTTTGCAAGAATTTTGCAACCTGCAAAGAAACTAATTTTTTGGCTCCTGGCATTTCAGATCTGCTTTAGACTGATGAGTTGTTTGTTCATGTGTGCTACACAGTATCCTGTTTACACAAATTTGAACTTGAGGAAATTTGATGTTCCTCAACAATGTGCTTTGGCCTTTGATGTTTGGCGTATCCAATGCTGCAAATTAGATAAATTCAAATTAGATTACTTTAAATTAGGTAAAGGGCAGGAGCTAGGTATTACTGTACACCATTTTCAGTATCAGTATCTCCGGAAGCAGTTTTTATCTATTTACTGGTCACCTTAGACCAGGGCTTCCCAAATCGGGGCCTACGGGCTAAAGTCATCTGTAAGGTTTATTTTGGCCCGCCAGATATTTCAAGCAGAAGAAAAATTATAATTTGAATCACTGTTTATGCGGCTCTATTTTTGTGAGGTAAAATGCTCGTTAAATCGGCCTAATAGGATCACCAATTATTACTATTTGTCATATTCTGAGCACGGCGGCTAGAGTGACAATTTGTGCAGGAAGGCACAAGGAACTGTGAGATATTATCCTGCCAATTATCCTTATCAACTGTTTTAAGGTCACAGGAGAGAAAACAATGTGGATAAAAATGGATCACAAGAATCTTTTCTTACTCGCCTCTCTGGGCTTCTGTATAGTACTATTTCTTAACAATACAACACAACAAGGTGCTTGCTTTTGGCCTGTTGTCTGTCATTAGGTTTATGTTTTGCCCTGTGTCCTTTTGTCAGTGATTCTGTTCTCTTATTATATGACAAAAATATGTAAGTATTTTTGTATGGAAATCCCTCTATTCTCTGCTTTTCTGATGATTCATTTTGAACTCAGGGCTGTATCCAATCAAATGTGATCTTGGAGCAGGGAAATTGTTGCCTCGTGGGAGGAAGTTCAAAACCACATGCCAACTAACTTATATGTTTAAAGCTGCTCTGCCGTAGTCACACCATATCAATTTACGGCTCATTTCATTATCCGCTCCAACTCTCTCTGAAGTTACTCTCCTCTTTTACAGTCTCATGCTTTCCTTCGCGCTGCAGCTGGACTCGACTCACACTCCAGTCAATTTTCTTACTTCTTCTTTACCTGCCTGTGACTGTATTGAACGTCACAATAATTGGATTTCTGCTCCGTGGCCGGCTGGTAATGGGTGAATGCTAGTGTCATTTTCTGATCCATGTTCCCTTTGGGGTTTTATTGTCGCTGTAGGGCTGCTGCTTTAACCTTTGGCTGGACTGTCTTGTTTTTGTCCCTAATGGTCTGACACAGTCCCTCTGAAAGCCCATTCAGCATGTTCACACGTTACCTCTGAGCCTAGAGCTGTGTGCTGCTTCTCCCTGGCTGAACTCAGGTTACTTTTGGGTGAAAATGGATGCCCAGGAATTCAAACATGGTGAGAGATTTCTTTTCTCTTCCCTTTTCTTTCTCCTCATTGCCCTCCCTCCCCAGGTTTCTTTTCTTTCTACCCTTGTTCCTTTTGGTTCTCTTTCCTCTTAGATAAGAGGATTTCACCTCCATCTATTTATGATCAACGACCGATTGTGTGGCCAAGTGTAGTGAAAGGAAGTGATATGTTGCCGAATAAATCACAACAAATTGCAGAAATGCCAAAGATATGCTTTTGAGGCAACTTAAACAAGAACCTACAATGAAGTTAAATGCCTTATCAATGCTAACACGCTCTCACTGACAGTTCAGATGTTATTTTCTATTACAAAACTCATTTTAAAAACACTGAATTGGAGCATTGTTTTCGGTTGTCAAGTAGCAGCTCTGCTTAACGATAACTCTAGTGTGGATGCATCTCTGTGCTTCTTGTTTCTCAGTGGAGCTGGTCTAAGGTCAAATTTGACCTCCTTATATATAACTGTTACATGATGTAGCCCTGAGACTACCAGCATCCCTCAGGCGGAGATCCATGTTATACTTGCACGGTGTACTGTAAATAGACTCGACAGAGGTGATAGTCTCTTCCACTGCGAGGTCACAGCCAGCTGCCACATTCTTCGGAGAAAGTGTTGCTGCAGTGCTGCCTCTTACCAAGACTGTGACAGGGTCCGCTATTAGCTTCATAACAGACCTTTTCAATGTGACAAAGCATGCTGTGTGTGGTCGTGTGTAGAAGACAGCAGAACAGCAGTTTCTAGACGTTTGAGTTAAGAGGGTCAGCAGGGTGGATTACATGCGTGGAGAGACTCTCTAGCTGTATTTGAACCTTTAACCTTGCTGTGTCCTCCTCATTGTCCTTATTCTTTTTCATATCCTCCTGCCTCTGGTTTTGAAGTTTTCAGTTTTTGGCATATCATAATGTTTCAAGAGCATGGACACCAGCACTGTGGCTGGTACTGTTAATTTTTCCCAGCCAGATGGTCTTCTTTTGTTAGTTTCATTTATTAAAAGAGAAACACAAACAGAGATGCTGGGAAATACTCCTCTGTGTGAATATATAATTGATACCCAGGTGTGCAAAAATGTCTTCAGTAGTTCAAAATCCAACATGAAGGTTCCCTGGTGTTTTGTTCTATAATAAAAACCACGATATGATTTTCGTAATAGAATTTATTTTCTCGAGTTCTGTTCGTTTGGACTTGTTTCTTTTACAGCGTCACTCTGCTGTTTATGGACCTTTGCTCTTTCCCTTGGTATATTTCTGTCTGTCAGTGTGTGTGTGTGTGCTCGTGCTTGCAAGTGTGTGCATACGTGTGTGTGTGTGATGTTGGGCTGACGCTGCGACACTGTTCTCGTATGTTCTGTGTAAGCTCGAGTAACCTCTCCTCAGTGACATCATAGTGAAAGGCAGCTGCTTCTGCAAAGGCTAATGGGTGCGGACGAGCGCTCTGTATTCAAATGCCCCGACAGAGTTTACATTTGCATTTGATGAGCTTCCAAGGATTCATGCAGTCTGAATCTATCTTGTTTTAATGGGCATATTTATGTGAAACCATCTGTAAAATCTGACTAATGGCTGTCCAATTAACACAAATGTAATCAGTGTTACAAATCACTGCTTAATGTTTTGTCACCATAGCAACTAAGTTATGTGTCTTTTTGTTATTTAAATC
Organism: Pagrus major; assembly: GCF_040436345.1. Taxonomy (NCBI): domain Eukaryota; kingdom Metazoa; phylum Chordata; class Actinopteri; order Spariformes; family Sparidae; genus Pagrus; species Pagrus major. Next base: position 36,680,503 of record NC_133219.1, on the reverse strand, counting down.
TATTTTTGTCTTTTGAAATTAGTTTCATTGTTTAATAAACAGCACTGAATCAAATCATAGCGATGAGTACACAGCAGCCTCTGCTCTTTTTAGTCTATATTGAGTTACCTGTGATTCAGGTTTGCCAGTGGAGGCCACTGAGCAATGGAGGAGTTGGATGTTTGTTAGCAATGGGTGCTTTTTATTTAGTAGAAATGTTTCACAAACTCCCCAAGGAACATCTTTCTAAATCGCCTCTCTTGTTCAAGATGCCGTATATATGACCTCTAAACCTCTTCTCTCCAGATGACTCAGGGGACGAGGAGCCAACATCCCAGTCGGACCGCAGCGAGATTCAGGGCACCCTGAAGATACTCGTCAGCAAGCTCGACGACCTCAGCACATGTAATGACCTGATCGCCAAGCACGGGGCGGCCCTGCAGCGTTCCCTGAGTGAACTCGAGGGTCTGAAGGTCCCTGTGGAGGGAGGGGAGAAGATCAAGGCAGTCAATGAGCGAGCCACCCTCTTCCGCATCACTTCCAATGCTATGATCAATGTGAGTATCTGGGACAGACCGAGCTACATGACGCCGAGGCATGATCAGTTTGACGGGAATGCAGGTCATCTATAATGCTCTGGTTAGAGAGTGATGAGATATGAGATCACTTCACGGTGTGACATGTTAAACAAGAGTGAGTGAGCTGCAGGCTTGTAGGATTAAGGTTAAGAGAAGCATCTCCAGGCCCGACCAGATCCTGTTTCAACCTTCTCAAACATAACCATCTCTAAATTAGGCTTATGTTTAAACATTATGGATACAAGCTAAGCTGTTAAAGGATTAGTTCACTAAGAATGTTGTCATTTTCTACTTACCTCCGTGCTGATGGTGAAGTTTTAGAGTCCACAAAACATTTCTACAACCCTAAAAAAACATAAAATCATCATGGTCCAAGTCTCCGGAAGCTCCAAGATCCCAAATTCATCTAAGAAGATGTTATTTATGCCCTTGATGCAAAGTCAAGCTCGCGCATCCACCTGAGACGGGACGCGCCTTAACACTTTTAGCTTACAATGAAGATCTCAGCTTTAAAAAAATGTTGTTGTTTTTTTTTCCCGGTTGGTTTTAAACAATTTCTCATCTTCTTAAGTTGTTTAGCAGAACGCTGCAATGCTGTTTTGCTGTGAAACTCCAGAAATGTTATGTGGACTACAAAACTTCATCTGACTTTCTGTTAGCATGGAGGTAGGTATAACTGAACTCTCATTTTTGGGTGAACTTAGCCTTTGAGAGTACCAACATCTCAGCTGTTGTAGAATAAGTCAGGTAAAGTTATTTATAGATCCCCAAAACACAAACAAAGGATCTTTAAAGGGCTCTAAACTTAAGCATGGGAAGAGCAGCAGAAAAACATCTATTTTAAAATAACATATTTAAGTTTAGCAAAAATGTTCACCTGAATAGCTCCATTTAACAAAACACAATAACAAACACTGTCAGGTTTTCAGTCACCACCATGTGTTGGATCTGATTACCAGCATCAGACTGAGCGTTGCTCTACTGTATCTGGCCCTGTTACATTCGCCACATTGATAAATACCTTTGGGCTTTACAGTTTGGTACCAGTGGACGAGAGCTCAGGGAGTGTCGAGGTCCTGAAGGACTGATACGAGATATGATAGTGGGTGTGGACAGGGTGGGGTGGGGTCGGGGGGGGGTGGGGGTGACAGGAATAGCCCCTGCTCCCCCTCTCAAACCTTATTCCCTCCCTGCCTGGTGAGGAATGTCAGAGCCTTCTGGACTACAGTTAGACAGACAGACGTGCTCTGACTAAAACCAGACAATCACATAAGGTTTGTCTTTCTGCCTGCTTCTGTTGTTTATTATGCTTCTTTTGCAACACTTGGATAGTTGCTTATTAACATGCATATTATTCTGCATGACCGTATCCTACAGCTATTAATTCTTTAAGAGTTTTTTCTCAATAACCTCCTAATTTATGTTTATTAATAGTTAATAATGCAGTTGTTGAACATGAATTACCATCTTAAAGGCGAAGTCTGATATTTACATGTCTTGGTGTGTAAATGATTCATACTTAACAAAAGTTTTGGAATCGGTCCAGCCGACACGGCTGCAGTGACGGCAACATAATCCTTTTGGGCGTCTCCAACCGTCAAACTTATGTCTATTGGAAGTGCTTGTTCTTGCTCCTAACAGGCTGAGGTTGTTATTCTCAGTATTTGACAACATTACAGAAGTGATTCCTGTGGACATAGACCATGAAGATCCGTTTTGTTACCAGAAACACAAGTATCGCTCATGGAGAAGCCTCGCTCTGAAATCTTGCGAGAGGTGAGTTGTTGCAGGAAGACGACGGTGGAAACGTGAGTCAGAGTTGGAGAGAGGAGTTTGGAGTTTACCGAGAAGAACTGCCAGCAAGAATTTATTTCCACAGTCAGGACTGAATATTTAACTGATATTGACAATCTAGAGGCAGCAACTGTAACGACTCACCTCGCAAGATTTCAGAGCACGACTTGAGTTTCTGGTTACGAAAAGGATCTTACTCTTTAAAGTCTAATTCAGTAAGAGTCGTTTCCGTAATGTTGTCACTTAGAGTAACAACCGCAGCCAGTCAGTGGCAGAAACGAGCACTTTTAGTCGAACGTAACTTCAACAGACGAGTTGCCCCAAAGGATTACACTGCAGCCATGTCGGCACTGACAGCTGAGGCAATCTGCTGGACCGATTCCAGGACTTTTGGTGAGTATGAATCATTTATATATCAGATATTAAAAAAAACAGAATTCCCCTTTAATATGTTTCGCTTAGTATAAGGTGTCCGTGACACTTTTTACCACAAACAAGTTCTACTAATGAATTTTTAAGGAGAAAAACCTCCTTTAAGCGGCTGGTTAATGTTAAATATTTGTACCCTTAAATAAAGTGTAGTTGTGTATTTTCACTTTGAGGGCATGCCTGACTGATATTTATGTAAAGTGTCTTGTCGTTATTGGTCCAACTGGTTAAACTGTGAGTGCTTTGACCTTTTTAACGAGGCGGTATGAAATGATTACCCTGAATATGCTCTATAAGTGTGTGCTAATACAGCTTTTTAATACACTCGAGCTATGAGCTACTTGAGTTATGATAAGAAGAAAAAGTGAAATCTAGATTGCACTTTAATTATGTAAAAAAAGCCATTGCTCAAAAATGATGAGCCCCTTGTTTCTCTCTGTCACACATTTTCTTTGTATTAATTGGGATGGGAAATTGAAACTTACTGGACAGGCAATAAAAAAGACTCATTAAAATGCCATTACATTTGCCAAGAATGTGCTTCTAATGAGATAAAGTGCTGCCACAAACTACCTGTAATGATTTTTGGTCTAGTAAATTGCTCTCTCCAGGATATGGCTGTTTGGATTTCTGCAGCCATGATTTCAGCCCTCTGTTACAACATGTGCTTAGCTTGAAATATCACTGAATTTGGGCTGTATGTGTAAGGAGGGCACAAAGAGAGAGGAGGGTTTTGGGGGGAGATGGAGGCCATGATGACAAGACACAACTGCATGCTCTCTGTGATCTGACCCTGGCCACAGGGAAGGGTTGCATTAGTTCACTTAGTGGTGATGTAACCTCTCACATGTGTCATTCAATCCAGGCTCTTGGCTGTGTGTGCGTCTGTGTGTGTGCAACAATTTACACACCCACCACATCTTGGTTGGTGAGACTGAAATCACATGAGACTTAAATAGAAAAAAAAGTTCATTGTATTCTTTGCGGCTTCACTACTTTTACTCACTCTGCATGCTTATTCACTTTTTTAGCCTTTATTAACCCCATCGTACCCCCTCAAGTCACATGCAGTCTGCGTTTGCACCGGAGACTCAGCATAAAAAAAGTGGAACTATTGAACTTTTTTAGGTGGGTGTTGAGTTTCATATCGTGGTTATGTCTGAGGAAGTGGACCACAATATCACGTGTACTTTAACATTAAAACTGAGGTTAAGGCCTTAAAGTTTAGACACTTGAAGCAGGACAGCTGAAGGTAAGAGACAGATTGGATGTTTCCATGTATAGTTTTGAGTAATGCTCAATATTCGAAGAAATTGCACTAATAGCAAATAATCTGTTTTGAGTGTTAAATCCATTGGTTTGTACAGATTTGTGTAAGATGCTACAAGATGAACATAAATCAAACATTTTTAACTATCTAGGTTAAAAAATGTAAGTAGTTTTCCTTTCCTAAGTCGGCCTGCCTGAACAAACCCTAGACTAATCAATAATGTGTTGTGTCTTGACTCTTAGACTAATGCAATACATTAAGTTATAAATAAGTATTGCTCAAATACATGTGCAATAATTGCCAGCATGTGTTTATTAAACAATCTACTTACTCGCTGTTCAGGATCAGAAAATCCACCTCATGTGCAAGGATCAGTGAATGTTCATGGCAGCTACCTGTTTGTGATGTGTCGGTTCCTGGTTTCTGCTTTCTTGGTTTTGGTACGTGGTAATGTCAATGAAGACAATAAGTAAACGTAATATGGTTAAATATATATCAAAGTCAAATAATTAATAGTGTCCATTATGGTAAAATGGTGCAACAACACATTTTTATATTTAAAGTATTAATTTATTTAATTAGTACGATGATGAGACTTGTTAAATATATTATCGTAACAGCGTTTCAATGAACAGTTTTCAAAATTTCACAAAATATATCACCTCTGTTAACACTTAAAAATAACCATCCATTAATAAACGGTAAACGTATTGTTAATTAAACTTTAGTTCACAGTTATTTCACTTAACAAACATTGAAATGCTTTAAAAAGAAAAACACTTCTTAAGCAATTGATATATTGTAAAGTTGCAGCTGATGTTTATAAATCTTTACAATTCTGTGCAATGTACAATCTGAATACAATGTTTCATTAACTATAAATTTACCAGTTATTAGTGATAGTTCTTATAAAGTGTTTCCTCACCTCTATGAATACTAAGTGACAACAATTAGTATATCAGTATAACATTGTGTGTTAGACGTGTCTGAAAAGCACTTTTTCAGCAGACAGATGGGTGTCCTGCTTTCTGGAATCAAATCAAGGAGGGAGTCAGGTTTCACCGCTTCCTTCTTTCTCTTCCTGCTTCTTAGAAGTGACTGTTCTCTGATCCGCCAGAGAACAGAGATTATTTGAGCTATGTGACACGTTCGTCCCTCCAGCTACGAGCCTGCAGCCATAACTTTATCTAAATGGTTCAACTCTCAACAGCTCCTCTCGCCTTGGGAACAAAGACACATATGCTACAAATACTGAGTGGCCCATATGTAGTTATATGCTGTAAAACTCCTCGGGGAAGAACAATGACTACCCCCCCCCCCATAAAATGCTTTAAAAATACTTGATTGCAGGAAAGCAGTTTCCGAATGACCACTCAGAACGACCCCTCTGAGGCCCACTATGCTGACAGCTCAGTGACCATCACATGACATTTTCATCATGCATGTTGTCAGCTGCGTGGTGTTATTTAGGTGCATTGACCTTTGAGCTCACTGTGAGAAAAGGCTGTCAGACAAATACTGCTGACATGAAATATAGGTTTGATCTGAAGTAACCCCTCCGTCTCTGCAGTAAAAGCAAGGCAGCAACAATGACTCAAATATAGTCGGCTGTGCAATCAGAGGTTTAACCTCTAGCTTATCGCTCACTGATGAATTCTGTGTGTGCGCTGCGCTTCAAGGCACATTTGACACAGCGGGGGGACGCAGTAAATGCTCAGCAGACAGCACATTAACATATTAATGATTGCTGGAAACAATGGTGATAAATAGCCTTGATTACAATGACTGACATCAGTGTCTTTTCATCTTACCCTCTCACATATCAGGGAACATTTTTTTTCAGTGTTGACTCAAATTAACGTGGAAGCATTCAAGCATTTATTTATGATTTTATTGGTTTTAAGAGGTTGTTATAAATAGGAACAAAAGGAGGTCACTCTTTTTTCAAAATCCCATGATGTGACTGTGTTGTTAAGCAATGAGAAGAGTTGAGCACACTGTGTTGTACTAGAACAACTCTGAAGCAAGTGGAAAGTAACGTGTAACCTTGTAAAGAATTGGACTCTATATTATAGAAATTAAACTTTCTGTGTCTGTGTGTTCATGTACTTGTGTTCCCCCAGGCGTGTCGAGACTTCTTGGACCTAGCCGAGACTCACAGCAGGAGATGGCAGCGAGCGCTGCAGTATGAGCGAGAGCAGCGTACCCACCTAGAGGAGACCATTGAGCAGCTAGCCAAGCAGCATAACAGCCTGGAGCGAGCGTGGAGAGAAGCTCCCACGCTCGTTTCCACCACACCCAGTGCCCCTACCACCAACAAGGGTGAGACTGACTGTATGTGTGTTATTTACTCCTCTGGACCTCAGTGTGGGCCTCACTTTACAGGCTAAAAGTCATGTGTAACCTCAGGCTCAACATTATAAACGTTCGTCATGTGGAGGAAGGACATTTTAAGCTGTGTCATAAGGTTTGAATTGGATTATCGGTAAGTTGGAGATGGTAATTACCTTCATGGAGGATGCTGTCTTCTGTTAGTCTGTCCATCATTTATTTGTTTGTTTTTAAACAAATGGTCGGGCTGATCAGTTTCCTGTGTACATCCATTCTCCAAGAGGAAGAAATATGTTGATTTTGGTTCCCTGTAACTTTTCTTCTTCTTCTTCTCTAAATTTCCTGAGCCTTTGTCTCGAACTTACATGTGTTTGTGCCATCAACAAGGAGAAACCTATTGATTTTAGTGACCCTGTGTTCTTACCTTTGGTGGAAGACTTCTTTAAAGCATAGCTGAAAGAGACATGATTGATTGATAGATACAAGTGTCTTTTAAACTGGAGAATGGGGTGGTGCAGGATTTAAGATGCTTTGAGTCCAGTTGCGTCCTCCGTTACATTTCTCTTTCTCTCATTTCCTGTCGTCTGTAAAAAGGACTTAAAATGTCCCCAAAAATGAACTTGTCAACACTGTACTTAATTATACCTTATCCATAAAGACAGAACATCAGAAAAGGCTCATTCAGGGGGCGCCACAGTAGCTCAGTTGGTAGAGTGTGCGCCCCATGTATAGAGGCTGCGTCCTCACTGCAGCGGCCCAGGGTTTGAGTCCGACCTCATCATCCCCCCTCTCTCTCATCACGTTTCCTATCACATCTCAAGCTGTCCTATCAAATTAAGACATAAAAAGGTTGGTTTACAGAAATATTATAGAAAAAGGGAAATAGATGTAAAAATGTGTCATAAATAGGGAGAAACACTGGGAGATTGTGACCCAGGGGAGAAAACCAGGAGATGGCAATGAATAATTGGAGTCTCCTCAGGAAAACTGGGAGGGTTGGCATGTACGTTTGGAAGATAGTAAAAAACAACCATGGTTTGTTTTAACTGTGAGGACTCGCCGTTACACTAGAGACCTTTTATACTGTACAATTAGGCTTTATAATGATTCACCGGAGAGATCAGAGACTTAACAGAGTTGTTTTTCCTTTAAAAAGTTGGAGTAGTGAATAAACGTTTCATAACTGTTTTGTGTACCCATCTTCTGAGGCTGAATTCATTGTATGCATCATACTAACTACTATTAAATTGAAGCTGGTTATCAAAGAACTATGTTTATGAAATGACAGTAAATTACGTTCATATTGGTGGTTGTTTGGTGATTTAATGTCACAGTTTACCCTCATTTTTTAATGCATTAGCATTAGTTTTACACACATAATGGATCACTGAACATTGAATATTGAATGTTGGTTAGTGAATATTAGAAGCACGCCCTGAGGAGCTCGCATCATTCAGGCTAGTTAACCAGCAGGAACGTTGCCAATTTTACTAAGCCGATTATTCCCTGATTAAATGCCATTTCTATGTGATTATAGGCTGCTCTCTCCTAAAGGCTGTAAAATACAGTCTCCTGAGCTCATGTGATGGTCCTGTAAGTTTTGAATGCTGTTTGCATGTACTCACAAATGTAAAACTGTATGTCCCGACAGAAGGGAGTGAGAGGCTGCGCAAAGAAGAGGCGAGTGATGAAGATGAGGATACTGAGTACTTTGATGCCATGGAGGATTCCCCTGCATTTATCACAGTGACTGCCACTGAGAACACACAGCACAGGTCAGTCACACACAGAGATCCACCATTTTTCAATTAGTGAAACAGCTGAACAATTTAGAGACAGATTAGACAGGGATGACGGTTCAGTTGAATTTAAATATTTAGCTTGCGTGTGTGAGTGCGTAACCGCAGTAAACCGTAACTGGACACGCTCTAATTTGTCATAATAGTGAATTTGACTCCGGCTGACAGCTGAACAAGCTTCTGATGATGGCTCATGGTGTGACAACTTAACCTACACACACACAAATCACAGAGTGGTGTGCCCTTCACTCAAATGTGTTCTCTCTCTGACTTAAACAGATAAAAATAACATAAGACTCTTGGCTCTGACTGCATTCCGGCAGCAAAATAAGCCAATTTCTAGTTCTGTTTTTGCTCTCTCGGTACATTTTATAGCCTATTAGTTTGCTATATTGGGGCCAGTCTCTGGCTGGCAGCTCAACTTGTTTCACAGAGCTTTTGCTGCCTCACTTTACTTTTTAAAAAAATGTCCTGAGCACCTTTTAGTGTTTTTATTCCTCATCATTGTTATGGCTCATCTCTTGCAACATATCCCTCAACTCCAGGAGCACCATTACGAATAATGGAAGCTGTTAGACAGCGTTCATCTGTAATACCCAGCAATTTGTTTGCTCCCTTATGTGTATTGTGTTTGTGTATTGTGTGTGTGTGCCAGTGGGAAATGAGAGAGCCTGTTTATATGTCGGTTGCTCATCGTAGGAAATATTTTCATGTCTTTCCAGGCGATCTCAGAGTAATTTGAGCGGAGCAAGCGGAGGTCAGCCAAGTGACTGGAACCAGGACGACCATGTAAGTGTCTGTCCTCCTAACAAGTCTGACTAACAGGACTGACATTTGTGAACACTGCTGACTTGTGTAATCTCAATATAATAGATTCATTTGTGCTGCTTGAAAGCTGCTCGTTGACTTATTTATCTGACCGTCTTCACTCGCCGTTCTACCTGACATTCATCCCGTCCTCACGCACGCGGAGCCTTTGTCTGTGTTTCCATCGGTCTCGTCGTCACCCCCGTGGTGCCACAAGACACACAGCTGCTTCTTTCCACTAAATCTTAATTACCAGTCAAACATCTGCTCGTCCATACTCTCAGCTCTCCCTTGTTTCTAGTTCTCTTGAACACACATCTGTGACTTTCACTGGCTCTGTCACGCTGTCTCCACTTGGTGATATGCTACCAAGCTGTCCATGAAGTTGAAAGTATTTCTCAAACTTGTGTGTATCAAATTTCCTCCCACTGCACCTAATCCCAGATGTCTCCAAGCTGTAATGACGTGTCAGGGAAGGAGCTGCAGCCCCGCAGACAGAGACGGACTCGTGTCCCAGACAAGCCCAACTACTCCCTCAATTTGTGGAGCATCATGAAGAACTGCATCGGCAAGGAGCTCTCCAAAATTCCCATGCCCGTAAGTGTATGAGGCATGACCCTCCTAAATTTATCTTAACATAAATCTGTGTGAATCTGTGTGTGTCTGATCCTCTCTTGATCCTCACCTTCAGGTAAACTTCAACGAGCCTCTGTCGATGCTGCAGCGTCTCACCGAGGACCTGGAGTATCATGAGCTCCTGGACAAAGCGGCGCGCTGCGACTCCTCCCTGGAGCAGATGTGCCTGGTTGCTGCCTTCTCTGTCTCATCCTACTCCACCACGGTCCACCGGACAGCCAAGCCCTTCAACCCCCTCCTGGGCGAGACCTACGAGCTCGATCGCCTCGAGGACTTTGGCTACCGCTCGCTGTGTGAGCAGGTAACGGCACCGCCAGAGGGAGTTTTTGTGTACTCACTGATGTGTGTGCACACGAGGTCAGGTCATGTTCTCCAAACAAGTTGTTAAGCATTGGCTGCTTATATAAAACACATATCCTGTATTCTTCTTTAACTTAATGTCTGTCTTCCTTCTAAGGTGAGCCATCACCCCCCTGCAGCTGCGCATCATGTGTTTTCCCAACGAGGCTGGACCCTGTGGCAGGAAATCACCATCGCCAGCAAGTTTCGTGGCAAATACCTCTCCATAATGCCTCTGGGTGAGACATTTCATACGCAGGGGGGAAGCAAACAAACAATATGTGTGAATAAAGGCTCCATCATGCAAATTCAACAGCCACAACAGGCGGAGTTTAGTGAAGAGAGACTCCCACTTGAGAATAGTAGATGACTGTGCTGCCTCCACATAATCTGAAGCCAGAGGAAAGGGTGCGAGAATGAATCAGGATGGTTTTATGACCCCTCTGACATGAACATAAAGTATGGGTATAAAGGGAGCTCTCTATTGCGCTGGGGCGGCAGAGAGCAGGGGGTCTGTTGGCTCAGATAAATGAAAGATTTGATAGATGCAGGTTCAGCCAAGGGATGTGGTGGTATTTATCTGACCTCTCTCACTTCCCGGCTGCTGCGAGGTGCCATGTAATAGAAAAAACTCTTAAGTGGAAAGCATTTACGGTCAAATACATGTTATTAATCTTCCGGGGTTAGGTCAGGCTGGAAATAGGTGGAAATGTATCGCCTGTGCAGAGGGAGTAACCGTGTTATATGCATGTTCACAAACAGGGTTTGAATCAAAAAAAGCAAACACACACAACCTAACACATCACTTTCAGGGCTGCAGTTGAAGATTGGCCACATGGAAGTTGGGATTTTTCTCTTCTCTCATAGCCTTTTCTCACTATCCCCTCCCCAGGTGCCATTCACCTGCAGTTTCACTCCAGCGGGAACCACTACGTGTGGAGAAAGGTCACCTCCACAGTGCACAACATCATCGTAGGCAAGCTGTGGATTGATCAGGTCTGTTTGTGATGATTCATTCATTGAGAGCTCCAAACCCACAGCCCCGCCTCGATGCCTCTGATCTTCCACAGTAACCTATAGATGTTTTCCCTCCCGTGTTGCAGTAATGTGTGGTATAGACCAGCAGAGCAGAGCGGAGCGGGAGAAGGCAATCAGAGCCAAGTCGTACAGAACATGAATACGGAGATTCACAATCTCGAGGGATTTATCTTTAGCTTTGATCTCTAATAACACCCCAAAATAACAGCCTCTTTTTTCTGCCAGATGGCCCAGTTAGACGGGGGAGGGGGGCTTCACATCTGCACGTCTGTGTATCTGATCAGAATTGTTTCTGTTTGTTTAGAGTTGTAATTCTTGTTTTTTCCTGTTTCTGCTTATGCTGCACTTCAGTGTGTGTGTTTGCATGAGGGAGTGTTGCAAAATTATCACTCTTAAAGCATAATGAGTTAATTATATTGAATAGTTTACAAATATCCAGTATTTCCTGGATATTTATGGCATTTTCTTGTACAGTTGATGTTTGTGATTAAAGGTACTCTGGAGTTCTGTGTACTTCCAGCATTTTACAGCAGATGATGTGTTTTTAAAGTGGCTCTAGGTAACAATTTGTCGTGATTAACTTATATCAATCCCTTTTTTATTGGCCACATGTGAGCGGATTGTAACGTGACGTGAAAAATGAGACCTTCCCCGTCACTCTCGGTCGCCTGTACAAGCCTGTGGATGATTTGTTTAAGCTGTTTAACGCTGCTGGACTGTGGATATTTTTTTGTGAAGGACTCTGGTCGTATTTTACGCGACAGTCCAAAGGATGTGACTTCTTGGTTGCCTTGTCTCAGTGCCTCTCTCCGCTCTGCTAACAGAGAGCAACAGTGGCTAGTGTTAGTTCAGAAATGGAGTCCACCAACTAAACTAGAGACCATGTTGTTTTTGTGAAACGTCCATTGTTAACATGTTTACATTGGATTGTTGCGGTGTTACTTTTTCGGTGCCCAGTTTTAATTTTAAAAAGTTACGATACATTGCAGTTCAGCCCGACTAGCAACAACATCGAACAAAACTTTCTCCAAATAAGCTGTAAGTTATTTTTGCTGTCGGCATTTGAGATACTAGTCCACCAGAAACAATCCCGCCTCCGCACTGATACAAGTTCCTCTCTCCAACTTCAGTTTGTCCACTAAGAAGAAGTTTCACCAATATTTACACATTTTCAGTCTTTATTGTTTTTGCTTTCTCTCGCCGGCCTCCGTGCATCACTCTGCCACTCTGCCGCCCTCTGGTGCAGAACGGGGTCAGCCAAACAACCCCGTACCAAACTCTAGAAACTGCTGCTGTCTTCTCTACTGCCATCCACTGCAACAAGACAGTGCCGTCAGGAAAGGAGATTATATCTGAATAAGAATGGCAGCACTTTCTATTTTATGCGTCCTGGATATTTTAATTTTGTAGCTGTTAGATGCTGCGAAAGACAAAAAATGTGTGAGACTTGAAAGGTAAATGTTTATCATGTCACCCCGCATGCTTGTGCTGGAAGAACAAACAACACGTCTGCGTTTCTCTCAGTTCTCTACGAATTCTCTCGTGAAATGAACAGTATGATCTGACTTAAGCAGATATCTTGTTCATATAGGACTATATCGCTTATAATAAAGATGTTCTTTCTCGTCTCTACCGTTAACACAGTGTGAATAAATAGCTTTGATATGCTGTTATTCTCTGTGTGTGTTTATCGTTCTCACTCTTTGCATTACTGTATCTGTTTTTCTGCAGTCGGGGGACATTGAGATTGTGAATCACAGGACCAAAGAGACCTGCCAGCTCAAGTTCTCTCCCTACAGTTATTTCTCCAGGGATGTTCCTCGGAAGGTAAATTCTTCCTTTCCACACCGATATGAGACTCTAGCATGATGTCATACAATGAGGGGGGTATTTTTTGTGAGATGCTGCCCCCTGCTGGACAGTACCAACACATAAATCAGTTGTCACTGTAGTGTAATATAGCGGCTTGCTGTGTGTTGTCACATTGCATTGAGATAACCTCCTTTGGAGTCAGTAGCGGTGACCTAAAACTGGGGCACTTCCTTGGTTGTGAATGATTTAGGATGAGTTAATGGAAATGTACTGGTGCCCCACCGAGGCTAGATAGCATGCTTCAGTTTCTTTATTTCCTGTAGTATCCGTGCAATATTTTCTGAGTCCGTTCTGCTCTTTCCAGGTGACAGGTGTGGTGGCAGACAGTGGGGGCCAGGCTCACTTCATCCTCTCTGGTACGTGGGATGATAAAATAGAGAGTGCCAAGATTGTTCAGAGCAGCCGAGGGGGCAGTGGATCAGAGGGCAAGCAGAAGACGGTCTATCAGACGTTGTCCCCCAAACTGCTGTGGAAGAAATACCCGCTCCCGTAAGCGCTCGTCTCATCAGCCTCATGAGGCCGAACATCACAATATATGAGTCACTGTAGTTGTATAACAGCTGCAATGTTTAGTCAATATTATGATTGCAGAGCATCACATTGTCGTCAATTTCCTCTTCAGAGAGAACGCTGAGAACATGTACTACTTCTCCGCGCTGGCACTGACCCTGAATGAGCAGGAGGAAGGCGTGGGAATGACCGACAGCCGTCTGAGACCAGACCAGAAGCTGATGGAGGACGGCCGATGGGACGAGGCGAACTCAGAGAAACAGAGGCTGGAGGAAAAACAAAGAGCAGTGCGGAGGAGGAGGGAAGCGGAGGCCACAGACGCTCTGGATGACGGTATGAAATGGAGAACAGGAAGTGTGGTCTCTGAGTGAAAGACCACTCAAAGATTACCCTTTTCTCTGGCAATGGCTGCTGAGGCCCATGAGTAGCGAAATATAAGCGCCACCTCCCGTACCGAACTGACAGAAGCTCATGATTGAAATAATTCAAATGTTAGGAGTAACATAAATATATAGTAAAAAATAAAATATTTCCAGAACCAGCTGGTTTTCCACCCTTCAGAACTCTTATGCAAGCCTCACATATTTATATGCGTCTGCAGTATGCTGTGTTTAAACTCAGAGGCAGTTCATAGTTGCATGTCAAGAAAGACCTCGAACCAAAGCATTATATAAAGTGAATGATAAGTAGCCGATGTAAAGTTATAAACATGATTTCTTTCATTAATATGTATGAGTACTTGATGTCTAAGTAAGTAGTTGCAGGTCAGACGGCATGGCTTAGCACAAAAGAGCTAAGAGGAGCTTTGTGTAGTAGAAGCCGGGCAGAACTTTACGGAGAACTCAGCGGGAACTTTTCATCCCGGTGTCATTCCTGTGTGTGAGTGTGTTGTGCGTAGGCTAGACTGTATTCGATGTACCCATGACTTGTCTTTCTTTTCCTCCCTCTATTGGTGATCAGAGTGTGATTATGACTCTGGTGAGTGGGGGTTGCCCTGTGCCCCTCTGTTGTGCATCACTCCCACACACACACACACACACACACACACACCATCCTCTGTGTGTCCTCTGTGTGGTCTGCCTCTGTGTGCATGATTCCCCCTTCTCATGTCAACTTCTCCAGATAATGACTCAGGAAAAACATACGACTTTTTCCTGCATACATGTGACATTTTCATGTAGAACTGGCCTCAATAATATATTATACATGAGACAACACACACACGACTCTAAAGTCTGCAAGTCTCAGTGTTTTATGGTGAAGCCACATTAGCAAGTGATTCATTTGCACGGCATTGTCATCCTGTCTATTTGGGAAGTGAGGGGGCCAACAGTTAACAAGAAAACGTTATGCTTTTCTTCACTTAAGTTAAATAAACATTATCTTTTTTAATAAATGGAACATTTAAAAAGCTGTTTTGAGTTTAGACCAGTGGTTCCCAACCTTTTTACCTTCAGGGACCCCTTTTCTATCATTAAGTAAACTGACTAGGTGACATATTTTATGGACATATCACATTACAATCAATGCAGAACAACAACATTACAAAATACCTGATCAACTGTACAATTACCCAAATATTGAACACAATAACTGCAGGGGGTCTGTGTAAAATGAGCGATTTGAAAATGTTCTTGATCTAATTTTTCCTCATGCATATCGCATCTGAGATGAGTTTTCCTGATATTTTTCTCTTTCTGACAATAATGAATAAATGTATGCATTATTTGATTCATAAAATATGAAATAAGTTGATCTATCTGTTTTAATTTGCTTCTGTATTTATCCGCCTTTATATTAATTCCCGTTTGATTACTTTCTATTTTTTAAAATTCATTTTTAAATGTATTTATTTACTTATTTATTTCTGTGTTCTTTTTCCTTTTCCATTTTGAAGACAACACATTAATAGATATATAAATGAAGAAATTATTTTTTAAAAAGTGGTAAAACAAATGGGAATGTAAATAAATAGGGGAGTCGATACAAAGGAAAATAACTACAGAAGCAAATTAAAACAGAAATATCAATTTATGTCACATTTTATAAACAATGCCTACATTTGTTTTAAGTATTCATTTTGGTGCCTGTAATGGCATATTTCCGTATTTATTGAGCCATTTATTAATTTATTTTATGATTTATTTTTGTTTTTGCCAGTTTCAGTCTTCCGTACTGCGAAGCTTTGGCGACCACGAGGTTGGGAACCAGTAGTTCAGACCATTACATTTCTACAAATGTTGACACATCAGAAAGCTGTTTTGTTTCTGTATTAAACAGATGAATTATTCAGTTCAGGGAGTCCCAAATCTTCGATTTTGATCTTGTCCTTCACCATGATTGATCCAGGTCTTTCACTACGCACTTATTGTGCTAATTTGTATTTTATTGATGCTTCTGAGTTCAACTTGTTCATCTTTACATGAGCTCAGTTCACATTTGGCGCTATCCCAAATGCAGTGAACACTGATTGATTGCTTCCCATATATATGCATATATATGAAGGTGAAATTGATCGCTCGGTGAATTGCCTGCAAGTGTGGCTTCTCCACAAGTGTGCGATGAAGTGAAACAGACCAACAGAGTAACACCTGTTCTTCCTCCTGCAGGCCGAGAATACGAAGGCTACCAGCCGTTGTGGTTTCACCAGAGGAGGGACTCAATCACTGGAGAGACAAACTTTGTGTACAAGGGAGGTTACTGGGAGGCGAAGGACAGACAGGACTGGAGCATGTGTCCTGACATCTTCTAACCCAGGAACTCCACCCGGATCACTCCTAACCTCATCGGACAGGGAACTGCTCTAGCTCTGGTCCTGAAGCAGTGGGGCGTAGCTGGCTTATGAGCACCATGTGGACCTTTGTGAGCACGAGAATGTGTACGTTTCACACACTCTCGGCTTACACTGTACCTCCAAATGTGCACTCTCATTCTGTTTTTACTGTGGGGAAAGTGAAGGGGCGTTCCCCGAGTAGTCCCCTTTGACACTGAAACAGCAGTGAGGTAATGTGTGGAGACCACACAATGATAGCACCTGCACACTCCTAAAATCAGGTGCTCTCTAAATCCTACCCACAATGCACTTTTCTGTGTTCACCCCATATAAGAGTTTTACTGATTAGACAGAAACCCATATCAGAGCTGCTCACGGTTACAGACTGACAGCCAACGAGGAGAAAAGTCATAAACGGGCACATGTGTGAAGGTTGCAAGAAAAATGTCCTCATCCTCCGCTTTATTCAGCACAATTGAGATTTTATTAGACCTACTTCATAAATCTTAAATTAGTTCCCCTCTTTCTCTTCATGGGAACGACTTCAAGTGCTCATCATTTGGCCCTTTTAGTTGCTCATGAAAGAGGCTGAAGCCTGAAAATGGTTTCTGGAAATTCCTGTCTGTTAGATTTTATTGTCAGTTATGCAGACGCAAAGTGTTTAAAATTAATTTTAATAAAAAAGACATTCTGAAAATGATGTGAGTATAAATGATTACAGACAAACTAGGTAAAAACACTGTTGTGAAATAATCCAATACATGTTTTGCAGAAATGTTATTTAATGCTGCTTATTTTTACAATCACTTTTCGCAAGTCAGTTTTGTGAATTTCTTTTGAATCAGAAAGTCTCAAGACGAGTGGGTCAGAGCCAGGAATGTGATTGGCTTTGTTCTGAATGGGCTCATAGGCAAAGTCTCTTTATTTAGTAACATGATAAGTAAATTAATATTTTTTTTAAAAAAACTCACTTTGGAAAAGGACTTTTATATAAAACTGCTGGAAAGAAATACAACTCGAGGAGCAGCAAACCGTCACTGTGAAAATAAGCCAGATGAAATAACATTTCAAATTAATGAGCCTTTTTATTAAATGTATTGGATTACTCTACAATTAGGATGATATATTTTTTATATATATTTACTGTATTTTGTCTGTATTCGTTCATATAATAATTTACTACGCAGTGTCTTATTTATTACATTTTCAACACTTTACGGTTGATATTTGATTGGTCAGATCTAGGGCTGCAACTCAGGCTACATTTCTGATTATTTTCACCATTAATCGATTGATCGTTAAGTCTATAAAATTGCAGACAATTTGTGGGAAATTACTTCTTCTGTCCAACGAACAGTCTAAAAATCAACAACTCTTCATTTACTATCATAAAGCAGAAAAACGTCACATTTAAGAGGTTGAAACGAGAAAATGTTGGACATTTTTGCTAAAAAAAATAACGTAAACGATTAAATGATGAATAATTGATGCCGGCAATTCATTTTCTTATGATTGATTAATCGATTAATTGACTAATAGTTGCAGCTCTAGTCAGATCTCTTTCAGAGGCTGGTGTATCTGAACTAATGAAATACATTTTATTTTCTGGGTGTGAATGTTGGGGGTTTCCCTCTCGATCCATGAAATGACAGCCTGTAGTAGTCAGTTAGACTATAGTCCACGTAGAGGTGCAATGACTGCTTACTCATATATTTTAGATATAAATGGCCTCAATGCTTTGATGCATTTGAGTCATCTTAACACGCTTCAGACGACTTCCATTTGTGATTCTGATGAGTAAAATCCTGCAGTAGTCGATCCTTTAGTTGTAACACGTAACACTCAAGTAGGAACCTCCATCAAAGATCTGAATACGCACTTTTCACTGTGGTTGACCATAGGTGACTGTAGTACATATCTCTTTGTTGATGTTGAGAAAACTTCCCTCCGTACTTTACCTTGTCCTCTGGTGCTCTCCCATAGCAACACATATCCTTGTTGCCATCGTCCTCAGTGATCATACAAAGTAGAAAGTCAGCATCAAATCACTGAGACATTCAGTAATAACCACCCGGTACAGAACATCCAGCATCATGTTGGTTTCTGCAGTGTGCACTAGCTCCACAGCCTCTATCAGTCATTAGCTTGTAGTTCAGATGTTCCCAGTAGAACCAGTAGAACCAGTGCAGCGTGGCTCCAGCTGACAGGAGGTTTTAGAAAGCAGACAGGGCTGGTTCCTGCAGCACACCTCTTGTACGGTCAGCTCCGGCCACAGCTGCCCGCTCCAGTCTCAACACAGCTCACATCTGTAGTCCTTTCACTCAGTGTTTGTAGGCATGCTGATCTGGGATCAGCTCACGAAGGTACCCTCAGTCTTTTGCCTTTTGATCGGCTGAACAAGGGAAAGAGTCCCCTGACCTGTGCACTACACGTCTCCGGTGACAAGAGTTTTGAAAACCAGTTAGTATTTTCTTTTTGTAATTATTGTTAGGAATGTAGAATTCAAGGCTGGACGTATTGTATCTACCGTCTGGTCCATTTGTGTGAATATTTTGTGATAAACGAATGATATTGTAAAATGAAGAATAATTATACTAATCTGAGTATTAAGTTATCTGTACAGCAGAAGGTCAAATCTGAAAAAAACAAACAAAAAAAAACTGACTGAATGAGCCTGAAGGATTTGCTGTAATCATAACTTTTAATCCAGATTGATTCTGCTAAGACGGATGTTAACTTCCTCAATTTGGCTGCAGATTTCTTGTTTTATATTTCAAAAAAAAAAAAAACTGTCTTAACACACTGAAGATATTTTTTATAGAGTCCTTGATACTAGCACATTAGTAACCGTGGTTCAGTGATGATTTCATAGATCAACAGCTCCTCCGATGTGCAGGCCATAAAGATGTATAAAATGCACTGGAAAAGACGTAAATACACAGACTGAAGGAGGTTTTCAGCATCTTAAGATGAGCTAATAAAATGTAAAATGTTTATCTGTGAGATTGTTCATCAGTGAGTTAATGATTTGATAATGAAATTAATGATGATTGATGTTTAGTTTTTGCACAGAAGATGCTTCTTCTACCCATTTACATCACACGTTTTAATGCTTTTTTTGATTTGTGGTTGTCATGAGCACAGTTTGATCGATCACTGAATCTTTTGTCCAGAATGACACGCTTAAAGGAGCAATTCAACATTCTTAGAAACGCACTTTTGCTTTTTGTAAAATCAGAAAGTTGAAGAGAAGATTGAAACACCTCTCACGTCTTTATGGTGATTAATCATTAATCAATTAAGACTTTAACCAAATGTGTTAACCGACAATCAGAGATGGGCACAAATGCATCAAACAGTATCTCGCTACAAATTACAAATACTTGCTTATCAAATAAACCAAAATGAAATACAGAATACCTGCATGAGAAATTAATACAAGGAATTTGTAATTTAAACAATACAAAAAGACATTCGATAAAAACTGATGTTGGTTGGTCCAGTTGTTGAACAGCAGCAGATGGAAGCTTAATGTTTGCATCGCTAGGCCAGAGAGAGCAGATTGTTAGCTTAGCTTAGCATTAAGACTGGAAACTGAGGGAAACAGCTAGCGTGGCTCTGTCCCAAGGAAATAAATCCAAATGTTGAATTAAAACATTTTATCCTGTTTGTTTAACTTAAATCACAGCTCTGCAACTTGTTCTTTTTAGACTTTGGGTTTTCAACAAATTGTATTAAAAATCATGTGAATAATACAGATATGATGATATCTTGACATTGTTTTGATGGCAGATGTTTTTGCCTTGTGGATCTTTTGTTTATCAGTTCATCTGGTCGCCTTTTCATCTTAATTAAGTGTCTTTATTTTTCTTTTTGTACAAGTTTTTATAGCTACAGGTAAAGACTCTCTCTCCACCTCCCTACACTCGTGTTGAGTGAAATCTATTTGCCAAAAAAGAGACAAAACACACAGTAAAGAAACTTAAAGATGTATTTGACTGATTCTTTGGTCAATTTTTAGATACATATCACAGTAATATCGTGACTGTGAATTTGTTTTGCCGTGATAATCGTATAGTGGGAATCTGCTCTACTGCAAATCACACAAACAAGATATAACATGAGTTAGTGAGCTTTAGAGGCGCTCTGCCTTCAGACAGAGCCAGGATCGCAGTTTCCCTCCAGTCTTTAGACTAAGCTAAGCTAACCAGCTGTTAGCTCTAGCTTTATATTCACTGTAAAGACAACAAAGGTTGTAGTTCAATCTTCTCACTTAACTTTTGGCCCAAGAAATAGCGGATAAGCTTTTCTCTTTTTTTTTTCTTCTTCCAAAAAGTCAAACAATGCCTTCATTTTTTCTGATTACTTCTTTGGTTCTCGTCTTGTCTACCTGCCTCATGTACGAGCTATTGATAGAGGTTGTGTACACTTAAAATCATATCGAGAGTGTCACGTAGAAGGACGGACACTGTTGCAGCAAGATGTTTCATTTTATCTATCTTGAAAATCGTCGTGACAGAACAGAGAACACTGATGAACGGCGGTGGTCAGTCTGTGATTTCCTCTCTCAGCGATCGACTCGAGGTTACTAGAGATTTACTTTAATATATTGTTTTTGAGATGATTTTATATTTGAGAATACGAGTTATATTTTGAATGATAGCGTAGAGCTCATCTTACGTTTTAATCAATGTATTTCCAAATAACGTTGACCTCAGTACTTGATGGTGACTCGCCTACTGAAGTTGCCCCAGTGAGGGTGTGTACAGTGTCGTGACGGCTGTAGCAATAACGCGGTGGGGCGTACAGATGTGTCAGTTCACGGCTGTTGTTGCTTCTAACAGAACAGTTGTCGGCCTCACGCAGAAAGGGAAAAAAAACAACCAAAGTGTACGTGGAGAGTGTACTGTAGAGTAAAAACAACCTCTTCATCTGCCTTCCCGATCTCGGAGGGATCTAATGTAAACCCCCTCTCATTGTTTCTCTCATTTCAACTCACCCAACTCTTAATTCACTACGGTGTGATTTCTTTTTTTAGCTTTAATTTTTATGCTTTTTCTTTTCTTTTCTGATTTCTACCTTCTCATGGGTGCCATTACTCTTACGTTTGTGTTTTTCATACTGTTTGTGTTGCATGTGCGACACACATTTCCTCCTCGCTCGAAGTGAACTAACAAAGACGGGGGAGGTTTGTCTTGCCTTGTCTAAACTGAACCCTGCTTCTCCTTGGACTGTGACTCGCGGCTTCGTCGTGATGGGTGAGAGCTATGAGACACATCACAACAGCGGCCTGGTACAGGAGGTCAAAGGTGACTGACCTGCCTTTACTTTTACTCCCCAGATACACGTAGGTGTATTCAGGTGTAACTGCAGATTCAACTGAGGTTTTGCTTCTTTTTTAATTTTAAATTGTCTATTTTTTTCCCCTTAATTTATACTCATATAACATTGTCTTTAAACAACAAAGACAAATAATGAAAAAAGAAGATAATAAAGTTGTTACTGTTGACATTGGATATCTGTCTACTTTATTTCTCTCTCCACAACATCTGGAAGATTTGCTTGGTTGTCAATCAATGGTGTCACAAAAATGTGACTTTAATTCATAACAATGGCGCAAAAAAAACAAACAGCTTTTGTGAAGACTACTTAAGGAAGAAAAAACAATATAGTAAGCCTAGACCTTGTAGGAAGCTACACAATGCAGTGCAGTACAGTTTCAGTAGGTGTACAAAATAATAAATAATATAATTGTACTTTAGACAAACAAACAAAGCAAATAAAATGAAGTAAATGTTGATTGCACAGTCTAATGGATATGGAATAATTGATGACAAGGTGGAAACGATCCAGTTGTCTCTGCAACAGCGGCGCCAACGATGACACCAGGGGAAGAGGAAAAGTTGTCTGATGCCACTTCAAGTACATTTACTGCCAGAAAATGACTTCTGATGTCTAATTTTAGATACTTGAAGTAGAAGTGGGTTTTAAGAAGTGATTTAAAAGAAGTGGCTGATTCTGCAAGTGTTATCTCCTCAGGATGTTGTGATGTTACAGTAAAAACAATAAAAGATGAATAGATTACAATAAATAAATAAAAGCAATAAAGGACAGTAAGATGTCACATAAAAGGATAATAATAAATAATAATAACTAACAACAATCATAACAACAACAGTAATAATGATAAGAAGAAGAAGGAGAAGGAGAAAAACAAGAAGGAGGAGAAGAAGAAAAACAAGGAGGAGAAGAAGAAAAACAAGGAGGAGAAGAAGAAGAAGAAGAAAAACAAGAAGAAGGAGAAGAAGGAGAAGGAGAAAAACAAGAAGAAGGAGGAGGAGGAGGAGGAGAAGGAGAAGGAGAAAAACAAGAAGAAGGAGGAGGAGGAGAAGGAGAAAAACAAGAAGAAGGAGAAGGAGGAGGAGGAGAAGGAGAAAAACAAGAAGAAGAAGAAGGAGAAAAACGAAGAAAAACAACAACAACAAGGGGGAAAAACAAGAAGAAGAAGAAGGAGAAAAACAAATAGAAGAAGGAGGAGGAGGAGAAGAAGGAGAAAAACAAGAAGAAGAAGAAGGAGAAGAAGAAAAACAAGAAGAAGGAGGAGGAGGAGAAGAAGGAGGAAAACAAGAAGAAGGAGAAGAAGAAAAACAAGAAGAAGGAGGAGAAGAAGGAGGAAAACAACAAGAAGAAGAAGAAGGAGAAAAACAAGAAGAAGAAGAAGGAGGAGGAGGAGGAGGAGAAGGAGAAAAACAAGTAGAAAGAGGAGGAGGAGGAGGAGGAGAAGGAGAAAAACAAAAAGAAGGAGGAGGAGAAGGAGAAAAACAAGAAGAAGAAGGAGAAAAACAAGAAGAAAAACAACAACAACAACAACAACAAGGAGAAAAACAACAACAAGAAGAAGAAGAAGGAGAAAAACAAGAAGAAGAAGGAGAAAAACAAGAAGAAAAACAACAACAACAACAACAACAAGGAGAAAAACAACAACAAGAAGAAGAAGAAGGAGAAAAACAAGAAGAAGAAGGAGGAGGAGAAGAAGAAGGAGGAGGAGGAGAAGGAGGAGAAGGAGAAGGAGAAGGAGAAGAAGGAGGAGAAGGAGAAGGAGGAGAAGGAGGAAAACAACACCAACAAGAAGGAGAAAAACAAGGAGAAGGAGAAGGAGGAGAAGGAGAAGGAGAAGGAGAAGGAGGAAAACAACACCAACAAGAAGGAGAAAAACAAGAAGAAGAAGAAGAAGAAGAAGAAGAAGGAGAAGAAGGAGGAGAAGAAGAAGGAGGAGGAGGAGGAGGAGGAGGAGGAGGAGGAGGAGAAGAAGAAGAAGAAGAAGAAGAAGAAGAAGAAGAAGAAGAAGAAGAAGAAGAAGAAGAAGAAGAAGAAGAAGAAGAAGAAGAAGAAGAAGAAGAAGAAGAAGAAGAAGAAGAAGAAGAAGAAGAAGAAGAAGAAGAAGAAGAAGAAGAAGAAGAAGAAGAAGAAGGAGGAGGAGGAGGAGGAGTATTATAATAATGGCCCTGCTGCTCTCTCCTGTGCTTCCGGTGGCGCTAATATATCCGCAGTGCGCGCGGCAGTACCGGTCTCGAGCTGTTTGACCGTTTCCATGACGACCAACTGACGCTCCTGTCAATCAGGCGGCAGAGCGGCAGAGCTGAGCGCCTCAAGTTCAGCATCGACTGAAAGCCTCCGCGTCTGTCCCTGAAAGTAAGTTTAAATAGTTTTTAAAGTCAAAATGTTCGAGGCAGCGGGCACACAGCGGTGGTGGAAGGATTTCAGAATGGCACACGTGATATTATTTGTCTGTTTTCATACTAATGAGAAGTCAGCAGGGAGTTTCAGACAGACTAGCTTCTGTGATTTAAGCTAGCAGTTTGTTTTCAGGCATGTATACGCTAATTATAAAGGATTAATAATGTTAAAGTAATCTGAGCTACCAATGACATTAGGTCAGGGTTTTACAGCTCCTGATATTTGTCTGTTTTCATGTGACTGCATAATAATAACGTGAATTAATAATGTGAAATTATTCTGAGCAGTCTGGGCTGAGAAAAATAGCCTTTCATAGGCCTACTAAGAAGGTTTATGCTCTTCAGTCAGACCTCGCTGAGCATATGAGAGGAAGAGTCCTGTGCTGCAGTATTAAAGTGTACCGCTGCTTCAGTTAACGTTCATTTTGGGCAGTGGGAGAGGCAGGAAGGCAAGCAGGCACAGGAATTTACAGTCCTCTCAGTGAAAAGAAGTCAGGTCGGCTAGCTAACGAGCTAAATTGTCCTGGTTTCCTGGACAACTGAGCAACATAAACCCCCCACTCCTTATGACCGCCCGGTCAGCCTTGACCACTGTGAGATGTTGTGTCTGTTTGGTACTGCTGCACGTCTGCATACTTGTCCTCAGCAACAGGAAATGGCTGACAGAGATGACCGAGCAAAGAGAGATGCAGAGGACGCAGATGAGCTGCTTTATACTGGTCTGAGGTTTTTTTTTTATAAGCAGTATATCTACATCAGTTATATCTCACCAGTGCTCAGGAGTTTGCACCCACTCTTGATGACCCTTTTGTCTGCAATCACAGATCTGAATGACAGCAGCGCTGTGTTTGGTCTGGACTCCCCACCTCTCAAACTGGACCACTGTGACCTTCTCCTGGATGCTCTCGACGCTCAGCTCGGTCAACTGCAGGTCTGTGATTTTCACTCTGTCTGTCTGTGTCATTTTATGCCACTTCCTACTTCAACTTCACATTTTAGAGGCAAAATTCTGCAGAAGTTACTTTGCATATTTGGATTTTCACTACAAAATATGAATAAACTAATAAATGATGATATATCATTAAAGGTTAAGCTATGCTAAGGATGATGAGCCCCACCACACAGCTGCAACATTAAAGTGATGTTCACATCAATAATTATAAGCCAATAATATAATATGTGCATGATTTCCCATGTTGCTATTCTGCATAATGATAACTTTAACTTTTGGTACTTTAATAATAACTTTATTTATTCATAATAATATTAATAATAATAATAATAATAACTTTTTTTATAAAGCACCTTTAAAAACAAAGTTTACAAAGTGCTTTGACGTCAAGAAAAAGCAGAAAACTCAGGAGGACAATGTTACAGAATAAACACTCAACAGTCTAAGGAGAAGGTAAAACACAAAATGTCAATATGAGTAATTGCAAGTAAAGCAAGTAAAAGCAATAAAACAGGCAAAATCACACAAAAAACAATGCAAATAAATATAGATATATAAATATATAGAGATAAATAAAAAATAACATCAATAAAAAATGATAAGAAGACAACATCGACATCAAGATCAAAGATAAATAAATAAATGAACAATAAACAAATAAAAGCAATAAAGGACGGTAAGACGACATCAAATAAAAGGAATCATAAACAGATAAATAGATTAAGAACTCCTCAGTATGCTTTGATGTTCATGCTGTTGTATTTTTACGTAAAAGTAAGATTTTGAATGCAGTGTTTTTACTTATGTATATATACATGTAATCAGAAATCCATTTTTAAGCAGTACGTGTGATTTAATGTACGCAGGTCCGGCCCCAGAAACATCAGTCCAGAGAGCTTGATAGCAGCCATGCAGGTAATTGATGTCATAACACACCTTGTACCTTTTTTTTTTTCAGGTGATAATTTGTGTTTTTGATTTTTTTTTCTAGCTCCATTTCAGTGGAGTCAATCTCTGAGCAAAGACACAGGCCTTGGGAGCACAACTCAAACAAATGACACTCCCATGTCTGGTCTTGATTTGATACACACCCTTACGATGGAGCAAACATCAGGTGATATTTCAATAACAGTATATTACAGGAAAATTGGGATTTCTAACTGTTTCCAAGTCAAATTCTTCTCAAAATGTTCTCATCCCCCAGAGAAAAACACAGTCTGCAGGGAAGCTCCTGTCACTCACAAGGTAACTAAAGAGAAGTTAGACAGAAGGACAAGAGACAAAGAGGAAATGGAGTCTCAGAGGGAGCAAGTTATCTGGAGGCTGGAGAGGCTGCTTGGAGAAACCTGTAACGAAGGAAGGATGGCTGCAGAAACCCACCCTGCTTCAGACAGCATCTGCACTGAGGACTTTGTCAGACGCTTCACAGACGAGATGGTCGAATTGGCATTGCCAGAGTGTAATTTACTGCAACTAGATAAAGCGGAAGAGGCTCAGAGGACAGAAATATCTGACTGTGACACTTACCGGTGTGAACAAAAGGGTCAAAGTGTTCTCAATGTTGATGGAAGAGGAACAGCAACGACGTTCAAAAGTAGTAAAGGCACAGAGACTGCTCAGTATTCCCTGTCGAACAAGCCACGTCAAAGAGAGCAACGTTCTGACAGCTATGGAGTAAATATATCACATGCTAGTGAGAGATACAACACACAACAGAGGCGTGGTGATGATGGCAACAGTGAGTACAGTAAGCTTGTAGGAGTAGTACATGTATATTGTAGATATTGTTTGCAACAGCAGTGTTGTATTGTGGATTATAGTTTGCAGCCTCTACATCACAGCAGCCTGCCTCTAGACCTTTATTCCTATACTCCTTTGTTTTGCCTCCCTCCTCTTCCAGTCTCTTACAGAACAGAGGATGTGACAGAACACGAAACCCGGCAGCAGAACAGCAACCGTTCTCCTAAGGCCAGGTGTTTGGCAGGTACCACACACAGATTACACCTCATCAGAAAGCACAGTCCAGCTTATCCTCCAGCACATTCATTCACTACAAACAGTGATTAGAGGCTTGTTTCTTTTACAGGAGTGCCTGTGTTGAGTTTTGACACCGTGTCCATTGACAGTGACCTTGAGTCAGTCTGCACCGAGCGAGTCAGGCAGCATCTCAACAGGCGGCCAGGTGAGAGACAGCAGACGATGTGGAGGGAAGCTGGTCGCATATTAAAATGACAAGACGCGTTCAAAACAAACTATTTAAATGTAGAAAGTAAAAAGAGGAGTGCAAAAAAATATGTATGAAATGAATTTACAGTTAAGATGATCTGTTTAGGATGGCGCTCGCTCGTTCAGTCTGTCACGGACATGGACGACTACTGCACCCACACAAGTGACTATGACACACCCACACAAGAAGAAAGTGAACCTCAATCTGCATCAGGTAAAGCACAATGCGTGTGCATTCTTTTATGAGATCACAGTAATAGAAAAACAATTTAATCTTTGAATGTCATTCAATTTATTTACAAAGGTCAGAGATCTGCTCATGGAAATGTACAACACAGAAGTCCTTCTGTCCGTAAAGCACAGCGTAACAAGAGGGAAACTTACAGGTAAACCGTAGTGTTGTGTACAATTTCTAAACACTCATTTTGCGCATATTTCTGACTTATATACTGTGTGTGTTTGTGTGTCACAGACTTGTGTGTTCTTTGGGTGACAACGACAAGGACACGGATGAAGAAATAAATCCCTGGAGCAGGAGATGCAGGCCTGAGAGGACGTCAGAGAAGATGCAGTCTGATTGGGTCAGGATGAAAGAGCGTCTCTCTATACTCCAACAAGTGAGAATGAGTCTCCCGCTGTATTATAGCATCATATTTAGTATAATCTGATAAATGCTCCTGTGTAAATGTGTATGAGACATCACCTCACTGGTTTGTGTGTCTGGTTTAGAAATGTGAGAAAGAGGAGGAGACGCTGCAGCTGAAGAAGACTCAGTTAAAAGATGTCGAGTTCTCCCTCACTGAGCTTCAACAGCGAAGGAAGGTAAAGTGTAGTATTGTATGTATACTGTAATTTATCAGAACACTGTGTACAGAAGTCTCAAAAATACTCAAAGATTATGGTATATGTCCCAGCATGCCTTGCAGGATTTAGAGCAACTTATTGCAGAGACGGCAGAACTGGAGAAGGAGAAGAAGACTCTTGAGTTTAGTCTGAGAGACAGCAGGACAGGGAAGGACTCCATCAGGTATAAAACCAAACTACTACTAATTGTACTATAAGAAGCCTCATGCATCAACATGGTATCATCACATTACATCAACATAACCCTAAATTCTGTACAATAACAATATGACAATGAATGTGTTGTAGTTGGCAGCTGCAGAGGCAGAGAGACTCCTGTACCCTTGAGGTAAGAGACATGGAGCACTGTAGGCAGACTCTAAAGGATGGAGCCTTCATAGAAAGGGTAATGACACCTGTGTAAGGCAATATATCTGTCATTTGCATGTTTTAATATGTCTGATTTTTCTTATTGGGTCATATTCTTGTTTTGTTGCTCCACTGTTCAGCCCAGTGTGGTCATGTCAGTGCTGGAGAGGGAGGAGATGGACAGACAGCTGGACGGCGCCAAAACAGAACTGTTTGCTGAACAGCGACGTGCAAGAGAGAAGCTAGAGTCCGTGAGAGAGGTCCTGCCTATAATAATCTATAATTATAACTATGATGACAATTATGAATCATAACAAGATGAAAATAGTTTTAAGTAGGTGCTCAAACAATAATTTTAAAAAGAAAATGTAAATATTTGTTGATATTTGAGTCAGGTTATGTGTTTAACATATTAAAAAGCATTACTATATAGTGATTATTTCATTGTATGCTCTTTAATGTTATTGTTTAGTACCTGAGAGGATGTGTTTATGTGTGAAAGGCAGATTTACTTCCTGTTTTAAAGCATCTGTGGAAATGTTTTCATGTTTGATCTTGGAGCAGAAACTGGAGGAGACTCGTGAGGAGCTTCAGAGGGTCACAGAGGCAGAGAGCCTGCTGAGAAGCAGGTGTGCATGTTTAGAGGAGAAAAAGAGGCAGAAAAAGGATCAGATCAAGGTAACACCTAACGGCATAATACTCGAATATCAACAAAAAAATCAATCTGTCATTTGTTTTGTAACTATTTGATGTATCTCTGACAGGCAGTAGAGTTTCAGGTTGGTGAGCTGCAGGGTGAACTGGGAGAATGCAAGATCAGAGTGGCTACTCTGGAGAGGATGTTGGCCCAGAAGGAGCTGAAGCTGCAAGATTTACAGGAGCAACATGGGGCCTTACAGGATGAAAGAGATGGACTAAAGGGGGAGCTTCAACGCCTGGAAACCCAGCACTGCAATGCAATGAAAGAAGCCCAGGAGCGGGCTCATAAAGCAGTGGTGAGTGCTGAGGGAAAACTGAGGTTTATTTGATCCAAAAGTAAAATATATTCTTATGTGAATTAAGTAACAAGTAATAAGAGGTTCCTCTTTTATAATTCAGGAGGCAGCATTGAAGCAGCAAAAGAAAGATTTGACTCTGGCTCATGAGCAGCAAATCCAAAAGGTGACAAACACGTCTGTATAGCTACAATATTGTTTCTTCAAATGACATTATCACAGTTTTTATTGATGTAGCAATCCTTCTGGCTGTTGTGTCTTCGGGTTAATAAGCAGACTGAAGAGGAGAAAGCAAACGCTTTGAAACAACAAGCTCTGTCTCTCACACGACACACTGAGTCATTGAAAAGTTCTATTGAGGTCAGTGCGAACACATACAAACCACTGTTACACTATCTGGAGAACACTACATACAGTATACAGTAAGTAAAAACACTCTACACGGTTACTTTTCAAGATGTGATCCTCTCCTGTTCTGGCAGCTAAAGGAAAAAGAGGCAAAGAAGCTGAGAGATTCTCTGGAGCAGCAGAAGGTGGAGGCAAAGAGCCGTGAAGAGGAGCTGCAAGCAGAAGCCTTGGAAAAGGTACTCTGATAATCCTTGCCTTGAATATGCAAACTTTCCCATAATGATTGCATGATATGCAAAGTATGCTCCCAATACAGGTGCACAGAGCAATAGAGGAGGAGAGGAGGAAATGGGAGGCAGAAAAAGTGGAAGCAGTGCAGGTGCACTGTGGGATACTGGAGGAGCAGAACAGAAAGAGCCTGGAAACCACGAAGAGTGAGATGCAGCGAGAGAAGAGTAAAACACTGGCTCTTCAACATAAAGTAGTGGAGCTAAAAACAGTAAGGAGTCCTGCAAACATTACAGGAAGCACCACTAACTGAAATAAATCAGAGTAAATGTTCATTCTGTATTTGCATGATTTTCTTTTTATCTGTAAGAGAGTTCAGGAGTTGGAGAGCGAAGGCTGTGCGCAGCAGAGAGAGCAGGAGTCTTTGCTGGCTGTTATTTGTAAATCACTGAAAGAGGAGCACCAGGCTGAGCTGCAGAAGTTGCAGAGACAGATGGCACAGGTGCAAGAAAAGCAGGAAAGCAATAATTTGCAGGCACATAAAGAGACGTGGTGTTGTATAAAAGCTGACATGGTGTGGTCTGCGGTCACAGGAGAGTCAGAGAGCAGCACTGCGGCTCGAGCAGGCAGCTCAGCTGGCACAGAGAGAGGCTGACAGGCTCCGGATGATGCTGGAGGAAAGGGAGAGCAGCCATAAACAAACCACAGCTGAGTTGGAAGAGCAGCTCAGGCGCTGGGCCCAGGAGCTGGGAGCAGAGTGCCAGCATCTACGCCTTTTAGTGGAGCAGAGCGGAGCCAAACAAATTTCTGTGCAACTACCTCCCAGGTATGATTTCCTGCCCTGGCTTAAACTCATATCTGGTTTAGAGAGAAGTGAACACTTTAAAGACAACATGCTGTGTTTGGTGATAAGCTTCTGATAATTACGTCTGTGTCTTGTGCAGTCCTACAGGAGCTGAGGCTCTTACAAACCTGAGATCCCTTAGAGAGCAGTTGAAACGCATGATTAGCCGTCAACACCAGGAGCTTCATTCACAGAAACAAACCGCAGAGCAGCTGAGCAAAGACAAGGTATAGTTTAGACTGCACATACTGCACAGAGCCTGGAGTTTATAAGTACAAATACAAGTTCATATCCTTTCAGGAGCGAGAACTGAGCATCCAGAGGAAACAGCTGAGGATGGAGAGAGACCAAGCCTTGGATTCTGTAAAGGAGCGTCTCATTCAGGTCTGATCTCACACACTCATCTCATGTCTGTGCACATAGACACAGAAAACTCATGACTTACAGCTGTGCTATGACCCACATTTCTGCAGGAGCACATTGAGGAGTTAAGCAGTCTGAACTGGGCTCACGTGTGTGACGGGGGAGCCGAGGGAGGAGGAGTGGCAGCGTCTCTTCGCAAACAGCTGAAGGCCAAAGACGTGGAGCTGAGGCTGGTTCAGAGGAGCATGGGTCAATGGAGGGAGCGGACTGCAGCTCGTCTGGCATGCAAGTTCGAAGAAGAGCTGACCGCTGAACTGGAGAGGTGACGTATGAAGAACTAAGCTAAAATACCGAACAGACACTTGTTTTGTTCTTTTGCTCCTTTCTCAAAAATGGCCCAGAATCCAAACTTTGTGATCCTTTGAAGAGAAATCAAATATTCTGCCTTTGTATGTTTTTGTGTGATCCCACAGGTGCAAGACAAAGTTGTTGAGGGGCAGGTAACTGGTTTCTGTGTCTGTGAAAACTAGATGACAAACTAACCAGCTGTCTGTCCTTACAAGAGCATGACCTCACCTCAACTCACTGTGATACGCATTTTATACCATAGCTGTAACATTAACCATACTTAACTCCTTCATGCATTGAGGTTAATTATTCACAACTGATGATATCTAAAATTCAAAAAAAAGAATTTCCCCTTGTGGGATTAAAAAAACAGTATAATATAATGGTTTGTTTTCCAGAAAAGCATCAAAGACTCGAGAAGAGAGGCGCAGAGAGTCTGAGAGGCCTGAAGGAGAGATGACGCTCAGTGCAATGGTAAAAACATAAACACCGAGCTCTTACAGATACGTCACCTAAATGTGTTTAATATTCTTTTGTTCATTAACAAAAACATGTTTCACTCTGTCTTTTCCCCAGCAGGAAGCTCAAAATTCAGTTTGCTCTCCCTCCCTGCATGTCACTGCCTCCCACAGCCCCTCAGACGTGGCTTCATTTAAGCTCCTCCGTTACCTCCAGAGCAAAGTCAAGCAGCTCCGCATAGAAAACCAGTCGTACACATGGAGCTCCTCACCTTCAAGTACAGTCCCTTTAGATCTGTCAGGCTCCTATCTTACAACAGTGAGTATATTGCTTTAATCGCAGGTTATTGCTGATTTATGGACTTGTCCCTCATTCTGCATTTACAGCTGTACTTGTAAGTTACCTCAGGGCCAGATGAACTATTTCTGTTCAGGATTTATAATGTGTTAAATACTAAACATACACCTTCTGACGTTTCAGGCTCAAGCTCTTGAAGTGGCACACATGGAGGTAATAAATGTTCATTGGAGCATTATCTAGTGTGCAGACTTTATTTTTGTATTTTTCTCCAGCAGCTAGTGTTTAACGAGCCTGGATGAGCACACGTTTCTGAACTTTATGATATATTTAATCATCTAAGAAGTTTCCATACGTAGGAAGAAACCCACATGATTGTAGTTATATATCTTCACAGATCATCATTTGTTTATCTTGAACATGACAAGGAACTGTCAGCAGCTGCTCATCACAAAGTGCGCTGTCATAGAAGTACCTTTAAAAGTGTTAGTCAGAAGA
Source organism: Pagrus major (assembly GCF_040436345.1). Classification (NCBI taxonomy): domain Eukaryota; kingdom Metazoa; phylum Chordata; class Actinopteri; order Spariformes; family Sparidae; genus Pagrus; species Pagrus major. Next base: position 36,647,842 of record NC_133219.1, on the reverse strand, counting down.
ATAATACTGTAAATGTGGCAGTATCATTAATATCTGAATATTGTTTCTGAGCTTGTCTTCATAATCCAATAATAACAGTTTATACTGTTGTGTCTTTTACAGCTCACTCAAAGTTAAGACGTCGCTGGAGTTCAGAGCCACTCATCATTCAGGACACTGTCAAGTGAAATGTGCAACTGTGACACACACCGCTGATAAAATGTTCTCTAAATCTGAGTCTTAAGCATTTCAAGCTATTTATGTGGCCACGGAAATGAATCATTCACTGTCACATGTGCGTAAGATAGCAGATTAACAAGCAGGTCACAGTGACAAAAGACACAGTTGAAGATTTAGTCATCGAGTTCACATTCCTCTGTGTGCAGGCAGTCAAATTTTATGGCTTTGGGTCACAGTGACCTGTGAAGAAGTGATGAACTGACATTTCACTGGAGATCATGTGAGTTATGTCAGAGAACCTCATAAAGATGACTGTTCTTGTAAAATCATAAATGTTACATGATGTTGAATTTTACAATAAAAAAAGTCCTGTGTATTTCTGGCTAGCTGGAAAATCGTCTGGGGGTCAGGGTCCAGCTCTGTTCTCATCATTGATGCAAAATAAGATATGTGCCAGTTTTGTGTCAAAGTTTGTTCCCCAATCAAATAATGTTGCCACCTACTGATCCTAAATCTGGGTACAGGTTAATAGCATTTTACAGTATTTATTTGATTTTGTGTGATAAATTTAATAAGCCAATAACTAATTGGTTAAATCCTCCTTAATTATTGTTAATTAACCATTGTTGTTATACAGTATGTACTGTATGTATGTACACAGGGGTTAATCCTGGACCTTTACTCTTGTATATGATGATTAAAGCTTGATAATGTTGACCGACAAAGAAGACTGCTTTCATTAAATCCAAACAAAACTTCATCCAATGAAAACCAACTATGCCATGCAGAGTCTCTACATGGACAACATTTTTATTTAAAAACAAATAAAAATAACACTCGATGGCTGATTGTAAATACAATAAAATCATAAAAAGGTGCATTTCCACGACTTCTTTACAAAACTCCTCAAAGCTCACAGATGGCGTACTTGCTAAGCGCTATAGGAAGATTATCTATCCACCACGAGTACGACTGCACGCAGGAAGCCATGCTGTGAGCGAACGTGAACACACAGGACCAACTTTAGTGTCCCGTTAACGACGCCCAGAAGCTGAACATACAAACTATACAAAATTCAGGTGCTGCACACTGATATTTAACAAAGAACAAAGTCGTATTTACAATACATCAGTGTGTCGCTGGCCACGCTTTGGCAAAATTATGTACAAATTATCTCACTTCTCAGGGCAAAGGTCAATTCTGTAAGTTATATAAAATTGTTTATGTAAGGCTGCCTACAGCACTTTTCAAAGTTCTGAGACCATGACAGTTACCTTGGAGATTTAAATTAACAAAACTGATAAATCAGATCGTATTGTTACATCTTACATACAGTTAATAGCCAAAAAACCTCAAGTGATGACTTTAAAGTAAAACATGTGTTGCACAAACTTTTCAAAAAAGCACAATATTCATGTAAAGCCAACATGCCTTGCCAAACTGACCAACTTCAAGTACTTCTGAGTCTTTTATAGTCTTTTATATGACTACAAATCCAGTCTTTTACTTTGGCATGGCTTCTCCAGTCATCAGCGCCATCACATTTCCATGTCCTCCTCTCCAGAGCTGTGGGCCACAGGAAAGCTGTACAGAGAGGAGTGTGTTTCTGCAGGTGGACTGGGGGGACTGTGAGGGGTGGGAGATGGACACGGAGTCAGAGGTTGCCGAGATACTGTTTGCTGTTTACGCTGTTTCTGTAACGAGCCCCTTCGCTTCCGACAGAAGGGATCGTCCGGGGGTCGCCACAACACCAGCTCCATGCAGGAATGACTCCTGAAAGTGAGAGGAAACAAGTGAGGGGAAAAAAAACACCAAAGAGGAAACTCACAAGTCATGCTATTTATTACTTCATTCAACATACACAGACTGGGCTACTGTATGGGGGAGGATGTCGCTGATGCCACGCTGTAGACCTTCCTTCAGACTGTCAGAGATGACCAGCACCGGCCTTCTTTGAGCCGGCTCTACATCCAGATCTTCATCCTCATCATCATCCTCCAATGTAATTCTGTGATACATCAAAACAAACCCATTGTGGATGGTATAAAAGGAAAGAGATGCAAATACTAAGAATCAAATATCAATCAGCAAATATGTTGATAATGTGTAAGTATTTCTTTAAAATAAAATCCTATTATGCCAACATTTTCTCAAATATTTTATATCTGTGTCACTGATTTTGATACGTTTTTACTTGTTTTCATTCATTTAGACATTAGAACGGTGACAATATCTTAATATAATAATCTTGTCAGAAAACAATGATAGTTATGGGTGTTATGTTTATTATTAGTGATGAATGTTAAACCCTTTCTGCAGTTTCTTGTATCTTTCTCTTTACATGTAAATGCATCAATGGCACACAGCTACTGAATGTTTACATTTGCCACTAAGGGGGAGTCACTGCAGCAACTTTATATATTTCTTCATTTTCACACACATTTCTAAGCAGTTTCTGCATTTTGCATACCTGTCTTCGATCTCCTGAAGTTTCCTCTGAGCTGCCTCGATCTCCATGCAGGAGCCTTCTGTCTCGGGGCGGGAAAGAGAGAGGTTGGAGGGCTGCGGCAAAGTTAAAGGCTGTGGCAAAGTTAGGCTCTGAGTGGCTGTGCAGGGCTGTGGAGGTGCAGGGCTGGCCTGCTGTGCAGACAGAGGAGGGCAGCTACTTGCTGGTGGCCAGTCATGAGGAGTGCTAGTGTTTGAGTTCTCTAAAATGTCCACTTCTGCCTCCAGCATTAATCTCCTCCTTTTGGCACTGCATCCCCTGAGAGAAAAAAATAAAAGCTTTACGTTACAACACTCATATTTAACTACTCCATGCACTGCCAAATGTTAGATGCTTGTTTCCCCACTTACTCATCATCAACTCTCCTCCTGTGCTTCCTCAGGCATCGTGCCTCCCAGCTGCTGTTGGACAGAGACAGATGTGTTAAAACAGAAAGACACAACAAAGACAGTCCAAGTGTTGCCAACGTTTATCTGACAAATGAATGGAGAGGGGATACACAACACTAAATCATCTGCCACATACTTGTTAGAGAGTGTTGCTCTCTGCAGGTGACCAGACGTACTTGGAGGTCCGAGATCAAATTCAGGGAGGCTTGTGGGGCCTGAAAATGAATACATGTCTGGCAGAAAACCCCACTTCACTGCTTGTGGCAGCAGACTGATGCAGGTCCAGGCGATGAAAATGATTTGTAGAGACACACGGGTAGATAACTAGACACGGATCTGATCTGGAATATCAGTATTGACACCAAATCAGATGAAGCGATGAAGGGTATTGTCTGTAACCTACATGACGCACAAGTTATAAATATGTCTACCGTTACATGAGGACAGCAAGTTAGCTACAATGCCACTGTTGCATGTCATCGTTTACAAATAGACCTGGCTATGACACGCTAATACGCAACGACAGCTTCATCCCCGCGTTGTATGTTATAATAACTTTGCATAAGTTAACCAGAAACATACAGCTAGCTAGACCGACCTGAGCAGCTGCCCTGCCCCTTGATGTTTTCGTTGTTGATGTTTTTGCTAACTTAGCTAGTCTCTAGCTAGTCTAGGCTAAATATTCCCATTAGCGCACAGCAACAGGCGCTGTGGGTCCGAGTCTTACTAACCTAATGTTGCGGTACCGCCTTCACGCAGAAACAGCCTCTAAATTAACAGCTCCCCCGCGGAGTGAACTGTTTTGAAAAGGTAAAGCTGCGTCAAACTCACGTTAGCTAGCTATTCTGAAAAAAGTGAGTAACGCCAGAAGAGTCGTCAAGGTTCCAGAAAGTGCGTCTGTTACGTCAGGTGCATTGTGGGAATTGTAGTTACCGCGAATAAACGAGTCCAAGTGGGTCACAACGAAGTCTCATTTGGCTATTTAAAAACTCCCGTTGAGATACAGAGGCAGGGTGAGTGAAGGTTTTATATATATGTGTGTTTAAAACACTATTTTAAGCTAGTTATTAGACTTCCGGCGAGCGGTATTGTTTACCAAGTAAGGTGAAGGCGTGACCCCGTCCTACTCTGTCTCTGATTGGCTTACGCAGAGACATGCCTAAAACTAACCAATCCAACCAAGGAAGGCAACGAGTACTAGCCAATCAGAGGTAGAGAGGGGCGGGTCATGCCTTCGTCACCCTGGGGAAAAATAAAACTACATCCGGAAGACGGTGTGTAAAAAGTAAGATAGACACCAGCCTCTTTTTTGTATGTTCGTACTACCAAAGAGTATCTTCTATGACAAGATGATAATCTCCAACATTCTCTTTGTGGTACTTCCTGCAGCTGGTGTTTAAAGGGAGCGTTTCTCATCGCTTTGTCATCTCAAATGACGGGTCATGTGACAGTGAAATACTAGAAGCTGTTGTCTGTTCCTGTGTCGTTACTCTGCCCTGATTCTTCACGCTGGAGTCGCTCTCTGAGCAGGTACGACAATGCTCAACAACAACCTTTTTAGAAAACCTATAAGCTAATAACTTAACTGCTGTGACAATATCATAGTAACGATCTTAAAACATTTACCTATCATCGCTTACTAGACTGTTTTATGTATGCAATCCATAGGTATCGCAACTATGTTCAGATTTATTGTTTGAAATCTCTGTAACTTGCAATAAGAAACGATTTGTGTTATCACAGATTTGTGTTATTACTTTATAACGTTTTAGACAAATATATAGGTTTATTTCCACTGTGTGTGTTGTCCTGCAGGTTGTCCAGAATGCTGTCTTTAGTCATAATTACAGGCCTACTGGCTTTAGCCTCTGGCAAACCATGTGGTAAGTATTTTTTTATTTTATTATTTTTTTTTTTTTTTAAATAAATCAAACTTTAACTAATCATTTAAAGTCCTGACTGCTCTTTCTATCTCTGTTTGGATTCTGGGAAGAAACCAGCTGACAAAAACACTGACTCATGTTCTGGACATTCACTGATTTTGCAATTACGTACTCCATGAATTTCAATGGCCTTCATGCTGTTTGCTCATCCACAAAAGTTCTGCTATTGTCAAAGTAAAGAGGGAACTTTTTCCAGTGATGAGGGTTAAATATCAAACAGAGGCATTAAGATAATTGGGACGTGAACACAGCAGTTAAGGTTCTTGAAGGGATTAAGTCTCCACGGTCTTTGTTTCCTCTTGCTGTGACTGCTGATGCTGCAGTTTTGGTTTTGCAACGCTCTGAAAGTTCATGATGGTGTCAGCAAGAGAGAGAAACTGGAATACTTTTATGTCTGCGATCAAAACATCTGAGAAACAGATATATATATATATATATATATTTATATTTTCATCCAGATACTGATGGATCCAACAGTCAGCTGCTCCTGTCACTCAGTCAGAATCTCCTTCGCTCTGTGGAGACGCAGGAAGGACTCCCCAATCCCAGTGTCCACATAGCATTACGGCTTTCCAATCGCCACAACGTGGCCAAGGAGGCTGAACACCTGAACAGACTGAAAAATAATTTGCACAATGACCTTCAGAGGTATGTTTTTTGTTGTGATGCAACAAATTCAAAGTCATTTCTCTACTGAATGTATCTTTTTCCTCGATGTTCTCACCTGAGCTGTAGTCTCTTGTGTCTTTCTCAGCTCTCTCTCTAACAGCCAGTCTGTGGCGGGCCTCTTGGCGCTGTACACTCTGGCTCTGAAGTCCTCCTGTCACGACCTCAACACGGTCACCTTCACCGTCAGTGACAAGAGTGAGACGCTGCTGACGCACCTGAAGAAGCAAATGGAGCTAGAAAAAGAGCATATTGCTTGTAAGTTTCCCTGTGACTTTTTCAAGGCCAACGGTTGTCATAAAAAGTGTTCAACATATTCGTTATACATTGTGCTACAAAATGAGTTCAAAGTTTACCTGGTGGGGATATTTCTTCTGAAAGAAAACCAGAGAATAAATAAAACCTCAGCTTGCTGAAAAAAAATTAAATAACTGAACATTTCATAATTTGTACAACATGCATCAACACTGAAATAAAAACTGTAGTTACTTTGGAGAATTTCTTCATATATTAATGTAATTTGGTTTCTTTCGTTTCTTCTCTCCTCTTACGCAGTCAGCCAACGCCCTTTGACCAACTATTACCAGTACTCTCTGGGCGTGCTCGCTCTTTGCGCGAGCGGCATCAGGGTCAACAACCATGTCAGCCACAAGCTCATCAAGGCGGCAGAACATGAGCACTTCAAACACGGAGATGTTGAGAGTGTTGGTGAGTTAAACCTGCATGAGTGATTGATATGATTAAATAAATGATGTGCAGGAAAGATGCAGGCGGGGATGCATCTCAGTTCTATTGAGAAGAATTGTCTAATTTTTCTTGTATGGCCGTCTACATACGTACTACATGAGGTGGATAGTTTCTCTCAGGTTTCACACACACAATATATCTTTCCCTAGATACCAATGCAGTGGCGGGAATGGCACTCCAGTGTGTGAAGGACGCCGGTTCTCAAGTGCACAATGCTGCTGAGCTCGACGCGGCTCTCACCAAGATCAAGCAGAAGCTCTTGGCCTCTCGTAGGCCCGATGGTCACATTGGCAATGAGTTCAGCACAGGCCTCGCAGTTCAAGTAAAGATCTTTTTCCTCATATTTTTGTCTCTTTCACCACATGAAACTTTGTAGAACAAAATCTTTGCAGCTTAAATCTACTTATTTGTTGTGTTCAAGGCCTTATTGGCATTAGGCAGCCCAGTTGGAGAGTGTGCTGCCTCCATGGAGGCCATGAGGAGAGACGCCAGAAGCAGCACATACAACAACCCCATGGCCATATCTCAGATCCTGCCGGCTCTCCACCAGAAGTCCTACCTGACAGTAAAAACCAAGGATTGCCTCAATGAGGATAGTAAGTGCAGCGTTATTTCTGGTCACTTCAGGTCATTTCCGGTTGTGTCGTATTTTTGTCATGCTGTGTTTTCTTCTTACAGACACTCTGGTGCTGCAGCCTTTAGATCCTGTGGTGGTTTTACCAAGTGACACTAAAGTGACTCTGATGGTGGAGGTGGTGACGTCCAGCGGGGCAACTGCTCTTTACTCCGTGGATGTGTCAAAGGGCAGCTCTCTGTTGGAGGCCCTGGAACATCTCAAGGGGAGAAATGTTGGCTTCACGTGAGTGTTTGCCTACATTGAGTAATATTTTCTGTTAAAAAAACAAGAAGGCAATCCAGGCACTCCAAATATAAGAGAGCAACCACTCATTTCTTTTCCTAATACCTGATGTTGTTCGACAGGTTTGACACAGAGACCAGCCTGTGGGGACCTTTCTTAAGCGCGGTGAATGGAGAGCAGGCCAGACAGAGCGACCGCAGATACTGGCACCTCTCCTCTGATGGCACTGCACTCAGTGAGGGTGAGGGCTCACACAGACTTACACACCCAACAGAGCTTTATCTTTATTTTATTTGATCTGCTGCTTTTATTTCACTTTGACAAAAAAAAATAAAAAATGCTGGTTTGCTCCCTCAGGTGTCAGTGATTTCAGGATTGAGGCGGCTCAGAGGATCAGCATCCGTAACACAAGCTACTGAGTCGCTGCTGACACAACAGGGCTTGATGAACATCAAATCACCACTGGAGATCAATCTTTTTCTATCCTCTGTGTTTTAGCCTGTGATTAAACTGCTTTCTAAAATTGTTTGCTGCCACAAATAAATTGTTGTAGTGGTTTCACAGAACTTTTGCATTTAAAGCAAAAAAAAAAAATTCAAAATTTTGAAGCTTGAATAAAAGTGTAATTTAAGAACTAATTGAGCAGACTTTGCTGTGAATATTCAAACTTTTTATGATGGATGGTTAAATAACTGTAAATTGTTTTTTTCAAATGTCTTACAAAGTGTGATTGTGCTTTTTTAAACAAATAAAAAAAGTTTTTAAATGAAAAGTTTCTCTGGGGTTGTGTGTTTCATTACAAACTAAATATGAATTATAAGCAAGTGATGGTTTATTAAATTATTACATTGTATTAAATGTCTTTACAAAGCAGCATGGCTTTGGGTTTAATTCATTTTTATTGCATTTGTTTAAATCACCTTTATTACAGATAAATGTTATGACTGTTAATAGATATTTTCAGAAATACAAATAAGAGAAAACAGTGCAAATTATGTTCTTTGTTATATTTGACATTTTCATGCACATTGTTATAATTTAAACCAAATTCAAAATCCAAGAAATAAAACACTTGCTGAACATTTTTTTTCTTCCTAAACAGATATACAGCAATTGACCTCAGTGACGTCATCTGTCTAAGTGCTATCAGAGGTGGGTAATAACGATTTACATTTACTTCATTACATTTACTTAAGTAACTTTTTGGATAACTTGTACTTTTAAGAGCATAATTATGAATACAATAATGCAGTATATATAGAACTGTAGGCTAACTGTAACGGATTGCCTTTACATTCTGCATAACATTCTCTGTGTTTGCCAGGTGCACGTACAGTGAATTTGGTCAATATCACTGTGTGACTGCACCCTGTAACTCTGGATTGGGAGGGGTTACATTCTCTGTCTTTTCAGCATTAATAGTAGAGGAAACCAGGTGCATGTACAGTGAATTTGGTCAATATTACTCCTTGCAATCCAGAGTTACAGGGTGCAGTCATTTTTCGGCAATGCCTGCCGAAAAGTGACTGCACCCTGTAACTCTGGATTGGGAGGGGTTACATTGTCTGTCTTTTCAGCATTAATAGTAGAGGAAACCAGGTGCATGTACAGTGAATTTGGTCAATATCACTCCTTGCAATAAGGACTTACAGGGTGCAGTCACTTTTCGGCAATGCCTGCCGAAAAGTGACTGCACCCTGTAACTCTGGATTGCAAGGAGTGATATTGACCAAATTCACTGTACATGCACCTGGTTTCCTCTACTATTAATGCTGAAAAGACAGAGAATGTAACCCCTCCCAATCCAGAGTTACAGGGTGCAGTCACTTTTCGGCAGGCATTGCCGAAAAATGACTGCACCCTGTAACTCTGGATTGCAAGGAGTAATATTGACCAAATTCACTGTACATGCACCTGGTTTCCTCTACTATTAATGCTGAAAAGACAGAGAATGTAACCCCTCCCAATCCAGAGTTACAGGGTGCAGTCACTTTTCGGCAGGGCCTGCCGAAAAGTGACTGCACCCTGTAAGTCCTTATTGCAAGGAGTGATATTGACCAAATTCACCGTACATGCACCTGGTTTCCTCTACTATTAATGCTGAAAAGACAGAGAATGTAACCCCTCCCAATCCAGAGTTACAGGGTGCAGTCACTTTTCGGCAGGCCCTGCACCCTGTAACTCTGGATTGGGAGGGGTTACATTCTCTGTCTTTTCAGCATTAATAGTAGAGGAAACCAGGTGCATGTGAATTTTGGTCTTTTGACCAAATTCACTGTACATGCACCTGGCAAACACAGAGAATGTTATGCAGAATGTAAAGGCAATCCGTTACAGTTAGCCTACAGTTCTATATATACTGCATTATTGTATTCATAATTATGCTCTTAAAAGTACAAGTCATCCAAAAAGTTACTTAAGTAAATGTAATGAAGTAAATGTAAATCGTTATTACCCACCTCTGATAGCACTTACTAATTTCTCAGTATGTGTTATATGATTGCTATCTAATGTGACGTGGAAACACTCCTGCATTCTTTTCTGCATTGATTTCCTAATCCTCGTTATAAAATCACTGAAACAGGGATATTGAATTATGACTTTATTTATAGATCAAAGCGGTGTCAAATCACATTGCAACAACAACAACAACAACAACAACAACAACAATAAAAGTGGCAAGGTAAAGCATCTACCCTCATCAATTGTTGACAACTAGCCTACATTATGGAAACCTATATAGCCTCTTCACTTGGGCTACAGGACTGCACAGTAAAAAAAAAAACATTTCTCTCGGTGCTGCGTCTGCCAGCTTTTATTGTGAAAGTACACGACACTGTACCCCGGAAGTGATATTTATTTCTGCTACTGTTTGTAGCATTCCGGCTACATTTCTTGTGGACTTCTCTTAACAATTGTTCTTAACAGCAGCACGTATGCGAAACACAAAGGTATGAGGACTGAAGGGACAATTCAGCCAATATATCGGTGTTTTTTAAATGTAGTAATAGTTGCACAGTTAGGCTGTAAAACCGGTTATTCACACCGAGAGTTCACGTTAGCTCCGCCATGCAGGGGATTAGCTAGCCTAGCCGCCATGAGGCTAACTCACAGGGTGATGTAAAGCCCCTCCAACATTAGCAGGCATCAAATTGTGAGTATCCGCGTGTAGTTGGACTCAATCCCGTCCTGATGTCCGCCCTCTGTCGGTTCGTCCTGCTCAGTCGTGCTTGTAAATTTAAGAGACAAACAGGTTTGATGCAGGTCGGTGTAATAATGGACGATAAGTCGGGGAGGCTCAGTTCGTCTGGTAAAAGGTGCCTCTCGGGTTCTGCTGTGGACGGACCAGCTCGAGTGAAGAGGGTTTCTATCGAGGGCAACATCGGTGAGTACAGTATACTCAGCAGGGACACGGGTTAGTTTTCAGCTGGATATTGGACAGACATTAGCTCCGGAGACACCCAGCGGCGTCTCTTCCTCAGTTTCCCCCAGTGTTGGCAGCAGGAGGACGGGTAGCTGCCTCCCGGAGCCTCGCGCTGCTCTGGAGGCTGATTTAGGGACCGTCAATAAATCAATGAATTACCCTGTTGTTGGTTTGATTTACACAAAAACAATGTTTCTTCATGCTGACTTGATGATATTAGTGTTAGTATAAGACAACAGCTAGTGACTCCAAATCAATACCAAAATACCACATAGGACACACCTGTTTTTATAACTTTTTACGGCTTCTTTTTATTATAGATACGTATTTTGAATTTTACAGTTACAAAACTGTAAAAACATGTTGTTCAGTTTGCTACAACCACTTTGCTATGTTGGTGTGACCTGTGTAGTGATACAAAATAATAGTGATAACAAGAGATGTGTCTTTATTTGTCCCATTTAGTTTGGCTTGGAGTCACTGGGGTCACATGACGCGATTGTTGTCTTATAAAAATATTTTTGCAAAATAAATACACAAACACATCAAATAAGACAATAAGACACAATCAAAATAAGTGTGAAATGTGACATGAAATCAATTTTTTTATTATAATTTTCACAAATAGCATCAAGTCAGCATGAAGAAACATTGTTTTGGAGGTTCTGGGAGGCAGCTAACCGTCCTCCTGCCGCCAGCACCGGGTGAAACTGAGGAGGAGGCACCACTGGGTGTCTCCGGAGTGAATGTCTGTCCAATGTTCATCTGAAAACTAACTTCAGCTCGGTAAAACTTGGACCAAAGGACTTGAGTCACAGTTGTTCAAAACAAAATTATTATTATTATTTTTTTTTGCCAAGCTATGAGTGTTGGTAACATTTGATATTATGTCCTCTCAAATACCAGCTGTGGGAAAATCGACCTTTGCGAGGCTCCTTCAGTCAGCTTGTCCAGACTGGGAGGTGATGGCAGAACCCGTCAGCAAGTGGCAGAACATTGAGAGCGGGACCAAGAAGGTTGTGCACATTTCCTGAACTTTATATGCCTTTTGTAAAAATAATGAGGCCAAGCTGACCGTCTCCGCTCGTGTCTTTGACAGGAGAAAGACGACGCCCCCCAGTCGACAGTCAGCAACCTGCTGCAGATGATGTACCAGGACCCTCAGCGCTGGTCGTACACCTTTCAGACATATTCCTGTATGAGCCGGCTGAGAACGCAGCTGCAGCCTCCTCCAGCTCGCCTGCTCAGCTCAGAGGGAACACCTGTCCAGGTGTATGAGCGCTCAGTCTACAGCGACAGGTGAGCGAGCCAGGACAGAGAAACTTAAATCAAGTCAGGGGAACTCCGGTTTTTTCCGGAAATTCACTTGTTACAACAGCTCAAGAGTCATAAGCAGAGGGAGTAACAGTGACTGATTTAATAGATAAACAATGGAAAAACAAGGCAAAGCAAGACAAAAATAGAATAATATAAAAATGTATAGTTTATTGTTTTATTTGTGGGAAATTGAACTCGACCTTTTCTGTCCTGTCAGGTACATCTTCGCCCTGAACATGTTTGAGTTGGGTTGTATCAACTCTACAGAGTGGATAGTCTACCAGGACTGGCACTCCCTCCTGGTGGAGCAGTTTGGACACCAGGTGGAGCTGGAGGGCATCATCTACCTCAGAGCCCCACCAGAGGTATAAACATCAGTTTTTTTTTTTACAAATCCCAATGTCCACAGTCACAGACTTTGTTTTTTCCAGCTTTATTTTTAGTATAACATTAATACATACACAGAGAACATAGACATCATACTCACATAATTAGCGTACAGGGCACGGCTCTTTTCTCAATACAGTACATTTAACGTGGCAACAAGCAAATAGCACACATTTCCATGACGTCCTTGTAGCATACTGACCGTATCAGCACATTTCTCATTGTTTATAATTTGGATAAACTCAAATTCCATCCTGAAGAGTTCAAACGATGGGCGAGACTTTAAGAGTTTGGATTTATGTTGTGTCGTTGTTTCTTCATTATTTTTAGACTCACATTTGTCATTGATAAACAAATCTTGAGACGTATTTATTGATGGGATTAATATTATGCACAATTTTGTAATGACCTTTTTTGAATTTGTTCGGGATATGAAGCCATGTTTTTTCCCCAGTAAACATTAGAAAAAACGGGGTTTGACACACATTTTCTTTATATGTTTATTACTTAATTTAAGACTTTCGGTATTTATTCCGTTAACAAAGATGGTGGATCCCAATTCCTGTAAGTCGTCTCTCGGAGTGGTGTTTCATCAGCTGAAGATTTCCATCAGGAATCACATTTAAGTCACAGATTTTGAAGCGTGTTCCCAGAAAGTCTGCGAGGGCTGTGCCACTGTCAAAAAACAATGATAATCCAGATGACGCCGCTCAGAATCAGAAAGGCAGAATCATTGACACGTTCTGTATTTCCTCACAAAGAAAGAACAAAAAACATTGTACTTATCCCTCAGAAATGTATGGAGCGTCTGGAGCATCGGGGGAGATCAGAAGAGAAGGGAGTGAAACTGGATTATCTGGAGAAGCTGCATGATCAACACGAGAAGTGGCTCGTTGAGAAGAGCACAGAGTGAGTTGTGTTTATTTTATTCCTGTTTAACAATCACCACTTCAGAAGCCTTTCCTCTCGGCTGTTTGTCGCTCGGCCGTGAACAGATGACAGTCAGCAGCGTGTGGTCTGAGGACATGATGTTGTCAGTGTAACACAGCTTGGCTCTCTCTCTTTTCAGAATTCATTTTGAGAAGTTGAAACAGATACCTGTGCTACAACTCGATGCCAGTGTGGAGTTTCAGAGTGACCCAGAGGTGCGGGAGCAATTCATAACAAAGGTATGTTTATTTATTGTACTTTGACATAACAGCTGCTGTGCCAGCGATGACCACATGAGGGCCCCCTCTTTCTGTTTGAGAGCCTCACAGACACATTTCTGTTTTCTGATTTGTTTCATGTTTCTGATCCATTGTGATAAAAGGTAACGATCAGTCAAATAATGGATCGGTCACTTGAAAGAAAATTAGCTGCCAACTGTTTTACTAATTGTAAATCCTTTTCCTTTTCATCTTCAGGTGAAGAACTTCTTCAATGCTTTATGAGAAGATCAGCAGTGGGCGCAGACCTCCAGTCAGACCTCAGTCACGTGTGTTCACTGACATATATCGACACATGCGCCTCTCTTTGAAGAAATATGAAGTTAAATAAAGGGTTTCCTCTTTTTGATAAGCTGCCTCCTCTTCAGGACCATAATGACAACCATTCTGAAACACTTTTAGATTGTTACATTTTTTCATCTTTTTGGTGTTTGCATGTTTATTTATTTGTTTTGAGATTCACTGTGTAGTTATATTCACATCTTGTACTGTTTATTCCACTTGAAATCTCTTTAACACAACAATACACACATCCAAGTGACTTGAACACGGATCAGTAAGGTGATTTTGTTGCCTGTCTTCATTATAAACTAAGTCTGCTATTACTACTATGATCATTTGGACACAGTTTACTGAACATCTTTGTGTATGTTAGTGTCTTACACATTCCTGAATGACAAGCAATAAGACTAGTGTTGTTTCAGATATGTTAAATAAATAAATACCAAATAAGTTTTTTAAACATTGTTATGTGTTCTTCATTTCTATTTTATTATCAAAGTTTTTTTTTTTTAAAATGACTGTTGTCATTGTTTGTACGAGTGGAATTGTACACTATTTTATCCATTGTTTCTACACAGCAGTGATGGAATGAACATTTACTCAAGTACTGTACAAACTGTATCCTTCCACTCCACAACATTTTGAAGGCAAATACTTTACATTTTACTCCACTACATTTATTTGATAACTTTAGTCACTAGTTACTCTGTATATCGTATGCTGCAGCCAAAGAAGTGCATTTTAAATTAATTTATTTGGTTGGTAATTGGATAAAATAAACACTGATTCCAATAATCAGAAAAATGCTTAATATCTAATCCGATATTCAGCCGACTGCGGAGGCCCTGAGGTGCAAGGCAGAAGTGTTTTTTTTTTCTGGTGCTCCTTTTTCTAAGTTGAATTTTTTTTTTTATGGGTGAAACATTTTTTTTTCATGTGTTGAGCCAAGTGAAAAAAAATTTTCTTTCACAGGTGAAATTTTTTTTTTTCATGTAACGAGCCGAGTGGAAAATATTTTTTTCCACATGTGAAAATGTTTTTTTTTTCGTGTCGAGCCGAGTGAAAAAAAAAAATTTCACACGCGCACTTTTCATGGATGAAAAAATGTTTTTTTCACGGATGAAAAAATGTTTTTTTCACGGATGAAAAAATGTTTTTTTCACGGATGAAAAAATGTTTTTTTCATGTGTCGAGCCGAGTGAAAAATATCTTTTTTCCATCTTTTTTCATGGGTGAAAAATATATTTTTTCTCTGGAGAAAAATATCTTTTTGCACACCGCGCACTGGAGACAGCGCACACCGTGCACTTTTCATGGATGAAAAAACATTTTTTTCATGAATGAAAAAAATGTTTTTTTCATGTGTCGAGCCGAGTAAAAAATATTCTTTTTTCATGTGTCGAGCCGAGTGAAAAATATCTTTTTTCTTTGAGTTGAACCATCTTTTTTCATGGGTGAAAAATATATTTTTTCTCTGGAGAAAAATATCTTACTTAACATGTGAAAAATATCTTTTTTCACGGGTGAAAAATATCTTTTTTCACGGGTGGAGCCGAGTGAAAAATATTTGCTGCAGTGGACATGGCTGTCAGGCGCACACTGCGCACTGGAGACAGTGCAGTCTCTGCACACACACTCTGCCTTCTCCACTCAAACGTTTCTCGTGCTCACGTGAAAAAGACTGTTTTTCATGGGTGAAAAATATATTTTTTCATGGGTGAAAAATATCTTTGTGTCAAGCCGGGTGAAAAATAACTTTTTTCATGTGTTGAGCCAAGTGAAAATATTCGCTGCAGTGGACACGGCTGTGCTGTCAGGCGCACAGAGCACACTAGAGACAGTGCAGTCTCCACACACACACTCTGCCTTGTCCATTTAAAAGTTTCTCGTGAAAAATATTTTTTTTCACGGGTGATAAAAATGTTTTGTTTTCACGGGTGAAAAAATGTTTTTTTCACGGATGAAAAAATGTTTTTTTCATGTGTCGAGCCGAATGAAAAATATTCGCTGCAGTGGACACGGCTGTACTGTCAGGCGCACACTGCGCACTGGAGCCTGCACAACGCGCACTGGAGACAGCGCACACTGCGCACTGGAGACAGCGCACACTGTGCACTGGAGACAATGCACAACGTGCACTGGAGACAGCGCACACCGCGCACTAGAGACAGCGCACACCACGCACTAGAAACAGCGCACACCGCGCACTAGAGACAGCGCACACTGCGCACTTTTCATGGATGAAAAAATATTTTTTTCATGAATGAAAAAATGTTTTTATAGACAGCGCACACCACGCACTGGAGACAGCGCACACCGCGCACTGGAGACAATGCACACCACGCACTGGAGACAGCGCACACCGCGCACTAGAGACAGCGCACACCGTGCACTTTTCACGAATGAAAAAATGTTTTTTTCACGGATGAAAAAATGTTTTTTTCACGGATGAAAAAATGTTTTTTTCACAGATGAAAAATTTTTTTTTTCATGTGTCGAGCCGAGTGAAAAATATCTTTTTTCCTTGAGTTGAACCATCTTTTTTCATGGGGGAAAAATATATTTTTTCTCTGGAGAAAAATATCTTACTTAACATGTGAAAAATATCTTTTTTCACAGGTGAAAAATATATTTTTCCACGGGTGAAAAATATATTTTTTCAAGGGTGGAGCCGAGTGAAAAATATTTGCTGCAGTGGACATGGCTGTCAGGCGCACACTGCTCACTGGAGACACACTCCGCACACACACTCTGCCTTCTCCACTCAAACGTTTCTCGTGCTCACGTGAAAAAGACTGTTTTCCACGGGTCAAGATGTCTTTTTTCATGGGTGAAAAATATATTTTTTCATGGGTGAAAAATATCTTTGTGTCAAGCCAAGTGAAAAATATCTTTTTTCATGGGTGAAAAATAACTTTTTTCATGTGTGAAAAATAACTTTTTTCATGTGTGAAAAATAACTTTTTTCATGTGTTGAGCCAAGTGAAAAATATTCGCTGCAGTGGACACGGCTGTGCTGTCAGGCGCACAGAGCACACTAGAGACAGTGCAGTCTCCACACACACACTCTGCCTTGTCCATTTAAAAGTTTCTCGTGAAAAATATTTTTTTTCACGGGTGATAAAAATGTTTTTTTTTCACGGGTGAAAAAAATGTTTTTTTTTCACGGGTGAAAAAAATGTTTTTTTTTCACGGGTGAAAAATGTTTTTTTTCACGGATGAAAAAATGTTTTTTTCACGGACGAAAAAAGGTTTTTTTCATGTGTCGAGCCGAGTGAAAAATATTCTTTTTTCATGTGTCGAGCCGAGTGAAAAATATTCGCTGCAGTGGACACGGCTGTACTGTCAGGCGCACACTGCGCACTGGAGACACCGTGCACTGGAGACTGCATAACACGCACTGGAGACAGCGCACACCACGCACTGGAGACAGCGCACACAGTGCACTGGAGACAATGCACACCGCGCACTGGAGACAATGCACACCGCGCACTGGAGACAGCGCACACCATGCACTAGAGACAGCGCACACCATGCACTAAAGACAGCGCACACCGCGCACTTTTCATGGATGAAAAAATATTTTTTTCATGAATGAAAAAATGTTTTTTTCATGTGTCGAGCCGAGTGAAAAATATTCTTTTTTCATGTGTCGAGCCGAGTGAAAAATATCTTTTTTCCTTGAGTTGAACCATCTTTTTTCATGGGTGAAAAATATATTTTTTCTCTGGAGAAAAATATCTTACTTAACATGTGAAAAATATCTTTTTTCACGGGTGAAAAATATATTTTTTCACGGGTGGAGCCGAGTGAAAAATATTTGCTGCAGTGGACATGGCTGTCAGGCGCACACTGCGCACTGGAGACTGCACAACGCGGACTGGAGACAATGCACACCGCGCACTGGAGACAGCGCACACCGTGCACTAGAGACAGCGCACACCGCACACTTTTCACGGATGAAAAAATGTTTTTTTCACGAATGAAAAAATGTTTTTTTCACGGATGAAAACATTTTTTTTCACGGATGAAAAAATGTTTTTTTCACGGATGAAAAAATGTTTTTTTCACGGATGAAAAAATGTTTCTTTCACGGATGAAAACATTTTTTTTTCATGTGTCGAGCCGAGTGAAAAATATTCTTTTTTCATGTGTCGAGCCGAGTGAAAAATATCTTTTTTCCTTGAGTTGAACCATCTTTTTTCATGGGTGAAAAATATATTTTTTCATGGGTGAAAAATATATTTTTTCATGGGTGAAAAATATCTTTGTGTCAAGCCAAGTGAAAAATATCTTTTTTCATGTGTTGAGCCAAGTGAAAAATATTTGCTGCAGTGGACACGGCTGTGCTGTCAGGCGCACAGAGCACACTAGAGACAGTGCAGTCTCCACACACACACTCTGCCTTGTCCATTTAAAAGTTTCTCGTGAAAAATATTTTTTTTCACGGGTGATAAAAATGTTTTTTTTCACGGGTGAAAAAAATGTTTTTTTCATGTGTCGAGCCGAGTGAAAAATATTCGCTGCAGTGGACACGGCTGTACTGTCAGGCGCACACTGCGCACTGGAGACAGCGCACACCGCGCACTGGAGACAGCGCACACCGCACACTTTTCACGGATGAAAAAATGTTTTTTTCACGAATGAAAAAATGTTTTTTTCACGGATGAAAAAATTTTTTTTCACGGATGAAAAAATGTTTTTTTCACGGATGAAAAAATGTTTTTTTCACGGATGAAAAAATGTTTCTTTCACGGATGAAAACATTTTTTTTTCATGTGTCGAGCCGAGTGAAAAATATTCTTTTTTCATGTGTCGAGCCGAGTGAAAAATATCTTTTTTCCTTGAGTTGAACCATCTTTTTTCATGGGTGAAAAATATATTTTTTCATGGGTGAAAAATATATTTTTTCATGGGTGAAAAATATCTTTGTGTCAAGCCAAGTGAAAAATATCTTTTTTCATGTGTTGAGCCAAGTGAAAAATATTTGCTGCAGTGGACACGGCTGTGCTGTCAGGCGCACAGAGCACACTAGAGACAGTGCAGTCTCCACACACACACTCTGCCTTGTCCATTTAAAAGTTTCTCGTGAAAAATATTTTTTTTCACGGGTGATAAAAATGTTTTTTTTCACGGGTGAAAAAAATGTTTTTTTCATGTGTCGAGCCGAGTGAAAAATATTCGCTGCAGTGGACACGGCTGTACTGTCAGGCGCACACTGCGCACTGGAGACAGCGCACACCGCGCACTGGAGACAGCGCACACCGCGCACTGGAGACAGCGCACACCGCGCACTGGAGACTGCACAACGCGCACTGGAGACAGCGCACACCGCACACTGGAGACAGCGCACACCGCGCACTGGAGACAGCGCACACCGCGCACTAGAGACAGCGCACACTGCGCACTTTTCATGGATGAAAAAATATTTTTTTCATGAATGAAAATTTTTTTTTTTTTCATGAATGAAAAAATTTTTTTTTCATGAATGAAAAAATTTTTTTTTCATGAATGAAAAAATTTTTTTTCCACGGATGAAATTTTTTTTTTCCACGGATGAAAATTTTTTTTTTCACGGATGAAAAATTTTTTTTTTCACGGATGAAAAAATGTTTTTTTCATGTGTCGAGCCGAGTGAAAAATATTCTTTTTTCCTTGAGTTGAACCATCTTTTTTCATGGGTGAAAAATATATTTTTTCTCTGGAGAAAAATATCTTACTTAACATATGAAAAATATCTTTTTTCACAGGTGAAAAATATATTTTTCCACGGGTGGAGCCGAGTGAAAAATATTTGCTGCAGTGGACATGGCTGTCAGGCGCACACTGCGCACTGGAGACTGCACAATGCACACTGGAGACAGCGCACACTGCGCACTGGAGACAGCGCACACTGCGCACTGGAGACTGCACAACGCGCACTGGAGACAGCGCACACTGCGCACTGGAGACAGCGCACACTGCGCACTTTTCATGGATGAAAAAATGTTTTTTTCACGGATGAAAAAATGTTTTTTTCACGGATGAAAAAATGTTTTTTTCACGGATGAAAAAATGTTTTTTTCACGGATGAAAAAATGTTTTTTTCACGGATGAAAAAATGTTTTTTTCACGTGTCGAGCCGAGTGAAAAATATCTTTTTTCCTTGAGTTGAACCATCTTTTTTCATGGGTGAAAAATATATTTTTTCTCTGGAGAAAAATATCTTACTTAACATGTGAAAAATATCTTTTTTTCTTTTTTCTGTCAGGCGCACACTGCGCACTGGAGACTGCACAACGCACACTGGAGACAGCGCACACTGCGCACTGGAGACAGCGCACACTGCGCACTGGAGACAGCGCACACTGCGCACTGGAGACTGCACACCGCGCACTGGAGACAGCGCACACCGCGCACTAGAGACAGCGCACACCGCGCACTAGAGACAGCGCACACCGCGCACTTTTCATGGATGAAAAAATGTTTTTTTCACGAATGAAAAAATGTTTTTTTCACGGATGAAAAAATGTTTTTTTCACGGATGAAAAAATGTTTTTTTCATGTGTCGAGCCAAGTGAAAAATATTCGCTGCAGTGGACACGGCTGTACTGTCAGGCGCACACTGTGCACTGGAGACAACGCACACCGCGCACTGGAGACAGCACACAGAGCGCATTGGAGACAGCGCACTGGAGACAGTGCTCTGGGGAAATTTTTTTTTCATCGGTGAAAGATTTTTTTTTTCACGGGTGAAAAAATGTTATTTTTATGTGTCGGGCTGAGTGAAAAATATTTGCTTCAGTGGACACAGCTGTGCTGTCAGGTGCACACTGCACACTGGAGACAGCGCAGTCTCCGCACACACACTCTGCCTTCTCCACTTATACATTTCTTGTGCTCATGAGAAAAGTTTCTCATGAAAAATATTTTTTTTCACAGGTGAAAAATATTTTTTTTCACGGGTGAAAAATATTTTTTTTTCACGGGTGAAAAATATTTTTTTTTCACGGGTGAAAAATATTTTTTTTTTCACGGGTGAAAAAATGTTTTTTTTCATGTGTCGAGCCGAGTGAAAAATATTCGCTGCAGTGGACACAGCTGTGCTGTCAGGTGCACACCACACACTGGAGGCAGCACACAGAGTGCACTGGAGACAACGCAGTCCTCGCACACACACTCTGCCTTCTCCAGTCAGCTCATCTGGATCATCCTCACCACATGCGAATATGGATTGTATGATTTCTGAAAGCCTGTAAATAAAGTCAGTGACAGCTCTCACAGAATCGTTACACTCCATATCCTTATTGTGAGTCCTAATCATGATGCAGGCCGAGTTCACCGTAACTACACTTCAATGAATGAATAGTGTTCACCTATCAAACTTCCATTTTCAACGATATCCAAGGCTGAGGGATACCACTGATTGTCGCACATAATTTGGGCACGTGAAGCAGTCAGTCTGATTGCTGTAAACAAATAAATACTGCGCTGACACTGGTGTGTAATGCTGATGGATGCATGGATTTTCACTGTCCTCGTCCTAATTTTTTTTACTCGGCTCGACACGAAAAAAAAACAATTTCACCCATGAAAACCCATGACAGCACACTGGGGAAAATATATTTTTTTCATGGGTGAAAGATATTTTTTTTCATGGGTGAAAAAATGTTTTTTTCATGTGTCGGGCTGAGTGAAAAATATTCGCTGCAGTGGACACGGCTGTGCTGTCAGGTGCACACTGCGCACTGGAGACAATGCACACTCTGCCTTCTCTGCTTAAACGTTTCTCATGCTCACGTGAAAAAAACTATTTTTCACGGGTGAAAATTTTTTTTTTTTCGCAGGTGAAAACATCTTTTTTCACGGTTGAAAAATGTCTTTTTTCACGGTTGAAAAATGTCTTTTTTCACGGGTGAAAAATGTCTTTTCACGGGTGAAAAATGTCTTCACAGGTGAAAAATGTCTTTTTTCATGGGTGAAAAATGTCTTTTCACGGGTGAAAAATGTCTTTTCACGGGTGAAAAATGTCTTCACAGGTGAAAAATGTCTTTTTTCATGGGTGAAAAATGTCTTTTCACGGGTGAAAAATGTCTTCACGGGTGAAAAATGTCTTTTTTCATGGGTGAAAAATGTCTTTTCACGGGTGAAAAATGTCTTTTCACGGGTGAAAAACGTCTTTTCACGGGTGAAAAATATCTTATTTCACGGATGAAAAAATGTTTCTTTCATGTGTCGAGCCGATTGAAAAATATTCGCTGCAGTGGACACGGCTGTGCTGTCAGGTGCACACTGCGCACTGGAGGCAGCGCACAGAGCGCACTGGAGACAACGCACACTTTGCCTTCTCCGCTTAAACGTTTGTCATGCTCACGTGAAAAAAAATATCTTTCACGGGTGAAAAATATTTTTTTTCACAGGTGAAAAGTATTTTTTTTCATGTGTCGAGCCGATTGAAAAATATTCACTGCAGTGGACACGGCTGTGCTGTCAGGCGCACACCGCACACTGGAGACAGCACAGTCTCCGCACACACAATCTGCCTTCTCCACTTAAACGTTTCCCGTGCTCACGAGAAAAGTTTCTCATGAAAAAATTTTTTTCACGGGTGAAAATTTTTTTTTTTTTTCACGGGTGAAAATTTTTTTTTTTTTTCATGGGTGAAAAATATATATTTTTTTTCACGGGTGAAAAATACTTTTTTTTCACGGGTGAAAAATACTTTTTTTTCACGGGTGAAAAATTATTTTTTTTCACGGGTGAAAAATATCTATTTTTTTCATGGGTGAAAAATATTTTTTTTTCATGGGTGAAAAATATTTTTTTTTCACGAGTGAAATTTTCTTTTTCACGGGTGAAATTATTTTTTTTCACGGGTGAAATTATTTTTTTTTCATGTGTCGAGCCGATTGAAAAATATTCGCTGCAGTGGACACAGCTGTGCTGTCAGGTGCACACCACACACTGGAGACAGCACACAGAGCGCACTGGAGACAACGCAGTCCTCGCACACACACTCTGCCTTCTCCAGTCAACTCATCTGGATCATCCTCACCACATGCGAATATGGATTGTATGATTTCTGAAAGCCTGTAAATAAAGTCAGTGACAGCTCTCACAGAATCGTTACAGTCCATATCCTCATTGTGAGTCCTAATCATGATGCAGGCCAAGTTCACCGTAACTACACTTCAATGAATAAATAGTGTTCACCTATCAAACTTCCATTTTCAACGATATCCCAGGCTGAGGGATACCACTGATTGTTGCGCATAATTTTGGCACGTGAAGCAGTCAGCCTGATTGCTGTAAACAAATAAATACTGTGCTGACACTGGTGCGTAATGCTGATGGATGCATGAATTTTCACTGTCCTCGTCCTAATTTTTTTCACTCGGCTCGACGCACGAAAAAAAAATTTCACCCATGAAAAAAAAGTTTTATATGGACCTAAAGGGACAAATCTTAAATCACTATTTTCCCATTGAGCGCTGTGCCGTCATTCCCTGTCATGGAGCACAGCGGAGAGGGCCGGACTCTTTGGTAACTAACTGATCCAGTAATCATAATCGATAGTAGAAATCCAAGATTAAATCAAAAAGCGTTAAAGAATGAATAGCCTACTGTGCATGTTTCACCAAATACGATTTTAGTTTTCATGTAGTTTGTGTGTATGAAATCGCTGCAGTGGACACGACTGTGCAAAAAAAAAATTTCACCCATGAAAGAATTTTTTTTTCACTCGGCTCAACACATGGAAAAAAAAATTGTCACCCAAGAAAAAAAATGTTTCACTCGGCTCGACATGAAAAAAAAATTCACCCATGAAAAAAAGGTTTTTTCACTTGGCTCGACACAAAAAAAGTATACTTATCCTATCCTTCTGAAGGATATTTCTACCGACCATTTCTGTGCAAAGCAAACTGAACCTTGCGTCATATTAACATAATTCAAAGACTGTTAAACTATTAAACAGAATCGGTAGGATTTGTCCGAGCTGTTCGTAAATGCACCAGACTGATTCAGAAATAGTGTTGTGATGTTGTGAAAATAAAAAATAACCAATAATTCCCCTCAAATTCATTAAAACTAAAATAAGGAGGCTGTTTTGAAACTGTCAGGATTATAAAGTACAGATATTTGTGTTAAAAAGTTGTCAGAAAAATAAACACTCAGAGTACAGATACCTGAAAAATCTGATTAAGTACAGTAACAAAGTATTAGTACTTAGTTACTTCCTACCTCTGACTTGCATCTAGTAATATTTTAAGAGTATCTTAACTTTTTAGATTAATATTCAATATGACTTTTGCTACTTTTTAAACACTGTCAAACAGAAAGGAGCTAATGGCCGTGCAGCGCTTACAGTATTATTTGTTAATGGATATTTCCATGTCTAAAGGATCGGGCTCCTGAATGAATGTGAAAGGCCAGGCGGGTCGACGGGACAATGACCTTGGCTAAATGTTTTCTTTTTTCAGCCCCTCTGATGTGCTCTGATGATCAGAGGGGCTGTTCAGATGCCTGGAGTGGTCAGGGGTCATCAAAGGGCAGCTGTCCACTATAAAGGGGCCTGGCTGGAGCTCCGTCTGCACATAGCATCATTTCAGCCTGAAACCAGCTGGAGGAAGGAACGAACGAAGGAGATCTTTCCTTCTCTCTCATTATTGCTGGAGAAGATTTTTGTGAATTTTTAGTGAAAATGGAAGCTAAGGTCCTGACAGTTTTCTGCACATTCCTCTTCTGCTCTTCTGGAGTTTTTTCTTTCTCCACTCAGGGGCTCAGATATCACGCAGGCCTCGAGGCCAGTCTAGCATTGAGAAATCTGTCAGTGAATCATCGCAGCAGATACCCTCTGTACATGATGCAGCTGTACCGCACCTTCAGGATGGCTGAATCCTTCCCGTCAGTAGCTGTCAACGCCATCACGACGCAAGCAGACAACCCGTCAACGCACCGTTCT
Source organism: Pagrus major (assembly GCF_040436345.1). Taxonomy (NCBI): domain Eukaryota; kingdom Metazoa; phylum Chordata; class Actinopteri; order Spariformes; family Sparidae; genus Pagrus; species Pagrus major. The sequence continues at coordinate 36,623,013 of NC_133219.1, read as the reverse complement.
GACTCAGTCCTAAGTCTGATGGCCAGAGGTGAGTAAACAAGTGATCATGTTTTGTTTTTTTACTTCACTGGATATAAAGTGTGTTATAGTTATGTTCTGTGTATGTTGGTTTCTCCTGACTGTGCCCTGTCCTGCTGCTGCAGCTCTCTGGTTGGTGCATTATCTG